>NC_134353.1:140217462-140844962 GCF_048569485.1 Anomaloglossus baeobatrachus | reverse complement strand
GGGGTCCTGGTTCCTATCTCTCTCTCTCTATCTCTCTCTATCTCTCTCTCTATCTCTCTCTCTCTCTATCTCTCTCTCTATCTCTCTCTATCTCTATTTCTATCTCTATCTCTCTATCTCTCTCTATCTCTCTATATCTCTCTCTCTCTCTCTCTATTTCTATCTCTATCTCTATCTCTATTTCTATCTCTATCTCTATCTCTCTCTCTCTCTCTATCTCTCTCTATCTCTCTCTATCTCTCTATCTCTCTCTATCTCTCTATCTATCTCTCTATCTCTATCTCTCTCTCTTTCTCTCTCTATCTCTCTCTCTCTATCTCTTTATCTCTCTCTATCTCTATCTATCTCTCTATCTCTCTCTCTCTCTAGCTCTCTATCTCTCTATCTCTCTATCTCTCTCTCTATCTCTCTCTCTATCTCTCTCTAGCTCTCTCTCTCTCTATCTCTCTCTCTATCTCTCTCTCTCTATCTCTCTCTCTATCTCTCTAGCTCTCTCTAGCTCTATCTCTATCTCTCTCTATCGCTCTCTCTCTCTCTATCTCGATCCGAACTCTAGTCAAGATGTTTTGAATATTTTGTTTCCATTCTTTCACCATTTGCTTATTGTTATCATTTCTGTCCATCTTGTGATCTCCATAATTCTACTTCTTTTCCTTCAATATGTTGTAGTTTCAATTTTGAGGCGTGTATATAGTGTTGGGTTTGAGGGGCAGAGCTAGGGTAGCTCAGGGTGAACCTCTGTGCGATACTTTACCTTTTCAGACCCGGTTTAATGTGGATGATCAGTTTTATTCTAGATCCTCTGTTCCATTCTAACATTGTAGATATATACCAGCCAAACTAATCCATATCTGTAGGATCTGACATCTACCAGTGTACGAAGGACTGACTTTTCCACAATATCACTCGTCGGGGGACAGAAGGATTGGGCAGCTGAAATATGGGAAGTAATCCTCTTCCAGATGTAGAACACAAGCACATCCGAGTATGCAGAGTGTCTGGAGACATGGCTGTCCACCAAACAAGCCAGGGCTTGTAATATGTATGGCCAGCCTACATTATATCCGATCTTCAGCTCTATACACTGACAGCCAGGCTATGAAACAAACATCCAGTAGGCCAAAGGATTTTAGGCAAACAGCTCTCAAATAAAAAATATGTTTCTCCTTTTGCTTTTATGTATTTTGGCTTGAAAAAAACGTTAATGAACAAAAACTTTTTTTTAACCTTTCAGGGTAACCATTCGGTGTCTGTACACCCCCAACTGAATATCGGCTGTGCACTAATCATTGTGTCTCATAGGGTGGCTTGCAAGAAGTGGCTGAACAACTAGAGCTGGAACGGATAGGACCTCAGCATCAGGCCGGCTCCGACTCCTTACTGACAGGAATGGCATTCTTCAAGATGAGAGAGGTACGAAATCAAAGGCTATTACATTGAGATGTCGTTGAGGTTTTGGTCCTTATGTGCATAACTTTAGAGAGTAGTGTGAGCAGTAAGTCCACCTTACTTTGTGATTGATTATGACAGAAAGGAAAAGTATAGGAGATATTCATAGTTTATTCCCATAAATGTGACGCTTGTAGCAGGATAGAACTGCAATGTAGTTTGATATTTTTGCCGCCACTAAATAGACAGATCGTAACATTCTTGCCACATGTTGATTCAGTCAGTTTCAATACTGGATAAATACTGTCATTCCGACCTCGTCATTGTACCGGGTAATGCTGAAAGGGAATGTCACCAGGTAGATCCTTTAAATAAGAGCATCTATAATAAATATTAAAGCCTGTGCTATGTCCTGCACTTCACAGCCTGATTAGCCCCATAATTAGTGTATGAGGTTGTACAGCGAGTGCACAAGAGTCCTGCTTCTCTTATAAACACTATTTATAACTTACTAATATGTATGGGTTGTCCAAGGTGTCCGACTGTCAAGATATCCATTTCCATCTGGGGCCCTTGCAGCTCCACTTGTGGCTTGTACTGGATATTGGACAGTGTGCGCTGCATGGGGACACTATCATTGCTGTGGGTGAAGGAGGTTGGCTATCCACTAAGCCAGACCCCTTATCTGTTTGAGCCCCGACCTCCTCCACACACTGCACCAATGATCTGTCCACAGAGCAAATGTGTCCTGTGTCAAGCAGAAGCCAACACTCGAGCTGCCAGAACCGAACAGCTTAAGGGCCATCTAGGGATTGGATATGTTCCTAATACAAACTCTTTGTGTCCCAAAGACAAGTCTTCAACAGAATAACGTCCACATTGGCTGTTCTAAGCTGTGCTACTGTTACCTAATACTATAATACTGCTGGATTTAATCTCAGCATAACGCAGGGAATTCCTTATGAATTATAAGCATCTTGGCTACCTCCGCAAGGCCTTCTCCGATTTTCATCATTTTCTATGAAGTGGATGATGTGAAAGAATGGATGTAATCAAAATAATTTATCTAACAGCTTTGATTTGGTTCACTGCTATAGGTCCCATACACATTAACCTCTTCCTGTCTGAGCCATTATGTGTTTTTTTTTTTTTTTATTTACTTCTACACAGGCGCATGAGGGCTTTTTTCTTATGTGATAATGTTTTCATTCAAACCTATAACTTCACGTCACCACAATGTACTGAAAATGAGGAGGGAAAAAAAATCCATCCAAATAGGATGAGAAAAATGGAATTACACTTTTAATTTTCTATGGTGTTTAATATACAAACTGCATATATTATGTAAATTCCTTAGACCTAATGAGGCAGATGTACTGACTTTGACAATCAGATTGGCTGCATAGTCCTTTTTGGAAGGGTTTCCTCCTGATTTCTAAAATGAGCAAGAGTTGTGTAGGTCAAAATAATACCGTATTTACTATCTTGGACGAATAAAGGTTTTTGGTTTGTTTTTTATTCTCCTCTCCATCACACAGCACTCTCCACTGAATTGACGTTATGCAGTTTTGAAATAAAATTGCTCTTTCTCTGAGAGTAAGATAACCTGCAGACAGAATACTTGGCAAATGATACAGAATCAACTGGTCGTGTGCCATCAGTCGACATTTTTCATGATGTCACTTACACAGAGTGAAAGGGGGGTGCCGAAAACCTGGCCTACCGTAATAATGTCTTATTACTAAAAAATGTATCTTATGAAAGACCAGACACCCCTGGAGCGGGTGTGTAAAGATTATTTTAACCATAATACATTGGAGGAAATGTTATTAATGCCGACATCAGCCAAATCTTGTGCACGGCATTTGTTTCCATACACATTAATTTACATTGGCAAAAGTGACAAACACAATGTTAACTTAAGATTACGGCTGGAGCCTTGTGCTGCCATTTCTATTCATTTTGCTTTATATGCATTGGATATGTACATGTAGTGTCCCTGTCCTTTATTCACTGGAGACAAGGAGCTCCTTACACAAAGACCCCACATCCTCTGCCTGCCACCACCCCAAGGTTGTAAGTGGAAAGAGAGTATAATAATCTTGATAGTGGAACTTCAAACACTCCTAAGATGCAGCCCACGATCAGTGTTGGCAGCATTTTGGATGTAGCTTGTTTTCACTGTGTCCAAAATGTTGCGTTGTACAGTACAAGGACTGTGGATGGGATTTCTAGAAATCCCTTGCCCACTGTGCGTGTAAAGCCCGCAGCGTAAACTAACCTGCGATGCGGCTTTCCGAGCCGCAGCATGTCAATTGTTTGATGTGGATTCACAAGTGTCCTTCGTAGGGAGAATACAAGCAAGAGACAGCAGCACCCCAAACCCTGATCGTGGGCACCGGGAGCTGTGGTCTCCTACGTTCTCCTGCAGAGGAGACTCTCAGCCCCGCAAGTCTGGACCCTCCACGTCCAGGACACAGTGGGTACTGATAGTGGGCACATACCCTTAGGCACCATGCTGCGATTTTTTTTTTTTTTAATGCCTTTTTGGTGACTAAACGGCATGCTTTTCCTTCCCCAGCAAAGTCTATGAGATTTCAGATTTGCTGTGCACACATTGCTTTTTTTTTTGGGCTTCAGTTTTGTGGTGACAACAAAACTGCAGCATGTCAATTCTTTTTGCGTTTTTCAGCAATTGGTGTTAAAAAATTTACCAAAAACGCATGCATTTTTTATCAGTTTTTTGGCCACAGGCTGCGTTTTTTTGTGACTATAGGGGGCAGTTTTGTGGTGAACACAAAACTGCAGCATGTGTACATAGCCTTACATGCCCAGTGCTTCCTCTGTAATTGAATAATTAGCAGTTACATTGATATGCAAATGATGTTGAATAGCTATTGTAGATCTGAATCCTCTGTCACTCCAGCTCTATTCTTTGACCAGTGTTACCTTCTACTGCTTGGACTAACTTGCTCGTTTTCCTGAAGTCACACAGCATACAGTCTGTCAGTTAAACAGGAGGAAGTGGCGATGGGCAGGAATAGAGCTGGAGTGACGAAGGCTTCAAAGCTACAATAGCTCTTGCACTAAATTGCCCTTTTTGCTTATCAAATAGAGGTTGATTGTTAATAAAATAGTAAGTTCATCCATAAATGCCCATTATGATTTAAATAGGGTCTACATCCCTTATATAAATGACTAGCTGTAGTACCCGGGTGTTGCCCAGGCTAGTAACTGTCACTGTCTCTCTCCCAGTCTCTGTCTGTGTCTCTCTGTCTGTCTCGTTCATGGTCTGTCTGTCTCGTTCATGGTCTGTCTGTCTCGTTCATGGTCTGTCTGTCTCGTTCATGGTCTGTCTGTCTCGTTCATGGTCTGTCTGTCTCGTTCATGGTCTGTCTGTCTCGTTCATGGTCTGTCTGTCTCGTTCATGGTCTGTCTGTCTCGTTCATGGTCTGTCTGTCTCGTTCATGGTCTGTCTGTCTCGTTCATGGTCTGTCTGTCTCGTTCATGGTCTGTCTGTCTCGTTCATGGTCTGTCTGTCTCGTTCATGGTCTGTCTGTCTCGTTCATGGTCTGTCTGTCTCGTTCATGGTCTGTCTGTCTCGTTCATGGTCTGTCTGTCTCGTTCATGGTCTGTCTGTCTCGTTCATGGTCTGTCTGTCTCGTTCATGGTCTGTCTGTCTCGTTCATGGTCTGTCTGTCTCGTTCATGGTCTGTCTGTCTCGTTCATGGTCTGTCTGTCTCGTTCATGGTCTGTCTGTCTCGTTCATGGTCTGTCTGTCTCGTTCATGGTCTGTCTGTCTCGTTCATGGTCTGTCTGTCTCGTTCATGGTCTGTCTGTCTCGTTCATGGTCTGTCTGTGTCTATGCTTCTGTCTGTCTCTCTATCTCTGTGTCTGTCTTTCTGTCTCTTTCCCCGTCTGTCTCCCCCTCTCTTTGTCTGTGTCTTTTGCTGTCTGTCTATTTTCCTGTCGTCCAGTCTCTGTCTGTCTCTATCCAGGTCTGTTTCTTTCCCCATCTGTGTTTGTCTCTGCCTGTCTCTTTCCCTGTCAGCCTGTCTCTTTCCCTGTCAGCCTGTCTCTTTCCCTGTCTGCCTGTCTCTGTCCCTGTCTGCCTGTCTCTGTCTGTCTCTTTCCCCTTCTATCTCTTTCCACGTCTGTTTGTCTCTCTCTGTCTCTCTTTATCCGTCTCTCCACCGACACCTCACACATAAGCTTCTTATACTGTGATTGTCCTTTGTTCCTATAGCAACTAATCACAGCTCCTATTAATAACCAGTAGTTCCAGGCTCCATTCACTTTAATGGAGGCTGGGTTTTTTTTTGGAGCGTAACTGTAAAGCACAGGGTTAAATTTTCCTGTCAAAACATAGTCTACGACGTTCCCTGGGTCACATGGTCACATGGAGTGTCTGTGCAAAATTTCGTGATTGTACATGCGACGGTGCGGATTCATTTATCGTACATATACACATACACACACACACACACACACACACACCAGAGGAAATTTCTTTAAAAAGTAACTTCTTCCTTGTAGCTTTGTGGCACCTTTCAGGTTAGGTTGACATTCATAGTCAAAAGTTTAGCAACTGAACCAAATTTGGTTTTCACAAAGTTTGCTGCTCCAGTGTTTTTAGATTTTTATTTTTTCGTCTGATGTTTCTATGGTTACTGAGGTACAGTTATCAACATGCCATAAGTTTTTAAAATCAGATCTTTTTTTTATTAAATAATCAGGAATCAATACAGAGAATATTTCACTTTTCATATGACTGATAACAGTAGACCTCAGATGAGCACATATTGTATATACATCAGTCTTTTCCTCTGCATATATATATATATATATATATATATATATATATATATAACAGTAATAAGGTTCTCAAATCATAGTTAATTATGTAAACTGAGCCTACAAACCACGTGGCTCCACAAATAAACAGAACTTAAATTATGCAATAATGCCTCAGACTAACAGAAACACCTCCTCCATCTCACCTCGTCATTCAAAGTCCACTCCGCCACAGAAGAGACTAGTTTTAATTCCTTCCTCACGCATTCCATCAATGCAGGCACAACAGTAACCGGTCCAGCATTGCATCCCGAACCAATGCATTGGAGGGTAGGCCCGGCAACTCCATCCATGGCCGCTAAATGTTGTAAAACTTTCTCAATGTTTTTCTTTTTAAATAAACTCCCCTTTCCAATCTTATGACGTTATTTAATTTGTTTTTAAGCTCCAGTAATGTTGGTGGTAGAGGATCTAACCAGTGATATGCTAGTAGTTTTCTTGCTTGGTACAGGATACGGGCAATTCCCAGGGCTGTTGGGGAATCCAGGTCTACTCTTCCCTCCCACAGACCCAACAGGCACAGGCGGGGCGACGGTTGTATTGTGATATGATATATTTGGTCTATGAGTCCCAGGGTTTGTTTCCAGAAATCACCAATATGTCCACACTCAACATGCATCAAATGGGCATCATCCTGTCCACACCTAACACACTGTGCGTTTGGTCTAAGTCCCATCTTAAATAGTAGGCTGGGAGTTTTAAATACCCTGTGGATGAGATATATTTGAGAAAGCCTTTGGCACTCAGATACCGCCAGTTTAGGAACCTGTTCTAAGATATCAGACAACTGATCTTCCGTCAGGGGACCAAGGTCCTGTTCCCATTTGGTTTTAACAATCAATGGGTGTGTTTCCAGATGAGCAGGTAGTAATTTTTTTATATAATTCCAAGATAAGACCCTTAGAGGACTCAGATGTAAGCAACCTATGTAATGTTTGATTATGTGTCACTGTTACCGGGTTTGTCCTCCTCTGTCTTTCCATTGCGTGCCTCAGCTGTAAGTATTGATAAAAGAAGACATGCGGGAGGTGAAACTCCATTCTCAGTTGTTCAAAGCTTTTAAGAGTATTATTTTGTAATACTTGTGACACTAAATGGATCCCTTTATCCTCCCATCCTCTGAACCCCACTGATTTTTTAATTTCTGGCAAGTCGGGATTCCGCCACATTGGCCAGAACTCTGTAGGTCCGCTTATCTCCAAAAGAGACTTACCCCTGTCCCACACCCTAAATATCATAGCCAGTGTGGGATATCATGCCCCATTTATCTGTCTTTGTCCCACATCCAACCGGCAACCTGGGTACTTCCATACCGATCCCTCTCTTACTATATCACCACTGGTATCATACCCTCCTTCTTGGCCCCAACCCCTAAGATGTTCCATCTGGGAGGCTATATAGTATATGGTACCGCCAATCCTCCCTCCTCCTTTCCCCGCTGTAGCACTTCCAATCGAATCCTAGCCTGCTTTTTCTTCCAGTTAAGTTCCCGGAATATTGTATTATTTTTTACAAAAAATTCCCTACATATCCACACTGGAGAATTATGTATAAGATATAGTAATTGTGGCATCATTACCATTTTAATTAAATTGGATCTGCCGATATTTGATAGCGGCAAGCGGCACCAGGTATGCACTTTTGCTCTGAATCGCTGTAACAGGGGTTCCAGATTTAGGGCCTGGAAATCCTTCGGAATTGGGCTGACAATTACTCCCAGATATTTAAACTCCCGGACCACAGGACCCGGGATCTGCAAGTCCGAGAAGTTCCCCGGGAGGGGGTCCAATGGCATTAAAGCCGACTTGGACCAGTTGATTCGAAGGCCAGACCTCTGCCCAAATTCCTGATTGATATCCATTGCCGGCAAAATCGAGGAACGTACCCTGCCTAAATATAAGAGTAGATCGTCTGCATATAATGATATATTTTTGTTCCACGGCTCCACACCGAAATCCCTCTACCTCCCTGGACTTCCGTATTGCCACTGCTAACGGCTCCACTGCAGTCGCGAATAGCAAGGCTGAAAGCGGGCACCCCTGTCTAGTACCTCTTCCAAGAGGAAAAGACTCGGAGACCCTGCCATTAACCCTAACCTTCGCCACTGGTGAGTCATATAGCAGCTTCACCCAATTTATGAATCTATGTCCAAAGCCCATTTTCCGAAGTACCGCCCACATATAACTCCATTCAAGGCTATCGAATGCCTTAGCAGCGTCTAAGGACAATATTGCCCTTTCCCCTGGTTTCTCAGAACTATGTTGAATTCCCAAATATAATTTCCTGAGATTCATAAATGTGGCTCTGCATGGAATGAATCCTGTCTGATCACTTTGCACTATAGATGAGATAATTCAGGACATCTTATTGGCGAGCACCTTGGCCAGTAATTTAATATCTGTTTGTAGGAGAGAGATCGGGCAATACGAATCCAGTATCTCTGGATCTTTTCTGGGTTTTAATATTAAGACTATTAAAGTTTCCCTCATAGAGGGCGGGAGGACCCTCTGCCTTTCAGATTCTTCAAATACCTTAAGTAGTTTAGGTAGCAGTAAGGGTGCATAAGTTTTATAAAACTCACCAGGCAGGCCATCCGTTCCCGGAGCTTTTTCATTTTGTGTCTGGCCAAGCGCTTCCTCCAATTCTTCCAATAAGATGTCCCGGTCCAGCAATTCCCTGTTTTCGTCATTCAGTGCAGGAAGAGAGAGAGCATCCAAATACTGCTCAATCTCAGTCTCCGTAAGATCACAGTCTGATGTGTACAGTCGCATATAATATCTCTTTATTTCTCTTATAATATCCTCACTTTCCGTTACAAAGTCACCTGATGCCGTCTTTAACCTATTTATATAAGAAGACCCTTCCTTAATCTAATGACCGTGGCCAACAAGTGCCCCATGCCCTCATCCTCTATAAAATATTTTTGTTTAAGGAAATAGCGTTTATTTGCTGCCACCGACCTGAGATTTTCTTTGAGTGACGTTTGTGCCTTCTCTAGAGTGTTTTTAGTTTCTTCTGTCAGATTGTGCACCACCGCAGCCTCCGCATCAGATACCTCCTAAATCAGGCTCTGGGTATAACATTTAGTTTGATTTTTGCGTATACATATTTCTCTAATATATATGCCCCTTACCACAGCTTTCATAGAGTCCCAAACTATGTGTGGCGGTGCAGAGCACTCATTAAGATGAAAGTATTCTAAAATGTTATCATATAAAGATCCCCCTATAAGCTGGATCCAGAAGGGATTAAGTTTCCAGATAGGCCTGGGCAGGGCGAGGGGTTTTCCCCATGCAAGTGTAACATGTAGTGGTGAGTGATCAGATACACTTCTAGGTAGGTAGGCCACCTTTTGTGTATATGAGGCCATAAGTGTGTTCCCAATAGCCAGGTCTATCCGTGACATGGTGTGGTGGAAGCTAGAGTAACAGGAGAATTGTTTGGTTGTGGGGTGTTGGACGCGCCAAAGATCTACAAAACCCAGCTCTGTTAGCATTCTAGCAAATGAAGTCGGGGCGGCGTTCTCCGATATGTTTTCCGAGTGTAATTTATCTAGATAGGGGTGTAAATAGTTATTAAAATCCCCTATCAGAAGCGTCGGCGCAGATGGAAGGGAATCTAAAATAGACAATATCCTTTTTAACGGTTGGACTGAATACGGTGGAGGGATATATATCACAACCAGAATAAGTTGTATGCCATACAGCGTGCAAAGCAAACAGACAAATCTGCCCCCCGGGTCAATCACTGATCTGGTACATGAGAAAGGGATGGATTTGTGCACCAACACACTGACACCCCGTGCATGGGTCGAGTATGTAGAATGATATTCATACGTGATCCATCCCTTCCTCAGCCAATGAACATTATCCCTAACAATATGGGTCTCGGGTAGACATAAAATAGCCGGGAAAAGTTTCTGTAGGTGAGTAAATATAGCACATCTTTTGTTCGCATCTCCGAGCCCTCTAACATTCCACGCTACAATATTTAAGGATGTCGCCATAAGCGTAGACTAAGATATGATCCGGGCAGATACTTCATACCTGGAGGAGAGAGGCATTCTCCACCGATTCTCAAAAACATTAGGTTGAGCGACACGACTGAGGCACACCACACTTCCCAAACAGATTGCATCATACAACAATAAACAAGAAAAACAAGGAGAGAGATAAGGCTCTGCACACCAGTGCGCAGTGCCCCCGCCCTCAAAAACAAGTGTAACTTGCACATTTCTCCCAAATAGGGAGAATCAGGGCTAAAAACACGCCCCAAGTCCATGTAGGGAGGGGGGTCCACAGCTCGCTAGTGCAGCGAGTGTCCACAATGAACCGGCCATCTCCCGTCCTGGATCCTAGATGGATTTAACTGTAATGAGTACACCAGCATAGTGTCGCAAACAAAAACAACACCTGGCGGCAGAAAAGGGAACCTCAAGTATTCTTCCTCTTCAGGGACCTCTCGTTGATATCCAGCCAAGACAGCGCCGCCCCGGCCGTATCAAAAAAATGAGTCTCTCCGTTCACAGCAATCCGCAGCTTAGCAGGGTACATCATGGAGTATGGCACTTGTATGTTGCGCAGATGTTTTTTGATCTCAATAAATTGCGCTCTTTTACGTTGCACTTCCATGGAGAAATCAGGAAATATTGAAATTTTCCTCCCATCAATTGCAAGTTCTTTGATATCTCTGGCATGCTTTTCCTTCCCCAGCAAAGTCTATGAGATTTCAGATTTGCTGTGCACACATTGCTTTTTTTTTTGGGCTGCAGTTTTGTGGTGACAACAAAACTGCAGCATGTCAATTCTTTTTGCGTTTTTCACCAATTGGTGTTAATTTTTTTTTACCAAAAACGCATGCATTTTTTTTTTTTATTAGTTTTTTGGCCACAGGCTGCGTTTTTTTTTTTTACTATAGGGGGCAGTTTTGTGGTGAACACAAAACTGCAGCATGTGTACATAGCCTTACATGCCCAGTGCTTCTTCTGTAATTGAATAATTGGCAGTTACATTGATATGCAAATGATGTTGAATAGCTATTGTAGATTTGAGTCCTCAGTCACTCCAGCTCTATTCTTTGACCAGTGTTACCTTCTGCTGCTTGGACTAACTTGCTCATTTTCCTGAAGTCACACAGCATACTGTCTGTCAGTTAAACAGGAGGAGGTGGCGGCGAAGGGCAGGAATAGAGCTGGAGTGACGAAGGCTTCAAAGCTACAATAGCTCTTGCACTAAATTGCCCTTTTTGCTTATCAAATAGAGGTTGATTGTTAATAAAATAGTAAGTTCATCTATAAATGCCCATTATGATTTAAATAGGGTCTACATCCCTTATATAAATGACTAGCTGTAGTACCCGGGTGTTGCCAGGCTAGTAACTGTCACTGTCTCTCTCCCAGTCTCTGTCTGTCTCTCTGTCTGTGTTTATACTTCTGTCTGTTTCTATCTCTCTGTGTCTGTCTGTCTTTCTGTCTCTTTCCCCGGTCTGTCTCTTTCCCCGGTCTGTCTCTTTCCCCGGTCTGTCTCTTTCCCCGGTCTGTCTCTTTCCCCGGTCTGTCTCTTTCCCCGGTCTGTCTCTTTCCCCGGTCTGTCTCTTTCCCCGGTCTGTCTCTTTCCCCGGTCTGTCTCTTTCCCCGGTCTGTCTCTTTCCCCGGTCTGTCTCTTTCCCCGGTCTGTCTCTTTCCCCGGTCTGTCTCTTTCCCCGGTCTGTCTCTTTCCCCGGTCTGTCTCTTTCCCCGGTCTGTCTCTTTCCCCGGTCTGTCTCTTTCCCCGGTCTGTCTCTTTCCCCGGTCTCTCTCTTTCCCCGGTCTGTCTCTTTCCCCGGTCTGTCTCTTTCCCCGGTCTCTCTCTTTATCCGTCTCTCCACTGACACACTGACCCTTCACACATAAGCTTTTTATACTGTGACTCCCCTTTGTTCCTATAGCAACTAATCACAGCTCCTATTAATAACCAGTAGTTGCAGGCTCCATTCACTTTAATGGAGGCCGTTTTTTTTTCGGAGAGTAACTGTAAAGCGCAGGGTTAAATTTTCCTGTTAAAACATAGTTTACGACGTTCCCTGGGTCACATGGAGTGTCTGTGCAAAATTGCGTGATTGTAAATGCGACGGTGCGGATTC
Organism: Anomaloglossus baeobatrachus; assembly: GCF_048569485.1. NCBI lineage: Eukaryota > Metazoa > Chordata > Amphibia > Anura > Aromobatidae > Anomaloglossus > Anomaloglossus baeobatrachus. Next base: position 140,832,599 of record NC_134353.1, on the reverse strand, counting down.
CTTTGGTGGACACACACACACACACACACACACACACACACACACACACACACACACACACACACACACACACACACACACACACACACACACACACACACACACACACACACACACACACACGAAATTTCTCTAAAAAGTAATTCTTCCTTGTAGCTTTGTGGTACTTTTCAGGTTAGGTTGACATTCATAGTCAAAAGTTTAGCAACTGAACCAAATTTTGGTTTTCACAAAGTTTGCTGCTCCAGTGTTTTTAGATTTATTTTTTTTGTCTGATGTTTCTATGGTTACTGAAGTACAGTTATCAACATGCCATAAGTTTTTACACTTTTATTAACAAATATATCAAGTTTATGTAAAGACTCAACATTTACAGAGTTGCTCCTTTTTTTTTATAAAAGGAACTTGTCATGTGGAAAAATGCTATTAACCTGTAGATATGGGGTTAATCTGCAGGTTCATCATGTTCTGAAACTACCCGGCGCCTGTACATTAAGCTGCTGGGAGGAAATTAACTTTAATACTCCCAGCAGCGTTGTCGTTTCAGTCACTGTGCTGTCCCGGTGCGAGTTCAATCACCGCTCTGTGTATGGAGAGTGGATGGTGTAACCACACACTCCCACACTGACAGCTTCCTCTAAAGCTAGGCAGCTGTCAGACAATGCGCAGGGTGCGGTTACAGCCGCCATTGTCCAAACCCAGAGTAGTGACTGGACCAGCACCACCCTGTGACTGAAACCGGAATGCTGCCGGGAGGGTTAAAGTTAATTTCAACCTGGTAGCAGGGTTTAATGTGCAGGCATCGGACAGGTTCGGAATGCTATTAACCTGCAGGTTAATAACATTTTTCCATGTGACAGGTTCCCTTTAAAAGGAACCGGTCACCAGATTTGGCCCCAATAAGCTGCGGCCACAACCTGTAAGCCATTATATACAGCATTCTAAAATACTGTATATAAGTGTAGAGACATTTCTGTATAACATAATAACATAAAAAAGACCGTTTGTTATACTCGCCTGCGGGGTGGTCGGGTTTGATGGTGTCACTGGTCTCCGTCTGGCACCTCCTCTATTCCTTCAATTGCCGTCCTCCTTCCCAGTTCCATGTGGGTGACGCGTCCTATGTCATCCATACAGAGGCTGCCATTGTGCTACTGCACAAGTTCATTTTTTTTCTGACCTGATGTGGGCAGAGGGAAGTACTGTAATGTGCAGGTGCTGGGGAAGGTCAATGACCACTCGTGCATGCGCACTACAATACCTTGCCGTGCCCGCAGGACAGCCTCCTATTCTCACTGTGCTCTCCTTCCATCAGCCCCAAGGTGTTTTTAATTCGTGCCAGGTTCTACCTGCCCATCTATGTAGACTTTTAGTCCAGACGAGGCATTAAATTAGGAGAGGATCCCATCAAAGAAAGGTTTCCTTGCTGCAGGTGATAGCGCATGAATTGGCCCATTCATGTGAGCCTAAGTACCTACATTTTTCTAAAGTCTATTCTATATACAATTTATGTAGTTTAAATTTCATATACTCTGTCGGCATATATCTTAGCACTTGCAGAGATCTGCTGTATACTTTTGTTTGTATTTATCACACTGGTAATGCCCCCTTTTAATTTAAAATATGCTGTTTAGGCTATGTGCCCACACTGCGGAAAATGCGTGGATTTTGCCGCGGATTTCTCGCGGAAAAGCCGCGGATTTCCCGAAAATCTGCAGCTCAGGCACTTCCCAGCCATTTTTATGGCATTTTGGAAATGCTGTGCCCATGCTGCGGATTTTTCCACAACGGATTTCGTGCGGATTTTGATCCGGAATAATCTGCAACATGTCATTTATTGTTGCGGATTTTCATCCGGATTTTGGCTTTAAAATTGGGGGTAAAAAAATCCACACCAAAATCCGCGGCAAATCCGCACCTTTGAAAAGGTGCGGATTTTGCGGGAAAGCTGCGGATTTTGATGCAGAAAAATCCGCAGCTACATTCTCCCGTGTACAAAAAAAGAAGCCACAGCCACACCATGATTTACCAGATACATATATGACCATTAAGCACCATGTTATGCATAAGGAACTGGATGGGGACTGAGGATAAGTCGTAATAATTTGAATCAAAAAGAGAACACATACGACCAAGAATCCAAAGTGCAAAGGTAAAATCTTTATTAGCATAGGGGTAGGTGCGGGGCGGCACGTAACAAGTGGGGGCGCGGACATCAATCACTGATCAGAATATACATGCAATTGTCACAGATTCCTTATGAACTGATGTATAGTCAATATAATACAATCATGTACCATCAATTATTCCTTATATTATATGTAATTTACACAATGATAAATATATAATGGAACCATGAACACCATTAACAACCAGGTAGGGCCATGTCACTATCTAATAGAAAGGAAAATTTTTCTTTCACTACCCATCCATCTGAGTCCCTAATAATAACTAGTGGGGAGGAAAATTTCCTCAAAAATTCCCATCCATCAGGGTCCCTAATCCAATTGGGACAATGTCATGGCAAAGAGTGGCAATGGCATATCAAGACACTTAGAGGAATAAAGTTCCAGGGCTAACATAAGTATAATAGACCGGTGGCATGTTTTTACCTGGGAAGCAATGGTGGTCAGAGAGAGGTGTAAATCCGCGTCCTTCCCGATGGCCGTTTCGGCTATGAAGCCTTCGTCAGGGGGCGTGGACAAGTGAGGGGAGGTGTGAGTTAAAAAGAGGCGGTAACCAATCAGTGTCGGCCATTATGACCGTGACGCATGCAGTATCCAAGGCAGAGCGGGACGCTCCACAGCAGCCGAATCATCACCTGTCCGACAGTTCCGGTCACATGACCGCCACGTGTGCGCATCACTTGGCCGCCATGTGAGCAGACGTCACACAGGGAGAGAGCGGCGCGGCGGTGCAGTGACGTCGCTCCCCGGGCGCATGCGCACCGTCACCTAGACAGGCAATGTACACAGCAGGATTGGTACTACAAAGTGGAAGATCTCATAGAGGAGGACAGAATCCTTATATATATCTCTCCCCAAATGACCAACGACTATTACAATATAGTTCTGCATAGCTGCATTATATATGGGGATAAGAGCTATAGATCTGTTATATATATATATATATATATATATATATATATATATATATATATATATATATATATATATATATATATATATATATATATATATATATAATATATATATATATATAAAATGAAATACATATAAAGAATATACAAATAGCAGCATATCTTACTATAGATAGGTGGAAAATATAGAAGATAGACAAATGGGGAGAAGAGCACGATAAATAGTTTCACACAAAAGGTAAAAAGCATATATAGTATCACTCATACGGTGTATAACATGTTTGCCCACAGTAAAAATAACAATATTATCATGTAAAGAATAATGCTATTCACGATGCTGCAGTCCAGATTCTTCCTATAGGTGACACATGAAGAGGTGCAGAATATTACAACTTCCATCCTCGGGGACAAATCCTGAAATTGGAGGAAAGACGCCTAGAATAGATAAAATTAAAATAAAATAAATAACAATAAAAACAACACAACAAACCCCCTCAAGAGTTAATAGAGGGCCACGGCTATCACAAAAATGAGGCATAGGAAATATTCTCATTCAATCCCAAGGGGTGAAGAGTTTTTAATGTCCAAATCCATCTCGTCTCCATTCTGGACAATCTTTGACTAATCTTTCCCCCACGAATCCCAGAGTCAAGATGGTCGATGCCCCTGACCCGTAGCAGTGTAGGGTCTGATTGATGGTATTGTCTAAAGTGCCGTGGGATAGTTTTTAATGATACAATATCGGAGCAATTTGCTGCTGTAACTATCCCATTAACATGCTCCCGGATGCGTACTTTAAATTGTCTAGTTGTCAGGCCGACATATATTTTGGGGCAGGGGCAGGTGGCATAATAGATGACCGCTGACGTAGTACAAGAGATGAATTTTTTAATAAAGAAAGTGTGAATCCCAGAAGAGTCCATAAATGTGTCTGTCCTGTCTACATTTGGACAGGCCACACACCGACCACAGGGTACACAGCCAATGCGAGGGGCCACAATGCCAAATGGAGATGGCTGAATACCCTTATCATAGTGGCTGGCTAAAAGGTGGTCACGGAGATTTTTGGATCTCCAAATGCTCATCATTGGCCTATCGGGGATCATCTGAGCCAAAATAGGGTCGGCCTGCAGAACTGGCCAAAATTTCTGCAGGCACGATCTCATGGCTGAAAATTGGCCATGGTAGTCAGTGACAAATCTCAGATTCTCCCGTGATAGAGGTCTCCTGGGGGCATACAACAGGGAGTGACGGGTAGAATGTCGTGTCCGGTTGTAGGCTCTCTTCACACATCGCTTACTGTAACCTCTTGCATAGAATCTATGCTTGAGGTCCAGAGCTCTTTCTTCAAAATCCAGATCAGTGGAGCAGATCCTGCGAAGTCGTAGGAACTGGCCCACTGGAATGGATCGGATCATATGACCGGGATGGGACGAGGTTGCATGCAAAAGCATGTTCCCTGCGGTCTTCTTACGAAAAATGACGGTTTGAATGATGTTGTGAGAGTCTCTTTTGACGGTAACGTCAAGAAAATCGACGGACATGGCATGGTGAGTATAGGTAATACGAATATTTAGATCATTAAAGTTCAGGACCTTCATGAAGTCATGGAGCTCCGTCTCCGTACCCTGCCAGATCATGAAGATGTCATCGATGTACCGTGTCTGCCTTAGGCAGATTCTCAAAGAGATCTCTATATTTACATATTAAAGGTAATCTGTCAGCCCGGTTTTGCTATGTAATCTGAGGACAGAATGCAGCTAGGTTAAGCACAGAATTCAGAGATGTGTCTCTTATCACCCTGTGCGCTCTTTACTTATAATATAGGTTTTATCACTATTTGATTATTACTGCGAGGTCTGGAGCTCAGTGACTAATTACAGCCCCTCCTGTGATTAGCAGGTCACTGTCAGTAGACTGTGTACACAGTGATCCTGGTGTGTGCCTGTTTAGCTTTCTCCGCTCTACTTCATTCTACAGCTAAGAACTCTGCGTTACAACAGCTGCACCCAGTAAACCAAGTGATACATCTTTGAATTCAGGATCCTATCCTACATTATGCTGCTCTCAGAGAAGGTAGCAAAAACCTGCTGACAGATTCCCTATAAGAAAAAGATTAATTTCTTTTGTAATACAACATTGGAGTACAGATATCAAAGTATCATTTTATTCAAATTCCTATGGCCTTACATATGCATGTAAATGGTTTAGGAGGGTTGAGCATACTGAAAGACCCTTTACTTGTGTATGTATGTGTGTATATTACATACAATTATACTATATACTATGCAGCATGATATACATCTGATTAGGCCATCACTTGTATAGGTCATGTTCTGCATTTGTGTTTTACAACATTGCTGATAGGTTTATTGGTTCAACAGATGATCTCCTACTTGATTCTCTATGAAGATAGTAATTTTGTCGAGCTGTGAGAAGTAATGACCGTTGTATCTCTTCTTACTGACTGTCAACATCTAACTATTTTTCTACCATTCTACTGCAGATGTTCTTTGAAGACCACATAGATGACGCTAAGTACTGTGGCCATTTATACGGCTTGGGTTCGGGGTCATCTTACGTCCAGAATGGGACTGGCAATGCATACGAAGAAGAAGCCAACAAGCAGCCGTGACCTAAAAAAGTAGAACTTTTTTTATATTGCCAAGCTCAGTCACTTTCTACATGTTTTATCTCTGCTCAGATTTCTTGGTTATCATCTCTCAAAACCATTTACTTTCTGTCTTACTTTACCAGCATGGAACCACTTGGCCTTCAGATTTGTGTGTCACGTTTATGTTTGCCTTATCTATTGTAGATCTTCATCTACACTATGCACTAACCCAACCTTACCCCAGTACATCATTACTATTGGGGAATCCGAGATACTGCCTCCAAAATGTTTCTAAATGATTCAACAAAAAATTGACTAAATGGCACTTATGTTTTTGAAAAGGATTTCCGATGATCTCCCCCTCCTGATCAATCTCCTTTAAAAGCCTTAAAGAGCTAATCCCTATACTTCTATGGTCTGTACACAACAGGGGTGTCAGACCCTAAAGCAAACAACCTTCCTTCAAGGAAGATGACTAGATCAAGGTGCTTCCTGCGAAATAAGTCACTAAACCCTCTCCAGAACTTGTTGCACTTTTGTCTTAGGAAACACTCGATTTTTATCCCCAAATCCAGGTTTACTTATTACAGTCTCCATTTTTATTTTTATGAAACAGTATTTATTAGGTGCTTGCGTTTTGGATATTGATAGTGATTTGTTAGGGAAAAATAAGCTGCATGCAAAAAAAGGAAGAAAACATAGTTCACGCAAAAAACCCCAGGAATCCAAAAGCCCAACGAGTTGGATAGAGATCTCCATTGCAGAGCATCAGACACTAGAAAATACAATTTGGTTTTGTATTTTGCTATAGTTATTGCTATAATTATTTGTTGTAACAACAAAATGAAAAGTTTTAGCTTTGGCATGAGGAGATCTCTATATACCGCAGTGGTGGATGCATCATATCACGATGGAGAGGAGGAGGACGCACCAGACATGGATCCGTGCTGCCATCACTGATGTAGTGGACAATACTGCAGCTCTTGTTGATTCTTTTCTATTTTTTGCTAATATATTTTTTTATATTGTTACCATCGATCTGCAGTACTACTTTTTTAGCCATCACAGTGATGATTTGCAGATACATAGGATTTGTTTTGTCTCAAGGGAATTGATAGTAAATTCAGATTTCCCAACAAAGGGATGGTGTGTGTTTTATCCACATTTCACCTGTATGAAACACAATGCAATGTCATCAGGACTATTTACCTTTATATTTTGAAATATCTTGTTTTTTTTTTTTTTTTCAGCGTTACAACGTTGTAACCGTGTGATCCTTTTTAATGCATATAATAGAAAATGTTTGCAAACAAAGGATATTTGTTTTTAGAGCTTTTGTAAATAAAGGCTGAAAAAAGTTGTGGGCTTTTTCATTTAAACCGGGGGTGGACAATTTAATTTTCCCAAGGGGCTACATTAGGCACTGACACCGTTGTGAAGGGGCGAAAAAAATCGTCTGAACTTAATTCAACTCAGTATTCATTTTATCACTTTATAAGAACCAGTAAATTCTATGGTTGTGATTCCCTGCTACAGGAAATAATGGAGGGCACAATAAGCCCTATGTAACTTGTATTAGCAGTAAAGCGGACTTTACACGCTACGATATCGTTAATGTTTTATCGTCGGGGTCACGTCGTTAGTGACATACATCCGGCGTCATTAATGTTATCGCAGCGTGTGACACCTATGTGCGACCTAAGTGGCAAAAATCGTTTGCCGTGGAGAGGTCGTCCTAAAACCAATAATCGTTCACCTCTCATTAGCGATGTTGTTCCTCGTTCCTGCGGCAGCACACATCGCTGTGTGTGACACCGCAGGAGCGAGGAACATCTCCTTACCTGCCTCCACCGGCAATGCAAAAGGAAAGAGGTGGGCAGGATGTTTACGTCCCGCTCATCTCCGCCCCTCCGCTTCTATTGGACGGCTGCCGTGTGACGTTGCTGTGACGCCGCACGACCCGCCCCCTTAGAAAGGAAGCGGATCGCCGGCCATAGCTACGTTGCAGGGCAGGTAAGCCGTGTGATGGGGGAGCACGATTTTGTGCGCGACGGGCAGCGATATGCCCGTGTCGCACAAACAATGGGGGCGGGTACGCACGATAGCAATATCGTTACCAATAAAGGTCGCTTTACACGCTGTGACATCGCTCAAGCAGTCTCGTTGGGGTCACGGAATTTGTGGCGCACATCCGGTCGCTTTAGCGATGCCGTTGCGTATGACACCTTTGAGCGATTTTGCATCGTTACAAAAACGTGCAAAATCGCTCATCGGTGACATGAGGATACATTCTCGAATATCGTTGCTGCAGCAGTAACGAAGTTGTTCCTCGTTCCTGCGGCAGCACACATCGGTACGTGTGACACCGCAGGAACGAGGAACCTCTCCTTACCTGCCTTCCGCCCGCAATGCGGAAGGAAGGAGGTGGGCAGGATGTCCGTCACGCTCATCTCCGCTTCTATTAGGCGGCGGTTCAGTGACGCAGCTGTGATGTCGATGTGACGCTGAACGAACCGCCCCCTTAGAAAGGAGGCGTTTCGCCGGTCACAGCGACGTCGCAGGCCAGGTAAGTAGTGCGACGGGTCTGGGCGATTTTGTGCGCCACGGGCAGCAATTTGCCCGTGTCGCACAACCGATGGGGGCGGGTACCCACGCTAGCGATATCGGTCACGATATCGCAGCGTGTAAAACGGCTTTAAAGCCCCCTTAACTATAAATCATACCTCTGGTAAGCAAACACCAGAGCAGTGCAGAGATGTGTCCCTGGAGCATGAAACAGTGAGAAACTGATCATATTATTATTTTCATATTGCAAAACCCAATGGACAACCCAATTATTATTGGACAACCGCTTCTAAATGCACCCAAAGTGCTGTATTAATGTATAAATACATGGTGCGGCAGCACACAGTGGTTAATGAATACAAGAACTCCAATATTGCTGTAAATGTTAAAAAGGTAAAGTACTTGGCATTGTTTGATCAAAACCTGTAAAAGCCTCCAACCACGTCAAATTACCTTTCATTTATAACTAGTGATGGGCGAGCGTGCTCAGCACTGCTCATTACTCGATCGAGCATTGAAGTGCTGGGGTACTTGCGGTGTTTGGTGGAGTATTGCGGATGCTCGGATATTTTGTCCATGAAACAATGACCATATCGCACAGGCTTCTTTCATTCATTGCATGATGTGTGCAGGCATCGTAGGGAGAGTCACTCATAGTCTCTGCATGGCTGTCCCAGGGGATAAAACAACGTTCCCTTATGTAGTGTGACCCAATAAAACCCACCCTCCCGCCGGAAATGCTCTGTTTGTTGCTGGCAGTATGTGGAAGAAGACCCGAACAAACCAATCATTGAGTTTCCATAATGCTCGATATCGGTGGCGGGCTCGTCTTAGAGTCCAACCAGCTCGAATCGAGTAACGAGCATTTAGTGCTCATCCATCACTGTTTATAACTTGTACAGCAATATTGAAGTTCATACATTCATTTGTCGCATGTATGCTTATATTGGCCACAATGTATTTGTGCATGTGTACATTAATTTAATACTATGCGGGCCCTAATTTATTTTATTTTTTTATAGTGTTTTCTGGTTAGGTGTCAATCAGATGTCAGAGTTTTTTTTTTACACACGAGAAACAGACTGTTTCCTAAGTGATTTTCATCAGGTTTTTTTTCAAGGATAAGAAAAAAAAAAAAAGTTTCTCCGCCACCTCTTCTCAGTTAGTGAAAAACGGATAGCACACGGATGGCAACCAAGTGTCAGGTATTTTGTTTGTTTTTTTTCTCCACTTACTCATAAACTTGCATTGGCGATTTTGATCCAACCCTTGGATCAATGTTGTAAATGTCTCTGTAATTTTTCACTGACCACTATACTATGTTCAATGAAAAATATCTGACATGAACAGCCCCCATAAGCTATTACAGGTATGAGTACTATCCAAAAAAAAAATGGGTAGCACCTGAATGTGAAAAACTGCTGTCTGTATGAGGCCTTAAAGCTTTCTGGTCTTCGGTTGTATGTGCCGGACTGAAATAATAGACTCAAAAGGAGTGAGTAACATCTGATTATATCTCTATCTTTCCACCATTTCTCCAGCACTAACATCCCGACTTCAGGTAAATTCACAGCTGCTGCCAATCACTGGCCTCAGCTGCTGAAGATGTCTACATCAGCAGAGCCACTGAGCTTAGATTACTGACTGACAGCAGCGGTGAACTATAGTTGTGATATCACCACTCCTGCCAGTGAACAAAGATCGTAGCAGTGGTGGGGAGACAGCAATAGAACCGGGGAGGGTGAATCACATCAGATTTATTATTTAAGCTACTGCCTGGCACTATAGGGCAAAAACCTATAATCGGAAAACATCAATATATAAAAACTTCATGTACCTCCTGCAACATTCCTCTGCTCTAAGCAGTGAGTCCTCTGTGGCTCCTGTGACACACGGTCACCATCGGGGGACACAGGGCTCAAGAGTGGCCGAACGACATTGGTGCAAGAAGTAAGTATACTTTTTTTATTTATTGCAGCTATCTAGGACAGGGTTCCCCAACCCCAAGTCCTCGAGGGCCGCCAACAGTGCATGTTTTCAGGATTTCCTTAGCATTGCATGGGTCTTGGAATCAACTGTGCAGGTGATTAAATTATCACATGTGCAATACTAAGGAAATCCTGAAAACGTGTCGCGGGCGGAGGGGACGCGCTCGCCACGCTCGGGTCCGGGGCTTCTGCTGCTGCTCGGTGGCTCGATCGGTGGGCTGGACCCGGGGACTCGAGCAGCGCTCCTCGTCCACGAGTGAAAAGGGGGTGGCTTGTTTAGGGAGAGAGTTCGTGACGCCACCCACGGGTCGTGGTGATAAAGGGCACCACCGCTGCTGGTGACGGAGATCCCGGGAGCGATGGTAGGGAGCAGCTAGGATGTTGTCCCCTCCGTGGGTAGGGGTTGGTGATCCCGGGGCCCGGTAGTGTAACGGGGAGGCTGCATGGCTGGGATGCAAGGTTGCAGGGGCAGCGCAGCGCGGTGCCGAATGGCACTGGTGTACTCACTCAGGCAGTCAATGACAAAGTCTCTGGTAAACCAAACGGCTGGATGGACGGGTTCCGCAGCCGGCTGCAGTGTTTGTGCTCTCTCCCCGGACAGTGTGATGGTGGCTGTCTTTCCCTGCACCTGGTTAGAATGTTCTGACTCCTGTGGTTGCCCACCGGTAGTCCGCTCCCCGGCGTATAGGTACCGTAGGAGCCCGTTTTGCCCGCAGGCGCTGGCCCTTGGATCTCTAGCCTATGGCGGTGGCTGTATATCCTCACGGTGTGGACTGTTGCCTTCTGTCGGGTCTTGGTTGTTAGGAAAACCCTGGGGTTCCGGTCACACTCGGATTTGACCGTTGTCGGCGGCTCCAAGCCTAGTCTGGGTCCGTTGGCCCTGCCTGTGTGCTTAGCTTCACTCCGCTCCCCGGTTCGGTACCGGCGGGCCACCGCTCGACCCCGGTCCTACGGTTCCACAGAGATCCACTAACTCCTGCAGACGTCCACCACCGTCTGCCAACCTTGCTGTTTGTGTCTGGGCCCCTACACAGACACCGACAGTTTCTGACCTCTCACTTTCACTGTCTACACAAAACTGTCACTTTTCCCGCCTCCAGACCTGTGAACTCCTCGGTGAGTGGGGCCAACCACCTGACTCTGCCACACCTGCTGTGGACATCAGACCCTGGAGGGAGGCAACAAGGGTTTTTGTTTGACTGGTGTGACTATCCAGGGGAGGGGGGGTGTGTGGTGTTATGTCTGTGACTACCTGGCTAGTCCAGGGCGTCACACATGCACTGTTGGCGGCCCTTGAGGACTGGAATTGGGGACCCATGATCTAGGACAGACCTGGGCAAGGGGCGGCCCGTGGGCCACATCTGGCCCGCCTGCTCTCTGTGACCGGCCCGCCCGTCTTCAGCCGGTGCAGTGGAGCCGGGCTGCAGCGTGCCGAGCAGGGAGAGATCCTGTGCAGGTCCGCACAGTCAATGCAGGCAGCGGAACGCAGGAGTCTTTCCTCTGTTCCCTGCCGGCACTAATTGTCACTGACACACGCACGCGCTCTGACGTTGTCAGTACTGCGCTGCGTGTGTCATTTCAAAAGTTCCCGCCCGCCCTGCAGGAGAAGGAGCAGCACAGCAGATGGAATAATTCATCTTGCAGGACCTGCGATGACGTCACGCCCATGTGACTGTGTGGGAGGAGACACAGGATGCCGGGCAGAAAGCAAAGATAGTGAATCCTGAAGGAGATGTGGACACATGATGACTGGTAATGAGAAAAGAGGGGACATGAGGGGGAGGGGGGCTGCAGGGTGAGTGCATATGAGGGAAGATGGAGTTGCAGGGTGAGTGGCATATGAGGGAAGATGGACTTGCAGGGTGAGTGGCATATGTGGGAAGATGGAGTTGCAGGGTGAGTGGCATATGAGGGAAGATGGAGTTGCAGGGTGAGTGGCATATGAGGGAAGATGGAGTTGCAGGGTGAGTGGCATATGTGGGAAGATGGAGTTGCAGGGTGAGTGGCATATGTGGGAAGATGGAGTTGCAGGGTGAGTGGCATATGTGGGAAGATGGAGTTGCAGGGTGAGTGGCATATGTGGGAAGATGGAGTTGCAGGGTGAGTGGCATATGAGGGAAGATGGAGCTGCAGGGTGAGTGGCATATGAGGGAAGATGGAGTTGCAGGGTGAGTGGCATATGAGGGAAGATGGAGTTGCAGGGTGAGTGGCATATGAGGGAAGATGGAGTTGCAGGGTGAGTGGCATATGAGGGAAGATGGAGTTGCAGGGTGAGTGGCATATGTGGGAAGATGGAGTTGCAGGGTGAGTGGCATATGAGGTAAGATGGAGTTGCAAGGTGAGTGGCATATGTGGGAAGATGGAGTTGCAGGGTGAGTGGCATATGAGGGAAGATGGAGTTGCAGGGTGAGTGGCATATGTGGGAAGATGGAGTTGCAGGGTGAGTGGCATATGAGGGAAGATGGAGTTGCAGGGTGAGTGGCATATGAGGGAAGATGGAGTTGCAGGGTGAGTGGCATATGTGGGAAGATGGAGTTGCAGGGTGAGTGGCATCTGAGGGAAGATGGAGTTGCAGGGTTAGTGGCATATGTGGGAAGATGGAGTTGCAGGGTGAGTGGCATATGAGGGAAGATGGAGTTGCAGGGTGAGTGGCATATGAGGGCTGCAGACTGACAGAAGGATGTGAAGGGGTGCAGAGTGTTTGAGAGGGGTAAGTTGGGGTACAGGCAGGGTGAGATATGTGGGCAGGGTGTGTGACATATGGGGGTGTAGTGTGTGTGATATGGGGGTGCAGGCTGTATGGGGTGTAGTGTGTGTGATATGGGGGTGCAGGCTGTATGGGGAGCAGGGTGTGTGACATATGGGGGTGTAGTATATTACAGGTGTGCTATATGGAGGTGTAGTATATTACAGGTGTGCTCTATGGAGGTGTAGTATATTACAGGTGTACTATATGGAGGTGTAGTATATTACAGGTGTGCTATATGGAGGTGTATATTACAGGTGTGCTATATGGAGGTGTAGTATATTACAGGTGTGCTATATAGGGGTGTAGTGATGTAGTATATTACAGGTGTAGTATATTACAGGTGTGCTATATAGGGGTGTAGTGATGTAGTATATTACAGGTGTGCTATATGGAGGTGTAGTATATTACAGGTGTAGTATATAGGGGTGTAGTGATGTAGTATATTACAGGTGTGCTATATGGAGGTGTAGTATATTACAGGTGTGCTATATGGAGGTGTAGTATATTACAGGTGTGCTATATGGGGGTGTACTATATTACAGGTGTAGTATATGGGGTGTAGTGATGTACTATATTACAGGTGTAGTATATGGGGTGTAGTGATGTAGTATATTAAAGGTGTACTATATGGAGTTGTAGTATATTACAGGTGTGCTATATGGAGGTGTAGTATATTACAGGTGTGCTATATGGAGGTGTAGTATATTACAGGTGTGCTATATGGAGGTGTAGTATATTACAGGTGTACTATATGGAGGTGTACTATATTACAGGTGTAGTATATGGGGTGTAGTGATGTAGTATATTACAGGTGTAGTATATAGGGGTGTAATGATGTAGTATATCGGAGGTGTATTATATAGTGGTGTAGTATATTACAGGTATATGGAGGGAGTGTAGTATAATACAAGTGTAGTATATAGGGGTGTAGTGGTGTAGTTTATTACAGGTGTAGTATATGGAGGGGGTGTAGTGATGTAGTATATTGGGTAGAACTGAGGTAATTATATTAGTCCGGCCCTCTAAACCAATCCCAATTTCTCATGCGGCCCCATGGGAAAATTAATTGCCCACCCCTGATCTAGGAGCATTTATAGTGGCTTTCCACTACTGGACAACAACTGGTTAAAAAGTTAAGGACTCCAGTTAAATTAAAAACAATGGATACTCTCTTCCCACAGCAAGCCGTTCTAGCAGTGTTGGTGGCACTGTTCCCAGAGAGTTATATCACATTGTTGTGTCCTGTGACCACTGCAGCCAGTCTGTGGATGCTGTTTAACTGCAGCCTTTGCTATTTTGTCAGAGTGGATGTCTGCCGCCGATTGTCTGCTGTTGATTAGCTGCAGCAGTCACAGGACACAACGTCACTTCACTCTCCAAAACAAAAACAGAGTCACGAACACCACTGGCATTGCTGCAACAGGCGAGGATTCCTTGCTTTTATTTTAATTGGGGTTCTGAATTGATTATTGAGCGGTCCAGTGTGGGTTTACACATCAAGAATATGTAATATATATGCAGGAGCATTATTCAACTTATAGTAAAAACATTGTGGCCTCATGCTCTTGGGTCATGTGGATCCATCCAAGTGGAATGAATATGTAAGTTTTATATTGAATATATATAGACACACCATATACGTGGATGTACATGTGCATGAGGCCCAAATATTTTTTCATCAGGTCTAAAGTGTGATTCTGGCACAAAATGGGGTTTCTTCTCTTCCAGCATCACACACTGGGCAGGGAGAAAATATATTTATGCCGCTTATTATTTTGAAATGGCTTTTTACCATGGACATATGACAGACACTAGCACCGCATCGGTACTGGCCGCACTGCCTCAGAACTTCAGCGTCGCCCTAGCAGCTCCCTCTAGACGTTAAGCGCCTCCCCTGCAGCTCCCTCAGGACGTTCAGCGCCGCCCCTGCAGCTCCCTCAGGACGTTCAGCGCCGCCCCTGCAGCTCCCTCAGGACGTTCAGCGCCGCCCCTGCAGCTCCCTCAGGACGTTCAGCGCCGCCCCTGCAGCTCCCTCAGGACGTTCAGCGCCGCCCCTGCAGCTCCCTCAGGACGTTCAGCGCCGCCCCTGCAGCTCCCTCAGGACGTTCAGCGCCGCCCCTGCAGCTCCCTCAGGACGTTCAGCGCCGCCCCTGCAGCTCCCTCAGGACGTTCAGCGCCGCCCCTGCAGCTCCCTCAGGACGTTCAGCGCCGCCCCTGCAGCTCCCTCAGGACGTTCAGCGCCGCCCCTGCAGCTCCCTCAGGACGTTCAGCGCCGCCCCTGCAGCTCCCTCAGGACGTTCAGCGCCGCCCCTGCAGCTCCCTCAGGACGTTCAGCGCCGCCCCTGCAGCTCCCTCAGGACGTTCAGCGCCGCCCCTGCAGTTCCCTACTGACGTTCATCACCACCCCCTGCAGCTCCCTCTGGACATTCAACGTCACCCCTGTTGCTCCCTCTGGACATTCAGCGTCGCCCCTGTTGCTCCCTCAGGACATTCAGTGCTGCCCCTGCTGCTCCCTCAGGACATTCAGCGCCGCCCCTGCAGCTCCCTGCGGACATTAAGCGCCGCCCCTGCAGCTCCCTCTGGATGTTCAGCGCCGCCCCTGCAGCTCCCTCTGGACGTGCATCGCCGCCCCTGCAGCTCCCTCTGGACGTTTAGCGCCACCCCTGCAGCTCCCTCTGGACGTTTAGCGCCACCCCTGCAGCTCCCTCTGGACGTTTAGCGCCACCCCTGCAGCTCCCTCTGGACGTTTAGCGCCACCCCTGCAGCTCCCTCTGGATGTTCAGCGCCACCCCTGCAGCTCCCTCTGGATGTTCAGCGCCACCCCTGCAGCTCCCTCTGGATGTTCAGCGCCGCCCCTGCAGCTCCCTCAGGACATTCAGACATTCAGTGCCGCCCCTGCAGCTCCCTCAGGACATTCAGACATTCAGTGCCGCCCCTGCAGCTCCCTCAGGACGTTCATTCAGCTCTGCCTTCGTGAAGTTCAGAGCTGCCATTGGACGGCCAACAGCACCAGAATTTTTAATTCCGGTTTTGGAGCCACTCAGACAGCAGAACGGCCACATGTGGCCTGCAGGCAGCAGTTTGCCCAGCCCTGATTTAAACTACCATATCAGTAGCCACCAGCGGGCACAGATTACAAACGGTAAGTTCTTTTAATTGTGAGGCCATGTTATTGGTGCAGAATTCAGCTTTCAGCAGGATCATCAGCTCTGACATTTGTGCTAAAATGAACTGGTTTATTTATGCCGTAGAACTGCCATTATCTGCATCATCATGTTATGGAGGATTCTAAGAGAGAGCTGACAAAACAGAGCGGTCACAACACAAACTAGAACAGCTACACACACATAACCTATATATGCTATGGCTAGGTTTATTCTTTAATTGGCGCCCCCTCATTTGTGGACTCCAAGAGGCTGAGGCTTCTGGCTTCCCTGCCTCAGGGGTGGCAGCCTTGATGGTCATTAGCCTGCAATTCTAAGTTCTATTTAGCATTTCAATAAATCCGGCTTTCTTATGGTTTCTGCAAAAAAACCCCACGTTTTTGCGGTTACATTGTCTTTGTTTTCAGATGCTTTTTTTTTTTTTTTTACTGAAACACATTCCTGTTAAATGCAACCTGTCATGTCCAGAAAACTCTATTAACCTGCAGATATGGGGTTAATCTGCAGACTAATATTGTTCTAAAACTGCCTGTCCGCCGCACAGTAATGAGTTCCAGACTACTGGGGATTGAATACAAATGCACAAATTTTCAGATCTATATTTTTAAAGTATTTAGAAAACTATGTATCATTTCCTTAACACTTCACACTTCACAAAAAAGAGAGAAAGAGAGAGAGAAAAAAAAAAAAATCCGGATCGTGCAGCCGGATTTCCGTGACCGGGTCGGACCCGGATCAGAGTCTGAAACAGCGCGGAGCCGGATTTTTACAGTTCGGATCCGCTCAACACTACACATAATCCCAATAAAATACATGTGAGGTTTTGGGTTTAACATGAAAAAAATGTGGAAAAGTTCATGGATGAGGTATGAATACTTTTTCAAGCCACTGTGTGTATATTTGTTAACAAAAAAATTGTATTATAGAAATATCTTCAAGTTACTTCTATTAAAAAAGATTGGTTATAAAAAATATTTGTTTAATTTTAAAGATGGTGCCCTATGGTAAGTAACATCGCTTGTCTCCTTGTTATTTGTATATAACTGTTTTTTAGTGTCTGAGCATGCGCAGTAGATCTTTTATTCTCCAGTCATGCTCGCTGATCTCAGTGGTAAAAGTGTTTTCTCCTCCTTGCCAGCTGATGTTCTACTAGAGTAGTAATAATGGCACAGTGTGTACAGAGCCAGCTTGGACATTAGAAATCTAATTTCAATGCTTTCTCTGGCTACTGTAACGGAACACACATGGCCGAGGAAGGGAAGCCAATCTGTCAAGATAGTTGCAAACAGCAGTGAATCTAGATTCCTCTGTTTATACTATTCCCTCTTTTTACTTTTCTAAGAAATAACCTGCCGGTATGGGGGGGGGGGGGATTATACGTCAACCGCTGAGTGCAGCAAATAATGACAGGCTAATAAAGAATGTACATGCTCGGCCACCAAAGCATAGTTATATACAAAAAATGAGGAGACAGAGAATATTACTAATTCTATAGGGCACCATCCTTATAATATAGAGTCATATGAAAAAGTTTGGGCACCCCTATTAATGTTAACCTTTTTTCTTTATAACAATTTGGGTTTTTGCAACAGCTATTTCAGTTTCATATATCTAATAACTGATGGACTGAGTAATATTTCTGGATTGAAATGAGGTTTATTGTACTAACAGAAAATGTGCAATCTGCATTTAAACAAAATTTGACCAGTGCAAAAGTATGGGCACCCTTATCAATTTCTTTATGTGAACACTCCTAACTACTTTTTACTGACTTACTCAAGCACTGAATTGGTTTTGTAACCTCATTGAGCTTTGAACTTCATAGGTAGGTTTATCCAATCATGAGAAAAGGTATTTAAGGTGGCCACTTGCAAGTAGCTCTCCTATTTGAATCTCCTATGAAGAGTGGCATCATGGGCTCCTCAAAACAACTCTCAAATGTTCTGAAAACAAAGATTATTCAACATAGTTGTTCAGGGGAAGGATACAAAAAGTTGTCTCTGAGATTTAAACTGTCAGTTTCCACTGTGAGGAACATAGTAAGGAAATGGAAGAACCAAGATGAGCAATATACTGCAGGATGGGCTGCATACAGGGATTGAATTTAGCTTCCCAAAGATGTGATAAACCACAGTTAATTTATGTTTTGGGGGGTTGGGCGACAATCACTTTTTCACGTGGGGACCTGTAGGTTTGGATTTATTTTTCTCTTAATAATAAAGATCTTCATTTATAAACTGCATTTTGTGTTTACTTGTGTTATTTGTGTTTATTATTTAAATTTGTTTAGTGATCTGAGGTCTAAGGGGAAAATGTTTCTCCTTGTGGAGACTGACAAACCAATCTGGCTGTCAGTGGTGAGGAGTCTTGTAGCTGCAATGCTCCTCTGGGAAATATTCAAATTGTCTCTTCAGAGAGGAAGGAGACAAACTCTAGCGCCACCTATAGGAGGTAGCAATCCTAAAAGTCAAAAGTGGTTCTTTAACAAGCCTTTTCATATGACCTAGGATTTATGCCAGATCAAAACCCCAATTTGCAGACACGGTGTTTCAGGATGATTGTCCTTCAGTGCAAAGTATGAGATCTGATCTGGCTGAATGGGAAGCTATTGTGGGGTCTAAGGCTATGTCTCCACGGTGCGTTTTTTCATGCTTTTCTGCAGCGTTTTCAACTGCACCTTTTTAATGCCAAAATGCATGCGTTGTGATTTCCCAGCAAAGTCTATGAGAAATAGGGATTTCTTGTGCCCACCATGCAGTTAAAAACGCTACGTTTAATTTGGGGCAAAAACTCAGCGTTTAAAGAAGCAGCATGTCAATTGTTTTTGCCATTTGGGCTGCGTTTTGATAACATTGAAGTCAATGAGAAGTTGCAAAAAGCAAGCAACATCAAAATTCCTGCTTTTTACATGCTTTTTAGGTGCAGAAAACGCGTTTTGGACATCAAAATAAAGATTTGATATGTCCCTTTACACACACACATAGTTCGACAAATTAATGAAAAATATCAATTTATTGCTATTTTACCGCTAAATAGTATATAACCGCTAGAATTATATGAAAATTAACTTTTTTTTTTAAAAAAAAATGATGCTGTTTTTTTTTTCTCTTTTTTTATTGTTTGACTATGTTATCTTTATTTAGCAGTGTCTTTATGTTCAAAACGCATCTGTCAAAACGCTATTGAAAAGCATGTAAAAAGGGCTAAAAATGCACCTAAAACGCAGTAAATATGCATGTGGGTTTAGCGCTATTTTATGGTAAAAAGCAACTTTGGCTAAATCAATTAACGCCAGAGGGTGCGTTTAGAACTGCACCTACCTCAACGCATCGTGGACACATAGCCTTAGGGGAAAACTTTGCAGAGACTGACAATTTTTAGTGATCCGAAACAGTTAAGTGTGACAAACCTACAAAAGAATAAGAAATCAGAAAGGGGCAAACACTGTTTCACACCACTGTACATGCCCCAGCGACTCCTGTGATGTACTGTATATGCTGCAGCCCCAATTTTTACTATGGCATATATGCTGTAGGCCCAGGGTCTCCTGTGATGTATATGCTGCAGCCCAGGCTCGGTCTGGCCCGCCGGGGTACCGTGGAATTCCCCGGTAGGCCTCAGGCCCTCAGTGGGCCCCACGTACTTTAATTAGTGCGGAGCTGTGTACAGCGCCGTGGGGCCGCCGGTTTTTCACGGCCGGCGTTATGTGCGGCAGACTGGGCAGGACTCCACGCTCGGATGGGCCCCCTCCCACGCTCTGAGGGCCCCCCAGCCTTTCAATTATAAATTGCAGCGATAGCATAAGTTCTGTACTATCGCTGCAGTTTTTACGGGTGCAGAAGGACCTGCGGTGACATCACAGACAGTCATGTGACTCACCGTAGGTCCTGCACCGCGCGCTATTCAAATGTACGTGCATCCTTCAGATGCGCGTACATGTGAACAGTGCGGCCGGTGACAGGAGGCGGAGGAGCTGCTCATCCCCGCACCGACACAGCGGCCGTCATCACACTGCCGCCCCCGGAGCAGCAGAGCAGAGGAGAGGACGCGCAGGGCTGCAGGGGTAAGCGCTCAGAAGGAGCCGAAGGAAAAAAAAAAAAAATCATTCTCACCTCTTCTCCTTTGTTCCCGCGGTGCTCCAGACCGCAAGCCACAGACCCCCTCAGTGACCCGTCCGGTGCACGGAGCCGCCGCTGCAGGTGACTTCATTGCTTTACTGCAGTTAAATGCTTTACGGCGCCGCAAAGCATTTAACTGCAGTAAAGCCATGATGGCATCCTGCGGCGGCTTCGTGCACCGGACGAGATCATGGAGGGGTCCATGAGCCTGCGGACTGGTAAGGTAAGGACAGCGCAGGAACGGAGGACAGGTGAGAACGTGTGCGTGTGAACAATGGCATAATGGGGGACAGGAAGAGAGGCCCATTGCTACAGTACACAAGGCTGGGGGGCCCATTGCTACCCCCAGTGTCAGTGTCATTATCCTGTACCCCCAGTGTCAGTGTCATTATCCTGTACCCCCAGTGTCAGTGTCATCCTGTACCCCCAGTGTCAGTGTCATTATCCTGTACCCCCAGTGTCAGTGTCATTATCCTGTACCCCAGTGTCAGTGTCATTATCCTGTACCTCCAGTGCCAGTGTCATTATCCTGTACCTCCAGTGTCAGTGTCATTATCCTGTACCCCCAGTGTCAGTGTCATTATCCTGTACCCCCAGTGTCAGTGTCATTATTCTGTACCTCCAGTGTCCGTGTCATTATCCTGTACCCCAGTGTCAGTGTCATTATCCTGTACCCCCAGTGTCAGTGTCATTATCCTGTACCCCCAGTGTCAGTGTCATTATTCTGTACCCCAGTGTCAGTGTCATTATCCTGTACCCCAGTGTCAGTGTCATTATTCTGTACCTCCAGTGTCCGTGTCATTATCCTGTACACCAGTGTCAGTGTCATAATCCTGTACCCCCAGTGTCAGTGTCATTATCCTGTACCCCCAGTGTCAGTGTCATTATCCTGTACCCCCAGTGTCAGTGTCATTATCCTGTACCCCCGTATCATTATCCTGTACCCCCAGTGTCAGTGTCATTATCCTGTACCCCAGTGTCAGTGTCATTATTCTGTACCTCCAGTGTCAGTGTCATTATTCTGTACCCCAGTGTCAGTGTCAGTATCCTGTACTCCAGTGTCAGTGTCATTATCCTGTACCCCCAGTGTCAGTGTCATTATCCTGTACCCCAGTGTCAGTGTCATTATTCTGTACCCCCAGTGTCAGTGTCATTATCCTGTACCCCCAGTGCCAGTGTCATTATCCTGTACTCCAGTGTCAGTGTCATTATCCTGTACCCCCAGTGTCATTATCCTGTACCCCAGTGTCAGTGTCATTATCCTGTACTCCAGTGTCATTATCCTGTACCCCCAGTGTCATTATCCTGTACCCCAGTGTCAGTGTCATTATCCTGTACCCCCAGTGTCATTATCCTGTACCCCCAGTGTCATTATCCTGTACCCCAGTGTCAGTGTCATTATCCTGTACCCCAGTGTCAGTGTCAGTATCCTGTACTCCAGTGTCAGTGTCATTATCCTGTACCCCCAGTGCCAGTGTCATTATCCTGTACTCCAGTGTCAATGTCATTATCCTGTACCCCCAGTGCCAGTGTCATTATCCTGTACCCCCAGTGCCAGTGTCATTATCCTGTACCCCCAGTGTCATTATCCTGTACCCCCAGTGTCAGTGTCATTATCCTGTACCCCCAGTGTCAGTGTCATTATCCTGTACCCCCAGTGTCAGTGTCATTATCCTGTACCCCCAGTGTCAGTGTCATTATCCTGTACCCCCAGTGTCAGTGTCATTATCCTGTACCCCCAGTGTCATTATCCTGTACCCCAGTGTCAGTGTCATTATCCTGTACCCCCAGTGTCAGTGTCATTATCCTGTACCCCCAGTGTCGGTGTCATTATCTTAGGCTATATGTAATTACTCTTCAGGGGGCCTCTATATGTGATGATAGTACAGGAGGAGCTTCAGTATAAATACTGTATATGTAAAAAAAAAAAAAGCCTGCTCTGTCTATAGAGCAGTGTTGTCAGAATACACAGGACTAGTGAAGGGTTTAACCAACATGTAAAACTAGTTTGGAAACTATAGTGAAGACAAATATTCACCAGAGTCTCCAAATGGTAAAGTGTATTGGGTGGTAATGCTTCACACCTCCACATACTGACTCTTAGGGTATGTGCCCTCGATCAGGACTCACTGTGTTCTGCATGGAGCGGGTCCGGACCTGCGGGGCCGTGAGTCTCCTCCGCAGGAGACCGCAGCTGCTTGTACCCACAATCAGGCTTCAGTGCGCTGCGGTCTCTCGTTTGTGTTCTCCCTACTGAGGACGCATGCGATTACGCAGCAAACAATTGACATGCTGCGGTCTAGAAAGAAGATCCGCAGGTCCGTGTTTGCTGCGGAAAAAAGAATCACAA
Source organism: Anomaloglossus baeobatrachus (assembly GCF_048569485.1). NCBI lineage: Eukaryota > Metazoa > Chordata > Amphibia > Anura > Aromobatidae > Anomaloglossus > Anomaloglossus baeobatrachus. Next base: position 140,809,951 of record NC_134353.1, on the reverse strand, counting down.
TGGACACGGGATTTCTAGAAATCCATCCACTGTGCTTGTACTTACAACACAGCGTTTTGGATGCAGCTGAACCATGCTACAGCCAACATGCTGCAACCACTGATCGTGGACGGCTGGGCACGCACCCTTACAGGGATTTCCCAGATAGATGGCGGCAGAGGGGGATTAATGTTAGTAAATGTTTCCATGTGAAGATGCTGGATAACGTTCTGCTTCTCTTTGATTATTGTTTGGCTGATGGACTCGGTGGTTTTCCTAGGACAAGGAATGTCCGTGTGTAAGAAAAACTGAGACTGACTATAAATAACAGATTCCATTATTAACTGCAATAAATAAGAGGCTACAAGAAAGACTGTGTTATCTGCAGGCCCAGGACAGGTCTCTATGCACACTGTAGAGTTTGCTAAAAGGCGCACGTTATACTGAGAGAAGCCGCAAATGTACAAGTAATAAAAACGTTTATGGTAGCTATAGTGCGGGCCCCTAGAGGCAATTTCCCTGGTAGGCCCCTGGCACCCCAGTCCGACCCTGCTGCAGCCTCAGCTTCTCCTGTGAAGTACAGTTAGGTCCAGAAATATTTGGACAGTGACACAATTTTCGCGAGTTGGGCTCTGCATGCCACCACATTGGATTTGAAATGAAATCTCTACAACAGAATTCAAGTGCAGATTGTAAAGTTTAATTTGAAGGTTTGAACAAAAATATCTGATAGAAATTGTAGGAATTGTACACATTTCTTTACAAACACTCCACATTTTAGGAGGTCAAAAGTAATTGGACAAATAAACCAAACACAAACAAAATATTTTTATTTTCAATATTTTGTTGCGAATCCTTTGGAGGCAATCACTGCCTTAAGTCTGGAACCCATGGACATCACCAAACGCTGGGTTTCCTCCTTCTTAATGCTTTGCCAGGCCTTTACAGCCGCAGCCTTCAGGTCTTGCTTGTTTGTGGGTCTTTCCGTCTTAAGTCTGGATTTGAGCAAGTGAAATGCATGCTCAATTGGGTTAAGATCTGGTGATTGACTTGGCCATTGCAGAATGTTCCACTTTTTTGCACTCATGAACTCCTGGGTAGCTTTGGCTGTATGCTTGGGGTCATTGTCCATCTGTACTATGAAGCGCCGTCCGATCAACTTTGCGGCATTTGGCTGAATCTGGGCTGAAAGTATATCCCGGTACACTTCAGAATTCATCCGGCTACTCTTGTCTGCTGTTATGTCATCAATAAACACAAGTGACCCAGTGCCATTGAAAGCCATGCATGCCCATGCCATCACGTTGCCTCCACCATGTTTTACAGAGGATGTGGTGTGCCTTGGATCATGTGCCGTTCCCTTTCTTCTCCAAACTTTTTTCTTCCCATCATTCTGGTACAGGTTGATCTTTGTCTCATCTGTCCATAGAATACTTTTCCAAAACTGAGCTGGCTTCATGAGGTGTTTTTCAGCAAATTTAACTCTGGCCTGTCTATTTTTGGAATTGATGAATGGTTTGCATCTAGATGTGAACCATTTGTATTTACTTTCATGGAGTCTTCTCTTTACTGTTGACTTAGAGACAGATACACCTACTTCACTGAGAGTGTTCTGGACTTCAGTTGATGTTGTGAACGGGTTCTTCTTCACCAAAGAAAGTATGCGGCGATCATCCACCACTGTTGTCATCCGTGGACGCCCAGCCCTTTTTGAGTTCCCAAGCTCAGCAGTCAATTCCTTTTTTTCTCAGAATATACCCGACTGTTGATTTTGCTACTCCAAGCATGTCTGCTATCTCTCTGATGGATTTTTTCTTTTTTTTCAGCCTCAGGATGTTCTGCTTCACCTCAATTGAGAGTTCCTTAGACCGCATGTTGTCTGGTCACAGCAACAGCTTCCAAATGCAAAACCACACACCTGTAATCAACCCCAGACCTTTTAACTACTTCATTGATTACAGGTTAACGAGGGAGACGCCTTCAGAGTTAATTGCAGCCCTTAGAGTCCCTTGTCCAATTACTTTTGGTCCCTTTAAAAAGAGGAGGCTATGCATTACAGAGCTATGATTCCTAAACCCTTTCTCCGATTTGGATGTGAAAACTCTCATATTGCAGCTGGGAGTGTGCACTTTCAGCCCATATTATATATATATAATTGTATTTCTGAACATGTTTTTGTAAACAGCTAAAATAACAAAACTTGTGTCACTGTCCAAATATTTCTGGACCTAACTGTACATACTCCAGCCCCAATGTCTCCTATGCGATGTACAGTCAGGGCCAGAAATATTTGGACAGTGACACAAGTTTTGTTATTTTAGCTGTTTACAAAAACATGTTCAGAAATACAATTATATATATAATATGGGCTGAAAGTGCACACTCCCAGCTGCAATATGAGAGTTTTCACATCCAAATCGGAGAAAGGGTTTTGGAATCATAGCTCTGTAATGCATAGCCTCCTCTTTTTCAAGGGACCAAAAGTAATTGGACAAGGGATTCTAAGGGCTGCAATTAACTATGAAGGCGTCTCCCTTGTTAACCTGTAATCAATGAAGTCGTTAAAAGGTCTGGGGTTGATTACAGGTGTGTGGTTTTGCATTTGGAAGCTGTTGCTGTGACCAGACAACATGCGGTCTAAGGAACTCTCAATTGAGGTGAAGCAGAACATCCTGAGGCTGAAAAAAAAGAAAGTTGACAGCACCAGTGAGGAATAATTTCTAAAACGTAACTTTTAATCTTAGTTATTAAAATGAATATTAAAATGCATAAGGGTTTGGATCACCCTGTGGGTAGCCAAGGCCCGTATTTTTACATTAAATCGGGATACCATTGGACAACTGCCATACAGGGACAAAAAAGTGTGTTAAGATAATAAGGCTTCGCACTGCACAGCAAAGAAGGGAAAAACGGACAATGGTCCTACTATTACCGTATATTATGTGTACATACAGTTTTAAATCCCCTAGTTACTGGCAACAACCACAGTAGCCCTATAACCTTATTCAGTGATTAAACACACAGATAAATAAGCAAACAATGGAAGGATCTCACCCATTTCGATGATCTTCCTAATTTTTGCACAGCATATTGATACTGGAGGGGTCACACCGGGGCTTGAAGTCCGGGCTTGGTGTAACTTGCCCTATGCCCCCTTGACTCCCGTCCTTACAAGGACGGTCCACATCTGAACCTAAGTCCTTGTGTACACCCGCCCCACATGCCTCCCGACGCGTTTCGTCACAAGATGGTGACTCCTCAGGGGACCAGGGCATGAAAGAGAAATATGGAGGGCCAAAAAGTGGTGTGGCACCTGCAAGGTCCATACACCAAATGCTGCAAACCGTATGCCCCATAGGCAATGACTTATAAACACATAGTTAGGTCCACATTGCCAATCCAAACGGCCTCCGGTCAGGTGCATTCAATAAACACAGATGGTCATATAATTAGAGAGACACTTACCACCCTTTTGTGGGGGTCCCACGTGTCTTAGCGTTCCTCCGTTATACATACTCCATACCTCCGGTGCGTGCACCGCACTTCCGGGTAGTATGTATGAAAGTGAGGCTTGTACCTCATCATGTGGTGCATCGAGGACCACGTGATCCGACGCGTGATCAACCGCGTCACCACTGAATTCCAGGAAGCGATACAATGTAATGACATTATGCGAGACAGAGGCTTGGACCGCGTCACGTGATGCAGCCAGCACCACGTGATCGAACATGTGATCCGTCGCGTCATCGCTAAACACAGAATGCATTCTAAGTTAGAGATACGCCCCCAGGATATTCATACAGGCTGTAATGGAGGAATCGAAACGCCCATTTCGTGACCTAATCGGCCATATACTCCAAAAGGGGCTCATATAGATATGTATAAATCACATTCATTTAACCCTCTAGATAACTTAAGGCACAATCAGGTCGCATCATATAACCGTATACTGTGATGAGGCACAAGATGACACACATCACTCATTCTTTCCAAAGGAGATAGTACACCCCTCCATCCCAAATAGGAGCGATTATAGCTAACCTGACTGAATGTTATATTAAAGAAAGACATTTTTGATGATATTTTTGGAGTATATGGCCGATTAGGTCACGAAATGGGCGTTTCGATTCCTCCATTACAGCCTGTATGAATATCCTGGGGGCGTATCTCTAACTTAGAATGCATTCTGTGTTTAGCGATGACGCGACGGATCACATGTTCGATCACGTGGTGCTGGCTGCATCACGTGACGCGGTCCAAGCCTCTGTCTCGCATAATGTCATTACATTGTATCGCTTCCTGGAATTCAGTGGTGACGCGGTTGATCACGCGTCCGATCACGTGGTCCTCGATGCACCACATGATGAGGTACAAGCCTCACTTTCATACATACTACCCGGAAGTGCGGTGCACGCACCGGAGGTATGGAGTATGTATAACGGAGGAACGCTAAGACACGTGGGACCCCCACAAAAGGGTGGTAAGTGTCTCTCTAATTATATGACCATCTGTGTTTATTGAATGCACCTGACCGGAGGCCGTTTGGATTGGCAATGTGGACCTAACTATGTGTTTATAAGTCATTGCCTATGGGGCATACGGTTTGCAGCATTTGGTGTATGGACCTTGCAGGTGCCACACCACTTTTTGGCCCTCCATATTTCTCTTTCATGCCCTGGTCCCCTGAGGAGTCACCATCTTGTGACGAAACGCGTCGGGAGGCATGTGGGGCGGGTGTACACAAGGACTTAGGTTCAGATGTGGACCGTCCTTGTAAGGACGGGAGTCAAGGGGGCATAGGGCAAGTTACACCAAGCCCGGACTTCAAGCCCCGGTGTGACCCCTCCAGTATCAATATGCTGTGCAAAAATTAGGAAGATCATCGAAATGGGTGAGATCCTTCCATTGTTTGCTTATTTATCTGTGTGTTTAATCACTGAATAAGGTTATAGGGCTACTGTGGTTGTTGCCAGTAACTAGGGGATTTAAAACTGTATGTACACATAATATACGGTAATAGTAGGACCATTGTCCGTTTTTCCCTTCTTTGCTGTGCAGTGCGAAGCCTTATTATCTTAACACACTTTTTTGTCCCTGTATGGCAGTTGTCCAATGGTATCCCGATTTAATGTAAAAATACGGGCCTTGGCTACCCACAGGGTGATCCAAACCCTTATGCATTTTAATATTCTTTCATTTTAATAACTAAGATTAAAAGTTACGTTTTAGAAATTATTCCTCACTGGTGCTGTCAACTGATAAATTGTGAGCAATTGTCCTTGTAGAATCACCAATAGTGAATCTAGTTGCTGAAAATCATGAAAAAAAAGAAAAAATCCATCAGAGAGATAGCAGACATGCTTGGAGTAGCAAAATCAACAGTCGGGTACATTCTGAAAAAAAAGGAATTGACTGGTGAGCTTGGGAACTCAAAAAGGGCTGGGCGTCCACGGATGACAACAGTGGTGGATGATCGCCGCATACTTTCTTTGGTGAAGAAGAACCCGTTCACAACATCAACTGAAGTCCAGAACACTCTCAGTGAAGTAGGTGTATCTGTCTCTAAGTCAACAGTAAAGAGAAGACTCCATGAAAGTAAATACAAAGGGTTCACATCTAGATGCAAACCATTCATCAATTCCAAAAATAGACAGGCCAGAGTTAAATTTGCTGAAAAACACCTCATGAAGCCAGCTCAATTCTGGAAAAGTATTCTATGGACAGATGAGACCAAGATCAACCTGTACCAGAATGATGGGAAGAAAAAAGTTTGGAGAAGAAAGGGAACGGCACATGATCCAAGGCACACCACATCCTCTGTAAAACATGGTGGAGGCAACGTGATGGCATGGGCATGCATGGCTTTCAATGGCACTGGGTCACTTGTGTTTATTGATGACATAACAGCAGACAAGAGTAGCCGGATGAATTCTGAAGTGTACCGGGATATACTTTCAGCCCAGATTCAGCCAAATGCCACAAAGTTGATCGGACGGCGCTTCATAGTACAGATGGACAATGACCCCAAGCATACAGCCAAAGCTACCCAGGAGTTCATGAGTGCAAAAAAGTGGAACATTCTGCAATGGCCAAGTCAATCACCAGATCTTAACCCAATTGAGCATGCATTTCACTTGCTCAAATCCAGACTTAAGACGGAAAGACCCACAAACAAGCAAGACCTGAAGGCTGCGGCTGTAAAGGCCTGGCAAAGCATTAAGAAGGAGGAAACCCAGCGTTTGGTGATGTCCATGGGTTCCAGACTTAAGGCAGTGATTGCCTCCAAAGGATTCGCAACAAAATATTGAAAATAAAAATATTTTGTTTGGGTTTGGTTTATTTGTCCAATTACTTTTGACCTCCTAAAATGTGGAGTGTTTGTAAAGAAATGTGTACAATTCCTACAATTTCTATCAGATATTTTTGTTCAAACCTTCAAATTAAACGTTACAATCTGCACTTGAATTGTGTTGTAGAGATTTCATTTCAAATCCAATGTGGTGGCATGCAGAGCCCAACTCGCGAAAATTGTGTCACTATCCAAATATTTCTGGACCTAACTGTATATGCTGCAGCCCTAGTGTCTTCTATATGGTTTATACCACAGTCTGTGTCTCCTATGTGATTTATACTTTAGACCTACCACTGCTTGTGTTATATAAATGTTACTTGAGCAGTGATGAATTTCCCACTGTGCGGAGGCATGCGGAGTAAAACTCACTGTATTCAGAACTTACTGTTGTGAGTTCTCTTCAAAACTCTTGCAGAGTTGACTGCACTCCAGACCGACGCAAATCTGGAAAAGCAGCTGCGACTAGTATCATCAATACTACCAAACATCACGTCACACCAAAGAGAAGCCGATCCAGATGTCACATTAGGGGTGAGTTAATTAAACGTTTAACCAAATTTAGCAGGATAAGTATCAAGTAGATCATTTTGTACAGCACCCGAGTGATGTTATAAATATCCACATGGCCTCTGACAGAATAAAGGTTCCCCGCCCTTGTTCTACTATGTGCATCAATAGAGCAACATTTGCTGTTTCACAAAACTGATCTGTCAGCAGCAGACAACAAATACATCTCTGCACTGCCATTGTGGAGAAATGTGGGAGAGTTGAGTCTGCCATAACAAGCTGCAGATGAAATTATGTAAAACTACATATGCAGCTATACTGATATATAGATGGCAAAAGATATTCTCGGTTAGGGTACGGTTCCACTAGTGTATAACTTCCGATGCAAGAGCATCGGAAGCGATATGCTAATGAACCTCTGCTGCGGGTGTCAGCCGAGGGTCATGCGACTGTGATGCGATCTTGAGATTGCATCACAGCAGCGAAGAGGAAGGGAGCACTTTCTCCCCATCTACCTTGCTGTCTGTCTCTTTGTATATCGCACTGCAGTCGGATTAATTGCGATTGCAGTGCGATGTTTCACACGCTCCCATAGACTTGTATGGGGGTGCGTGAGCCAAGACTCGCTGCCAAACGCAGCATGTTGAGATTCATTCTGCATGCTGCTATGGCATGATAAATCAATTGCAGATGGGCACTGCCCCATAGTTTTGCACTAGAGTGAGAGCAATCCGGTGTTTTATCAGATTGCACTCGCTCGTGCAAAAACGCAAGTGGAACCGGACCCTTAGGCGGAGCTCAGTAGAGGACCTCAGAAGCATAAGGTGAATTCTACACTTCTATTAGCTTCATGATAATTCGGAGAGGTCTGCAGCACTAGAACAATTCGGGACAAAAGGTACGAGGGCTAGCGCCGAAACGTGCAACAGTACCTGATGCCATTCCAAGAGGAGGAGATATCCACAGGTTAGTTTTGACTTTGTTGCACTGTTACATAAGTGTTCTGTACACCCTGTATGGCCATTGTCAAATTTAACTAGGCATAGTCCTTTATAATTTTATTTGTTCACATGATATACTGAACTCACAGAAGTGCTTTTTTCATAACTTACCTGTTGTAGGATTTTCCCATCTCCTCCAGTGTTGACTTGTGCTGTACAAGTGTACAAGTACAATTTGTTTTTCACTCTACTTCCATTTTTTTATCCTTTATAATCAGGGTCGGCTCCAGGTTTTTGTGGGCCTGGGCGAAAGTCTCAGTGGGCCCCATCCACACATAGACATGCACAGACACATATTTAAAGAGAAATTCACAAAAACACATATAAATGGACATAAATCTAGACACAGTCATATACACTGACATACATAGTAGATATATACAGTACATCATACATGCACACACAGACACATTATTTTTATATATTTATATATATTTCTAATATTGGGAAGCCGGCAACAGCCTCATTCACCTCCCCGCTTGCCTCCATCCAGCTCCTCCTAGATTGGTGGCAGTCACTAACAGACATGGCCGCACATAAAGCACACAAACACTGCTGTATATACATCACAGGAGAGGCTGGGGACATACACATTACTGGGGGGAATACATATTACTGAGGAAAAGGGTATACAGCAATGGGGGCATAGAGCTCTAGAGGAGGGCAGTAGCTCTGAGGTGGGGGGACAAACAGCTTTGAGGTAGGGGGGGTGATATGCAGCTCTGGGGGTATACAGCTCTGGGTTGAGGGGGGACATACAGCTCTGGGGGGGTATATAGCACCTGGGTGGAGGGGACATACAACTCTGGGGGTATAGTAGTATGCAGCCCCCATATTCCTCCATATAGTGTTATGAAGTCCTCATAGTCCTCCGTATAGTATTATGTAGCCCCCATATGGCACTATGCAGACCCATATGGCACTTTGCAACCCCCATATAACATTAAGGAGCCACCATATAGCGCAATGCAGACCCATATAGCATTAGGCATCTTCATGTAGTATACATCCCCTATATACCACGGTGCAGAGCCAGATAGCATTAGGCACCCTCATGTAGCACACAGCCCCTATACAGCACAGTGCAGAGCCAGATAGCATTGGGCATCCTATGTAGTACACAGCCCTATATAGCACAGTACAGACCCAGATAGCACAGTGCAGAGCCAGATAGCATTAGGCATCCTCATGTAGTATACAGCCTGTATATAGCACAGTGCAGAGCCAGATAGCAGTAGGCACCCTCATGTAGTATACAGCCTGTATATAGCACAGCCTGTATATAGCATAGTGCAGAGCCAGATAGTAGTAGGCACCCTCATGTAGTATACATCCTGTATATAATACAGCCTTTATATAGCACAGTGCAGAGCCAGATAGCAGTAGGCACCCTCATGTAGTATACAGCCTGTATATCCCACAGCCTGTATATCCCACAGTGCAGAGCCAGATAGCAGTAGGCACCCTGATGTAGTATACTGTACATCCTGTATATAGCACAGTGCAGAGCCAAATAGCAGTAGGCACCCTCATGTAGTGTACATTCTGTATATAGCACAGCCTGTATATAGCACAGTGCAGAGCCAGATAGCAGTAGGCACCCTCATCTAGTATACATCCTGTATATTAGCACAGCCTGTATATGCAGCACAGTGCAGAGCCAGATAGCATTAGGCACCCTCATGTAGTATACAGCCTGTATATAGCACAGTGCAGAGCCAGATAGCAGTAGGCACCCTCATGTAGTATACATCCTGTACATAACACAGCCTGTATATAGCATAGTGCAGAGCCAGATAGTAGTAGACACCCTCATGTAGTATACATCCTGTATATAATACAGCCTTTATATAGCACAGTGCAGAGCCAGATAGCAGTAGGCACCCTGATGTAGTGTACATCCTGTATATAGCACAGCCTGTATATAGTACAGTGCAGAGCCAGATAGCAGTAGGCACCCTCATCTAGTATATATCCTGTATATTAGCACAGCCTGTATATATAGCACAGTGCAGAACCAGATAGCAGTAGACACCCTCATGTAATATACAGTGATGAAATACATACTCATTTTTCCTTGTTCCCCCCGCTGCTCCGGTCTCCTCAGCGCATCCACTGGTGTCGCTCGCTCTGACCTCTAGGCAGGCGCGTAGTGATGATGTCACCGCACTCCGCTGCAGAGCTGTCAGAGCGCTGACAGTTACAGTGGGGAGAATGATAAGAAAGGGAGCGCGCCGCTCACTCTCTCATCATTGCTCTCAATTGTATCGGCAACTGCGATGAAGATACAATTGAAAGCGCGATCCTCAGCGGGGGGAGTCCTGTGACAGCGCGGGCACTGGGCCCCCTTGAGTAGCATTGCGCCACTCCTGCCACCGCGAGTGGGCCCCCTTGGCATCTCAGGGCCTTGGCATTTGACGGGGTTTGCCGGGTGCGGACGCCGGCCCTGCCTATACCCTTCAGCACAATGTCTCCTTTGACGCAGAGGTCACCATCCTTCCAGACCTTCAGATGAGCCACATTCAGCTCTGAGAGAAGTTTGCAAGCCACATCCAGCTTCTGCCCCTCACAGTAGTGACACCCAGAGCCCCCATTACACGTATGACAGCCAAAGCTTTTCCACAGAAATCACACAAAGTTACTTACCTCAATTATATCTGCTCTTCTATTTGGGGCAACTCACAAAAGTAACCCTCTGGAGACCTGCTCTTCATAGCTGATGCTAGACCTGATTATAATGCACCAAACTTGAAAACGGGCCACGAGCCACACATCACAGGTCTGAGGGCTATGTGTGGCTCCCGAGTTACAGGTTGGCGACCCCTGCATTGACAAATCCCTTATGAGCATCAAGGGCCATCTGTCATTTTTTCCAATTAATCCTCTGCAAGCGCGACAAATCTGGTGTCAAATTATACAAAATGTACTAGAGCACTACATGGTACATGTGCAACTTTCTCATTTACTGATAAAATTGTCTGGTAGGTAATGACACCATATTGTAATTCTGAACATTGAAAAACTAGTGCAAAAAAAATGTCCATGTCATTCTTAGAACGTACAAAAAAGATTCATAAAAATGAGTGAAAATAATGCAAATTGCGATTTTTCAAATTTGTGTTGCATCAACTGCATAAAAAATGGTGCTATCAAACTGCTTACTGCCTCCCTAGATAAGACATTAGAGGATAGAATTTACAAAAAAAGACATTTTTGGGAGTTTTCTGTTGTTCTTCAACCACACAGGTCTTGAAATATGATAATCTATTTCAAATAAACTTGACTGGCATCAGTTGACCCCCATTTTCAAAATGAAAAATATGCTTTGCATGAAGCACTCTCAAAAATACACGTGCCTTTCGCCTTCCCTGGAGGACCCAGGGGAACAAAAGTCCTCTGTGAGGCATGACTTGTTCATTTGGGTTCTTTTAAACACAGCGAGGGGACTCCAACCACAGCCTCCCTCGTTTCCACTAATTGCGCCACACACACACCCCACTTGACTGGCATCAGTTGACCCCCATTTTCAAAATGAAAAAGATCCTTTGCATGAAGCACTCTCAAAACTACACGTGCCTTTCGCCTCCCCTGGATGACCCAGGGGAAGAAAAGTCCTCTGTGATCCATGTCCACATTGTCAGTGGACAGACGCGTGTGCTTATCTGCCAGCAGACCCCCAGCAGCACTGAAGACAGGTTCCGAGAGAACGCTGGCTGCGGGACACGACAAGATCCCCAAGGCGTACGTGGCGAGCTCTGGCAATTTATCCAGATTGGAAGCCTAAAATGAGCAAGGCTCAAGTTGCACAGTAATGGCATCGATGTTCCCTTGCATATACTCATATATCTGTCTCCTCCTCCTTTTACCTCGTCCAGCTGTTTAGTTTTCGCATAGGTATTTGTCCTTGTCACTTTCCCATGTGTTTGTGTTGTGTTGTGAGTTGTTTGTCACCTTTTGGACACCTTTGAGGGTGTTTTCCAGGTGTTTTTAGGTGTTTGTGATTGCCTCCCATTGTTTTCAATGGGGTTCGAGAGGTTCGTCGAACGGCTCGTCGAACGGGGCACCGTTCGACGATCCGAACCGAACTCGAACTCTAGGGGGGTGGCTCATCTCTACTTACAATGCACCTTTATTATTGCACTTTAATTCTTTGCACTGTAACTTTGCACTTTAATTAGTCCTGTGGGACTATTTTCCCATACATTTTCTATGACATATTTTTCAAATTTTGTGTGCAATTTTATGCTGGATATGTGCATTATCTCTTTGTATTTGTAAATTTTATCTGGGAGTAAATATTACCATGGATGCAATTTTTGCACTTTTTGTATTCATTGCTATTTAATCCTATTTATGATTGATTGTTATCTTTTTTTACAAATTTTTGGTATATCATTTTTTGGAGCCTTTAATAAAATTTGAGTAATTTTGATACTACGCTATATGTCCCTCGCCGTGCCGTCTTGTTGTGCATTTTAGACTATTTTCATTATTTTAAATTTCACTTTGCTTTTAATTATTCACTAATAAAATTTTATTTTATCAACTCTATTTTTGTATTGGCTATTTTTTGTTTATAGGGTTAAATGTGACAAAGTGCCTGTAATAGTCTATTCCTGTTAAGGAGCTCAAACAGCGCATGTTCCCTTCCTAGGCCTGCCATGCGCCCAACTAGTAGTTATTCATCACATATGGAACATTGGTGTACTCAGAAGATATTGCACGATGTGGTTCATTTTTCCCAAGGTGTTCAACACACCACTAGATAAATTCCTTCAGGGGTGTAGTTTACAAAATGGGGTCACTTGTGGAGGTTTCCACTATTTAGTCACATCAGTTTCTCTGCAAATGTGACATGGCATCTGCTTTTTATTATAGCCAATTTTGTGCTCCAAAGTCAAATGGTGCTCTTTCCCTTTTGAGCTGCACCGTGCACTCAAAGAGTAGTTTTCCCCTACATATGGAGTGTGACAAGGCGACCGGTTATATTGTGAATGACAGGTATGTAACACAAAAGCGGTGTGATCCTGGGAGTTCTTTCTGGTATATGTAGTACCACATCTTGCTATAGTATTGAATGGGCCAGGATTACGGATGGCTAAAAGATGGGTGGGACTGGCCATCCACATACTTATGGGTGTGTCTGACACAGGTCTTAATTAGCTTGTTTGGCACATGGAGTCAGTGAATGTGAAGCAGTGTGTGGAACAGCACTGCATGAGGAGCAGCCTCTAGCAGGTAAAGAGGCTGTTTATCTCACAGAAGTCTGAAACCTCTGGAAGGAACCCACCTGAAGGAGCAGAGGGTTGGCTTCACACGTGAGTGGACATTTGGAGAGCTCCACTCAGGATACTGGGAAGTATCCAAACCTGAGTGGGCGGACTGCAACAAAGACGGACCAGAAATCCGTGTTCCTGGAGAAATGGCCAGCGAGAGGTAACAGGGCTGTTGGACTCAGTGAAAGAGGCACAGAAACCTCTATGGTGTTAACGGACTGGAAGTGACTCAGTGGAGGCTGAGAGAGCTTTCATATAAAGTGTATCTGAACTGTGAGGGTCTACTGTGACTATAATGGACCTAAAATCCGTCTGTATTTATGCTATGTTTTGAGGAGCGGTTTATGGTGTTGTTTTTAAGAAACCGCTGGACTTTTAAAGGGATTTGTATTCCTGTGCTACCTCTGAGACGCAGCCAATGGCGTGACCCTATCACATGAGTAGGCGAGTTCTTACAGAAGAAATTGCACAACAATTGTATAGTCCATTTTTTTCTGTTACCCATCTGAAAATAAACATTTTGGTGGTCAAGCAACAGTGTTATGGGAAAAATTTTGCTTAATTTTTCGGCTCAACGTTATAAAATTCTGTGAAGCACATGTGGGTTCAAGGTGCTTACTGCACCACTACATAAATTCCTTGAGGGGTTTAGTTTCTAAGATAGGGTTATTTGTGGGAGTTTCCACTGTTTAAGCACTTCAGTGGCTCTGCAAACGTGACATGTTGTCCGTTATCTATTCCAGACCATTTTTGCTCTGCAAAAGTCAAATGCTGCTCCTTCCCTTCCAAGCCCTGCCATTCACCCAGACAGTAGTTTTCAACTACATATCAGGTATCAGTGTACTCAGGGGAAATTGCACAACAAAGTTTATAGTCCAGTTCTCCTGTTACCCTTGTGAAAATAAACAGTTTGGGGGAAAAAGAACATGTTTGTGGGAAAAATGTATTTTTTTATTTTCACGGCTCAACATTCTAAAATTCTTTGGACCACTTGTAGGTTCAAGATGCTCACCACTCCTCTAGATAATTTCTTTGAGGGGTCTAGTTTCCAAAATTGGGTCATTTGTTTGGGTTACACTGGTTAGGCACATAAGGGGCTCTTCAAATGCGACATAGCGTCCACTATGAATTTCAGCCCAATTTAGCACTCCAAAAGTCGAATATTGCCCCTTCCCTTCTGAGGCCTGCTGTGCATCTAAACAGTAGTTTTGCACCACATATGGGGTATCGGTGAACTCAGATGAAATTGCACAACAAAATATTCTACTGATACCCTTATGAAAATGCAAAATCTGGGGCTAAAGCAGCATTTTTCTGGAAAAAAATACACGTTTCATTTTTTTTCCTCCACATTGCTTTAATTCTAGTGAAGCACATTAATAAACTTCTTGAATGTGGTTTTGAGTTCTTTGAGTGGTCTATGCAACCGAAAATACAGAAAATTGACAATTTTAAAAACTGTATCCCTCAAAGTCACTATAAATGTGATATGGTCCCTAAAAACAATGGTTTTGTAAATTTTGTTGGAATAATGAGAAGCTGATGATAAAATTTTAACAATTCTAACTTCCTAAAAATAAAAAATGTTAAAAAAATGATTGTGATGTGAAGTAGACATGTGGTAAATGTTTATTAACGATTTTGTGTGATATAACTAATTGGTGTAAAGGCATAACCCTCAAAATAGTTTGAAAATGGCAAAAATGTTACCAAAATTCCGATATTTTCACAACTAAATGCAAAAATACCTACCTAAATTTGCCATTATCATAAAGTACAAAGTGTCACGAAAAAAACGATCTCAGTATCACTGGGATCCATTGAGGTATTCTAGATTTATGCGATCTTGCAATCGCATTACAGAAGCGGAGAAGATGGAGGGATCACTTTCTCCCCATCTACTCCGCTGTCTGTCTTTGCGTGCACCGCACTGCAGTCGCATAACATGCGAGTGCAGTGCAATGTTTCACACACTCCCATAGGGTTGCATGGGGGTGCGTGAGCTGAGAATCTCTGCAAAACGCAGCATGCTGTGATTGAACCGAGAGCACGATTCGTGCCATAGAAAAATAAGCAAGAGGACACTGCCTCATTAATTAATACTGTGCGAGTGCAATTCGATGTTTGATCGGATCGCACTTGCACATGAAAATCGTAAGTGGACATGAGCCAAATGGCTGAGCTTCACAGTGGACCAAGATGCCAGTTACAGGAATCTTCAGCAGGGCCCCCAGCTGCCATGGTAACTCGTTTTCCTGTGATGGCATTTAAATTTGGCTATCAGAAATTCACAGTGGCATTTAAATGGTTAAACTGCACTGATTGGAGCTCCTGGCATCTGCCTACTATAAAGCAGGCTCAGCTCCTGAGCTGGCTTCATACACTGCTTAGTGACCTATGACGAATAGTGTATGTTGTAAGTTTTTCACCACTTTAAAAATAAAAAAGCAAACGATTTATTCTTCTATCGATTATTCTCACTTCACTTCCTTTTGGAATTATCTGGATATGTGGAATTGTCTAACTTCAAACATCTCAATTCTTCCCGGCCTCATCCCTCACATCATCTCATCCTCCTCCGTTTTCCGTTGGGTCACTTCTACATTACAATATCTTGAGATTCAGGGACTTTCCTTCGATCCTTCATTCTTCAAAAGCAGATTTGAACAGAATTTTGCATTGTTTAAATGGTGTTACCCACTGTAGTCAAAATGAATTTCCTTTAATCTTTTGCAAGTCTGTCCTATGTAAATATCTAGGAGTTATTTTACTCTAATGCCGGTGTCCCAGCGCTACCCCTATTCCTCCACCCGTCAGGGATGCCGACGCACTCACCGTTGCGCATGCAGCCTTCCCTGGTATCCTCCTTCATGGCAGGTCTCCTGCGAGCATGCTTAGGGTGTGTGCACTACCTGCCTCTTAAAGGAGCAGCACACATAATCTGGTTATGTCTTGAGCATATGGCCTAGAGGCACTACGTACTCAAGGCACCTTTCCCCTTAGGGAGGTGCCTGAGCAACTTGAAATGTTAGTTGATTCTATGATTCCTAGTTGTCAGGTTTCCCGAGCCTAAATCTGTCCTGTCAGCCCGTACCTGTCCTGTCTGCCTGAACCTGTGTTCATTCAGTCAGGCAGCCAGCATCCCATTCCAGTTGTCCACTAGCGTGACAGTTTGCTCAGGCCATGGACCACGCTGACTTCAGGACTCCTCCTCTTGCTGAACTTTTTCAGGAGATGACCTGTCAACGTGATCAGCAGGACAAGATCCTGTCCTACCCGCGGATTGTTCACCACTATCTGAATGCTCTGGCTCCGGCCGCGCCATATTTACCTGCGTCAACGGCAGCTACTCCGGCAGTCTCTACGTAGCTGGCAACCCATATACCCATATTCAGGTCCATATCTGTCTGCACCTCTATGTTTTGACGGAAACCGCAAATAATGTAAATTGTTCATTAACCAGTGCTTGCTGCACTTTGAACTGCTATTCCACCAGTTCACCTCAGACCGGGCCAAAGTGGCATTTATGATGGTCGAAGTTGGGAGGAGAGGCCCTTGCATGGCTCAACTCCCTAAGGGAAGGAAGAGATCTCTTAATGCAGGACCTTCAAGTCTTCCTGGGGGCGTTCCACAAGGTGTATGGTGAGCTGAGCCACATCTCCTCTGCAGCGTTCTCCCTACTCAGGCTGCCTTAGGGTAGTCTAACTGTAAATCAGTATGCTGTACTTTTACACACCCTGTCCTCTGAACTTGGCTGGAACAATAAGGCACTGGTAGCAGCCTTCTGAGAGGGTCTGTCCAGAAGGATAAAAGATGAACTGGCTGGTCGAGACATTCCCATCTCCCTATATGATCTTGTTTCCGTAGCAATCTGGATCGACCTTCGGTTTTAAGACCGTACCAGTCAGGTGACATGTGAGAAACCACTGGCACCTTCTTTCCAGAAACTGCTCATTCCCCAGTATTCTGCAATTCCCGCCACTCTTGAGCCTATGCAGGTCGACCATGTTAAGCTAGCAATGGAATGACAGCAACATCAACATACCCGGGGATTGTGTTTCTACTGCGGTAGTCCACTACACCTCATCCATGATTGTCCCGAAAAGTCAGGAAACTGTTGAGTCTGGTGTCTGTTGGAGAAGCAGTCCTAGGCAAGAGTAACACCTCTCCGCCATTGACATGTGGAAAAACCCGATCCTCTGAGATGGCCTACCTGGATTCCTGAATCCGATTGAATCTTCCGCCAAGTAAGATTGTCACTGTTGGTTTTTTTTTTTTTTTTTTTTTTTTTACCCCTTTTAACTTTGGTAATCTATACAAGGGATAGTCAATCCAAGCCTACTCGTCAAACTACTATAAATCCAAGACCCGAAGAGATAAAACAAGTCACCAGTTTATTTTAAAATATGAAGGGGAAATCCTTATATCAATTATTTTAAGGTAGATCGATGACCTGAATTCTGCGTGCCCTACAGCTAATCATATATGGAACCGATCAAATTCCATCCATGAAATATATATATACCAGTAGCAGCCCAGGTCATCAATATCCCTCCTTTTTTTGAGGGTCAATGCTTTATGATCAAGTATAATCTCAGAGTACACAAATATCATCTGACATGAAATTACAAAAGATTCTCCTATGGTTTTTGTTGAGGTAAACTCCTCAGGGATTCATATAGCCAAATCATTGGTGCTCTTGTCTATCCACAACAGGAAGACCTTACAGATCCAGAGTCACCTATCGGATAACACTCCTTCCCATAGAGGAGTCCTATCAAAATTAATTTTTCGTCTCTGCCTCAATGCGTTTCTCCCCTTCCATGGCCGGGGTTCCTCAGGAGGCCTTATATTCAAGAATATATAAGATTATCAAATACGCTGGGGTGCAAAATATCAAGGCGATAAATGAATTTTGATAGGACTCCTCTATCGGAAGAACTCGATCGGTTCCATATACAGTTAGGTCCAGAAATATTTGGACAGTGACACAATTTTCGCGAGTTGGGCTCTGCATGCCACCACATTGGATTTGAAATGAAACCTCTACAACAGAATTCAAGTGCAGATTGTAACGTTTAATTTGAAGGTTTGAACAAAAATATCTGATAGAAATTGTAGGAATTGTACACATTTCTTTACAAACACTCCACATTTTAGGAGGTCAAAAGTAATTGGACAAATAAACCAAACCCAAAAAAAAAATTTTTATTTTCAATATTTTGTTGCGAATCCTTTAGAGGCAATCACTGCCTTAAGTCTGGAACCCGTGGACATCACCAAACGCTGGGTTTCCTCCTTCTTAATGCTTTGCCAGGCCTTTACAGCCGCAGCCTTCAGGTCTTGCTTGTTTGTGGGTCTTTCCGTCTTAAGTCTGGATTTGAGCAAGTGAAATGCATGCTCAATTGGGTTAAGATCTGGTGATTGACTTGGCCATTGCAGAATGTTCCACTTTTTTGCACTCATGAACTCCTGGGTAGCTTTGGCTGTATGATTGGGGTCATTGTCCATCTGTACTATGAAGCGCCGTCCGATCAACTTTGCGGCATTTGGCTGAATCTGGGCTGAAAGTATATCCCGGTACACTTCAGAATTCATCCGGCTACTCTTGTCTGCTGTTATGTCATCAATAAACACAAGTGACCCAGTGCCATTGAAAGCCATGCATGCCCATGCCATCACGTTGCCTCCACCATGTTTTACAGAGGATGTGGTGTGCCTTGGATCATGTGCCGTTCCCTTTCTTCTCCAAACTTTTTTCTTCCCATCATTCTGGTACAGGTTGATCTTGGTCTCATCTGTCCATAGAATACTTTTCCAGAACTGAGCTGGCTTCATGAGGTGTTTTTCAGCAAATTTAACTCTGGCCTGTCTATTTTTGGAATTGATGAATGGTTTGCATCTAGATGTGAACCCTTTGTATTTACTTTCATGGAGTCTTCTCTTTACTGTTGACTTAGAGACAGATACACCTACTTCACTGAGAGCGTTCTGGACTTCAGTTGATGTTGTGAACGGGTTCTTCTTCACCAAAGAAAGTATGCGGCGATCATCCACCACTGTTGTCATCCGTGGACGCCCAGGCCTTTTTGAGTTCCCAAGCTCACCAGTCAATTCCTTTTTTCTCAGAATGTACCCGACTGTTGATTTTGCTACTCCAAGCATGTCTGCTATCTCTCTGATGGATTTTTTCTTTTTTTTCAGCCTCAGGATGTTCTGCTTCACCTCAATTGAGAGTTCCTTAGACCGCATGTTGTCTGGTCACAGCAACAGCTTCCAAATGCAAAACCACACACCTGTAATCAACCCCAGACCTTTTAACTACTTCATTGATTACAGGTTAACGAGGGAGACGCCTTCAGAGTTAATTGCAGCCCTTAGAGTCCCTTGTCCAATTACTTTTGGTCCCTTGAAAAAGAGGAGGCTATGCATTACAGAGCTATGATTCCTAAACCCTTTCTCCGATTTGGATGTGAAAACTCTCATATTGCAGCTGGGAGTGTGCACTTTCAGCCCATATTATATATATAATTGTATTTCTGAACATGTTTTTGTAAACAGCTAAAATAACAAAACTTGTGTCACTGTCCAAATATTTCTGGACCTAACTGTATGATTAGCTGTAGGGCACGGAGAACCCAGGTCATCGATCTACCTTAAAATAATTGATATAAGGATTTCCCCTTCATATTTTAACACTAGAAGTCCCAGAAATTTCGAGCTCCTCCCTGAAGTCCCGAAAGAGGGTCAAATGACCATACAATAAACTGAATAGAACTAGAAACTAAATGGCTAAACTCAATGGAAAACAACAACCTCCTGTGGTGCGACAGTAATGGCCTTAATTACAGAACAAAAGACGGTGATTATAAGATGTTAGCTAAAATCCTTCAGGTCATTCAACCCATCTCTGGGTTCCAAAGGTAGAAATGTTAAATGACCCCTCTCTGGGACTTCTAGTGTTAAAATATACTGGTGACTTGTTTTTCCTTTTCATCAGTTTAAGCCTATATATCTATTGTAGGGTCTGAGTTGCCCTGAATGAATGGGGTACTTTTTTACCCGGCTTTTCTCTTCTTCTACTACCTATTGTATCCTTTTCCTGACACTGTATGGTATGGTTATGCTAGGATTAGGGAATATTGGGTACAATTAGAGGGATAGCCTCCGTGGAGCGGGGACCCCATAAAACATGAGGGAGGTCTCCGCAGCTAGGCAGTGGTGCATCATAGGGAGACATCAGGGCTAAATCAGGTGATGTGAGACAATAATTGTACTAGGCATGTTATCATGCATTTTTGTGCTAATTGTATTTTTTGGTGTTTTTAAATATTTTTGTAGAACCAATAAAAGAATTGTTTTATAATTCGGGTCTTGGATTTATGGCCCCTTTAACTTTGTCCTCGATTTCCAGCCGGCAGATAAGGATGTTAAGGCAAACCTTAGATAGATAAGGCTTTTCGTTAGGGGTGCTTCACACACAGCGAGCTCGCTGCCGAGATCGCTGCTGAGTCACGCTTTTTGTGACGCAGCAGTGACCTCATTAGCGATCTCGCTGTGTGTGACACTGAGCAGCGATCTGGCCCCTGCTGCGAGATCGCTGCTCGTTACACACAGCCCTGGTTCGTTTTCTTCAAAGGCGCTCTCCCGCTGTGACACACAGATCGCTGTGTGTGACAGCGAGAGAGCGACAAATGAAGCGAGCAGGGAGCAGGAGCCGGCGTCTGGCAGCTGTGGAGGCTGGTAACTAAGATAAACATCGGGTAACCAAGGTGGTTACCCGATATTTACCTTAGTTACCAGCCTCCGCAGCTCTCACGCTGCCTGTGCTGCCGGCTCCGGCTCTCTGCACATGTAGCTGCATTACACATCGGGTTAATTAACCCGATGTGTACTGTAGCTAGGAGAGCAAGGAGCCAGCGCTCAGTGTGCGCGGCTCCCTGCTCCCTGCACACACAGCTAAGCGGTGTGAGCTGGTAACTAAGGTAAACATCGGGTAACCATACCCGTTGTTTACCTTAGTTACCAGTGTCCGCAGCTTCCAGACGCCGGCTCCGTGCAAGCGCAGCGTCGCTTGCACGTCGCTGCTGGCTGGTGGCTGTTCACTGGTCGCTGGTGAGATCTGCCTGTTTGACAGCTCACCAGCGACCATGTAGCGATGCAGCAGCGATCCTGACCAGGTCAGATCGCTGGTCGGATCGCTGCTGCATCGCTAAAGTGTGAAGGTACCCTTAGCAGTGGACAAAAAATAAATCACAGCAGGTCATTTCCTCCCATGCCTCTCTCCACTTACAGGTGCATCTCAATAAATTAGAATATCATCAAAGTTAATTTATTTCAGCAATTCAATCCAAAAAGGGAAACACATATATTATATAGAATCATTACACAAAGAGTAATTTATTTCAAGTGTTTATTCCTGTTAATGTTGATGATTATGGCTTACAGCCAATGAAAACCCAAAAGTCATTAACTCAGAAAATTGGAATATTATATAAGACAAACTGAAAAAATTATTTTAAACTCAGAAATGTTGGCGCCTACTGAAATGTCTGTACAGTAAATGCCTCAACACTTGGTCGGGGCTCCTTTTGCATGAATTACTGTATCAATGAGGCGTGGCATGGAGGCGATCAGCCTGCGGCACTGCTGAGGTGTTATGGAAGCCCAGGTTGCTTTGATAGCAGCCGACAGCTCATCTGCATTATTGGGTCTTGTGTCTCTCATCTTCATCTTGACAATACCCCATAGATTCTCTATGGGCTTAAGGTCAGGCAGATTTGCTGGCCAATCAAGTACTGTGACACTGTGGTTATTAAACAGGTATTGGTACTTTTGGCAGTGTGGACAGGTGCCAAGCCCTGCTGGAAAATGAAATTTCATCTCCAAAAATCTTGTCGGTCAGCAGAGGGAAGCATGAAGTGCTCTACAATTTCCTGGTAGACGGCTGTGCTGACTTTGGTCTTGATAAAACACAGTGGACCTACACCAGCAGATGACATGGCTCCCCAAACCATCACTGATTGTGGAAACTTCACACTAGACCTCAAGCAGCTTGGATTGTGGCCTCTCCACTCTTCCTCCAGACTCTGGGACCGCGATTTCCAAATGAAATGCAAAATTTACTTTCACTGAAAACAACACTTTGGACCACTGAGCAACAGTCCAGTTCTTTTTCTTCTTGGCCCAGGTAAGATGCTTCTGGCATTGTCTATTGGACATGAGTGGCTTGACACAAGGAATGCAACAATTGTAGCCCATGTTCTTGATACATCTGTGTGTGTTGGCTCTTGAAGCACTGACTCCAGCAGCAGTCCACTCCTTGTGAATCTCCCCAAAATATTTGAATGGCTTTTTCTTAACAATTCTATCAAGTCTGTGGTTATCTCGGTTGGTTGTGCACCTTTTCCTATCACACTTTTTCCTTCCACTCAACTTTCCATTAAGATGCTTGGATACAGCACTCTAGGAACAGCCAGCTTCTTTAGCAATGACCTTTTGTGGCTTACCCTCCTTGTGGAGTGTGTCAATGACTGCCTTCTGGACATCTGTCAAGTCGGCAGCCTTCCCCATGATTGTGTAGCCTACTGAACCAGACTAAGGGACCATTTTAAATGCTTAGGAAGCCTTTGCATGTGTATTGTGGTAAATATTCTAATTTTCTGAGATAATGACATTTGGGTTTTCATTGGTTGTAAGCCATAATCATCAACATTAACAGAAATAAACACTTGAAATAGATCACTTTGAGTGTAATGACTCTATATAATCTATGCATTTCTATTTTTGTATTGAATTACTGAAATTAACTTTTTGATGATATTCTAATTTATTGAGATGCACCTGTATAACTCACAATTAAACGTCATAATTTTACTCAATACTTTTAAGATCACATTTTTCCATATATGATATTTAAGTGGCTGATTCAAGACTATTAATTTTCTAAAGTATGAATGTTGGCGCTCCATTAAATGCTTCATGAATGTTATGTTTATTTGATCCTTAAAGATCCTTGTTTGTTGGGTTTCTGGAAAAGTCAACCAACTGCATTTTCTCACTTTCCTTAATCCTGTGTCCTCACATGCTCATGACATGTTGTTAGTGTCCTTGCGAAAACTACATACTGACTTCATTAATAACAGGAAAAATTACCTACTACTGACTTTTCCAGTCAACGATCTTTCTAAATGATTTCACTCAACTTATGGCTCCCCCATTTCTCCGCATGTCCAGGAGGCAGACTACAAGGTGTTGTCTAGGTGGTACAAAATCACCTTTAAATTACATGCATTGATGCCCACCATCCTCTCTCAGGGCTGACGCTATCATAATGCCAAATTTTTGGTATTGTTCAGCACCGGCTCCCTTTGGATGTCTGAAGGATTAATCAGCTAGCACTTACCATTGGCAATGGCCGACCAATATGCTATCCCCATACACAATGAAAACAATCAACACAACAGTGGTGAACAGTAAAACTTAACCCTTACTTTGAATGTATGAAAATGACATCCCTCAAAAGATTGAGATAAAAAAAATATATAGAAGTCCATGTGGGGGGGAAGGGAGGGGGCATTTTTGACGACTACTTGTCTCTTAAGCACAATGGGAGAATGGTCCCCTAATGATGGTATAGATGTATATCGAAAAATGTTAATAATGCCACCAGTGCACGGAAAAGAAATGCTTCAATATCCCCCAAATCATAGGGAGCACATCATTCCTCTGTATGGTTTGGGTTCCAGGTCCTTAGTACACTGGGTCAGGATTTGATTCTATCCCTGTTGCATCCTGTATTGTTCTGCACTCACCTCAAAGACTCGACATCGACTTTCAACATAGAATCATAGAATGGTTGAGTTGGAATGGACTTCAAGGGCCATTGTGTCCAACCCCCTGTGAGTGCAGGTTTTCCTAAATCACCCCAGCTATATGTTTATTCAGCTTTCGCTTGAAGATTTCTATTAATGAAGAGCTCACCAACTCCCGTGGTAGCCTGTACCACTCCCTGACTGCCCGCATTGTCAACGTTTTTCCTAATGTCTAATCTGAATCTCCATCCTTTTTGTTTCATCCCATTGCTTCTTGTACTTCCTTGTGCTAATGATAATAGGGTGGTTTCCTCTGCACTGTGACTACCTTTCAGATATTTGTAGACCGCTATTAAGTCTCCTCTCAGCCCAAACTAAAGATTCCTCATTCTTTTAGCCGGTCTTCATACGACATGGTTTGCAGACCTTCTACCATCTTGGTTGCTCTTCTCTGGACTTGCTCCAATATATTAATGTCTTTAATGAATTGGGCGCCCAGAACTGTACACAGTATTCCAGGTGGGGTCTGATCAGGGCAGAGTATAGGGGATTACTATAGATGATAAATAATGGAAATACCCAAATTTAGCTATTATATGAAAATTTACTATTTTGTCCCTGGACAAAAGGATGCTGTCTAAAAACTTCTACAAGCGTCCAGGCAGTTTAGTCCCCAAACCAGAGTGGACATATTTTTGTCCCTTAAAAGGTATTATATGAGCAAAAAACTGTGGTAGCATTACACCCTATATGAAAAGCATAGGGACGTAGCTGGAGATAAATAGAGCCGTTTATGTATAAGGACTAAAGCGGGCTTTACACACAGCAACATCGCTAGCGATGTCGCTGGTGAAAGCACCCGCCCTTGTCGGTTGTGTGTCACGGGCAAATCGCTGCCCATGGCGCACAACATCGCTTACACCCGTCACACATACTTACCTGCCTAGCGATGTCGCTGTGGCTGGCGAACCGCCTCCTTTCGGCGTCACAGCGGCATCACTATTTGCTGCCCAATAGAAGCGGAGGGGCGGAGATGAGCGGGCCGAACATCCAGCCCACCTCCTTCCTTCCTCATAGCGGGCGGCCGCAGGTACGGTGATGTTCCTCATTCCTGCGGTGTCACACATAGCGATGAACGACGAACAACCTGTGTCCTGCAACAGCAACGATAATCGGGAAAGGAACGACGTGTCAACAATCAATGATTAGGTAAGTAATTTTGATCATTAACCCCTTAATGACCACGGGCAGTAAAATTACGTCCTAAATGTCATAATGTTACTGCCCGCGGTCCTCCGGCGGCAGCATGCCGCGATCGGCGCACATCTCAGCTGATTTTCACAGCTGAGATGTGTGCCTGCTAGGCACGAGCAGAATCGTTATCTGCTCGTGCCGATTAACCCCTTAAATGGCGCTGTCAATACGTGACAGCGCCATTATGAGCGCGATCGCGGTAAACTTTGACTTACCGCCCGATACCAGAAGTCACGTGACGCGATCACGTGACTTCCGATAGTTGTCATGGTAGCACAGGGTCATGTGATGACTCCTATACTACACATGACTTGCTTTCACTTTCGCTGTGCCAGCGGCACAGCAAAAGAGAAAGAGAGCGTATCTGCTGTTTACAGCTGTGTAGCTGTGATCAGCAGATACTGCAGAGCGATCGGATTGCTGATCGCAATAGCCCCCTAGGGGAACTAGTAAAATTAAAAAAAAAGTTAAAAAAAAGTTTTAAAAAATTAAAAAAAACCAAAAAAACCTAAAAGTTCAAATCACCCCCCATTCGCCTTATTGAAAATTAAAGGGTTAAAAAAATATACACACTTTTGGTATCGCCGCGTTCAGAAACGCCCGATCTATCAAAATATAAAATCAATTAATCTGGTCAGTATACGGCGTAGCGGCAAAAAAATTCCAAACGCCAAAACGACGTTTTTTTGTTGCAACAACTTTTGCGCAAAATGCAATAAGAGGCGATCAAAACGTAGCATCTGCGCAAAAATGCTACCGTTAAAAACGTCAGCTCGAGACGCAAAAAATAAGCCGTCACTGAGCCATAGATCCCGAAAAATGAGAACGCTACGGGTCACGGAATATGGCGTAAAATGTGCGCCACTTTTTTCGGACAAACTTCTGATTTTTTTTTTAACCCCTTATATAAAAGTAAACCTATACATGTTTGGTGTCTACGAACTCGCACTGACCTGAGGCATCACACCCACACATCAGTTTTACCATATAGTGAACACAATGGATAAAATATCTCAAAAACCATAGTGCTATCGCACTTTTTTTGCAATTTTTCTGCATTTGGAATTTTTTTGCCGTTTTCCAGTACACTATATGGTAAAACTGATGGTTTCAGTTAAAAGTACAGCTCGTTCCGCAGAAAATGAGCCCTCACATGACCATATTGACTGAAAAATAAAAAAGTTACGTCTCTCAGAAAAAGAATGTCGAAAAAAAAAACGGAAAGCGAAAAATCGGCCGGTCGTGAAGGGGTTAACGGTCGTTCCTTCACACGCAACGACGTAGTTAACGAGGCCAGATGTGCGTCAGGAATTCCGTGACCTAACGACCTCTCGTTAGCGACGTCGTTGCGTGTAAAGCCCGCTTAAGTGTCGGTACTGCCCTAGTGAGAATTGCTATCACTAATGCTTCGGTTCCCATACGTTTCTAGTTACAGTGCCTCTAAAGGGCTGAAAGCTAAAAGTTCCCCTATGATCTGTGGACTAAAATATTTTCTGGGTACAAAATAGAACAAGCCACATATAAGGGCTGCCTTTGGGTATTGTGCTTGTCAGGGTGGAAGGGTGTCAGGGTGGAAGTCATTGTGGAGTCTTTGAGGGTCAGTGCAGAGAAACATAGTGTGCAACAGGGATAGGATACTGAGCTGCTGAACCTAGGACCCAAACCACCCACATAACCAATGTGTTCCCAATAAGAACGAACCAATTCATGTCACGAATAGGGAGACAATAAACTATTTCCTATATGTGTCTTAGTGTGTCGTATTATCTATGATTTTGGATATGCATCTATACCTGCATTAGTTGTATTCTCCCATTGTGATGAGTGAGAAGTACTTGAGTTACAGTGCCACACTATTTTAGGTTTATATTTTTAACATATTTAGAAAACCATGTATCATTTCCTTTACACTTAACAAATACTTGCTAGTGTAACGTGAAAAAATGTGGAAATGTTCACAGGGTATGAATATTTTTTCAAGGCACTGTAGATGTAACTTTTGTATGTCTGCTACTACGAGAAACATATTTTTAATGCATTTAAAGGCATTAAGTTACATTTTACATACATTTCCAAGTGTATTACTTCAACCTCCATAGATTACAGCCTCCTTTCTCTGCCTCAAAATCTTTGAAAATGTTCCAGTGCCGTATACAAGCACTATGGAAGAAAACTCATCTACCTTCTCTTAGTTGGTGGCTCTAAAGGTTGGAAGACTTGAAAAGGATGGAAGAAATTACATCTCAAATTTTCAACCAGTTTAATAAACTTAACTTAACAAATTTAAAAGCAAATTAGCACCAACTAATGCACAGTTGTAGGTACAAATATCCTTCGAGAAATCACCACTCATGTCTTCTCTTCCTTCTCCCATGTCTGTGTCTATTTTTTTTTCTTGTGGAAAAAAAAAACCAGAGAAGCGCTCCTATGTGTGTCTCTATGGTAAGGGATCATATACTACAGTTGAGTTCCACTCACCTGTAATAGTTGTGCTGACAGGCCCAACACTGAAGCAGAGCAGCAACAAAAGATCTACTGGAACCCAGAAGGCCTCCGCTTCAGGAGCCACCTGGATCACTTCATATGATGATATAATCCCCTTGGACAGGCGAGGATCTACACACTGGGAGCCATCGGAGGTCACCTCATG
Source organism: Anomaloglossus baeobatrachus (assembly GCF_048569485.1). Lineage (NCBI taxonomy): Eukaryota > Metazoa > Chordata > Amphibia > Anura > Aromobatidae > Anomaloglossus > Anomaloglossus baeobatrachus. Next base: position 140,782,118 of record NC_134353.1, on the reverse strand, counting down.
TGACTTAGTGATCCCAACTGGTAGAAGGTGACTGTGGTCGGTGAGTCTTCTTTGGTCATCGATACGCTAGTGGGATGTGAATACCGCTTGCTATACCAGCCGCCTTCTCCCACGTGAGAGTAATGAAGATCGGATGGAAAAGCAAAAAAAGTGCGCTGCAGTTCACTTTCTCCACACAGGTATGTTATTGATTTTTTAATCATAATGCGTTTTTGGAACAGTCCGTCCCCTTCCTCACGTTCCAATACAGGTTAACTGACTGCACTCTAGTGGGAAAAAATCTTTTAGGTCTAACATCTCAGGAAAACAATTTTCCATTAATCAGTTCTTAAACTGTAACTCCTCTTACATTGTCTATACACTTGAATGTAATTGCAGCCAATATGTAGCTCGCACGATTCAGCCTATACTCAAACGGTTAAATACACATCAGACAAGGGATTTTTAGCCATAGTGTCTCAAAGCATTTTTGACAGATCATACAAAAAATCTGGATGCCTTGCAACCATTTTGGAACAGAAAAACAAAAAAGTGAGCCGGAGTATGAGATGGTATACATGGAACTTGTGAGACCATGTTCACACTGGCCATGAGACAAAGAGAAACCAAGGAAAAAATTGTGAAAAAATACCCTGCTGTAACTAAATAAAAGCATAGTGCATATAAACATAGGGTACTTAGTAAACACTGTTTTTGATCAAAAAAAGCATAAAGCTATCCCACCAACGCCAAGGTGTACCCAGTTGGGATAGTACCTACACTCTCTAATATTAAAACCTTACCATGGGTCTAAAATAGGCCTCAATGTGGCTAAGGGCTGAGAGCGACCGGGTCCCAACAGGACACACACAGTCAGGGGGATTCACAGAATGAAATGTCCAGCTCGCTGAGAAGGGGGCCACTCCCTGTTTGTACTGAATACAAAAAAACTACATAAAAACAAAAAAGTGAGCCGGAGTATGAGATGGTATACATGGAACTTGTGAGACCATGTTCACACTGGCCATGAGACAAAGAGAAACCAAGGAAAAAATTGTGAAAAAATACCCTGCTGTAACTAAATAAAAGCATAGTGCATATAAACATAGGGTACTTAGTAAACACTGTTTTTGATCAAAAAAAGCATAAAGCTATCCCACCAACGCCAAGGTGTACCCAGTTGGGATAGTACCTACACTCTCTAATATTAAAACCTTACCATGGGTCTAAAATAGGCCTCAATGTGGCTAAGGGCAGGGTATTTTTTCACAATTTTTTCCTTGGTTTCTCTTTGTCTCATGGCCAGTGTGAACATGGTCTCACAAGTTCCATGTATACCATCTCATACTCCGGCTCACTTTTTTGTTTTTATGTAGTTTTTTTGTATTCAGTACAAACAGGGAGTGGCCCCCTTCTCAGCGAGCTGGACATTTCATTCTGTGAATCCCCCTGACTGTGTGTGTCCTGTTGGGACCCGGTCGCTCTCAGCCCTTAGCCACATTGAGGCCTATTTTAGACCCATGGTAAGGTTTTAATATTAGAGAGTGTAGGTACTATCCCAACTGGGTACACCTTGGCGTTGGTGGGATAGCTTTATGCTTTTTTTGATCAAAAACAGTGTTTACTAAGTACCCTATGTTTATATGCACTATGCTTTTATTTAGTTACAGCAGGGTATTTTTTCACAATTTTTTCCTTGGTTTCTCTTTGTCTCATGGCCAGTGTGAACATGGTCTCACAAGTTCCATGTATACCATCTCATACTCCGGCTCACTTTTTTGTTTTTATGTAGTTTTTTTGTATTCAGTACAAACAGGGAGTGGCCCCCTTCTCAGCGAGCTGGACATTTCATTCTGTGAATCCCCCTGACTGTGTGTGTCCTGTTGGGACCCGGTCGCTCCCAGCCCTTAGTCACATTGAGGCCTATTTTAGACCCATGGTAAGGTTTTAATATTAGAGAGTGTAGGTACTATCCCAACTGGGTACACCTTGGCGTTGGTGGGATAGCTTTATGCTTTTTTTGATCAAAAACAGTGTTTACTAAGTACCCTATGTTTATATGCACTATGCTTTTATTTAGTTACAGCAGGGTATTTTTTCACAATTTTTTCCTTGGTTTCTCTTTGTCTCATGGCCAGTGTGAACATGGTCTCACAAGTTCCATGTATACCATCTCATACTCCGGCTCACTTTTTTGTTTTTATGTAGTTTTTTTGTATTCAGTACAAACAGGGAGTGGCCCCCTTCTCAGCGAGCTGGACATTTCATTCTGTGAATCCCCCTGACTGTGTGTGTCCTGTTGGGACCCGGTCGCTCTCAGCCCTTAGCCACATTGAGGCCTATTTTAGACCCATGGTAAGGTTTTAATATTAGAGAGTGTAGGTACTATCCCAACTGGGTACACCTTGGCGTTGGTGGGATAGCTTTATGCTTTTTTTGATCAAAAACAGTGTTTACTAAGTACCCTATGTTTATATGCACTATGCTTTTATTTAGTTACAGCAGGGTATTTTTTCACAATTTTTTCCTTGGTTTCTCTTTGTCTCATGGCCAGTGTGAACATGGTCTCACAAGTTCCATGTATACCATCTCATACTCCGGCTCACTTTTTTGTTTTTATGTAGTTTTTTTGTATTCAGTACAAACAGGGAGTGGCCCCCTTCTCAGCGAGCTGGACATTTCATTCTGTGAATCCCCCTGACTGTGTGTGTCCTGTTGGGACCCGGTCGCTCTCAGCCCTTAGCCACATTGAGGCCTATTTTAGACCCATGGTAAGGTTTTAATATTAGAGAGTGTAGGTACTATCCCAACTGGGTACACCTTGGCGTTGGTGGGATAGCTTTATGCTTTTTTTGATCAAAAACAGTGTTTACTAAGTACCCTATGTTTATATGCACTATGCTTTTATTTAGTTACAGCAGGGTATTTTTTCACAATTTTTTCCTTGGTTTCTCTTTGTCTCATGGCCAGTGTGAACATGGTCTCACAAGTTCCATGTATACCATCTCATACTCCGGCTCACTTTTTTGTTTTTATGTAGTTTTTTTGTATTCAGTACAAACAGGGAGTGGCCCCCTTCTCAGCGAGCTGGACATTTCATTCTGTGAATCCCCCTGACTGTGTGTGTCCTGTTGGGACCCGGTCGCTCTCAGCCCTTAGCCACATTGAGGCCTATTTTAGACCCATGGTAAGGTTTTAATATTAGAGAGTGTAGGTACTATCCCAACTGGGTACACCTTGGCGTTGGTGGGATAGCTTTATGCTTTTTTTGATCAAAAACAGTGTTTACTAAGTACCCTATGTTTATATGCACTATGCTTTTATTTAGTTACAGCAGGGTATTTTTTCACAATTTTTTCCTTGGTTTCATTTTGGAACAGAGCATTTTTGAAAATTCGTCCTTAGGGGCACTTTGCACACTGCAACATCGCAGGTGCGATGTCGGTGGGGTCATGTCGAAAGTGACGCACTTCCTGCGTCGCTCTTGACATCGTAGTGTGTAAATCCTAGATGATACTATTAACGAGCGCAAAAGCTTTCGTAATTGTATCATCGGTGTAGCATCGGCGAATTCCATAATTATACTGACGTGACAGTCCGATGTTGTTCCTCGCTCCTGCGGCAGCACAAATCGCTGTGTGTGAAGTCGCAGGAGCGAGGAACAACTCCTACCTGCGTCACCGCGGCTCCCGTCGGCTATGCGGAAGGACGGAGGTGGGCGGGATGTTTACATCCCGCTCATCTCCGCCCCTCCGCTCCTATTGGCCGCCTGCCGTGTGACGTCGCAGTGACGCCGCAAGACCCGCCCCCTTAAAAAGGAGGCGGTTCACCGGCCAGAGCGACGTCGCACGACAGGTGAGTGCATGTGAAGCAGCCATAGCGATAATATTCGCTACAGCAGCTATCACAATGATATCGCAGCTGCGCCGGGGGCGGGGACTATCGCGCTCGGCATCGCAGCATTGGCTTGCGATGTCGTAGTGTGTAAAGTACCCCTTAGAGAATCCTATTGGATTTTTAAATTGCCCATGCTAAATCCGGAAGGTTTTAACATCAGTATAGAGCAAATTAAATAAATAAATAAATAAATAAATTAGTTCAAATCCTAACATTAAATATATGGGGTCATTTTATAGGTTAATTTTAGTGTATATTAACTGTTTTAACATGTTAATATTTTATTCCTTCTATTGTATCATTTGTAATTGTATCTGTCTCTGTGTATCATTTGTATCTAATTGTCTTTGATTGCACCTGTCCTATATATTAAGTGCAGTCAGTTAACCTGTATTGGCACCTGAGGAAGGGGAAACACTATTTGATTAAAGAGTTAATAATATACCTGTGTGGAGCAAGTGATCTGCAGAGCCACGGCATTGCACTTTTTTTGTCTTTCCATCCAATATTTTTTTTCTTGGGCCCATTGACCTCACTGATGGTTTTCTTATATGTTGGGTGGTCACTTTATTGTGTGTTATTCTCTATTCCTTTGTTCTGATTTTCTAATTCCTAGCTGCCTCTTTTCTGGTTGGTACCTACTACCCATACTGGTAATGTTTTATAAAATGTTACAAAAATAATTAATGGATATACATAAAATGGTAATCAATTATATAAAAAAATAGTTTTCATGTTCCTGCTATAGCACGAGCGCAGATATTTTCCATTAAATAACCATTTAGAATTTCTGCAGTGCCTTCTTGTATATAAATTAATTTGATAACTGGGTGTTAGAATTTGCCATATCTGGCCATACAGAGCTTGACACTGACTAGATGGGGTCAGAGAGTAAAGGGACAAAGCAGATTGATATGGAAAAAAGTTACACTCAATTGTCATCATTTTCATACATTTACATTAGGAATAACAATGGAACAGGACAGGAGAATTTTTATTTTATGAAGAACACTAGCTGTAGTACCCGGACGTTGCCCGGGATTGTAACTGTCTCTCTCCCAGTCTCTGTATGTGTGTCGCTGTCTGTCTGTCTCTTTCCTTGTCTTTCCTTGTCTGTCTGTGTCTATGTCTCTGTCTGTTTCTATCTCTCTGTATTTGTATCAGTCTATCTATCTCCATCTGTGTCTGTCTCTATGTGTGTGTCTGTCTGTCTCTCTCTTTCCCCATCTGTCTCTTTGCCTGTCTGTCTCTTTCCCGTCTGACTCTTTCCCGTCTGTCTCTTTCCCGTCTGTCTCTTTCCCGTCTGTCTCTTTCCAGGTGTGTCTCTTTCAAGGGCTGTCTCTTTTCCCGTCTGTCTCTTTCCCGTCTGTCTCTTTCCCGTCTGTCTCTTTCCCGTCTGTCTCTTTCCCGTCTGTCTCTTTCCAGGTGTGTCTCTTTCAAGGGCTGTCTCTTTGCCCGGCTGTCTCTTTGCCCGGCTGTCTCTTTGCCCGGCTTTCTCTTTGCCCGGCTTTCTCTTTGCCCGGCTGTCTCTTTCCAGGGCTGTCTCTTTCCAGGGCTGTCTCTTTCCAGGGCTGTCTCTTTCCAGGGCTGTCTCTTTGCCCGGCTTTCTCTTTCTGTCTCTATCTCTGTCTCTTTCCCCATCTGTCTGTCTTTTTCTGTCTCTCTCTCACACATAAGCTTTTTATACTAACAGTTTATTTTGTTCCTATAGCAACCACTGACAGTTGCTATTAATAACTATAGCTCCCACCTCCATTCAGTTTAATGGCGGCAGGATTTTTGGAGAGTAATTGTAAAGCACGGAGTTACATTTTGCCGCCCAAACATAGTCTATGATGTTCCCTGGGTCACATGGAGCGTCTGTGCAAAGTTTCGTAATTGTATAGGCGACGGTGCGGATTCCTTTAGCGGACACACACACACACACACATATACACTCAGCTTTATATATTAGATAACTGTGCCAAAAAAGGTACTGTACGTCAGTTTGGGCAGGTCCTCATCAAATGTAAGAAATTGTAGGGCATGGTAACTGCTGGAGCTTTCCATAGTGTATGATAGTAAACTGGATGGTCAATGAAAAATATCCAAGACCGCTGTGGGGAGAATGTATGGATGCAATCAGTACAATTAGTCTGTAGTGCTTATGTTTGCCGCATGGATGCTTCTAAAGTCAGTAACGAAACCTGGATTCGATTGATGTGGATGTTATTTAATGAGATCATTGATAACATGTCATTGGCCTCATTATTTAGATAAATACTGGTTCCTTTACATATAAAATACACTGCCATCATTCTTTTCAAAAAGTGCTTTGCATTCAAGAAGTTTAGAAGAACGGTCCTTCTGGAGGAGGAATGACGATAATGCTGTTTGTGCTATAATATCATAAACACGGGAAAAATACAACCTTACATTGCATACAACACAGGACTGCCGACAGATTACTACAAAGGATTCCTCTTCCTTCCATTACTTCCCGCAGGTTCACATTCCCTGCTGATCGCAGTCTACCACTGGGTTCTGCATGGGTTTTAGCTGTAATGGAAAGAGCCAATCAGGTGCTGTCATCTTTGGAAACGGATGTAAAGCTAGCCAATGATTGCATGACTTCTCTGTCACATGTACATCTGCCCTGGTCTGCAAGCCTATAGAGAGACATTATTTAGTACCATGTGGACATCCAGCTCGGTAGCAGATATATGGGGTATCTTAGTCTCTTACTTCTTAACCCTCTACAGCACTTCCATAGAGCTAGGTTTCCTTCTCAATGGTCAATGCTGGGTTACTCATACCTGGAAGAGAAGAGTGATGGAAAGATATTAATCAGCTGTTCAGCCTATGTGTTGTACAGTACAGATGTCAAAAATAGAAATTGGTTAGATATGATATTTAAAGGGGACCTGTCAGATGAAGCATGAATTAGAGACAGGCTCCATTATTGCAAAAAAAACAAACACTCCCCAATACTAAAAGTGCAATGGCTAGAAGGAAAAGTCAAGGAATAATGGAAAAAACAGGACCAATGAGTCATGTTAAAGATCTGCAAAAAATGAAAAAATTAAAACAAAATTTTCAAACCATCTCGATTTATTCAGTAACATGTAGGAGTAGTATTGTCATGCTGTGTTCGGCTCTGCATACATCTGCTCGCACAGTGTCGTAAGACTCTGTTTACACTACAAAGTCTGACAGGCAACCTGAGGCTTCTGGATGGTTCAACCAGAGCTGGGCGTCGGCTGGTTCAGGTTCACTAGTCTTCAGCTCAGCAGGAGTGAATTCCTGCAGACTGCTGAATAGGACCTAAGTTCTCAGGTTGCTGATTGTCAAGTGCAGCTGTCGCTTCCCTGTTTAAGGTTCTGGCTCCTTCCAGGAGGTATCAATGTTAGCTTCAGTTTTTACTTCGGCGATCCCGGTCTTGGTGATTTTCCTGTATATGGTGATTTGTGCTGCGCTTCTCAGTGGTGTAAGCGTTCCCCTGTTGTGCGTTACTTCCTCCCCTTTTGCATTGCCTCCTAGTACACATAATGTCTCTCCTGTGTTTTGAGTGCTGTGTGTATGAGTTTCCATTCTCCCTTGTCCGTGTCATTTTGTGGGGTTTAGTCTTTGTGTTTTCCGGCCCGCTCCGAAGGTGTGGGAGAGGCGGAGTAAGATCCTAGTCCAGCTGGGGGCTCGAACCTGGTTACCATCAAACCTACCTTAGAGATAAGGGATAGGGCAGGGTCATAAGTCTTAGGGCCAGTCTAGGGGCCCCTGTCCTGTCTCCATATACCCTGTGACAAGTATGAGCCTCACATGCAGAAATCCCCACTGGCTACTATCAGTGAGCTTGTTAATGGTTGACAAAGAAATGTTCTACCACACTGAATGAACTTGGGCAAATCATCAAGATCCACTGCTGGCAACACCATTTGCAATTGCCAACAAATTATGTTATATATGTGGTCCAAGGGAGACAAGTCCAGAGACGCTACAGTCTTCTGATAAGGGTTATACTTACACAAATCTGTATATATAATCTGTCCCATTTGAACCTATCCTATTTTGTTGAAGTCAATGAAGCTTAAAAGGGCTATCTTCTTTTAAAAAAATTAATTGTAAAAAAAAACAACTGCACAGCGCCGTTCTGATCTCTGTTTGGCTGCACCGGTGACTTCACATTGACAGCAATGTATTTGGTTATTAAGCTAGGTGACTGGTGCTATCTAAATCAGATTAACTGAGCTCAGTGATTGGCTGCAGCACTGTCAATGTGACATCACCATTGCAGCCCATAAACAATGAGTGGGGCAGTACTGTAGACCAATAACTGGACCTGGGGAAGTAAATTGCAGTTTATGTTTTTACAATGAACTGAGTCAGCAGGCAAAAGTTTCCTGAAAGAAGATGACCCCTTTATGGAAAGTAGGGGTTCACATACTATTTCAAACAAAAACGTGAATACTGGATAAGTTTCATTACAATACGAAATAATTTAGTGGATTCTCTATTTTAGGACTCAAATGAATATACAGTCACATTTTGGGAAAAATTATGCAAAAATTCATAAACTTCATTTCACTGTCTTCCCGACACTGGATGCGAAAATAATATTACGTTTGCTCCACTGAAGAACATGATCAGATTTATAGCTATATAATGTAATAGAATCAGTCATGCTGAGAGATGAAATTACCACCACTGAGTCATCCACAATGCTATACAACTGTAATACTGTGCTATATGTACTACACCGCATGCATTCATTTACATGGCGGCCAGAATTTGAAACAATTTCTTCTAGCGGTCTGATCAGCATACATTGTGAGGAGTCAGACACAGACCATACCACGTACACTTAATAATATTCATGTTCACAACGATATGCTTATACTTGTAGGACATTCAGGTCAGAGCTTTGTACCGTCTGGCTAGACAGAGAGCAAATATTAGCAAGATTGATGATGTTATTTGGGTTGTTCTTCATCACATCAGCATTCTGTCAGGGTAATGGACACTACCCTACACCGTAGACAAGGTTACTGCCTGATCCTAGATAGGGGAGCAGAAGTGCTTGTTTAATCAGCTCAGCAATGTGCCCCCCCCCCCACTCCTTCCTCCTTGGCAGTTTTTTTTTTAATCTGTAAATAGATCTAACATTCTTTACGAACTGCATTTTTTGGAGCACTTTTACTAACGTTTTCTGTGTTTGTAAGAAAGTCACGCTACATGACCTATGCATTTTCACATCGGCTTCTCTATAGGAATTTAAAAGGTATCTGTCAGCAGGATTTTGCTACTTCATATGAAAGCAACATGTTGTCGGCAAAGAGATTCTGAAACTAACCATGTGTAACTTAGATCACTGGGTGCAGCCATTCTGATCTTATCAAAGAATTGAGTTTAGCAGAGCTGGGAGCTTTCCCCCATCCAAACCAGGCTCTCAGAGATTGTGCATTGGTTATGAGGTGTCAATCACAGCAGGGGGTGTGCCAGACAACATGGCACAAGACTTCCTAGTCCTCTAATGCTAATCACAGGGTAATAAACCCTTTAGTTTAGGTAAACAATAGCTTGCACACAGATAAGAGAAGCAGGGTAGTTTTTTTCTTTTTTTAACCCTTGCAGCAGGCTGTCCCCAGCTTACATTGCAAAATCCTGCTGACAAGATTTTCTGTAAACTGTTACATCAGTATGAAAAAACACCCCAAAAATCACTTGCAAAAACAAATGAGAATCATTGGGGTTGAGTTATGAAGCTACAGTTGTGCATGATTTGTGCTACATTTATTTTGGATTTTGGACATGCTTTTTCATCCTGTACACCAAGGGGGCTGGTTTTTTGGGGGAAATCAAGAGAAATGAGGGTGGTCCAGACACAAATTTTATGCCAATATATGTACAAAATGTTCTGCAACTTTGTGGTCCAAAATAACACAAGTAGCAAATACACAATTTAGTCTAGTCTAGTCTAAAGATGGGCCACATTGATAACACAGCATTAGACATATTGATAAATTTGTTGCATTTTAAAATGAAAGCATGATCAGAAAATAACACTGTTTTAATCAGCTTTTTGTTAAACATATATTTTTTAAAACCCCCAGTAATCAGCAAAGAAAAATAGGCTATCAATCACCCAGGGACTTAACGACTGCGGTTGCAGAGGTCGCGACTGCGACCGGGCCCGACGGCTTAGGGTCCCGCTCTGTATATGAGCAGCCAGAGCTCCTTTCTGTCAGAGAGGAGCTGTGCTGTTCTGGCGCAAACAACGCGGCCGCTATATGACCCGGTACCGCCGCTGACATCGTGCCTCCCTGCCCCGGTGTCAGTGGTGGAGGTACTGGGCCCCCCTCCCCCGTCCTCGCGCACAACAACAATGAAGTGTGGAGCGGCCCGTGCAGCTCCTTGCATCATCCTTCTCCCTCTATGCCTGAGCAGTGACATCACTCCTGTGCGACTGCTGTGCTCAGAGCATAGAGGACAGGACGGGAGGACGATGACCAGAGCAGTGGGGGAACGAGGACAGAGGTGAGGACGGAGCAGCCGGGGAACAGGAAAGAGGTAAGAACTTGTTTGTTTTTCTTTGTGGTTTTTTTTTTTTTTAAATCAGTGTGTACACGGTGGCCAGAGTCTTACTATTTGAGGAAAGGGAATCTCAAACCTTACTAGATGAAGTGTGTTTGCTGGAGGCATCAACTCTTTTACTAGGCTGAGTAAGGGTATGTGGACACGATCCATAGACAGTGTGTCCTAAATGCAATGGTAGCCCTCCTGCAAAGACGCAAGTGTTCTCCAAAGGAGAATGCAACAGTCCATGCCCACAATCAGGGTTCGCATTTTCACTATGTTATCCCTGTTGAGAAAACTTGCATCTCCGCAAGCATAAATTGACATGCTGTGGCTCGGGAAGCTGTGCTGCATTTCAGTTTATGCTGCAGAGAAAAGCAACATACACTGATTGTGTGCAAATATTCTAAAGGATCATATCTGATTTCATATATAATTTTTATCCTAGAGTTCATAGTAAACAGGTCATACAATTTTATTATTAGACTGTATTGTATTCTCTTTTTGATAGGGCACCATTATGACTCGAGGGTGTAGCTTTAAATGGATAAAACATACAAGTGAATGGGAGTTTTCTGCTTAGGATAGCGCTTCTCATGTTTGTGAGAACAGAAAAGGTATCAGCTGCACAGTGAATGTCAACCACAATGCAAACTGCAGAGATCTGCACTCCAGAGGTGAATGCCCTACTTACTGAAGTCAATGACAATGCCAAATGCAAAAATTATTGTATGTCCGAATCCGCTGCCACAACCTCCTGACCCCTTAACAAATAAATGTATGGCCTATTCAAGTACAATATATCATAATATGGATATTATTCTTCTAGGGCTGCAGCATCAGTCACCCACATAATACAATCCTTATGATGAATGAACAATTACAGAAACATCAGACGAGATGGACAGACCACGTTTCATGAAACTCATTACATTACTTTTGTTGTGGTAGCATTCGATCTGATTTCAGAAAATTACCCGGCTGAGGTCCATGGAGCAATGCAATATGCGTCTTATTGACTTAGAGGAAAACATTGGCACAGTGAAGCTTTGATCATGACACTTCAAATATGGATTTTGCACATGGGTCCAAGCCAGTGACAACATGATATCAGGAGACTAAATCCCGGGTAGACTTCAATGAAGAACTTTTGATTGTATTCATATAATTGCCTGGTTACTATGTGCTTTAGACTTCACTGCTTAATCCTAAATAGTGACTAAAAGTTATCTTGATACCAAGTATCAAAAAATGGGAATGGTGTTTAGTTTGCCAACTGATTAAAGAGAGGTTAAAAAACACCAAAACTGGAATTAAGGACACCACCTAATGATTCTCAATGATGGTGATGAAAGTCTTTTCTATATGTATATCTTGGCTTATCCACCATCTAAGACATCTGGAAGTACAAGTACTCCTCAAAACTCCAGTGAAACTCAAAACTTAAAGGGAACTTGTCACCATTTTTTTGCCCTATAAGCTGCGGCAACCACCACTGGGCTCTTATATACAGCGTTCTAACATGCTGTATATAAGAGCCCAGGCCGCTGTGTAGAACATAAAAAACACTTTATAATACTCACTTAATGGTCGCGCTGGCATGGATGTGGCTCAGATTGGCGTCTTCGTCCTCCGGTGCCGGCGTCGCCTCTTTTGGCCATCTTTGTCGCCGCCTCTGTCGTCCTTCTGAAGCCGCGGTGCATGACACGTATGACGTCATACACACTTGCCGGCATTCAGGTCCTGAGCAGGCGCACTTTCATCTACCCTGAGCAGGCATATCAAAGTATTGTACCGGAGAATGAAGACGCCCATCTGAGCCACATTTACTGCTGCGATCGGTTTAGGTAAGTATTAAAAAGTGTTTTTATGTTCTACACAGCGGCCTGGGCTCTTATATACAGCATGTTAGAATGCTGTATATAAGAACCCACTGGGGGTGGCCGCAGCTTACAGGACAAAAACTGGTGACAGGTTCCCTTTAACAAATAATAAAAAAGAGAAATTCTATGCTGAGTGTAAATACACTGCTCAAAAAAATTAAAGGGAACACTTAACCAACCGACTATAACTCTAAGTTAATCAAACTTTTGTGAAATCAAACTGTCCTCTTAGGAAGCCACACTGATTGACAATCAATTTCACATGCTGTTGTGTAAATGGAATAGACCTCAAATGGAAATTATTGGTAATTATCAAGACACACTCAATAAAGGAGTGTTTCTGCAGGTGGGGACCACAGACCACGTCTCAGTACCAATGCTTTCTTGCTGATGTTTTGGTCACTTTTGAATGTTGGTTGTGCTCTCACGCTCGTGGTAGCATGAGACGGACTCTACAACCCACACAAGTGGCAGAGGTAGTGCAGCTCATCCAGGATGGCACATCAATGGGAGCTGTGGCAAGAAGTTTTGCTGTGTCTGTCAGCGTAGTGTCCAGAGGATGGAGGCGCTACCAGGAGACAGGCCAGTACACCAGGAGACGAAGAGGGGGCCGTAGAAGGGCAACAAACCAGCCAGCAGCAGGACCTCTACCTCCGCCTTTGTGCAAGGAGGAACAGGAGGAGCACTGCCAGATCATTGCAAAATGACCTCCAGCAGGCCACAAATGTGCATGTGTCTGCACAAACGGTGAGAAACCGACTCCATGAGGGTGGCATGAGGGCCTGATGTCCACAGATGGGGGTTGTGCTCACTGCCCAACACCGTGCAGGACGCTTGGCATTTGCCACAGAACACCAGGATTGGCAAATTCGCCACTGGCACCCTGTGCTCTTCACTGATGAATGCAAGTTCACACTGGGCATATGTGACAGACGTGACAGAGTCTGGAGACGCCGTGGAGAGCGATCTGCTGCCTGCAACATCCTCCTGCATGACCTGTTTGGCACTGGGTCAGTAATGGTGTGGGGTGGCATTTCTTTGGAGGGCCGCACAGCCATACATGTGCTTGCCAGAGGTAGCCATTAGGTACCGAGATGAGATCTTCAGACCCCTTGTGAGACCATATGCTGGTGCGGTTGGCCCTGGGTTCATTCTAATGCAGGACAATGCTAGACCTCATGTGGCTGTACTGTGTCAGCAGTTCCTGCAAGATGAATGCATTGAAGCTATGGACTGCCCCCCCTCCCATTCCCCAGACCTGAATCCGATTGAGCACATCTGGGACATCATGTCTCACTCCATCCACCAACGTCACGTTGCACCACAGACTGTCCAGGAGTTGGCGGATGCTTTAGTCCAGGTCTGGGACTATATTGATATATATTTATATATATTATATTCATAGTTCTCATCTCTAGAACAACTACTAAGAGGAGACTTTGTGCAGCAGGCCTTCATGGTAAAATAGCTGCTAGGAAACCAGTGCTAAGGACAAGCAACGAGCAGAAGAAGAGACTTGTTTGGGCTAAAGAACACAAGGAATGGACATTAGACCAGTGGAAATCTGTGCTTTGGTCTGATGAGTCCAAATTTGAGATCTTTGGATCCAACCACCGTTTCTTTGTAGAAAAGGTGAACAGATGGACTCTACATGCCTGGCTCCCACCATGAAGCATGGAGGAGGAGGTGTGATGGTGTGGGGGTGCTTTGCTGGTGATACTATTGGGGATTTATTAAATTTTTTTTTTTTTTAATCAGAAAAAAATAAAAAAAAAAAAAAAAAGGATTCTTATATCAGTTATATAAATTGAGCCTGCAAACAAAATGGCTCCACAGATAAACAAAAGTTTAAATTATGCAATAATACCTCAGTCTAATAGAAAAGCCTCCTCCATCAGTTGTGTCGCTCCACATCATATTTCCATACCCGCTTGCCTCTCTCTCCCCGTTTAATCATCAATCACACCCTTCCGGCCCCTCCCACAGCGCCGCTCAAAGTCCACTCCGCCACGTAAAACACTAGTTTTAACATTTACTCCCCAAAACGTTCCATTCACTGCAAGTACAACAGTAACTGGTCCAACATTGCGTCCTGCACTAGTGCCCCAGAGGGGAGACCCGGCGACTCCATCCATGGCTGCCACATTTTGTAAAACTTTCTCAGTGTTTTTCTCTTTAAATAAACTCCCCTTTCTAATCTAATGACGTTATTTAATTTATTTTCAAGCTCTGATAATGTTGGTGGTAGAGGATCTAACCAATGGTATGCCAGTATCTTCCTTGCTTGATACAGGATACGTGCTATTCCCAGGACTGTTGGAGAGTCCGGGTCTACTCCTCCCTCCCACAGACTCAACAAACATAAACGAGGTGACGGCTGTATTGTGATATGATATATTTGGTCTATGAGTGTCGCGGGCGGGGAGGAGGTCCCCGCCGCTGCGCTCTCGCTAACGCTCGGGTCCGGCGCTGCTGCTGCTCGGTGGCTCGAGCGGTGGGCCGGATCCGGGGACTCGAGCGGCGCTCCTCGCCCGTGAGTGAAAAGGGGATAGTTTTTGGGGTTTGGGAAGTCGGTCCGTGACGCCACCCACGGTTTGTGGTGAGGTTGGGACACCACCGCTGCTCTGGACGGGGATCCCGGGAGCGATGACAGGGAGCAGCCGAGATGTTTCTCTCCCCTCCGTGGGTAGGGGGTTTTTCGTGGTCCTGGGGCCCGGTGAGGGTAACTGGAGAGTGGATGGCAGGGTTTGGTGAGGTGCAGTGTCGCGGGGGCAGCGCGGTGCCAGACGGCATGGTGGTACTCACTCAGCCAATAACGTATACGGAGTCTCTGGTAAAACAAACGGCTGGATGGACGGGTCCCGCAGCCGGCTGTGGTGGTCACTCCCGGTAGGTTGGCGGTGACTGCCTTTCCCTGCACCTGTAGTGTGTTTTCGGCCCCGATGGCTTCCCACCGGTAGCCCGCTCCCCAGCATGGATAGATGCTGAGGGAGCCCCTTTTGCCCGCAGGCTCTGGCCCTGGGAATTGTAGCCTTGGCGGTGACTGTATTTCCCTTCACGGTTGAGCGGTTGCCTTCAATCGGGTCTTTGCTGCTGGGAAACCCCGGAGGTTCCCGTCGCTAACGGATTTGACCGGTTTTACGGCGACTCCAAGCCTGGTCGGGGTCCGTAGGCCCTGCCGGATGGTGCTGGCTTCTATTTGGTCCCCGGTTCGGTACTGGCGGGCCACCGCCCTTCCCCGGTCTTACGGTTCCGCGTCGATCGGCCCCTCCTGCAGACGGTCACCACCGTCTGCAAACCTTGCTGTATGTGCCCGGGCCACGTACCCGGACACGGTCAGACTGCTCCTCTCCTGCCACTTCCTCCTTCCACTTCACTCTCCCTAACGCTTCTCCAACTTTCCCCCTCACTGTTCTGACTTCCTTTTCCGCCTCCAGGACTGTTAACTCCTCAGTGGGTGGGGCCAACCGCCTGGCTTCACCCCTCCTGGTGTGGACATCAGCCCCTGGAGGGAGGCAACAAGGATTTGTGTGTGACTGATGTGCCTAACCGGGGTATGGGGTGTGTTGTTGCAGTACCTGTGACGTCCTGGCTTATCCAGGGCGCCACATGAGTCCCAGGGTTTGTTTCCAGAAATCACCAATGTGTCCACACTCCCACATAACATGCATCAAATGGGTATCATCCTGTCCACACCTAACACATTGTGCATTTGGTCTAAGTCCCATCCTGAATAATAGGCTGGCAGTTTTATATACCCTGTGGATGAGATATATTTGGGAAAGCCTTTGGCACTCAGAGATCGCCAGTTTAGGGACCTGTTCTAGAATGTTGGACCACTGGTCTTCCGTCAGGGGACCAACCTCCCGTTCCCATTTACTTTTAACAGTCAGTGGGTATGTCTCCAGATGGGCAGGTAGTAATCTTTTGTATAGTTCAGAAATAAGGCCTTTAGAGGACTAAGATGTAAGTAGCATATGTAATGTTTGATTATGTGTCACTGTCACCGGATTTGTCCTCCCCTGTCTTTCCAGTGCGTGCCTCAGCTGTAAATACTGATAAAAGAAGACATGCGGAAGGTGAAACTCTGTTCTCAATTGCTCAAAATTTTAAGAATATTATTTTGTAGTACTTGTGACACTAAATGGATCCCTTTATCTTCCCATCCTCTGAACCCCACTAATTTTTTAATTTCTGGCAAATCCGGGTTCCGCCACAGTGGCCAGAACTCCGTAGGTCCATTTATCTTCAAAAGAAACTTACCTCTGTCCCATACCCGAAATATCATAGCCAACGTGGGATATCGTGCCCCATTTATCTGTCTTTGTCTCACATCCAACCGGCAACCCGGATATTTCCATACCGATCCCTCTCTCACTAGATCACCACTATTATCATATGCTCCTTCTTTGCCCCAACCCCTAAGATGTTGCATCTGGGAGGCTATATAGTATATATATGGGTTTAGTACCGCCAGTCCTCCCTCCTCCTTTCCCCGCTGTAGCACTTCCAGTCGAATCCTAGCCTGTTTTTTCTTCCAGATAAGTTCCCGGAATAATGTATTAATTTTTGCAAAAAATTCCCTACGTATCCACACTGGAGAATTATGTATAAGATATAGTAATTGTGGCATCATTACCATTTTAATTAAGTTGGATCTACCGATATTTGATAGCGGCAAGCGACACCAGGTGTGTACCTTTGCTCTGAACCACTGCAACAGCGGTTCCAGATTTAGGGCCTGGAAATCCTTCGGATTTGGGCTAACAGTTACTCCCAGATACTTAAACTCTCGGACCACAGGAACCGGTATCTGCAAGTCCGAGAAATCCACCGGGAGAGGGTCTATCGGCATTAAAGACGATTTGGACCAATTAATCCGAAGGCCAGACTTCCGCCCAAATTCTTGAATGATATCCATTGCCGGCAAAATCGAGGAATGTACCCTGTCTAAATATAAAAGTAGGTCATCCGCATATAATGATATTTTCTGCTCCACACCTAAATCCCATTATCTCCCTGGACTTCCGTATTGCTACTGCCAAGGGCTCCACTGCAGTAGTAAATAGCAAGGGGGAGAGCGGGCACCCTTGTCTAGTACCTCTTCCGAGAGGAAAAGACTCAGAGACCCTGCCATTAGCCCTAACCTTCACCACCGGTGAGTCATATAGCAGCTTCACCCAATTTATAAATCTGTGTCCAAAACCCATTTTCCGAAGTACCGCCCACAAATACCCCCATTCTAAGCTATCAAACGCCTTAGCGGCGTCTAAGGACAAAATTGCCCTTTCCTCTGGCTTCTCAGAACTATGCTGAATCCCAAAGTATAATTTTCTAAGATTCATAGATGTGGCTCTACATGGAATAAATCCTGTTTGATCATTCTGTATAATAGATGAGATGACTCGGGACATCCTATTGGCGAGCACCTTGGCCAGTAATTTAACATCTGTTGGTAGTAGAGAGATTGGGCGGTACGAATCTGGGATCTCTGGATCTTTTCCGTGTTTTAATATTAAGACTATTAAAGCTTCCCTCATAGAAGGCGGGAGGACCCTCTGCATTTCAGCCTCCTCAAATACTTTAAGTAGTTTAGTTAGTAGTAAGGGTGCATAAGTTTTATAAAACTCGCCAGGCAGGCCATCCGTTCCCGGAGCTTTTTCATTTTGCGTCTGGCCAAGCGCTTCCTCTAATTCTTCCAACAGGATGTCTCGATCCAACAAATCCCTTTCTTCGTCGGCCAGTGTGGGGAGAGAGAGAGCATCCAAATATTGCTCAATCTCGGTCTCCGTAAGGTCACAGTCTGATCTGTATGGCCGCATATAATACCTCTTTATCTCCCTCACTATATCTTCACTTTCCGTTACAAGGTCACCCGACTCCGTCTTCATCCTATTTATATATGAAGATCTTTCCTGCGCCCTAATGACCATGGCTAGTAGGTGCCCTACTCCCTCTCCCTCTATGAAATATTTCGGCTTGAGGAAGTAACGTTTATTTGCTGCCGCCGACATGAGATTTTCCCTGAGTGACATCTGTGCCTTCTCCTTCTCTAGAGTGTTTTTAGTTTCCTCTGTCGGGTTGAGCACCACCGCAGCCTCCGCAACAGATACTTCCTGAATCAGACTTTGGGTGTAGCGTCTGTTTTGGTTTTTATGTATGCATATTTCTCTGATATAGATGCCCCTCACCACGGCTTTCATAGAGTCCCAGACTATATGTGATGGTGCGGAGCACTCATTAAGTTGGAAATATTCTAAAATAGTATCATGTAAAGATTCCCCAATAAGCTGGATCCAGAAGGGATTAAGTTTCCAGATAGGCCTAGACAGGGTGAGGGGGTTTCCCCATGAAAGTGTAACATGGAGTGGTGAGTGATCAGATACGCTTCTAGGTAGATAAGCCACCGTTTGTACATATGAGGTCATAAGTGTGTTCCCAATAGCCAGGTCTATCCGTGACATAGTGTGATGGGAGCTAGAGTAGCAGGAAAACTGTTTGGATGTGGGGTTTTGGACGCGCCAAAGGTCTACCAAACCCAGCTCTGTCAGCATTCTAGCAAATGAAGTTGAGGCTGCGTCCTCTGATATGTTCCCCGAATGTAGCTTATCTAGATAACGATGTAAATATGTGTTAAAATCTACTATCAAAAGAGTCGGCGCAGGGGGGAAGGAGTCTAAAACAGATAAGATTCTTTTTACTGGTTCGACTGAGTATGGTGGAGGGATGTATACCGCAACCAGAATAAATTGTATACCATACAGCATGCAAAGTAAACAAACAAATCTGCCCCCAGGGTCAACCACTGATTTGGTACATGAGAATGGGATGGATTTGTGCATCAACACACTGACACCCCGTGCATGGGTCGAGTATGTGGAATGATATTCATGTGTGATCCATCCCTTCCTCAGCCAATGAACATTATCTCTTACCATGTGGGTCTCAGATAAACATATAATAGCCGGGAGAAACTTTTGCAAATGAGTAAATATAGCACACCTCTTATTCGCATCCCTGAGCCCCCTAACATTCCACGCTACAATATTAAGTGATGTCGCCGTAAGAGCAGGTTAATAAATAATAAACCGGAGCATACTCCATTCCTGGGGGAGAGAGGCAATCTCCACCAATTCCTGTTAGCATTAGGTTGAGCGACACGACTGAGGTACACCACACCCCACATAGTAATTGCAAAATACAACAATAAAACGAAAAAAAAACAAGGAGGGAAATAGAGCCCTGCACACCAGTGTACAGCGCCCCCGCCCTCAAAAACAAGTGTAACTTGCACATTTCTCTCAGATAGAGAGAATCAGGGCTAGAAAACTCGCCCAGAGTCCATGCAGGGAGAAGGGTCCACAGCTTTTTCCCGTAACGAGTGTCCACAGTGAACCGGTCATCTCCCGCCCTGGATCCAAAATGAAATGATCAGTAGTAATTATACCAGCATAGCGTCTCAGACAAAAAGAAACAGCAGCACCTGGTGGTAGAAAGGGTGATTTTCAAGTGTTCTTCCCTCTCATGGACCTCTCATTAATATCCAGCCAAGACAGCGCCGCTCCCGCCGTATCAAAAAAATGAGTTTCTCCATTCACCGCAATTCGCAGTCTAGCAGGATACATCATGGAGTATGGCACTTGAAGTCCGTGCAGGCGTTGTTTAATCTCAATAAATTGCGCCCTTTTACGTTGTACCTCCATGGAAAAATCAGGGAAAATAGAGATCTTCCTCCCATTAATAGCAAGCTCCTTAATATCTCTGGATCTGCGCAGAATGGCATCCCTGTCTTTAAAATGCAGAAGTTTGAGCAAGATAGGACGTGGGGGTGCTCCTGGCGGGGGGGCACGTGTAGGGACCCTGTGCGCTCTCTCAATAGTAAAGAATGGAGATAAAACATCTTTGCCAAAGGTGTCCATTAGCCATTTTTCAAAAAAGCCCAGGGAGTCATTCTCTTCTGCCCTCTCCGGGACCCCCACCAGGCGCAGATTACTTCTACAGGAGCGGTTCTCCAAATCGTCCACCTTGTTCAGCAGTGTTGTGATATTTTGCGTGGCTTTTCCCAGCTCCCGTGTTATTGGTGGCAATTTATCCTCCACTGCACTCACACGTTCTTCTAGCTCCCCCACTCTGGTAGTCACCCCCCGCAGCTCATGTTTGATACAGGCTATATCCAGAGTGACAGTTCCCATTTGGTTACTTAAAGTGGCCAGTGTGGTGTTGCAAGCGTTAACTGCTGCCAGGATTTCTCCCAGTGTGGGTTCAGTTTCAGCGGGGACAGACCCAGGCTGCTCCATATCTCCCCCTCCCCCACCTTCAATCACAGGCCCAGGCGTCTGTATTTGCTGAGCTACTGAACAAACAGGGCTTAAATTACTCACTGGATCCTCCACATTATGTTCAGTGTCTCTCACAGACTTCTCACCGGAAGAAAGATCAGCAATAGGAACAACTCTGGCATATCTCTCCACTGCTGCACTACAGGAGGGCCTGGTTTTTTGCTGGTGCCATCTTGGCCACTGCAGGCACACATTCCTGTGCGTCTTTATCCTTATCTTTCTTGTTGATACAGATTGGCATGGTGCTAGTATCCTCCCCTCTCCAGATGCCTGGGTGAATATTGCAGCCTTCCAGGTTAGTTATGCCTATTAACAGGGCCGGTATTCAGGATTTTGAGCGGATCCAGGCAGGAGCTCTCTTGTGCTGCTTCCTCCCTACATGAGATCCAGGCCACGCCCCCGGATTTATTAAAAATTGAAGGCATACTAAACCAGCATGCCTACCACAACATCTTGCAGTGGCATGCTATTCCATCCGGTTTGCGTTTAGTTGGACCATCATTCATTTTTCAACAGGACAATGACACCAAACACACCTCCAGGCTATGTAAGGGCTATTTTACTAAGAAGGAGAGTGATGAGGTGCTATGCCAGATGACCTGGCCTCCACATTCACCAGACCTGAGCCCAATCGAGATGGTTTGGGGGTGAGCTGGACCGCAGAGTGAAGGCAAAAGGGCCAACAAGTGCTAAGCATCTCTGGGAACTCCTTTAAGACTGTTGGAAGACCATTTCCTGTGACTACCTCTTGAAGCTCATCAAGAGAATGCCAAGTGTGTGCAAAGCAGTAATCAAAGCAAAAGGTGGCTACTTTGAAGAACCTAGAATATAAGACAGATTTTCAGTTATTTCATACTGTTTTAAGTATTTCATTCCACATATTTTCATTCATAGTTTTGATGTCTTCAATGTGAATGTACAGTTTTTAGAGTCATGAAAATAAAGAAAACTCTGTGAATAAGAAGGTGTGTCCAAACTTTTGATCTCTACGGTATATATATATATATATATATATATATATATATATATATATATATATATATATATATACAAATTGCTTCTTCAGAGAGAAAGAGGACTGAACCTTCGTGCCACCTCTTGGAAGTAGATGAAGTGAAAGAAGGGGGCGCCACGGTAGTAGATGCAATCTGATCCAAGAGGACACCAAAACACAATATGGAAGGGACAAGGCAAAGCTAGTGTGTAGAAACTTGAGATCACCGTAAATATAATGACCAATCTTTATTAAACAAATTGAAGACATTATAGCACAAAGTTAAAAACACTGCAATCAGAGCAAACAATACCATGGGGTCTGCAAGACAACGAGCATGAATGTTAGGCCAGAGTCACACTTGTAAATGACTCGTGCGTGACTCGTGTGGGTCTTGCATCACATCACCCAGCACGGCCCCACGCTCTCCAGACAGGAGCATCTCAGCTGCATAGAAATACATGAAGCCGGCCCGCTCCAGTCAGGAGAGTGTGCGACTGTGCTGCGTGATGCAATGCGAGACTCACGCGAGTCACTCACAAGTGTGACTCTGGCCTTAATCAATCATCTGCTATTTTTCTCAGCTCTAATTATGCTAAGGGTAAAACCGGAGCATGCTGCGTATGGCTGCGTAGATCGCAGAAGACTTGCCAATGCAAGTCTATAGGTTTCGGAAAAATATCACATGGCATTACATACGCATGTCATGTCACATGGATTCTAGGCGGGAAAAACCTACACACTCGCATAGCACTCACATGTCATATGGATGCTAAATGAGAAAAAAAACGCGCACTTGCATGGCATCTGCAAGACCATATGCATTACACTCATTCCACTTTTCGGCATCAGAGCGATTATTTGTACGCAAGTGGAACCAAGGCTGATTAGTGGATTGCACCTTGTGGAGAACCCTCTATATTTGCTCTCATGACGTCTTCGCTTTATGCTAGACTTAGATATTGAAACACTGACTTCCTGGAGAGTGTTCTGCACTTGCTTGCATGTTGTGACAGGGTTTTTCTTGACCATGGAAAGGATTCTGCAATCATCCATCACTGTTGTGATCATCCAGCAAGGCGATGATGCCTGTGCCTGGTGGTGTGGTCAGGTACCCTTGCAGGTTGTCTAGCATGCAGACCACACTGATGTAAATGGTTTCGAATGGCCTGGCGTGACACTTGAGTGCCTCTCACATCCCTTAAATGTGCCTATAGTTGTGTGGAATTCATCATCCGGCTCTGAAAAACATTGTTCACAATGGGGCGGTCATCAGTGTGAGATGTGGCCAAAGGACGACCAGTTCTGTGCCTTTCTTTGACTCTTCCAGTCTCTCTGTATCTCTGTTTCAATCTGCAGATGGCTCTCTGTAAACTGTAATCTCAGGAGCCACTTCCATCTGAGAACATCCTGCTTTATGCCTTGCATTCAAAAGTTTAGAGAAGGTGCCATTAAGTTCACCTGAAAAGGTTAGAGTGCATTTTAGGATAATCCTGAAATTTCAACCGAAAGCTACATAACCCTACCTAACATTTTGTGAGTAGCGTTTAACTAGATTTTGAATATGTTATGAGAAACAGCTAAAATGTGAAAACTTGTGTCACTGTCGAAATATTCTGGACCTAATATATTTCTCCCAGCAAGTGCCTCTCGCATTGTTGAGCAGCAGGGAGGAGATCAAGCCCTGGCCTGGACCTTCTCTGCTATTCTGGGTTTTTGGGGTAATGCCTGGATTGTACAGCGATTGGAGTTAGGACGGCATAAATATGCAGCTCTAAAGCGGGCTTTACACGCTACGATATTTCTAGCAATTGCTAGCGATATCGTACGCAAAAGCACCCGCCCCGTCGTGCATGTGATATCGTGTGATCGCTGCCGCAGCGAACATTATCGCTACGGCAGCGTCACACGCACTTACCTGGTCGACGAGGTCGCTGTGACTGCCGTACAAGCCCTCCTTCAAGGGGGAGGTGCGTTCGGCGTCACGGCACGTCAATAAGCGGCCGGCCAATCAAAGCGGAGGGGCGGAGATGAGCGGGACGAACATCCCGCTCACCTCCTTCCTTCCTCATTGCGGGCGGAACACAGGTAAGGTGAGGTTCCTCGCTCCTGCGGTGTCACACACAGCGATGCGTGCTGCTGCAGGAACGAGGAACAACATCTAGAAACAACCATTAACAATTTTTGGTTTTAGGATGACCTCTCCATGGTGAACGATTTTCACCACTTTGGAGGACGTTTAAGGTCGCTGGTGTTACACGCTGCGATACCGTTAATGATGCCTGATGTGCGTCACTAACGACGTGACCCCGACGATAAAACATTAACGATATCGTAGCGTGTAAAGCCCCCTTTACTCCTCAGCATGTGTTAGGGTACATGCCCACGATCAGGACCCGCTGCGTCCTCCGCAAGAGACCACAGCTGCCCGTGCCCATGATCAGGTTTCGGGACGCTGCTGCGGTCTCTTGCTGTGTTCTCCCTGTGGAGAATGCTTGCGACTCCCAGAAAAGAATTGACATGCTTGTGGCTCGGGAAGCTGCACTGCAGGGTAGTTTACGCTGCGGGCAGTGCACGCACGATGGGCATGGGATTTCCATAAATCCCATCCACTGTTCTTGTACATCGCAGCGTTTTGGATGCAGCTGAAACATGCTGTGTCCAAAATGCTGTGAACACTGATCGTGGGCACGCACCCTTAGTGTGTTGGCTGGAAAAGTTGAAGCATGTTTTGTGTGAACATCCCGGAGTAGACTGGCACGTCCGTGCCCTAATCAATGCTGTTTGTTAAGCTGGAACTCTGCTTTTCGCTCTGGTGTGATGTACCAATGTAATTTTCATTTTGATACCAGTCTGAATAAAACACTGAGTATGGGTTGAAACCCTGTATGTGCCCCTTTACTGCGCACCTACCATTGCCTAACAGAGCTAAACTGGAACAATATATATATATATATATATATATGTATATATATATATACACACACAGTATATATATAAAAATTAAGAGGCCACTGCAAAATTTTCAGTTTTTCTGATTTTTCTCTTTATAGGTATATATTTGAGTAAAATGTAAATTGTTCTTTTCTTTTATAAACTACTGACAACGTCTCTGAATTTCCAAGCAATAAATTTTGTATTGATTTTCTGAAAATGAGAAATGGTCAAAATAACAAAACCATGCATTGCTTTCAGACCTTAAGTAATGCAAAGAAAACAAGTTCATAATCATTTACAAAGAACAATACTAATGTTTTAACTCAGGAAGAGTTCAGAAATCAATACTTTGTGGAATAACCATGATTTTTAATCACAGATTTCATATGTCTTGGCATGCTTTCCACCAGTCTTTCACACTACGTTTGGGTGACCTTATGCCACTCCTGGTGCAAAAATGTAAGCAGTTCTTCTTTGTTTGATGGCTTGTGACTGTCCATCTTCCTCTTGATTACATTCCAGAGGTTTTAAATGGGGTTTAGGTCTGGAGATTGGGCTGGCCATGACAGGGTTTTGATGTGGGGGTACTTCATCCACACATTGATTGACCTAGCTGTGTGGCATGGTGCATTGTCCTGCTGGAAAAAACAGTCCTCAGAGTTGGAGAACATTGCCTGAGCAGAAGGAAGCAACTGTTTTTCCAGGATAACCTTGTATGTGGCTTGATTCATACATCCTTTGCAAAGTTCAATCTGCCCAATTTCTAGAGTAAGGTAATCTTCTCTGATGAGTCTAATTTTCAGCTTTGCCCAACACCTGGTCGTCTAATGGTTAGACGGAGACCTGGAGAGGTGAATAAGCCACAGTGTTTTGCACCCACTGTAAAATTTGGTGGCGGATCGGTGATGATCTGGGAATGCTTCAGCAAGGCTGGAATTGGGCAGATTAAATGTATGGACGTATGAATCAAGCCGCATACTGGAAAAACAGTTGCTTCCTTCTGCTCAGGCAATGTTCCTCAACTCTGAGGACTATATTTTCCAGCAGGACAATTGGCCATGCCACACAGCTAGGTTAATCAATGTGTGGATGAAGGACCACCACATCAAAACCCTGTCATGGCCAGCTCAATCTCCAGACCTGAACCCCATTGAAAACCTCTGGGATGTAATCAAAAGGAAGATGGATAGTCACAAGCCATCAAACAAAGAAGAGCTGCTTAAATGTTTGCGCCAGGAGTGGCAGAAGATCATCCAAAAGCAGTGTGAAAGACTGGTGGAAAGCATGCCAAGACGCATGAAGCTGTGATTAAAAATCATGGTTATTCCACAAAATATTGATTTCTTAACTCTTCCTGAGGTAAAATATTATTAGTATTGTTTTGTCTAAATGATTATGAACTTGTTTTCTTTGTATTATTTGAGTTCTGAAAGCAATGCATTGTTTTGTTATATATGCGGGGTTTGTTTAACATGGTCACTGAAATTAATTTAATACTTTGTCCAAAAGCCTCTTGCATGGCTGTATGAAGAAGCTAGTCACACACATTGCTCAAGTGTGATTTTGGCCCATTCTTCCACACAAGCTGTCTTTAAATCCATTCAAGCAGCTTTTTTTCCCACTGAATCCAATTGAGAGTTTCCTTGGATGTGTGTTTGGGATGATTGTCTTGCTGAAATATCGACCTTCATTTCATCATCATCCTGGAATAAGGAAGCAGACTTTTATCAAGAATGTCTCGGTACATTTGTTCATTCATTCCTCCTTCAATGATATAAAGTTTATCGGTGCTGTATGCTGAAAAATAGCCACCCACCATGATGTTCCCACCTCCTTACTTCACTGTTGGCAGGGTGTTTTTTGGGGTGATATCCAGTGTCTTTTAGCCTCCAAACATGGTGCGTATTAGGGCATTTAAAGAGTTCAATTTTTGGTCTCATCTGATCAGAGGATTCTCCCAGTATTTCACAGGCTTATCTACATGTTGTTGATCAAGCTTTACATGTGCTTGCTTATTACCGTATTTTTCGGACTATAAGACGCACCCTGGTTTTAGAGGAGGAAAATAAAACTTTAAGCAAAAAAATGTGGTCATGACACACTGTTATGGGGCGAGGATCTGCTGCTGACACTGTTATGGGGGTAATGTCCCCAAATTCTCTACTAAGGTACCCCATCCTGGTAATGATCCTCCTGCCTTGTATATGATCCTGCTATAAACCCCCATCCTGCTCATATACCCCCATCCTGCTTATATACCAGCATCCTGCTCATATTCCCCCATCCTATTCATATACCCCATCCTGTTCATATACCCCCATCCTGTTCATATACGCCCCATCCATCCTGCTCATATACTCCCATCCTGTTCATATACCCCCATCCTGTTCATATACCCCCATCCTGTTCATATACCCCCATCCTGTTCATATACCCCCCATCCCTCCTGCTCATATACTCCCATCCTGCTATATGCCCCCATCGTGCTCATATACCATCCTGGTATATGGCCTGTATCCTATAGCACAGAGAAAAAAAACAAACGTTTATACTCACCTTTTCCTCACTCCCTGCAGCCGATCATCTTCCTCTCTGCACCACTGACCTGTGTGTGTGTGTGTGTGGAGCCGTTCCCCTGCAGCACGCGATGTCTTCCTGTCTGTGCCGATCAGATGACCAGCACAGATCAGCTGACCGGCACAGACAGGAAGACATCGCGTGCGGCAGGGGGACGGCTCCACACACGGGGACGGGTGAGTGTACTGATTCACTGCTCCCCGCGCTGATGATGATGCGCAGGGGGCAGTGAATACAGCCGCACATGATCACTCCAGGCTGTAATTGCCAGGGGTGATCATGTGGACCGGCTCTTTACTATGCGCGCGTCCCCGCTCGTCCTCCCGCCCACCTGTCAGCGCCGGCTTCTGCGCTGAGAAATGGGCGGGAGGATGGGCGTGCATATGTAATGAGCGGGCACACGTGGTCACAGTAGGCTGCTACAGCCTGCTCGTGCCCCCGATGACCCGCTCCACCGCAGCACCTCATTCCCCGCAGCCACAGTCAGACCATAAGACGCACCCCCAACTTTCCCCCAACATTTGGGGGAAAAAAAGTGCGTCTTATGGTCCGAAAAATACGGTACTTATTTTCTTTGAATCAATTGTACCTACCATACTGATTTTCAGGTCTTTCTGTAGCTTTCCCGAGGTGATTCTTGGCTCTTGATCATCAAATGCTACTAATAATTCCTTTCACTCCTTTGTCAGGCCGGTTTATGGTGAAATTATGTTATTTCCACTTCTGTATTTTAACCTCAACAGGGCTCACTGGACCCTTCAGTAGTTCAGAAATTCTTCTGTGACGAATGCCATAAGTATGTTTTGCAACAAGGTTGCGATGGTCTTGAGTCAGCTCACTTATTTTAACCATCATGTGATGCTTCTTGTGTGGCACCTTGGTAATAAGACACATTTTATAGGCCATCAGTTGAACCAGCTAATATTATTTTTCAGTGGCAGGATTGCTTTCTAATTACAGACAGATTTAAACTGGTGTGATGATTTTCCATGGCTTTTTGCACCTCTCTTGCTTCGTGTGTTAAATATATTTTCCCTGTGTCATTTTTCATTATTATACACAACTTAATTTATAGACATCTATGGTTTGATTTCTTTGCTTTTGTGGATTGGGTGGGTTTTTACCAACATCGGATGAGAAATTCCCGTCAATAGCACCTTTAGAAATATATTTACTTAGAAGATTTACTTAGAAAATACTTATTTCACCCACTGTGTATACATGCACACATACATATACATACAGCTGTATATTAGTGCTGGGATTATATCTGCCGCGGTTCGTGCACAGAACGGTACACCAAAATGCTCTATTTTATTGTGCGACAAGAACCTCTGCCAACCCAGATTAATGTGGTTTATGTAACTGGACTCTTGGCAGTGCTCACTCACCAGCATATTGGCCTGGGCAGCAAATGATAATTTCTGATAAATGACTGCAGACCTTTCAATGGAAGGAGACTAAATCAAGTTATGCCAGAAGTAGAACAAGGTTTTACTATTAGATAGCTGCATGGCACGATCACAAGTTTCTAACCTGGCAAGCTCCAACATCTGCAGAATATATCTATCTATACATTTGATGAAATGTTATTGGAGAAAAGTATCTTCAAACAATTTCAACAGGTGGGTAATGTTCAGAGAGGGAGTTGACTAGAAACAATGTACTCAAGGTATAAAAGATACTGAAATACTATGAGAAATGGAGGAATAATGTAATGCTCAACACAGATTTACAGCAGTTACTAAACGGCACCTAGTAGTACACAATTCTCATTGTTTTTAGATGACCAACTACAAAAAAGTACCTGTAAAAAAAAAAAAAGCCAAAACATAGGCTATTGTTGCCCTCAATAGCCTATCACACAGCAGCATTAATTTTTCTAGAGCAAAAAAATTGCTATAAGAACATTTTCCTGCAATCGCTTATTGCTGCAGCTATTTTAAGAAAAGGCAATTTTTCATTGTCTTTTTTTATCATTGTTGAATTAATCAGTTGAACCAACCACATGTGGGCTCGTTTTTTGTGGGTCAAGTTGTGTTAACCACTTTCGGATACATATGATGTTTTGAAAAACTTTTAGGTTGTGTGCACACGTTGCAGATTTGGTTGCAGACCATCTACAGCCAAATCTGCATGTTCTGGCAGGAAAAAAGAGCACTTTTGCAGCGATTTACCTTGGGTTTTTTTTTGCTGCGTTTTTGATCCATTTTTTGTATTGCTTTCAATGGTGGTAACGTAGGAAAAAACGCAGAAAGAATTGACATGCTGCATATTTTTTCTGCAACCAAATCTGCAAGGAAAATATCCTGAACATGTGCACTGCAAGTCAGGATTCTCATAGACTTTGCTTGCATAAGGGTTTCCTTGCAGATTTGTAAAAATCTGGAAGAAAACATAAGTGGCAAAAACGTACTGTGTACACACAGCCTTAGGCGGACTTTATACGTTGCGACATCGGTAACGATATATCGTCGGGGTCACGTTGTTAGTGACCCACATCCGGCGCCGTTATCAACATCGCAGCGTGTAAACCCTAGGAGCGACGATCAACGATCGCAAAAACGTCAAAAATCATTGATCAGTGACACGTCGCTCCTTTCCATAATATCGTTACTGCTGCCGGTACGATGTTGTTTGTCGTTCCTGCAGCACCATACATCGCTGTGTGTGACACCACAGGAACGACAAACATCTCATTACCTGCGTCCACCGGCTATGCAGAAGGAAGGAGGTGGGCGGGATGTTACGTCCTGCTCATCTCCGCCCCTCTCCTTCTATTGGACCGACGCTTAGTGACGTCGCGGTGACGACGAACGCACCTCCCCCTTGAAGGGGATATTGTTCGGCGGTCACAGCGACGTCGCCGACCAGGTATGTGCGTGTGACGCTGCCGTAGCGATAATGTTCGCTACGGCAGCAATCACCACATATTGCATGTGCGACGGGGGTAGGTGCTATCGCGCTCAACATCGCTAGCAATTGCTAGCTATGTCGCAACGTGTAAAGCCCGCCTAACTGTATTTTTGAGGAAGGGGATAATGGAAAACAAAAGCCTTCATTTTGCAATTTTTTTAAATTTTGATTATTGGTTTATTCTACAGGTCAGTATGATTATGGAAATACCAATTTTTTATGGGTTTATATTTTTAATCCTATTCTATAATTATGTAGTAAAGTTCCTAAAAAAAAAAAAATGTTTTTGTGTAGCCCAATAGATACTTTTTAGTGTATTCATCCACAGAACTGAGATAGGGTTTGTTTTTTGTTTTTTACAGGGTGAGCTGATAGTAATTAGTGCCCCTTAGATGCTTCTGTCAATAGTGACTGTGGCATCTAGGGATTAATCTGCAGAGATCGGTGTTCTCATCGCTTCTCAGAGTCAGTCAGCAGCCGTCAAGCTGGGCATGTCGTCAAGCTCCTGCACAAGTTGTACCTGTTCAATAAGCATGACATATACATCCATCATGGGATAATACTATACCAACAGTCATGATGGCAAACAGCTTCCTAAATCTGTCCCAGTGTCTTCTTCTAATGTTGCATTGTTGTGACCCACTAATTTATACTTTAGGCCTGTTTCAGTCGTCAGTCATTCTGGTACGTATGTGCTAATTTTTATACATACCAGAATCAATGACATACGCAGACCCATTAAAATCAATGGGTCTGCTCACACATCAGTGATTTTTCACTGCTGTGGTCGGCAGCTACTTTCTGCTTCTTCCTGGCCGGCTCATTATGTCATGCATATTCAGTTATGCAGCCAGAGCCAACCTGGAAGTAGCTGCAGAGAGACACAGCGGCCGGATGCTGCATTGCAGGACTCTTCAGCACCACTGACAGCAGTAGCGGGGACAAGTGAGTATACCTTCATGTGCAAACACGGATAATGAATCATGTATCACGGATTGCACATGGATAACCCACGTGTGCCGTGAATCACGGCACACGAGGGACATAGGCGTTTTTTACATGACAGTGAAAAACGTCTGTGTTTTTCACTGATGTGTGAAACAGACCTTAAGGCCGCTTTACACGCTGCGATATCGGTACCGATATCGCTAGCGTGGGTACCCGCCCCCATCAGTTGTGCGACATGGGCAAATCGCTGCCCGTGGCGCACAACATCGCCCAGACCCGTCACACCACTTACCTGCCTAGCGACGTCGCTATGACCGGCGAACCGCCTCCTTTCTAAGGGGGCGGTTCGTTCAGCATCACAGCGACGTCACAGCAGCATCACATAACCGCCGCCCAATAGACGCGGAGGGGCGGAGATGAGCAGTACATAACATCCCGCCCACCTCCTTCCTTCCTCATTGCGGCCGGCCGCAGGTAAGGTGAGGTTCCTCGTTCCTGCGGTGTCACACATAGTGATGTGTGCTGCCGCAGAAGCGACGAACAACTTCGTACACCGAGCAGCAGCGATATTCGAGAATAGGGGGGCATGTCACCGATGAGCGATTTTGACCGTTTTGCGACGATTCAAAATCGCTCATAGGTGTCACACGCAAAGACATCGCTAAAGTGACTGGAGGTGTGTCACAAATTCCGTGACCCCAACGAGATCGCTTGAGCGATGTTGCAGCGTGTAAAGCGGCCTTTAGGCTGTATAGGACAAGTCATGCATCAGATCTTCCCCTGCCTGTCAATTACAGATCTAATTCAATCCTTATGATGGATGAACAGCTGAAGAAATATGCGATGTGATAGGCAGGTTGGGATTTGCCAAAACACAGGGGGAATCTATCATTTCCTGCACGCAAGTTTTCTGTTTTGAAGACTTTACAATTTTTGGTTCAAGCCCAGTTTCTGCAAAATTGTATAAAGGCCTTGCCAGTAATTTGAGTAAAATGATGGCAATCATTTCACTTATTAAAAGACAAACATTTATAAATAAATGTGATGTATCTTAAGCCAGTAGACTGCACTGGACACTAAATAATTTCTAGGGTATTTTTGTCTACTTTTTTAGGCTGTGTTCCCATGTCCTGTAATCATCAGTTAGAATGGATCCTGCAGAGATCTGTTGAGAAAAAAGTTTTGCAAAACACAACTTGTTTTTTTTTTTGTTGTTAAATAACTGATGGCTGCCGGATCCGTTTTTTTAACATTAGAACCTTTGGAGCATGTATCCGTTAGCGGATTGCTATTTAGTCATCCATTGCACTTCCATTTGTAACTGATCCATTTTTTCTTTCTCACGGGATATGATTCAAATGGAAGATAAATAGTACTCCATTAATGGATCCGTTCTCCATAGACTCCAATGTTAAAAAAACGGATCCTGAAAAATTGTGGAAAAAAAGCGCACATAGGGTTTTACCCGGTATGGGGTAATAGGACAGGTACTCACCTGCTATAGTTGTGACAGGCACAACTCCTTAAAGGCACAAAAGAAATAAGAATGGTGGTCAGCAGCAGCCCCGATGCAAGCGGTAAAATCAAAGCGGGTTTTAGAAGAAAACGGGTTAAATGCTGCGCTAAAAACCACAGATCCAGTATATATAATGAATTCCTTTTTCTTTAGGAAGGAATTCATTATATATACTGGATCTGTGTTTTTTAGCGCAGCATTTAACCCGTTTTCTTTTAAAACCCGCTTTAAAAAAACGGATCCGGCAGACATAATTTTGCCAACAGATCTCTGCAGGATCCGTTCTAATGGATGAATACAAAATGTGGACTCAGCCAAAGGGTATGTGGGCACGATCAGGACTCACTGCATTCTGGATGCAGTGAGTCCTGACCTGCGGGGCTGCGAGTTTCCTCTGCAGGAGAACGCAGCTGCTTATAGCCACGATCAGGGTTTGGGTCGCTGCGGTCTCTCGCTTGTGTTCTCCCTACAGAGGACACATGCAAAACAGCAGCAAAGAATTGACATGCTGCTGCTTGGAAAGCCCCACCGCAGGTCAGTGTTTGCTGCGGAAAAAACAAGCACAGGGGGCATGGGATTTCTAGAAATCCTGTCCACTGTGCTTGTACTGTACAATTCAGCGTTTTGGAAGCAGTGAAGACATGCTACATCCAAAACGCTGCAAACACTGATCGTGGGCACGCACCCTTAGTCATATCAGCAAACCAACAGTTGGGGTTGCCTCATTAAGCAATCCCATGTCTCCTTTCTGAATAACTGCAGGGCTGCGGGACAATCTGAATGAAGAGGGTGATTACTTTTATTTCACTCAACACAAATGGGGCCTACAGAAATAGCTAAAGCCGCCTAGACAATGGGCCCCCTCTGATCAGACATTTACTCCCTGTTCCTGAGGACAGGGGATAAAAGTATAAAGAGATATGTAAAAAGGGGTTGTACCAAGTGTTTGGAAGATATTCCCTATACTCAGGAAAAGAGATAAGTTCCGGATCAATTGGGTCTGACCGATTGAACCTCCATCAACTCTGAGAACTGGGGCTCTGAAAAGTCTCAGGTGGATGTGGCAATGATCAACCATGCGCGCCTCGGCTTTATTCATTCTTAATGGGAGTGCTGAGGATCAGCCGAGCACAGAGCTTGGCTATATCTGGAATGACTGGAGCGGAGGATCGCAGAATTAATGTTACACCTGTATCAGCAGTTGAGTGTATCTTCTAGGATGGGGGTCCCATGTTCCCTGTTGAATGGAGTGGTTGTTCTCATGCACGACCACCACACTGTGCATCAATCAGTAGTCATATGAGCAAACTAATGCTTCCACAGACCCATAAAAATGAAAGGAACGGCGGCCAAGCATGCTGACTACCGCTCTGTGTACATGTGACCCCTCTTCTTTGAATTGGTGGGGATCCCAGCTGCTGCACTTCCGCTTATCACACAATTATGCTGTGGATGTGATATATTTTGTTCGTAGTTTAAACACTTTAAATATCATTACAGCGCAGGTCTCTGACACCTTACCCAGTTTCCCCTTTTCTTCATTGCAGCTGCTTTCGATCCAAGACTGGGTGTCAGTCAGCAAGTGACTCTGAGACTCTCGAAGAGGTTTGGCTGGGAACTGATGGTTGTCTGCACTAGTGTGGAAAAAGAAAAAGCAATATTAGCATCTAAAATTGCAATTTTAATGGACGTTCATTTCAGGCCCCCAGTCTAAGGTCATCATTACCATGGATTGGATCAACAGTGACTACATTCTGTATTTACCGTATGTATCTTCTAACCCGGTTCATGCTGCCACAAGACTAAGTACAGTGTCTCTCTGCTTTCGTAAAATGATGGCGATGCATCAAAACTAGCACAAGAAAAAAGGCATTTGGCTATAAATCAGGTCTGTACTTTATTTTTTCATTTCTCTTTGTACCAGTTTTGCTTCCACAGTCACAATCTGACATTTCTGAATGAAGCGATGTTTGGGTAAAGCAGTACACACATCCTGTGGTTTTGGTGACTTCATTTTATTTCATGAACCACGTTTTGCAAATACAAAATTAGTGACACGGAACAGCAAGGAACGGGCAATAACCTTGGAACACACAGCTGTGGAGCAAGGGTAAGAATACCAGGGGACCAGCTGTAAAGGGGTCTATAGGTTACTAGGATTAATATGGCTTACCAATGAAAAATGAGAATTGGGGAAATGACCATAAGGAGAGGAGGCAAGGTACATCTTGAGGGAACTGCCTGATACACACTTTCTTTAATTTTGTCAGAAATATGTCAAAAACCTTCCAAGTGCGAAACTCAGAGAAGGTGTGTGAGAGCTTTGTAGATCCTCCCTGCCTTCTCAGTTATGGTAATAGAGATGGGTAAATGTGTGGCTCTGATATTAATTGCCGGCTTCAGGAGAAAGAGAGTATCTGGAAAAGTGGAAAGTAATCTATTGACACAAACTATGGTGGGTGGGAATGCCGACATTATGTTTGGCAGTATAGTATAGACACTAAGTAAGGAAACTCTCATGATTCCACCATTCACGGTGTCCTATGTATCTGGGGCATTATGGGCTTCAGTCATTCAATCTGCATCAGGGGATGCCCTATCTGGCCAGGTCTGTAGGGTTTGCTCCAGGTTACCCTTCTGGATAATTACCTAACTATTTAGCTTGCGGGCAGTGATCAAATCATTGCCAGTTATAGCTTTAGCTCGGTGGTGTCTGTGTGCCTTGTGCTCCTGTGCTCAGTCTCTGATCTATTGTTTACCTCACCTTTGACCTTGCTTCTGACAATCCTTTTGCATCATCCTTTGTCTTGATCTGCTTCCTTCCTGGAACTCTGACCTCGGAACATGACCTGACTACACCTTCGTCTCACCCCTTTGTTTATGACGAACCTCCCTGGTGTTTGACCCCAGACCTCTTGACTACCCAGCTTTACGGCTAGCCTGTGAGTAGTCACTAGCATTACAGAAACCACCTGAGGCACATTCTACTCATCAGCAGACTACAGTTCTATTTAGTGATAGGATAGCACTGGATAAAGGGGTTTAGGGACCACCTACCTCCAGCGTCCTTTCATCAGTGCAAAGCTTGCAGGTTTGAATATCATAACATTAAGGACTATAAACAATGATCCAATTAAATTTAGACAGAAAGTCGCACATGGTCTGAAATGGAGTCTTCATTTGTAACACGTTTGTACAATCAATATCTTTAAATCCTTTACCTACATGGCATGGTCCATCTGAGACAGGATTTCTGGTCACAAATGTCAATAAGAATTTAGCATAAACCAACCTTTAAAATTCAAAGCCAAATTTGACGACACATTATCACTGTGGCCGGAAACAGAGAGGTGAGGCCACTTTCTGATGTCATCACAGAGCGAAGATGTGTCACCTGTCCCCCGCAAGACTCATGACTGTGGCAGCTGAATACGAGTCACTGTGATGATGTGTAGCCCATTAGAAGAGTAGGGGCCTGGGCTGGAGTCAGATGCTCCCGATTCATAAACAGGTGCACACCTCTTTATAAAACTGGAGCATCTGACGACTTGCGTGTAGCTCCGTGCACTGAGACAGAAATCTCACTACAGTCAGGGTAATGACTGAGAGGCATAAAGAAATCCATAGTTCGTCATGAATTAGATGAGCTGTATTGTGACGCCCCCGCTTCGCCCATTATGTTGGGGCAGGAAGAAACAAAAATGCTAATAGTCACAACATGAAAGCACAACTCCAAGTTGTGCCTAAAATGTTTAAAGCTTTTACGACAGAATTCTGGCATGAAAGCTTTGATGAATTGGGCCTTATGTGTATTAAAAAGCTATTTGAAACATTCGTCGGGGTGGAGGTACGATACAGCCACATTACAGCCAGCATTGAAGGTAAACAATACAATGAGCACAAGAGCACTTTACTATTAGCATGTGCTTTGTTAATAGGAATTTCTTCCTTGAATTTTAATTATTCTTACTTTACTGATCTACATCATAGGTGCTTATAAATGATTACACATATTTTGTGACATAGGATAATTTTTACACATGGGCAGATTGATACCATATGGGCCTGATCTCTAGGGAGTATCTTTCTTGATCTAATTATTCCTATATTGAAGTTGCATTTTTATATACTATAGGTCTAATATAGACCATATACACTTTAAGCAAAAAATATTTGATATATTTATTATTATATATGTTGAAGCACCACCATATATATTTAAAAACAAAAATCATCAAAATTATTTTAAAATATTTCAATAAAAAAATATTTTTCAAACAATAACTCACTTTGTCTGTGTTGGAGCTATTGGTTCTCTAACAGGTGTTGTACGATAAAAGGAATCATCATAGGTAAATGTAAGATCAGGTAAGTCCAACTGTTAGGATGGGGGGGGCCTATGTCCCCTATTGAATGGAGTGATATATGTTTTTATTAGAATAACCCATTTAAACATTCACAAAGAAGTGATACCCTTTTAGCTGTATGTCTTCCCATATGCACTCAATGTAATATGCCCAAATATTTCACTATATTATTAACAGTATTGGGCTTTTTTGTCGGGGCATGGATTATTCTGACAAACAAAAAGTTATTGACAGCCAATATCAGGACGTCTAATAACAATATTTATTTCTTTTACCTACTTATATAGCGCTATTAATTCCACAGTGCTTTACAGACGTGATCATTACTGTCCCCAATGGGGCTCACAGTCTAAATTTCCTATCACTATGTCTTTGGAGTGTGGGTGGAAACTGGAGAACCCAGAGGAAACCCACGCAAATACGGGGAGAACATACAAACTCCTTGCATATGTTGTCCTAGGTGGGATTTGAACCCAGGACTAGTGATGAGTGAGATGCTCGGGTGCTCTGTACTCATAACAAGCAGTCGGACGCTCGGATGGGCTTAACTCGTGTACCTAAGTATAATGGAAGTCAATGGGGAACTTGAACATTTTTCCGTAATATTTCTCAGAAAAATGCTTGCGTTCCCCATTGACTTCCATTATGTGCAGTACACGAGTATTGCCTGTCCAAGCACCTGACTGATCATTATGAGTACAGAGCACCCGAGCATGGTAGTATTCGCTCATCACATCCCAAAACCTCAGCGCTGCAAGACTGCAGTGCTAACTAATATGGTAACAGATGGGAGCTGAGAAGTACCTTTTAGCTGTTGCGTTGGTTCCAGAAGGTGTGGATGCTTGCTCAGGATCCTGGTTCACCAGACAAGTAGGAAATGAACAGCCGTCACCTAAGCTGCACAGAAGTAGAAGGAGTGCATTATATACATACAACACATGAAATAATGATAATGCAATGACAATGCTACAATTAATTGGGGACCAAAATATATCTCACTAGAAAATCTGAAAAAGACTCAAAGAAAAGGACACCTGGGACACGTACTGGAGAAGTAAGAGGTCATAGCAGGAGGAGTAAGAGGTCATAGCAGGAAGAGTAAGAGGTCATAGCAGGAGGAGTAAGAGGTCATAGCAGGAAGAGTAAGAGGTCATAGCAGGAAGAGTAAGAGGTCATAGCAGGAGGAGTAAGAGGTCATAGCAGGAAGAGTAAGAGGTCATAGCAGGAGGAGTAAGAGGTCATAGCAGGAAGAGTAAGAGGTCATAGCAGGAAGAGTAAGAGGTCATAGCAGGAGGAGTAAGAGGTCATAGCAGGAAGAGTAAGAGGTCATAGCAGGAAGAGTAAGAGGTCATAGCAGGAGGAGTAAGAGGTCATAGCAGGAAGAGTAAGAGGTCATAGCAGGAGGAGTAAGAGGTCATAGCAGGAGGAGTAAGAGGTCATAGCAGGAGGAGTAAGAGGTCATAGCAGGAAGAGTAAGAGGTCATAGCAGGAGGAGTAAGAGGTCATAGCAGGAGGAGTAAGAGGTCATAGCAGGAAGAGTAAGAGGTCATAGCAGGAGAAGTAAGAGGTCATAGCAGGAAGAGTAAGAGGTCATAGCGGGAAGAGTAAGAGGTCATAGCAGGAGGCGTAAGAGGTCATAGCAGGAGGAGTAATAGGTCATAGCAGGAGGAGTAAGAGGTCATAGCAGGAAGAGTAAGAGGTCATAGCAGGAAGAGTAAGAGGTCATAGCAGGAGGAGTAAGAGGTCATAACAGGAGGAGTAAGAGGTCATAGCAGGAGGAGTAAGAGGTCATAGCAGGAGGAGTAAGAGGTCATAGCGGGAGGAGTAAGAGGTCATAGCGGGAGGAGTAAGAGGTCATAGCGGGAAGAGTAAGAGGTCATAGCGGGAAGAGTAAGAGGCCATAGCGGGAAGAGTAAGAGGTCATAGCAGGAGGCGTAAGAGGTCATAGCAGGAGGCGTAAGAGGTCATAGCAGGAGGCGTAAGAGGTCATAGCAGGAGGAGTAAGAGGTCATAGCAGGAAGAGTAAGAGGTCATAGCAGGAAGAGTAAGAGGTCATAGCAGGAAGAGTAAGAGGTCATAGCAGGAAGAGTAAGAGGTCATAGCAGGAGGATTAAGAGGTCATAGCAGGAAGAGTAAGAGGTCATAGCAGGAAGAGTAATGCCTGCTTTACACGCTTCAATAAATCTTTCAATCCATCGTCGGAGTCAAGTTGTAAGTGACGCACATCCGGCATCGTTCGTGACGTATTTGCGTGTGACACCTACGTGCGATCAAGATTGAACGCAAATACGGTGATCGCATACACGTCGTTTATTCCTCATACATTGAACGTTTTGTTGCACGAACCTAGTCAATTGAAACGTGTGACATCCCTCATACGATTTTGATGTCTGAGGCTATGTGCGCAGGTGTGCGCTCTGCACCGCAGCTTAAAAAAGGTCCGCTTCAGAGCGCAGCTGAAAAGCTGCGTTCTGAAGCGCCTCACAATGTCTGTCATTCACTAATCTCTGTCAGTCGGTCACTATCTCTGTCCCTCTCTCTCTGTCCATGTCAGTCTATCCCTCTTACCCCCTCTCTCATACTCACTGATCCCTGATCACCGGCGCGGCTCTGCACGGCATTCACACTGCTCCGGCGGCTTTTACTGTTTTGAAAAAGCCGGCCGCCCATTAGACAATCTCGTATTCCCTGCTTACCCCGCCCACCGGCGCCTATGATTGGTTACAGTGAGACACGCCCCCCACGCTGAGTGACAGGTGTCACACTGCACCCAATCACAGCAGCCGGTGGGCGTGTCTATACTGTGTAGTGAAATAAATAATTAAATAATTAAAAAAAACGGCGTGCGGTTCCCCCCTAATTTTAAAACCAGCCAGATAAAGCCATACGACTGAAGGCTGGTATTCTCAGGATGGGGAGCTCCACGTTATGGGGAGCCCCCCAGCCTAACAATATCAGCCAACAGCCGCCCAGAATTGCCGCATACATTATATGCGACAGTTCTGGGACTGTACCCGGCTCTTCCCGATTTGCCCTGGTGCGTTGGCAAATCGGGGTAATAAGGAGTTATTGGCAGCCCATAGCTGCCAATAAGTCCTAGATTAATCATGTTAAGCGTCTATGAGACACCTTCCATGATTAATCTGTAAATTACAGTAAATAAACACACACACCCGAAAAAATCATTTATTAGAAATAAAAAACACAAACATATACCCTGGTTAACCACTTTAATCAGCCCCAAAAAGCCCTCCATGTCCGGCGTAATCCAGGATGCTCCAGTGTCGCTTCCAGCGCAGCTGCATGGAGGTGACCGGAGCTGCAGAATACACCGCCGCTCCTGTCACCTCCACACAGCAACTGAAGACAGCCGCGCGATCGGCTGAGCTGTCACTGGATGCAGCGGTGGATGCAGCGGTGGCCGCGGGTAACCTCAGTGACAGCTCAGCTGATCGCGCTACTCACCTCAGTTGCTGCGTGGAGGTGACCGGAGCGGCGGTGAGTAGCGCGATCAGCTGAGCTGTCACTGAGGTTACCCGCGGCCACCGCTGCATCCACCGCTGCATCCAGTGACAGCGGGTAACCTCAGTGACAGCTCAGCTGATCGCGCGGCTGTCTTCAGTTGCTGTGTGGAGGTGACCGGAGCGGCTGTGTCTGCTGCAGCTCCGGTCACCTCCATGCAGCAGCGCTGGATGCGACGCTGGAGCATCCTGGATTCCGCCGGACATGGAGGGCTTTTTGGGGCTGATTAAAGTGGTTAACCAGGGTATATGTTTGTGTTTTTTATTCCTAATAAATTATTTTTTCGGGTGTGTGTGTTTATTTACTGTAATTTACAGATTAATCATGGAGGGTATCTCGTGGAGACGCCTGACATGATTAATCTAGGACTTATTGGCAGCTATGGGCTGCCAATAACTCCTTATTACCCCGATTTGCCAACTCACCAGGGCAAATCGGGAAGAGCCGGGTACTGTCCCAGAACTGTCGCATATAATGTATGCGGCAATTCTGGGCGGCTGTTGGCTGATATTGTTAGGCTGGGGGGCTCCCCATAACGTGGAGCTCCCCATCCTGAGAATACCAGCCTTCAGTCGTATGGCTTTATCTGGCTGGTTTTAAAATTAGGGGGGAACCGCATGCCGTTTTTTTTAATTATTTAATTATTTATTTCACTACACAGTATAGACACGCCCACCGGCTGCTGTGATTGGGTGCAGTGTGACACCTGTCACTCAGCGTGGGGGGCGTGTCTCACTGTAACCAATCATAGGCGCCGGTGGGCGGGGTAAGCAGGGAATACGAGATTGTTTAATGGGCGGCCGGCTTTTTCAAAACAGTAAAAGCCGCCGGAGCAGTGAGAAAGCCGTGCAGCGCCGGGGATCGGTGAGTATATGAGAGAGGGCTGCTCAATTCAGTTACTCAGGAGTTTAGCGGTCACCGTTGAATCCTTCACAGGTGACCGCTAATCAGGGCGCGACACAGACAGAGCCGCAGCATGACAATGAAGTCGGGTGAGGTTCACCCGAGTTCATTCTGACAGTGCGGCTCTGTCTGTGTCTGCTGTCAACTACCATTCACCGCTGCTACATGGCTGTCTGTGTCTGCTGTTAGCGGCCATGTAGCAGAGCTGAATGGCAGATGACATAGTAAAAACGCATCCCTACACATTACACACGCTTGTCAAGTCAATAAATAAAAAAAAAAAAAGGTGCCCAATGCATACGTCACAGAACACATGATCTAAAGGATCGCACACAAAATTGATCAATTTAACATAGACTACTAACGCAAGTGTCAGAGGAAATGAACGACCAACGTGCAATCTCATTCAATCGCATATGCGACCTGGGCGTGTCACATCGCATACGAGATCGCACACCTAATTGTAAGGTGTAAAGCAGGCTTTAGAGGTCATAGCAGGAAGAGTAAGAGGTCATAGCAGGAGGAGTAAGAGGTTATAGCAGGAGGAGTAAGAGGTCAAAGCAGGAAGAGTAAGAGGTCATAGCAGAAGGCGTAAGAGGTCATAGCAGGAGGAGTAAGAGGTCATAGCAGGAGGAGTAAGAGGTCAAAGCAGGAGGAGTAAGAGGTCATAGCAGGAGGAGTAAGAGACCATAGCAGGAGGAGTAAGAGGTCATAGCAGGAGGAGTAAGAGGTCATAGCAGGAGGAGTAAGAGGTCTTAGGAGGAGGAGTAAGAGGTCATAGCAGGAAGAGTAAGAGGTCATAGCAGGAAGAGTAAGAGGTCATAGCAGGAAGAGTAAGAGGTCATAGCAGGAAGAGTAAGAGGTCATAGCAGGAAGAGTAAGAGGTCATAGCAGGAAGAGTAAGAGGTCATAGCAAGAGGAGTAAGAGGTCATAGCAGGAGGAGTAAGAGGTCATAGCAGGAGGAGTAAGAGGTCTTAGGAGGAGGAGTAAGAGGTCATAGCAGGAAGAGTAAGAGGTCATAGCAGGAAGAGTAAGAGGTCATAGCAGGAGGAGTAAGAGGTCATAGCAGGAAGAGTAAGAGGTCATAGCAGGAAGAGTAAGAGGTCATAGCAGGAAGAGTAAGAGGTCATAGCAAGAGGAGTAAGAGGTCATAGCAGGAAGAGTAAGAGGTCATAGCAGGAAGAGTAAGAGGTCATAGCAGGAGGAGTAATAGATCATAGCGTGAGCAGAAGGGACCAGAAAACCATTTTAGTACCTAGAAACTAGAGCTGTATTCCTACAGCATACAGCGTTCTGATGCCGAGTGGCTGCTGCACTGAGAGCCCCGCTGCCAGGAGGAAATTAACTTTACTCCTTCAAGTGGCCTTGTTCTCTCAATTATAGGGGCGCTCCGGCGTGGCTTCAGTCACCGCTCTGTGCATAGTGAGTGGCGGCTGTAACCAGCAAGGACTGAGAGGTAGCTCAGTATACATCAGTACAGAGCCGGCAGCGGGGCTCTCAGTGGCGCGCCCGCATGGTGTCAGAACACTATTAACCAGCAGATTATCCCCATAGCTCCAGGTTAATAGTGTTTTTATTACGACAAGTTCCCTTTAAAGACTTTGCACCATTTGCGCTCTATATGCTTTGTGTTGCACTGTGTTGCTGAGAACCAGTCAGTGAGCTTGTTCTGACGGGAGAGTTTAGAACTCTTATCTTCCTTCTTCTGAGCTCCTCTCAGCTGATTTGTGACCACAAAGTTCATCTCAGCTTTTATGTGGTGATAAATCAGTTCAGAAGAACTCAGAAGAAGGAAGGTAAAAGCTATAAAATCATCAGTCAGAATAAGCTCACTGATGTATTCTAAGTTAACTCAACATGGGAAAGAATTAAATATAAAGGAAGAAATAAATCGACAAATCAGATAAAAAGAGCCAAAAAATAGAAAGAAGAATGAAGTGAAAGGGGGGCTAATAGGGATTAATGGAAGGAGAATTAAAGGATTAAATCATGGTTCTAACTAAACAAGTTTTGAAGAGTTTTGTTGGGACAGTGATGGCTACCATACAAACCAAAAACAGTCAGAGTCTCCAAATCCTTAGCCAAAAATTCTTCCACTCTCATTATTTATCATACCTTGTAAATAAAGGCAGTAGCCAGTATTTCTTCTCATCCCCAAATACTTCACGCAGATTTTTACTGAATCCAAGACTGAAGCCATTTTTGTCTGTACCATGCCTGAATACTGGTGATCTGAAAGCCTCTATTAGGAACAGAAGACATGAATAGTTACAATGAAAGAAGTCATTCAAGGCAAAGAAAAGATAGGACAACTGTCAATACCAAACCTTCTTTAGGGCTCCTTCACACATCCGTGCAAAACACACAAGTTTTGCAAGGTCCATGGTTTGCGTGCGTATGTGTGTGCGTGTTCAGCGTGTGCAGTCAGTGTGCTATCCGTGTGATATCCGTATTTAATGTACTTAATGTACTTATATACTCTGTCCCCAGTGCTGTTGTCACACATGCTTCCGTGTCTGTGGTAGTGAATATGCATGAGCATAATCAGCGGGCCCGGAAGCAATTGACAGCAGTGCTGAAGACAGCGGGGGGGGGGGGGGGGGGGAGACAGGTCAGTATAGAAAATAATTTTATTTCAAAGACACGTATTTTCTCAGGTATGTGCCGCACTGATTTCACATGGATC
This sequence comes from Anomaloglossus baeobatrachus, assembly GCF_048569485.1. NCBI lineage: Eukaryota > Metazoa > Chordata > Amphibia > Anura > Aromobatidae > Anomaloglossus > Anomaloglossus baeobatrachus. The sequence continues at coordinate 140,738,104 of NC_134353.1, read as the reverse complement.
ACATCAATGTGCCATCCGTGTGACATCAGTGCTGCTGGAGAAAACACATGGACACACATACGTGCAAAAAAGCACAGACATGTGCGCAGACCCATTGATTTTGTGTGTCCATGCCTTCAGTACGTGTGAAAACGGATGTCACACATACTGAAAACACGGACGTGTGAAAGAGGACTTAAGAGTAGCTTCACCTTTAACCTGTCACTGGGTCAAAAGTGGCCAACTTTTGCTTTTATTTTATTCATGATTCGCCCCTGAGTATTATGTTTTTTCTTTTTAAAATCCGCCATATGATTCCAGAAATATTTCCAGAGGGCCTTTAAGTGTAATTAGTGTAGTGCTAATTTCTTTGGTCTTTGCAACACCTCCTTGGTAAGGACCAAACAAAGGAACGCTAAGTAAGGACTAAAGGGCACCCACCGAGTATGATGTAGGCTCAGGAGTAAGGTTCTCTTACCTTTTGTCATACACATACAGGAGAAGGGGCAGATGCCAGCTATGGGACGAGGCTGTTCGTTACCTGACCCTCCGTCTAACATACCCCATAGTACTCTCGTGACCTGACGCCATTAGACGTTAGACTCTGACTAGCACTAGTGGGTGTTACACTGCAAGAAGCTAAAATGTTCTTTTATTAGATGTTTTGTAGCAAATACATATTGTGAATAGAGAAATGTTCCAGGAGGCAATAACATAATTTGTCTTTGATATAATGATGAATGTAATCATGCAGACAAATAGGCCGCAGGCATCGGCTCAAAGAAAAAATTGTTCTCCATCAGCTGATAAAAGAATTTACATTTCTGTGGCCGCGTATCAGGAATACACGTGGGGCCGAGCGCCAAAGGGCTGCGTGCGAGTTATGTGATTCACCAAATCTTTCATGGGAATTTCCACCTTTTAAGCAGCTTTGTCTGCTTAGTTTTCCATCCCAAACCAGACATACAGACTTTAAAGAACAGGACAGACATTGTGCCTGTGTACAGCAGTTATGTAATATAAGAGAAATCCACACAGCTACAAGCACGGCGAGGAATGCCAACACTGAGGCTCTGTTCACACGTAGCATTTTTGCTCCTTTTTACAATACCAGCAAAAGCTGAGACTTCAGAAATCTCATGCACACAAATACTTTTTTATTTTATCTGACTGAGTTAGAAAATTGCTGCTCTTTAGAAAGGACAAAATATTGGATGAGGTTCCCTTTTTATCAGGGTTAAGGGCCATTTACACGCTGCGACATCGCTAACGATATATCGTCGGGGGTCACGGTGTTTGTGACGCACATCCGGCGTCGTTAGCGACATCGCAGCGTGTAACACCTATGAGCGACCTTAAACGATTGCAAAAGAGACAAAAATCGTTGGTCTGTGACAGGTCGTTCACTTACCAAAAATCGCTGTCTGGTCAGTAGCGAGGTTGTTTGTCGTTCCTGCAGCAGCACAAATCGCTATGTGTGACACCACAGGAACGAGGAACATTGCTCCTGTGGCCGGCCGCAAAGTGGAAGGAAGGAGGTGGGCGGGATGTTTACGTCCCGCTCATCTCCGCCCCTCCGCTTCTATTGGACGGCTGCCGTGTGACGTCGCTGTGACGCTGCATGAACTGCCCCCTTAGAAAGGAGGCGGATCGCCGGCCAGAGCGACGTCGCAGGGAAGGTAAGTCCGTGTGATGGGTGTTAGCGATGTTGTGCGCCACAGGCAGCGATTTGCCCGTGACGCACAACTGATGGGGGCGGGTACGCTCGATAGTGAGATCGCAGCGTGTAAAGCACCCTTAAGTCTGGTGTAGTGGGGGAGATAGAAAGCATATGTTGTTAGAGAGGACTTTTCACTGAGTACCTCCCCTCCTATCACTGCTCCACTGAATCTGTAGCACCTTCCTTTTCTTCAATGCACCTTTGTTCTACAGTTTTGTCCTCTGGTAATAATAATGCAAATTTTCCCTTCAACCAACTGGGCGGACATCTCTGTGGGCTTGGCCATATTTTGATTGGCCAGTGTCAGAGCAGAAAAAAACAAACACTCACAGAGATGTTCTGTGGTATACACCCGGTTGGTGGAAGGAAACATTTGCTCCACTACTACTGGGGGGACATAAGTTTGGAACACAGGGGCACTGAAGAAAAAGACAAAGTGATCCAGGAGTCAGTAGAGCATATATTTATAGCTATCTGTCTATAGCTATCATAAATGTATTATCAGGTGTTATAGTGATTAAATTACATAATAAGATGTTTTATCTCTACTGGCTAACACGGTACAAAGATATATAGGGAGTCTGTCATCACAAAATGACTGTTCTTACCAGTCACAGCCACTTTGTGCATCCTTGGCACGTCTGAATGGTTCAGTACACCTTTCCATCTATTTGCTTTCCATCTTTTTGTTTTCCTTCTATGTCCACCTTTCTCTTCCTTAATTGACAGTTTTGGCTTCACATGAGCCAAAAGACTCGGCGGAGATACAGTAAATGCAGTGAATTGCTGAGCGCCTATCCTTGGTTTAACATTCATTTTGTGCTGACTGACTATTTAAAGGGATGGTTCACTACTCAGCATTAGTGGCCACATCGCTTTAAAACTCATAAAGAAGGCTTTTGTCAAATAGCTTGTGTAGTAAATTCTGCCTCTGAGCGGCGCTATAGTGGTCCGCTCATCCCCATCACATGACCCCCGGGCTCCGTGTCCTCTGAGATCCGGTGATGTCACGTCAGCTTCCAGTTGACCCGACATCACCGAGCCCGGCCCCAGTCTTCCTGAGTGACTGTAATAAAGATAATAATCTGCACACTAACCACTATAAAAATATAAACATGAAAAATGGTAAAGCATTACTGCTATAGGGATACTATGAACAATGAAAAATACATTTAGCTATCTGGAAAAATGGAATACATGAAAAATGATATTGCCAAAACTGCTATGAATATTTGAAAGTAATAGAGATGTTTAGCAAATGTATTGATAAATGGAAATGAGCCCGAAAACCAACGACAAGGTGCTAATCGGATATTATAGTATATTTTTATAGTGGTTGGTGTGCAGCTTATTATCTTTATTATAGTCATGTATTTTTAAGCTAGCACCTAATTCACACATATAGGTGTTCCAGTCAGTCTTTTTTCTGGTTCCTGAGTGACTGGGCTGTGGTGGCGTTTCACCATTCATCACAGCCCAGCATCTCCCTCTCTCCTTCGCTGCAGAGCGCCGCAAGCAGGAGCGACGCTGGGCTGTGACACTGAGCTGTGATGAGCAGCAAAACACCACCCACAGCCCAGTCACTCAAAACGATGTCTCGGTGATGTCGGGTCAACTGGAAGTTGACGTGACATCACCAGATCTCAGAGGTTACGGAGCCCGGGGGAAGTGTCACTTGATAGGGATGAGAGACGACAATAGCGCCGCTCAGAGGCAGAATGTGCTACACAAGCTATGTTGCAAAAGCCTTCCCTATGAGTGTTTTGCAGTGATGTGGCCACTAATGGTGAGTAGTGAACCATCCCTTTAATGTTTATTAATTGTGGTTGTTTGGGTAGCGACATGTCAATCAATACCAGTAGTTCCATTAAAACCAGTACAGAAATCGTAGCACAGACGGAGCAAATATTGTGACTTACCCAGTGTTGAGCGGTTCTTACAGACAAGCCAGCAATGATACCCAAACAAAGAGGAGAGACTAACGGAGAACATGGCGGCAGCAAAAAACAAGAACATAATGTGGAATTTGGCTTGTGTGTCAGGCAGACCATTCTGCAGGGGAAAATGAAAAGGGTCCGTCAGTCAGGAAAAGGGCAGAATGAAAATATTCTATTATCTATTACAAGTTGTGACCTTTCAGATTCAGTGAACAGAGGGGAAGCTGCTGCGTAGCGAAAGGTCATCATTAGCAGGCGGCACATATAAGTCAAGGCCTCCAATTAGAATAGTATGTATACAGGGTTATTTTAGTACTTTTGCCAATTAAGATTTATATGAAAATGGAAATACACATTTACAAGAAAGCATTTGTTATTTCAGTAGTTTTTTACAGATTAAAATATTTTTTTTTTTTAAAAAAAAGCCAAACATCAGAGGCACCAGATCATTTCTCTAGTGAATAAGTGTGGGCAGCTTCCATTAAAAATGATATCATACTGATTAACAGCATGTTTCGGCCAAGTGTTTCTGACTCTTTCAGGGGTTGCAGCCGCCTCCAGCTTTGAAACCAGAAACAACATTATCAAGTACAAAGATGAATGTTTTGGGACTCCGTTTGATAATTAGAGTTCATGGCCCCGTTGGGGGTACGTCTGATTCCCTTTTTTCGAAGGTACAGACATAAACCCCTGATGGAGTCATGAAAGAGTGGCTGAAACGTGATGTGAACCCGGCCTAAATGTACAATGCCACTGCAATAACGCACTTAATTGCATTCTCACGACAGTAAAATATCCTATATATAAACGTATATGTTTTATTACAATGAATCCCTATTGTGATGGATGTTACAATGCAGTCATTTAATGTATACAACGTCACTGCTGACTACGGGACACTTATTACCAACAGGACAATAGGTGGCTGAAAATGGGCTAAGGCAGTATATTCTGATCTCAATTATCAAAATTAACAATAAACGCAATATTAGCACAAAAGCTTTTCAATATAAAATAGTGTCTACTGTGCCACCAATGGACATCGTCGAGCACCTTTTCTGGTATTGTCTAAATTATTTTTGTGGTCTAAATACGTAATGTAAAGTCTAGTGGCTACTAAACCTTCCATGCATATGACCACTAGGAGGTAAACATGGTCCAAGTCAATTTGCAGCACCCAGTCCAGGGGCCCTGAATAGGAGCCCTGAGAACCACTTCCGGGCATCTGCAGCTCCTCTTTTGATTAGGCGGCTTGGGGTGACATGATTGTTGTGGCATGACGCAGGTGATGTGGTGCCAGGTAAGCTAATCAAAACAAGAGACGAGGATGCTGGCAGGTTCCCTGTTTTCCCGAAAATAAAACCTTCACTGATAATAAGCCACATCAGTAATTTTTGGCCTTTTTGGAGTATGCTTAAAATATAAGTCCGACTCCAAAAATAAGCCCTAGTTGCTGTGCAATAAGAAAATGCCCATGCAGCTACAAAAAATAAAGACTGCAGCAGAACACTTCATTAAAGAAAGCAGATATCTCCAAAAGAAATGAAACAGGCCCTCCCAAAAAAATCGCACTCACTAGATCAAGAACTACACCCAGGAAGTGGATAGTAGACTGTGGATGGGCTTTCCCACAGAGATCTGCGACGCTATCAAGACCTCTGCCGTTCCGCTCACACACACACATCGGGTAGTAGTATCACTCTGCTCTCACTAACTCTGCGTGAGTGATACTGTGTCCGGTCAGCAGGAGTGTCCGCTGTGGAGCACAGGGGAACCAGACAGCAGAGCAGACCTGTATGTGAAAGGAACCCATTCACATGCCAACTCTACATGTCCGGGGTCTGGTAAGTGTGATTCTCCTGGGGGATTGTCTGTCTTCTTTTGGGGGTAAACTTAGCAGTACATAAGGAATAGCGGTGTTGCCCCAAAAATAATACCTACCCTGAAAATAAGCCCTAGCACATTATTTGGAGCAAAAAAATTATATATAAGAACTTGTCTCATTTTTGGGGAAACACAGTAAGTGGCAATGTGCAGGACTCACAACTACTCTACTAGGAGGTAATTAGAAAACTAACAGGGCAATCAGTTCACTTTACCTACGGCAAAAAAAAAATGCTGTTGGATGAATTCTTAATAAAAAACAACTTACCGTCCAAAATTTGATAAAATACTGCAAATCTGTGGCAACAATAAAAAGGCAATACAGCAATGAATAGGCCAAGAAGAGTAAAAAGAACTTGTAGTTGGAGAAACCAACACAGTTGTTTACCCTATAAAAGAATAAAACAAATACAAATATTATTCAATCATTACTAACAAGTAAATTTATTACAACATGTACAAAACACATAACAATAAGTGAAAGAAGGCATGACAAGGGGAACAAAGCATTGACCATCTAGTGAGGCGCTTCACAAAGTACTCGACCACCTTGATTACCACTGGAAAATCTTGTCTATGTCTACGAAGATCTATTGAATACTGCACTGCGGGATCAGTCTACAGACAAAAATGTATCCTGAAAAAGTAGGCTTATAGAGGACCTGTCATCAGGTATTTATACCCCAAACTAATGTCATGAATATAAAGGCGCTTTCATGCTGTGTAAAATCTTTCCCTTTCTTGTAGAAATCCGTTTTGCTGTTTTAGAGAAATCCATAGTTGAGGCAGGAGAGCTGTAAGCCCTTGATTATATATATTCACCCCTCCCTTGTGGGACATATTTCTGTGTGAACTTTTTCCTGGGAGTTGCAGCCCTTCATCGCAGGGGTTTATCATTGAAGTAAACACCGGTTGAGTGTCTGCTGTGAGTCGGTGTGTTCTCCTTCCCAGTCCCTAATCCTTTCACCTTATTTGAACTTGTTTTTATATCTCAGTTTTTGGGTTTCTGTTTGTTCCTGCTTACTTTCCTGTCCCCTTGTAGGTAGTGCGTGGCTGCCTCTCCTCTGGTCCTCAAGGAGGCAGGAGAAACCCCTTGATGGCCTTTTAAGGAGCTAAGTACATTGTGGGTCTATTAGTTGTACAGCTAGGGTCTTTCAGTCTGTACAGGGACCAGTTGGGTGGGGCTGCACCTTACCATTTTATTTGTTACCTGTGTGTGTGAGTTATCTATGCTCATAACAGCAGGAAGATAAATTAATAAAGAAATATTGACCAAAAGGAGAGAACAAGAATTTAGAACAGGTAAACAAGATACAAACTTATGGGAAGTGACAGGTGCTCTTTAAAGGGGTGGTTTACTATTTATTTTTCCAAGGCACATCGATATTATGTTGTGAAATAAGGTTTCTCTCAAATACCTTGTGTTGACAATAGTGCCTGTGAGTGGCGCTATTGTGGTCCGCTCATCCCCTTCTCGTGAGCCCTGGGCTCCATATACTTCTAATGTCCGGTGATGTCACATCAACTTAACCTGACATCACTGCGGCCAGTTCAAGTCTTCCTGAGTGACTGGGCTGTGGACGGTGTTTCACTGCTAGTCACAGCCCAGCATCGCTCCTGTTTACAGCGCTCTGCATTGAAAGAGGAGTGAGCAGGGAGATGCTGGGCTGTGACACTGGGCTGTGACACTGGGCTGTGACGAGCGGTGAAACTCCGCCCACAGCGCAATCACTCTGGAAGACTGGGGCCAGCCGCGGTGATGTCAGGTCTAGTTGACGTGACATCATCAGACACCAGAGGTCATGGAGCCCGGGGATTATAACAAGGGGATGACTGGACCGCAGTAGCGTTGCTCACAGGCACAATTGGCAACACAAAGTATTTGAGAGAAATCTTGTTTCTCAACATAATATCGATGTGCCTTGGAAAAATAACTAGTGAACCACCCCTTTAAGTTTTGAAAATATGTTTTATTACAGAGATGCTGATGTTTTCTCTGGCAGCCAATTTAGAAAATGTTATACAATAACGTTCAGCCATATTGGTTGTCATTTTGGAATTAGCGGCTCAGAATAGTAAGAAATATTAATATATTCAATGTTACGGAATATAATCCTTCCCCCACAAGAGATCAATGTGAAAATCTCAGACATAATCCCCCATTAAGCTAATTTCATAACCGATGGTTTAGTGATGACTTGATTGAATCTCACAATTTGCTAAATGAAGGTGGCTCGTATTGATCACTCTGTACATATATCACCGATGCACTGGAAGCAATTTTCGGGTGACTCAGGACACAATTAACAAATCGCCCACATAACATTGTTTTCTACTGGGATAAAATGTGATTTTTTTAAAATAAAAATGTTCTTAATAACTTTTCTGGCTGTGCAGCCTCCGAATGTGAGACTATAAAGCGTAATGTCAACACATTTCTGCTTATGATTTGATGATAATTACGGCGTGTGCCGACTTCACAAATACACATAATACGGTGCACTAAGTCTGAGGCTCACACTCAGCTGGAGACATCATTTTCCTTATGACTCAGATAAAACTGAAGGAGAATCTCAGAAATAGCCGTATTATGTGCACCTGGTCTCAGGGCGTGAAAAGCTGCTGCATTATATCTATATTCCACACCGCACAGAAAGCCTGGGCATTGTATCAGATCCATTATATGTAGGAAACATCCTTATTTTCTTTACACATATGAAAGTCAGCAAACCCTTCACCCTTGGGATACATTTCTGCATTTTTGAATTAAAATAATTTTACATTTTATTTTGCACCATTTGCCTTTTCTAGCCCCTGTGTTGCGCTGGCAATTGGTTACAGAATGGGTTAAATGAGACTCCATCAGTGAGCTCCTTCTGAGACTCCAATGGGAGAGTTTCTCTTATCTGTCTTTTTCTGAGCTCCTCTCCCTGAGTTATGAACGCAGACACCATCAAAGTTGAATGTACATGGAAAGAAAAGAAAAGCCAAATGGTGCAACATTTTTAATGGAAAGGAAAAGTAAAAGTTATTTTCATCCTCAATTACTTGCATTTAACTGAAATTAAAGGGAACCAATCACCAGGATTTTCGTATATAAGCTAAAGCCAGTGCTATACTGGCACTATCAGACTGATTCTATACATACCTGTAGTGGTCAGCTCGGATGTATAGGTTTTGAAATCAAAAAAAGTGAAGTTTGTAAAATGAGCAGCTTCTTGAGTGACAGCAGCTGAGGAGCAGATATGTTCCTAGTTATCTCCTCCCCATGTGACCTGGTATCCAGCTTTGGTGGCTGAGGCCTCGCCCCTTCTGGTCACATGCGTATGACCTCACACAGGTCCTGCTAGGCAAAATGAGACGTTTATATAATACTTATGCTAATTCTAACAGGGGGAGGGGATAACTATGAATATATTATCTGCTCCAGTGCAGCTGTCACTCAAGAAGCTGCTCATTTTACAAACTTCACTTTCTTGGATTTCAAAACCTAAACATCCGAGCTGACCACTACAGGTATGTATAGAATCAGCCTGATAGCCCCAGTATAGCACTGGCTTTAGCTTATATACGAAAATCCTGGTGATTGGTTCCCTTTAAAAAAGTGTAGTGAGAGGTGGACAACCCCCAATATGTCAGCAAGGTACAGATTCAATAAAAGGATCTCCAGGATGGATCCAGCTAGGCCTATACTGGACCTATAAATACACATGGCCCATTACGGTTCATACAATTAGTAATCATTTGCACTTACCAAGGACAATGGTGATCCATTTTCAGAATGCATCTAAAGGAAGGAAAAGCACAAAACTGATATGTAGTTCTTAATGATCACCAGCACTACAAGATCAGAGCCCTCTACTTCCTTTATTCTTCCTTTTCCCCTTTTTCCTTATCAATTGGACATATTTGTACCACTAATTTTGCATTTTATTTCCCCATGGTATATGCACTGTATTACATTACTAAACATACAAACAACTGTAACTACATCACTAAATTGTTTTCTTCTTGCACTGGGATTAATTACTGAAAATAACCAACATGTTGAATGGTTTTAATAGCTTCTTAAGAATTAAAGAGATAGGCCATCAATGTTAAAGTAGTGGCCAATCATTAGGATAGGTCAGGAATGTCTGATTGGCTGAGGTTTGACACATGGCACCCCGCTGATCAGCTGTTCTCAGTGGCGGTAGCAAGCAGCCGGAAATGCTCAGTTCCGGAGTAGCACCGTCTTCTCATAGCGGTAGCAGTCAGGTACTGTACATCCGCCTTCTATTCAAATCAATAGGAGGCAGATGTGCAGTACCCGGTCGCAGCCGTAATCAGAGGATGGGGCAGGTCTAGAACTGAGCATTTCCACCACCGATATCGAGAACAGCTGACTGGTGGGGGTGTTGGGCCATGGCTGATCAGCCAATGAACAGGCTTTCTAGCTTGCATTACACTACTTAAAGGGAAATACTCAGGTTTGGAAGTTTTCCCCTATCATTCTAGTTGGGAATAACTTTCCCATCGCTGGGGGTTCACCAGGTGGAATCCCAACTGATCCAGAGAACTCCATGTGAATAGAGCTATGGCTGCTCATACTAACATCTGCTTCATTAATTTTTAATGAGACTGTCAGACATAACCCATCACTGCGCTTTGTTGGTCTCTTTATTGAATGTTCTCAGTGAGAAAAACAAAATGATAATCTTGTGATACCTTTTAATGACTAACTAAAATAAAATAAAGTGATGTTACAAAGCAAGCTTTCGAGACATCTCAGGTCCCTTCATCAGGCATGGTAGGTGAAGGGACCTGAGATGTCTTGAAAGCTTGCTTTGTAACATCACTTTATTTTAGTTAGCCATTAAAAGGTATTACAAGATTATAATTTTGTTCCTCTCACTGAGAACATTCAATAATTTTTCAACTGGCTAACACGGTACCAAAACCTTTTCACTTGTAACTTGTTGGTCTCTGGCACCTCCCATAAAAACGAATGGAGCGGCAGTGCGCATGATTGACCATGGCTCCAGTGACACAAGGCTTTTCAAAGTCTCAGTTCTCAGCATCAGTGGGGATCCCAGAATTGCACCACAGCAATCAGGACGTTATCTCCAGTGTACACACTGGATAAGGGATACCTTCTAAAATTTAAAATACTGTATCTCTTTAAGGGAAGAATAGGTCATCACAATCCAACTCTGTCAATACGCAATGTGTGTGCAATTGAGCATGAAAACAGTACAAGTTCTTTCCCTGCTCATGCTCCGTATGCCACCAGGGTTGGTTTGCAATAATGTAACCCAGCCTTAGAGAGGGCGGAGGCAGTGGGTCAAGGACACAATATGTAGGGACTAAAGCCCCCGTCACATTTAGCGACTTACCAGCGATCCCAAAAACGATGTGACCTAATAAGGATCGCTGGTAAGTTGCTGGGAGGTCGCTGGAGAGATATCACACAGTCAGATCTTACCAACGACGCAGTAACGATCAGCGACCTGTATAACGATCTCGGCGGGCATTGGGACTGTGTTAGGAGGTCGTTGGTAGGCGTCAAACACAGCGATGCGTCCTGCCCAGCAGGACATCACCTTTGAAGAAAATGGTCCCAACCATTCAGCAACAACTAGCGATCTCACAGCAGGGGCCTGATCGCTGGTAGGTGTCACACATAACGAGATCGCTGCTATGTCACGGAAACGATGACGCAGCAATGATCTCATTAGCAATCTCGTTAGCGATCTTGTTGTGTGTGACAGGGCCTTTATTCCCTTTCATTTCAGCAATGTAAATAAACAATTTGGAAGGGCATTTCAGACACAGTTAGGAAATCTAAATGGATGAAAGAAGCCATAACCCATTTCACATCCTGTACAGGCTGAAAACCAGCCGAGCTACACCATTTCTGAAGGACATACTAGTAGCTCTAGTTCTTTTTTTATTACTGCACAGACTCAGAACACTAGAAATGTATCAGCCAATTTTCTTTCTCTCTGAACTCGATGACACTTGAGTGTTTCCCTCTTCATTCATCCGGTCTGTATGAAGCACCCTTGTGCCCATGTCAGGTATAGATTTCTTCCTTTCATAACCCAATTATTCATTGCAGCTAATTACAGTTTTCTGGCTTCTATTCAATTCTAGGAAATCAACGTCAACAAAGAACAGTGCTGACAATATGCCTACCGGCTGCACCAGACCACATCATTTAGAGAGACACACACTGACAGCAATGAGAGCCCCGGTCCTCCTACATCTCTGAGGCTTCTAATCTTGTACAATGATCAGAGAGGAACGGTTCATACTTATCACAGACGGAGCAGTGATGACAGCGGTCAGGCTTCACAAGCTGGCATCTGTCACAGTATCTGATAGCTGCGGAAAAAAGTCAGGATTAATGCTCATTTTGGCAGCAAATTCGGTCTACGGATTTCAAAGTTTTAAGCACATTCTGTCGCTGTCTAGGATCTTATTATATCCCCACTATCTTTGTTCTGGCAAAAGCTACCAGCGTTTTATAGCAAAGTAACTGCTAGTAACAAAGTGAGAGCTTACAACTGGCAGCAAATTGTCACATTGCCACTACAAAGTCAGCGGATATTAAAAGCACCAAAGCCGCAAAATGGGCAATGGCCCCGAACCAGAAAATATTAAATGGAGGCAGAATAAAGAAATATCAGAATTAAATAAATTTGTGAATTTACTGACGTATCATATGTGAGAAATGTCTTTATACTGAATAACCCAGCAGAAGCACCTCAATGGAACTAAAGCTGACCATTTATATTAGATAGCTGTGGAGGGAATGACTGCTCTGGTGACAGCTCTCCCCGAGTCCCCATACACAGGAGCCCAATGCTCCTGGGCGCTCTACAAGAGCCACCGTAAGATTCCTCTGGCAGAGGCTTATTCCCTTGACCAACACAAGGTTCGGCTGTTGAAATCTTTTTCTTCCCTGAGAACGTTGGCTGGGTAACATTCCCGAAGCTGCCGTACAAAATAGAACGACGGCCCACACCACCAACTTCAATTCATCTTTGTGTCTGAGGCCAACAAGTTATGGTGGTGAAAGCAAGGACTGCTGGATTTTCTGTGCAAATTTCCTTTACAAATGGCACATTTCCTATATGAAGTCTACCTAGCATATTAAAATCCCACATGCTAGATCCTTCCTTCCCCTGACATATGCCATTGGGGAACAGTTTAGGAGACACTCTAATATTAAATAGATGGTGGATCAACTAAAAAATGGTGACATTTATATTAAGAAACTTTATATTATATTTGCGGCTGATTTTTTTAATTAAATTTTATTCATCTGCTCTTGAGTTAAAGCTGTTTTTGGATAATCCTGATATTGTCACAGGGTATGTACTGACGGAACAGGGGCCCCTAAGCTGGCCCTCAGACTTACGACCCTGTGCTGTCCCTTATCTCGGAGGTAGGCTTGATGGTAGCCAGGTCCGAGCCCCCAGCGTGACCCTGACATCAGTCTGAGCCCTGATCTTACGCCTTTCAACAAGGGAGAATGAAACTTCGTACACACTGCACTCAAACACAAAGGAGAGACTATACGTGTACAGGGGAATAAAGAAACGGGTAGGGAATAAACTCACAACAGGGGAACGTTCACACCACGCAGAACAGCAACTGTAGTTCACCCTGAGACCGGGATCGCAGACGCTATCTTCAGCAATCTCCTACTACACTCCCCAGCCTTAAATAGGAAGAGACCAGCTGAGGATGGTAATTGGCAACCCGGCTTCCAAAAGAGTTGCAGACTGCTCCAAAAAGGAATAAGTCCTGAACGGCTCAGAGCAGTTAAACGACTCAGCCGATGCCCAGCATAGCTGTGTACTTAAGAGAGACCAGGTTGCCTGACTCTGCAATGTGAACAGAGTCCAACGTCGTAGTAGTAATCCACGCCTGTGGATCCGGACAGCGCATGACAGATATTGTCACAATTATAGCTATCACAGTGGTTGTGGTCCAGATTTCCAAGCGTCCTGCATGAAACGCCTGTTGTGCTATATTGAGATATGCAAGTGTGGATATTTGTTAACATTTTAATCCGATCAAATGGCCAATTACACACACAGATTTTGGTCTGATTGAACAGAAATAGCTCAGATATCTCCATGAATAAATGCACCCATAGGAACTGTTCTAGCTGTCCATACGCCAGAACCTGTAACATTGAAGAAACCCTCCCAGTATAGGGAAAATTACATGCAGTGGTTCATAGGAAATAAAATGGGCAAATTGTCTATTCTCCAGAGGAGGGCAAACAGACTCATATTAGCCTAATAAGACCCTTGATATAGGAATTGCTAAAGCACGTCTGCAGTTTGTGGGTCTCCTCAACAAAAAGCCCCTCCACTCAGCATACAGAGCCCCTGAGACACTGGGGAATCAAGATACTTCAATTTATTGGCCTCTCTTCACTTTATGGTATTAATGCAATAAAGGGCTGCCTTTCTTACTGAGTGACCTACCTCCTGACATAGTCCTGGTATACACCGGAAGCTCCTTGGCCAGTCTTCTAAGGACGTCCTGCTGGGATTCTCCTCTAGGTTCTCTTTCTATAACCTCTTTGTCAGCATAAGACAGATGAAACTAAAAAGCAAAATACCACTTCCATTAATATTCCAACTAATATATGAACTTCTTATTCAGTGCTTATTACAGAATCTAGCTAGCCCACTACAAGAAAACGTACAAGACAAATTGTCGTATGTGGATAATAATCTAAGTATATGGGAACAATCCCCAACCAAGAGGTTCCTTGAAACTTTACAGTGCCTTGCAAAGGTATTCAGATCCTGTGAACTTTTCCACATCTTTGTCACATTGCACTTATAGACTTAAATGTATTTTATATGGATTTTATGTGATATACCAACACCAAGTAGCGAGTATTTGTGAACTGTAAAAGAAATGATACATAGTTTTCCAGAAATTTTACAAATATAAATCTGAAAATTGTGATGTGCATTTGTATTCAGCCCCCTATAATCTGATACCCCTAAATAACATCCCGAGGGACCAATTGCCTCCAGAAGTCACAGAATTAGTAAATTGAGCCCACCTGTGTGTAATTTATTCTCAGTATAACTACAGCTGTTCTGTGAAGACGTTTGTTTGAAAACAAAAAGAATGAAACAACATTATGAAAACCAAGGAACACACCAGAAAGGTCAGGGATAAAGATGTGGAGAAGAGTAAAGTAGGGTTAGGATATAAAAAAATAGCCCAAGCTCTGAACATCTCACAGAGCAATGTTCAAGCCATCATCCACAAATGGAAGGAGTATGGCACAACAGCTAACCTACCAAGACATGAACGTCCACCTAAACTGTCATCCCAAGCAAGGAGAGAACTAATTAGAGAAGAAGCCAAAATGCCCATGGTTACTCTAGAGGAGCTGCAGAGATCCACAGCTTAGGTGAATCTGTCCACAGGACAACTACGGTATTAGTGACAAACTCAACAAATCTGGCCTTTATGTCCACTGCACATCACCCTGAAAACATCCTCCCCACTGTCACACATGGTGGTGGCAGCATCATGCTGTGGGGAGATTGTTCAGAGTTGATGGGCAGATGGACAGAACTAAATACATGGTAATCCTAGAGGAAAAACAGTTAGAGGCGGCAAAAGACTTGAGATTGGTCCGTAGCTTTACCTTGCAGTAGGTCACCTTGCACCAGGTCAACGATCCTAAAGTATACAGTCATATGAAAAAGTTTGGGCACCCCTATTAATGTTATTAAAGTTGACTCATGCCTAAGATTTAGATCTGGAAATATCAAAAAACTGACCCGCACATCCAACAAATGTGAACAGGTGCTAACTGAAAAAACATAGTAACTATAAATGCAAACAGTTGCACACTGAAAAAGCCAAAAATGTACTAGGGAAAATATAGCACTGCATTACTGCAAAAGAGAGATATTTAGTTTATGTATTGGCCAATGCATGTAAGCCCGGACACCAAACGGCAAGGCATATCTCTGTAATCCGGGAACCTAACTTAAATGCCACCATCTAGGTTAAAAACATCCATATCTGGGAAAAATGCCACTATTTGGACTGCAAACCTCCATGTATGGGCAGCTAGGTTCCCGGATTACAGAGATATGCCTTGCCGTTTGGTTTCTGGGCTTACATATATTGGCCAATACATAAACTAAATATCTCTCTTTTGCAGTAATGCAGTGCCATATTTTCCCTAGTACATTTTTGGCTTTTTCAATGTGCAACTGTTTGCATTTATAGTTAAGATTTAGATCTGGACTGTGACTGGGGCTTTCACACACATGAATACAGTGATATGAAAAAGCTTGGGCACCCCTATTAATGTTAACCTTTTTTCATTATAACAATTTGGGTTTTTGCAACAGCTATTTCAGTTTCATATATCTACTAACTGATGGACTGAGTAATATTCCTGGATTGAAATGAGGTTTATTGTATTGAGCAAAAGTATGGGCACCCTTATCAATTTCTTGATTTGAACACTCCTAACTACTTTTTACTGACTTGCTAAAGCACTAAATTGGTCTTGTAACCTCATTGAGCTTTGAACTTCATAGGCAGGTGTATCCAATCATGAGAAAAGGTATTTAAGGTGGCCACTTGCAAGTTGTTCTCCTATTTGAATCTCCTATGAAGAGTGGCATCATGGGCTCCTCAAAACAACTCTCAAATGATCTGAAAACAAAGATTATTCAACATAGTTGTTCAGGGGAAGGATACAAAAAGTTGTCTCAGAGATTTAAACTGTCAGTTTCCACTGTGAGGAACATAGTAAGGAAATGGAAGAACACAGGTACAGTTCTTGTTAAGCCCAGAAGTGGCAGGCCAAGAAAAATATCAGAAAGGCAGAGAAGAAGAATGGTGAGAACAGTCAAGGACAATCCACAGACCACCTCCAAAGACCTGCAGCTTCATCTTGCTGCAGATGGTGTCAATGTGCATCGGTCAACAATACAGCGCACGTTGCACAAGGAGAAGCTGTATGGGAGAGTGATACGAAAGAAACCGTTTCTGCAAGCACGCCACAAACAGAATCGCCTGAGGTATGCAAAAGCACATTTCGACAAGCCAGTTACATTTTGGAAGAAGGTCCTGTGGACTGATGAAATAAAGATTGAGTTGTTTGGTCATACAAAAAGGTGTTATGCATGGAGGCAAAAAAACACGGCAGCATTCCAAGAAAAGCACTTGCTACCCACAGTAAAAATTGGTGGAGGTTCCATCATGCTTTGGGGCTGTGTGGCCAATTCCAGCACCGGGAATCTTGTTAAAGTTGAGGGTCGCATGGATTCAACTCAGTATCAGCAGATTCTTGACAATAATGTGCAAGAATCAGTGACGAAGTTGAAGTTACGCAGGGGATGGATATTTCAGCAAGACAATGATCCAAAACACCGCTCCAAATCTACTCAGGCATTCATGCAGAGGAACAATTACAATGTTCTGGAATGGCCATCCCAGTCCCCAGACCTGAATATCATTGAAAATCTGTGGGATGATTTGAAGCGTGCTGTCCATGCACGGCGACCATCAAACTTAACTTAACTGGAATTGTTTTGTAAACAGGAATGGTCAAATATACCTTCATCCAGGAACTCATTAAAAGCTACAGGAAGCGATTAGAGGCTGTGATTTTTGCAAAAGGAGGATCTACAAAATATTAATGTCACTTTTATGTTGAGGTGTCCATACTTTTGCACTGGTCAAATTTTGTTTAAATGTGGAATGCACATTTTCGGTTAGTACAATAAACCTTATTTCAATCCAGAAATATTACTCAGTCCATCAGTTATTAGATATATGAAACTGAAATAGCTGTTGCAAAAACCCAAATTGTTATAAAGAAAAAAGGTTAACATTAATAGGGGTGCCCAAACTTTTTCATATTACTGTATTCATGTGTGTGAAAGCCCCAGTCACAGTCCAGATCTAAATCTTAGGCATGAGTCACACTTGCAAGAGACTCGTGCGAGTCTCGCATCGCATCACATGGCACGGCCGCACACTCTCCTGACAGTTGCGAGTTGGCTGCATATATTTCTATGCAGCGGAGCCGTTCCTGCCTGGAGGGCGGCAGGCTGTGCCGGGTGATGCGATGCGAGACTCGCACGAGTCTCTCGCACATGTGACTCCAGTTTTATTGAGTTTCTGAAGCAAGTCTTGGAAATTGCTGTTCACAGAGGCCTCCATCCAATCTCACTGAGCTAGAGCTATTTTGCAAAGAAAATTGTCAGAGTCTGGTAGAGACATACTCCAAAAAGACTTGCAGCAGAAATTGCAGTGAAAGGTGATCCTAGAAAGTATTGACTCATGAGGGCTGAAAATGAATGCAAATTTTTCAGATTTATATTTTTAAAATAGAAATCCAGTTATTTTATCATTACTTTTAAACTTCTCGATTGCTGCTACGTTTTGGAATATCACATAAAATCCCACTAAAATAAATTTAAGTTTGTGTGTGGAACGTGAAAAAATGCAGTATGAAAATTTTTTCAAGCACTGTACATAGACAAGTAATCTTTTTGCCTAATAAGAAATCTTTTTTTATTTTGAAACGATGTGTTGCTTATGAGAAAAATGTGGCTAAATGTGAAGGCATGGAAAAAGGGACTAATCGAAGACAAAAGTTCCCACCAGCTTCTCAGCTAGACTGGTAAACCTCTCCATGCACACACATTGGGGCAGACCTGTCAATATAGCTGAGTGTACGGTGAGAAGCTGCTGGAGACCTGCATCTTGGACTAGTCATCATGTCCCCGGCTGCCCTTTGAGCTATGCTTTGCTCTGAAACACTGTGATGTTTCAGAGTAATGCGGGCTTTACACGAGACGAGCTATCGTGTGATGCATCGTCGGGGTCACGGTTTTCGTGATGCACATACGGCATCGTTCACGACGTCGTCTCGTGTGACACCTCTGAGCGACGCAGTATCGCTCACAAATCGTGAGTCGTGTACTCGTCGCTCAGCTTTAAAAAATTGTTTAATTAAAATGGCGTCGGTTGTTCATCGTACCGGGTGCAGCACACATCGCTCCATGTGACACGCCGGGAACAATGAACACAGCTTACCTGCCTCCTGCGGCTCCCGGCGGCTATGCGGAAGGAAGGAGGTGGGCGGGATGTTTACGTCCCGCTCATCAACACCCCTCCGCTTCTATTGGCTGGCGGCTGTTTGATGTCGCTGTGACGCCGAACGTCCCTCCCCTTTCAGGAAGTGGATGTTCGCAGCCCACAGAGAGGTCACTCAGCAGGTAAGTACATGTGACGGGGGTTTAACGACTTTGTGCGACACGGGCAGCGATTTGCCCATGACGCACAAACAACGGGGGCGGGTACGATCAATCGTGAAATCGCACGATCGGTCAACTCTTGTAAAGCAGGCATAAGACTTAAGGGTGCTTTACACGAGACGAGCTATCGTGCGATGCATCGTCGGGGGTCACAGTTTTCGTGACGCACATCCGGCATCGTTCACGACATCGTTTCGTGTGACACCTCCGAGCGATGCAGTATCGCTCACAAATCGAGAGTCGTGTACTCGTCGCTCAGTTTTAAAAAATTGTTTAATTAAAATGGCGTCGTTTGTTCATCATACCCGGGGTAGCACACATTGCTCCGTGTGACACCCCAGGAACAATGAACACAGCTTACCTGCGTCCTGCGGCTCCCGGCGGCTATGTGGAAGGAAGGAGGTGGGCGGGATGTTTACGTCCCGCTCATCTCCGCTTCTATTGGCCGGCGGCTGTTTGACGTCGCTTTGACGCCGAACGTCCCTCCCCCTTCAGGAAGAGGATGTTTGCTGCCCACAGCGAGGTCGCTCAGCAGGTGAGTACGTGTGACGGGGGTTTCACAACTTTGTGCGACACGGGCAGCGATTTGCCCGTGACGCACAAACGACGGGGCCGGTGACGATCGATCGTGAAATCGCACAATCGGTCGTCTCGTGTAAAGCAGGCATTAGATTTCTGTAATGAAGGAGATGATGTCTGGTTCATAGTGACTGCGGTTGTGGACAGATTCTGTCGAAAAACATAATATAAAAGATATTAAAGTGATTCTGTCACCAGGTTTTTACCACCTAATCTGAGAGCTGCATAATGTAGAGATAAAGCCCCTGATTCCACCAATGTATCATTTATTAGGCTGCTTACTTTAGTTTTGAAAAATTACTCAATAAGTTTCATCAGCAGGAGAATATAATTAGAGGACTAGAAAACCTGCTGCCATTTACTCCTAAATATTCAGGAGTTCTGCATAACTCCACCCCCAGCACTGATTGGCAGTTTTATGCCTCTGCACAGTATACGCAGAAAGCTGCCAATCAGTGGTGTGGACGGAGTAATACAGAGCTCAGCATTCAGAGAACTGGTTGACCTGGAGCAGACAAAACTTTTTATCAAAACTGCACAAAGCACCCTATTAAGTGAAACATCACTGAAATCAGGGTCTCTGCCCCTACATCATGCAGCTCTCAGATGGAATGGCAAAAACATGGTGACAAATTCCTTTTAACATCTGGCTAATAAAACAGCTGTAAATATTGCTTCTGCACTAAGTACAAGTGAAAATTTAAAGTTAATCCTAAAAATAAAGCGTAGGTCACGTTATTTACACTCCAGCATTGTTGTTGTGCTTTTAATCTAAAGACCCCGTCACACACAGAGATAAATCTTTGGCAGATCTGTGGTTGCAGTGAAATCATGGACATATTGTTCCATTTGTACACAGCCACAAACCTGGCACTGATTGTCCACGATTTCACTGCAACCACAGATCTGCCACAGATCTGCCACAGATCTGCCACAGATCTGCCACAGATCTGCCACAGATCTGCCACAGATCTGCCACAGATCTGCCACAGATCTGCCACAGATCTGCCACAGATCTGCCACAGATCTGCCACAGATCTGCCACAGATCTGCCACAGATCTGCCACAGATCTGCCACAGATCTGCCACAGATTTATCTCTGTGTGTGACAGGGCCTTAAGATCCCTGCCCCTAGTCTCACCCTCCGACATTATCACCTATATTTAAGTATCACTCGAATCATGCATCTTGTGACCACAACTTATGACTGACCAAAAGTCAAAAGTTATGTCACAAGCTTCTATGCAAGTCTATGGGAGCAAGAAAGAGACTTGCTTTGAGTTGTGACCTCCGACTACATGAAACACTTGAGTGGCCGGCAGGTCAAAAACTGCGGAAGACCAACAGGAGCAGCGGCAATAGAAGATACAGAAGCCGGAGGGTGAGTGTAAGACAGGGGACAGGGAACTTAGATTAAAGGCACCAAACCAGCGGTGATAAAAGAAAAAAAAAAAAAAGAAAAAAAAAGAAAACACTGGAGTGGTGCTGTAAGTGTCACTTATTTTCCCTGCAGGATGTCCTGACCCGCAAAGCTACTTCTATCACTAGGAATAATATTGGTAACGGGAAATCTCCACTAATCTTTATTGCTAAATACACACAAGATTTAAAGAGGTTGTCCAGGAATATTTTTTTATCAAAGGGTTGCAAAGGGCGGCACGGTGGCTCAGTGGTTAGCACTCCAGTCTTGCAGCGCTGGGGCCCTGGGTTCCAATCCTGCCAAGGACAAAATCTGCAAGGAGTTTGTATGTTCTCCCCGTGTTTGCGTGGATTATCTCAGGGTACTCCAGTTTCCTCCCACACTCCAAAGACATACTGATAGGGAATCTAGATTGTGAGCCCCAATGGGGACAGTGTCGCCATTGTATGTAAAACACTGTGGAATTAATAGCGCTATATAAATTAATAAATAGTATTATTATATATATTAATTAAAAAATAAATAAATAAACAGACCAATACTCACACTGCCCAGCGCCAACACTAAAGGTGGCTTTACATGCTACGATATTTCTAGCGATATCGAGCGTGTAAGTACTCGCCCATGTGATATCGTGTGTCACACGCACTTACCTGGTCATCGTCGTCGCTGTGACTGCCGAACAATCCCTCCCTCAAGGGGGAGGGACGTTCGGCATCACTAAGTGGCTGGCCAATCAAAGCGGAGGGGTGGAGATGAGCGGGACGTAACATCCCGCCTACCTTCTTCCTTCCGCATTGCGGCCGATGGCAGGTAAGGAGACGTTCCTCGCTCCTGCGGTGTCACATATAGCGATGTGTGCTGCCGCATGAGCGATGAACAACATGGATAAACAACCCTTACCGATTTTTGGTTTTGGGACGACATCTCCATGGTGAACGATTTTCACCATTTTTGAGATCGCTTAAGGTCGCTAGTAAGTGTCACTTGCTGCGATATCGTTAATGACGCCGGATGTGTGTCACTAACAATGTGACCCCGACGATAAAACATTAACGATATCGTAGCGTGTAAAGCCCCCTTAAAGGGAACCTGTCATCAGAAATTTAGCTTGAAACCTAAAAGTTTCCCCCTCTGCAGCTCCTGGGCTGCATTCTAGCAATGTTCCTGTACTTTTTGTGTCTCCTTTTAAACCAAATTAAATACTTTATAAACTTGTACCTTTTGCTATGTAAATTTTGTAAATCGTCCATGGGGGCGGGCTCTCTGGTGACCGTTGCTGTTCCTCCAGCAGATTTACGTTGCCCCCCATGCTCCATTTCATCCATCAGGATGCCGCCCACTGCGCCCGAGGTGCTGCCCACGCCAGGATCGCTGGTGACATGTGTCACAAGCACGAGATTATGGGCGGCGCTGTGATTGCATCGCAAGTTCCCGCCCATAATCTCGTGGACGCGCTTTCCCCCACTGCCTCCAGCGTTCTGCGCAAGCGCTCACCGGCCAAATGACCCGACGTCACCTCCTTCCCATCTTACCCTGCAGCAGGGCAAGATGGGAAAGAGGTGACGTCGGGTCATCTGGCCAGCAAGCGCTTGCGCAGAACGCTGGAGGAAGAGGGGAAAGTGCGGTCACGAGGTTATGGGCGGCACTTGCTGATGACACTTACAGCGCCGCCCATAACCTCGTGACTGCGCAAAACGTCACCAGCAGTCACACGTGCACACAGTGCACAGTACCGCTACGGTCGCACAGCGCATGCGCGGGACCACGGGCGCCAAGGGCGGCGTCCTGAGATATGAAATTCAGCGTTGGGGGGCAGCGTAAATCTGCTGGAGGAACAGCAACGGTCACCAGAGAGCCCGCCCCCATGGACGATTTACAAACTTTATATAGCAAAAGGTACAAGTTTATAAAGTATTTAATTTGGTTTAAAAGGGGCCACAATAAGTACAGGAACATTGCTAGAATGCAGCCCAGGAGCTGCAGAGAGGGAAACTTTTAGGGTTAAAGCAAAATTTCTGATGACAGGTTCCCTTTAACTATCTATTGCTACTGCAGTCAATCACTGTCTACATTTCCAGAACTGTTGAGTCCAGAGATTGGCTGCAGCGGTCAAGTACTCTGTATTTCATCACCGTTGCAGCCTGTCAACAAAAATCAGAATAGTGCTGGAAAGGCAAGGTTGGGCCTGGTTAGGCTGCTTTCACACCTCCGGTTTTTGCTATGCGGCACAATCCGGCACTTTGCAGGAAAAACGCAACTGTTTTTTTTGCTACCGGTTGCGTTTTTCCTGCATAGACTTTAATTAGTGCCGCATTGTGCCGCATGGCCTTGCGTTCCGTCCGGTTTTTGCCGCATGCGGCAGATTTAGCCGATGCGGCAGCCGGATGGAACGTTGCCTGGCACGTTTTTCTGTGCAGCAAAAAAAAAAAACGCATTGCGACGCATCCGGCCGATGCGGCGCTTTTCCCAATGCATCCCTATGGATGCCGGATGCGGCAAAAAACTTATCCGGCCACCGCATGCGGTTTTTGCTACTGCGCATGCCCAGTAGCATGCTGCAAGCGGCAAAAAACGGACGGGCCGCATGTGAAAAACTTATGCAAAGGATGCGGTGTTTTCACCGCATCCGTTGCATAGGTTTCACAGCCGGATTCAGCCGCACGGCTCAAACCGGATGTGTGAAAGCAGCCTTAGGGTGAGCAATGCTGTGTTTTCTCTTTTCTATGTCAGCAACATAATACTACTACTACTACTACTACTAATAATAATAATAATAATAATAATAATAATGGAAGAATCTGAGAGCCTTGGAACTTTACAACTATTTCAGGTAGTAAACATATTCTTTATAATATTTTTATTTTATTTACAGAACTCAGACTGGTTTAAAATAATAAAAGTGACAAAATTCACTTATCACAATATTCATTGGTCTTTCCATACCAGTATAGCTGGGATAATGTACGAAAACTGGGATGATTTAGGAAAACCTGCACGTGCAGGGAGGGGGTTGGACCCGATGGCCGTTGAGGTCCCTTTCAACTCTACCATTCAATGATTATGTCCTCGACAAACCAGAAATAGCAGGAAATGACCACTGAGCCAATCACCGGCTGCAGCACTGACCCGCCTCAGTCTGTGATTGGCTTAAGCGGGCTTTATACGCTACAACAAATCTAACGATGTGTCTGCGGGGTCACGTCGTAAGTGACGCACATCCGGCATCTTTAGTGATATTGTAGTGTGTGACAGCTACGTGCAATTGTGATTGAACGTAAAACCGTTCATCGCATACACGTCCTTCAAAACCTAAAAATTGAACGTCGGATTGTTCAATGTTCCCGAGGCAGCACACATCACAGTGTGTGACAGCCCGGGAACGATGAACTGCAGCTTACCTGCGTCCCACAGCTCCAGCCGGCAATGCGGAAGGAAGGAGGTGGGCGGGATGTTTACGTCCCGCTCATCTCCGCCCCTCCGCTTCTATTGGCCGGCTGCCGTGTGACGTCGCTGTGACGCCGAACGTCCCTCCCACTCCAGCAAGTGGATGTTCGCCGCCCACATCGAGGTTGTATGGAAGGGTAAGTACGTATGACAGCAATTAATCGTTTGTGCGACACGGTCAACAAATTGAACGTGCCACACATACGATGGGGGCGGGTACGATCGCATACGATATCGTATGCAGAATTGAAAGGTGTAAAGCAGGCTTAAGAGGGCATGTCCATCCATTTCAGGCATGTTGAGATAGAACTTCAAAGAAGACCAATGAGAGGCTAGATTAACACCATAAGGCCTAAGACACACGGCATGAAAATTGGAGCGAGTGGAATGCAATAAAACATCGCATTCCACTCGGACCAATATTAACCTTTTTCTATTCTGAGTCCCCCCAGGGGGAACATTCCAAAAATTCCGTTACGCTCCTCAACTCCAGCCCTCCTCTCCTCAGCTCCGGTCCTCCCCTCCTTAGCGCCGGCCCTCCCCTCCTCAACGCCGGCCCTCCCTTCCTCAGCGTCGGCCCTCCCCTCCTCAGAGCTGGCCCTCCCCTCCTTAGCGCCGGCCCTCCCCTCCTCAGCGCCGGCCCTCCCCTCCTCAGCGCCGGCCCTCCCCTCCTCAGAGCCGGCCCTCCCTTCCTCAGCGCCGGCCCTCCCCTCCTCAGCGCCGGCCCTCCCCTCCTCAGAGCCGGCCCTCCCCTCCTTAGCGCCGGCCCTCCCCTCCTCAGCGCCGGCCCTCCCCTCCTCAGCGCCGGCCCTCCCTTACTTAGCGCCGGCCCTCCCCTCCTCAGAGCCGGCCCGCACCCCACAGCTGTGGTCCGATCGCATGATCGGACCTCAGTCGCAATGACACTCACATGACACATGGCCCCTGCTGTGCTGCCAGGGTGAGCCGAGTGTCATGTGAGGATCGCAGTAGTCCCCGACCTAACAGGTACTGTGGGGGATGGAGGAGGGAGGGTGTTACATCTTTGAATCTAGTCTGAAGCATTTGAAAAACAAACCACTGTACAACCCCTTTAATAAATCAGATTCTAGATATAAACTGTTGCTTAGTAACACTTTATTGCTGAGAAGTAGAGGTCAGAAGTGTGAGGCTGGACTCTGCCAGCTCTTATATGTACAGAGCTCACATCTGCCGGCCTCACAGAGACCTCAGCCATGAAAACCTCGGATTATAGATGTCGATACTAACAAATTCTTATGAAATACGTTCTGCTCTCTCCACACAAACACATCAATCATCACAGTAATTTGTGTAATGCAGTATGGCACATGGGTGGCAATGTTTGTCTTCCCTCTGGCAGATAGATCCAGCAGAAAGTGAGGACTTGGAAGCTCAGCGGTTTCCGTTTCTGGCATCTGATTTCCATTTAGCAGTCAAGAGTAAATATTTAATGCTGCACGAGAATTACTAGACGCCTATTTAATTCAATAGGGGAGACTCACGTAAAATACCACAGTAGAAAGTGGCCACATCGTGCTCAATAAAAAATGATCATATGTTGCAGTGATTATAAAATTCACAGAATTCAGTAAGTAGAAAGGTCAGGGCCCTTGTATATAAAACATTATTGGCATAAATTGGGCCTAGTCACATATTAGAGGTGGTATAGTGGTATTCCTGAAGTTCAAAGATGATTGCACTCAACCAAACCTCCCAAAACAATTCTATTTTACATAGGATGTACAGTTAGGTCCAGAAATATTTGGACAGTGACACAATTTTCGCGAGTTGGGCTCTGCATGCCACCACATTGGATTTGAAATGAAACCTCTACAACAGAATTCAAGTGCAGATAGTAACGTTTAATTTGAAGGTTTGAACAAAAATATCTGATAGAAATTGTAGGAATTGTACACATTTCTTTACAAACACTCCACATTTTAGGAGGTCAAAAGTAATTGGACAAATAAACCAAACCCAAACAAAATATTTTTATTTTCAATATTTTGTTGCGAATCCTTTGGAGGCAATCACTGCCTTAAGTCTGGAACCCATGGACATCACCAAACGCTGGGTTTCCTCCTTCTTAATGCTTTGCCAGGCCTTTACAGCCGCAGCCTTCAGGTCTTGCTTGTTTGTGGGTCTTTCCGTCTTAAGTCTGGATTTGAGCAAGTGAAATGCATGCTCAATTGGGTTAAGATCTGGTGATTGACTTGGCCATTGCAGAATGTTCCACTTTTTTGCACTCATGAACTCCTGGGTAGCTTTGGCTGTATGCTTGGGGTCATTGTCCATCTGTACTATGAAGCGCCGTCCGATCAACTTTGCGGCATTTGGCTGAATCTGGGCTGAAAGTATATCCCTGTACACTTCAGAATTCATCCGGCTACTCTTGTCTGCTGTTATGTCATCAATAAACACAAGTGACCCAGTGCCATTGAAAGCCATGCATGCCCATGCCATCACGTTGCCTCCACCATGTTTTACAGAGGATGTGGTGTGCCTTGGATCATGTGCCGTTCCCTTTCTTCTCCAAACTTTTTTTTTCCCATCATTCTGGTACAGGTTGGTCTTTGTCTCATCTGTCCATAGAATACTTTTCCAGAACTGAGCTGGCTTCATGAGGTGTTTTTCAGCAAATTTAACTATGGCCTGTCTATTTTTGGAATTGATGAATGGTTTGCATCTAGATGTGAACCCTTTGTATTTACTTTCATGGAGTCTTCTCTTTACTGTTGACTTAGAGACAGATACACCTACTTCACTGAGAGTGTTCTGGACTTCAGTTGATGTTGTGAACGGGTTCTTCTTCACCAAAGAAAGTATGCGGCGATCATCCACCACTGTTGTCATCCGTGGACGCCCAGGCCTTTTTGAGTTCCCAAGCTCACCAGTCAATTCCTGTTTTCTCAGAATGTACCCGACTGTTGATTTTGCTACTCCAAGCATGTCTGCTATCTCTCTGATGGATTTTTTCTTTTTTTTCAGCCTCAGGATGTTCTGCTTCACCTCAATTGAGAGTTCCTTAGACCGCATGTTGTCTGGTCACAGCAACAGCTTCCAAATGCAAATCCACACACCTGTAATCAACCCCAGACCTTTTAACTACTTCATTGATTACAGGTTAACGAGGGAGACGCCTTCAGAGTTAATTGCAGCCCTTAGAGTCCCTTGTCCAATTACTTTTGGTCCCTTGAAAAAGAGGAGGCTATGCATTACAGAGCTATGATTCCTAAACCCTTTCTCCGATTTGGATGTGAAAACTCTCATATTGCAGCTGGGAGTGTGCACTTTCAGCCCATATTATATATATAATTGTATTTCTGAACATGCTTTTGTAAACAGCTAAAATAACAAAACTTGTGTCACTGTCCAAATATTTCTGGCCCTGACTGTATACCAGACATACCATCGGTGCAACCTGTGCAGGTGGAATTGAGTAATACCATATGTTATGGGGCTTCAATGGGTCCATATATAGTTCTTGCACAGGGTCCCCTTCTGTCTGTGTCCACTCCTGCTGCCTATACTATAAATTGTTCAAAGGTTGCAAAAGTAACTAAAACTGCAACCCTACCTGATTGTCCAACACACTCTGCAATTGTCTTATATAGCTTTCATCCTGCATTTTATTCCTGTATGCTCTGCTACAAAATCCCCTGAGGAAAAGCTTCTCATAACTTGCTAGAGCCAGAACAATCTGTTTGCTGACACTCATTACCTTTCCTTCTGTATTCTTCTAAAAAAGGAGCTACAGTCAGTATACAATCAGTGAAGCTGGACGATCATACCCTACAATATATCTGAGTGTCAAGAGCTGTGCAATCATCATCATTCTCTCTGATAGAATCTTCTGTCTTATCCGATAAGACATTTTTCTCTACATATCTCCATTCAAAAACACTATATAAGATGTCACTGGCGAGTACTTTTACATATTCAATAGAAAATAGATAATTTGTTCAATACCCTATAACAATCTTGATAACAACACTGCAATCTCTTAGGTTGTTTCTTCATCAGAACTCATGTCATACTGGAAGCAATAAAAAAGGTCTACCTCACTGCATCACCCAAGATATATTCATTGACCCTGTACAAAGGGTACAAAAGCACAAAAAGTTAAAAAAAAAACCCAAAAAAACCTCAAAAGCATGTATCCATGACAGACAATAACACATACGAATTTCTTTCATATGAAGTAACATTTAATACTTGTTTTCAGAAAATACATCAAACTTCCAAAATCATCAAAACATTACAATCCTCAAAGGTTTCTCACAGTCATGACTGTGACATGCAGGATAATAAAGGACAAATAAGTCATCATCACCAGGCATGTCTTTAACACACTTGATTCAGACATTGATCTGCTCTGTCCAAAATTCCCGCACAGCCCTACACATTAGGTGGCTGTTGGCCAAATGATGCAATTGTTCAGCTGAAAGCCATTTCTTGGCTTCACTCCTGTGCTCTCTATGAAAAAGCCACCAGCTAACACATCAGCCGGCATGTTATCTCTAGGCTAGCAATGTGTGATCGTCAGTCCAAAATGAGGCAAGCGCGATCAACATCATCAGTCAGTTGGTGCCCCAATACACATCAGACTGTCGGCTGAACCCGTCGATATTAGCGGACTCATCGTACCTTAGTATAATGTGTATGGGGGTAATTAGGGTATGTTTCTGTCTAATCTCTGGCATGAATTATGGTAAAGTTTGTAAGGTCGCAGGAAGTAGTGTTGAGCGAGTAGTTAACTATTCTTACTTGGTATGCTCTTAGCGAATACTGTCCACTACTCGCATATTCGTTACGAGTAGCAGGTGCAATGTACAGTCATATGAAAAATTTTGGGCACCCCTATTAATGTTAACCTTTTTTCTTTATAACAAATTGGGTTTTTTGCAACAGCTATTTCTGTTTCATATATCTAATAACTGATGGACTGAGTAATATTTCTGGATTGAAATGAGGTTTATTGTACTAACAGAAAATGTGCAATCCGCATTTAAACAAAATTTGACAGGTGCATAAGTATGGGCACCCTTATCAATTTCTTGATTTGAACACTCCTAACTACTTTTTACTGACTTACTAAACCACTAAATTGGTTTTGTAACCTCATTGAGCTTTGAACTTCATAGGCAGGTGTATCCAATCATGAGAAAAGGTATTTAAGGTGGCCACTTGCAAGTTGTTCTATTTGAATCTCCTATGAAGAGTGGCATCATGGGCTCCTCAAATGATCTGAAAACAAAGATTATTCAACATAGTTGTTCAGGGGAAAGATACAAAAAGTTGTCTCAGAGATTTAAACTGTCAGTTTCCACTGTGAGGAACATAGTGACAGGCTAGGGTTGGACCTAATGGATGGCCACACCTAGGGGTGGAACCGATCCAGTTCACTAGACGACAACCAGGTGGGAGGCGTCAGACAGTCAGTAAGTGGAAGTGAGAGGAGACGGGCGTAACCGCACTGACAGGAGAGTGTGACGGTGACCTGAGGGCCCAGGCGTGTGGTTGCCGGTGGAGTACAATGGAGTATGGTGAAGTACTCCCGGAGCCATAGTACCAACAGGGAACAGAGCCCTAGGTCGGGCAAACGCTCCAGGCAGACCTGATAATATCTGCACCTGCACGGTGAGGGGACCATCCAGGATCTCACCGACCGTAAAGTTCGGGACACAGTAGCAACGGGAGAACCGGGGACCAGGACCAGCGGACCCGACCCTACGGGGTTCAAGCTACCTGTCATACGGACTAAGACTGAGAGACTACCAGCAGGGGACCCCCAGATGCTCCAAGCCACGGGGCCCACCAACTACTGACAGGTGCAGGGGAAAGGAGTCACCAGGTCACCACACCGGCACTGGGAATAAGGGGACCAGTGGTCAGGCCCAGCCTTCTTCGGGTTGCCAGCCATAACAACGCTGTGAGTAAAGAAACCAGTTGCATTGCAATCCCTTGTGTGGCCTACCTTCTTTCTGCACCCAACAACATCACCTATTCCCTGGGGCCCGGCCCTACTTCCGGAGGGCCCAACATCCAGGGTGCCACTAACACCAGCCCCAGAGAGACTGTGCAGCGGCAGCTCCACTAAAATAGCCGCAACCCGCAAGTGGCATCACGATAAAAACGTTTATTACAATTCCCCTGTAAATAGCCCCATTTTAAAGCGACTCCCAGGGTCATGGAACCGGACAACGGCCACCCGGTGACATCTCCCCAGCAGTACACTGCCCGGGACCGAGTACCCCATAGCCGTTGGACGAGACACACACTCATTACATCCAGCGTTACAGAATACTTCTGGCTGCAGGGAATGATGGGAGGAAGTCACGTGTCCGCAGGTCCTGTAAGCTAGCATTGCGGCAGGTTCTTGCGCTCCACTACACTGCCTCTTAGGATTCTGCTGGCAAGAAGAAATCGGTGTCGCTGGATGTGGTGAGTATGTGTGTGATGCGATGTGTGTGAGATTGGATGTTTGTGTGTGAGATCGGATGTGTGTGTGTGTGTGTGTGTGAGATCGGATGTGTATAGGTGTAAGATCACTGCAGGTCCTCTGCCCTTGCGTCTGCTGAGTATGATTACGGGGTGCCCGCTGTCTATAATGAAGTGTCCTGCAGTATTCTTTAACTTTTTTAGCTGCACGAACACTTTATTATTGAACCGCGACTAGGGCTTATTTTCGGGGGAGGGCTTATTTTTGGAAAAACATGGTAATGACCATTGGCTCCTGCTCTGCTGTGAGTGTGAGCCGAGTGTCATGTGACTGTGATCAGATCTTGCGATCGGATCACAGCTGCGGAGGAGCTATGTGATGCTGCTCTCAGATTAGGTGGCGAAAACCTGGTGACAGATCCCGTTTAACTCTAAACCCCCAAGGCCAGTTTCTGCACATCCAGATCTGCTCTTCTGTGCAGGACTCCTCACCAAAGTCACCATCTGGAAACTTGCTCTTCACATCTGTTTGCTAGACTTGGTGCTAATGCAGCAAGGTGACAGGCAGCCGTGAGCCACACATTACGGGCCTGTGAGCCACATGTGGCTCCTGAGCTATGGGTTAGAGACCCCTGCCTTAGGGCATATTCTTGATGAAAAATTTGTAACAGATTGTACACAACGTCTCCTGGAACACTATAAGGCACAGAGAATCTCTAGATGAGCAGGTCAAAAGATTACAGAAAGGTGGATATTAAATATTTTTTATGTTCAGGGCATAAACAAAAGAAATAATATTTTGTAATTAGGCTACCCTTCTAATCAGCGAATGCCATCAATGCTGTGCTGTGACACAGAAACAGATGATCAGTAAAGCGCGCACAGTTTGTTATTTACAAGGGGAACAGCTGAGCAATGCTTTTTACAAGATCAAAGGGAACAAATATTGAATAAACTGCCTCTGGAAAGAGCTTCCATAGAGCGTGCAGAGAACGCGATTATACAACAATCCCAGATTCACTATCATTTCTACATCACACTCCGCCATGGCTACTATGGATGACCGGCCAAGATCTGACAAAGAAACGGCTAAAAGGACATTATAATTAGAATCTGCAAAGAAAATAAATACAAGTGTTAAGCGGGCTTTACACGCTGCGACATCGCTAGCAATGTCGCGAGCGATAGCACCCGCCCACGTCGGTGGCGCGTCACGGAGTGATCGCTGCCGTAGCGAACAATATCGCTACGGCAGCGTCACACGCAATAAACTGTTCACCGACGTCAATGTGACCGCTGAACAATCTCTCCTTTAAGGGGGAGGTTCGTTCGGCGTCACAAAGCGGCCGCCCAATAGAAGCGGAGGGGCGGAGATGAGCGGCCGGAACATCCCGCCCACCTCTTTCCTTCCTCATTGCCGGCGGCCACAGGTACAATGTTGTTCCTCATTCCTGGGGTGTCACACATAGCGATGTGTGCTGCCTCAGGAATGACAAACAACCTGCGTTCCAAACGAGGGCCGATTTTTTAAAAAATTAACGATGTGTACACGACGAACGATTTGACACCTTTTTGAGATCGTTACTGATCGCAAAAAGGTGTCACACATAACGACATCGCTAACGAGGCCGGATGTGCGTCACCAACACCGTGACCCTGACGCCATCTCGTTAGAAATATCGTTGTGTGTAAGTGGGGCTTTACTCCAGACATCCACAATATAAAGCACTATGACCCCCATCTACCCTGTAAACTGTTACTAGGAAGTTCTAAATTTAATCAAAAAAATTATAAAGTCCCATTACGTGACACACTTAATTTATGTGGACATGTTTTCTTTGTATCTGCTGAAACTGCAAGTACAATGGGCACTATTGTGCCTTAAAGCCCACTTTACACGCTTCAATATATCTCACAATCCATCGTTGGGGTCAAGTTGTAAGTGACGCACATCCGGCATCGTTAGTGAGGTATCTGCGTGTGACATCTACGTGCGATCAGGATTGAACGCAAAACCGTTGATCGCAAACACATCGTATCTTTGTCTAGAATTGAGTGTTTTGTTGCACGAACCTAGTCAATTGTAACGTGTGACATCCCTCATACGATTTTGGTGTCTGATGCTATGTGCGCAGGTGTGCGCTCTGCACCGCAGCTTAAAAAAGGTCTGCTTCAGAGCGCAGCTGAAAAGCTGCGTTCTGAAGCGCCTCACAATGTCTGTCATTCACTAATCTCTGTCAGTCGGTCACTATCTCTGTCCCTCACTCTCTGTCCATGTCAGTCTATCCCCCTCTCTCATACTCACCGATCCCCGGCGCTGCACGGCGTTCACACTGCTCCGGCGGCTTTTACTGTTTTGAAAAAGCCGGCCGCCCATTAAACAATCTGGTATTCCCTGCTTTCCACGCCCACCGGCGCCTATGATTGGTTACAGTGAGACACGCCCCCACGCTGAGTGACAAGTGTCACACTGCACCCAATCACAGCAGCCGGTGGGCGTGTCTATACTGTGTAGTGAAATAAATAATTAAATAATTAAAAAAAACGGCGTGTGGTCCCCCCCAATTTTAAAACCAGCCAGATAAAGCCATACGGCTGAAGGCTGGTATTCTCATGATGGGGAGCTCCACGTTATGGGGAGCCCCCCAGCCTAACAATATCAGTCAACAGCCGCCCAGAATTGCCGCATACATTATATGCGACAGTTCTGGAACTGTACCCGGCTCTTCCCGATTTGCCCTGGTGCGTTGGCAAATCGGGGTAATAAGGAGTTATTGGCAGCCCATAGCTGCCAATAAGTCCTAGATTAATCATGTCAGGTGTCTATGAGACACCTTCCATGATTAATCTGTAAATTTCAGTAAATAAACACACACACCAGAAAAAATCCTTTATTAGAAATAAAAAACACAAACATACACCCTGATTAACCACTTTAATCAGCCCAAAAAAGCCCTCCATGTCCGGCGGAATCCAGGATGCTCCAGCGTCGCATCCAGCGCTGCTGCATGGAGGTGCCCGGAGCTGCAGCAGACACAGCCGCTCCTGTCACCTCCACACAGCAACTGAAGACAGCCGCGCGATCGGCTGAGCTGTCACTGAGGTTACCCGCTGTCACTGGATACAGCGGTGGCCGCGGGTAACCTCAGTGACAGCTCAGCTGATCGCGCTATTGCCTTCATTAGCTGCGTGGAGGTGACAGGAGCGGCGGTGAGTAGCGCGATCAGCTGAGCTGTCGCTGAGGTTACCCGCGGCCACCGCTGTATCCAGTGACAGCGGGTAACCTCAGTGACAGCTCAGCCGATCGCGCGGCTGTCTTCAGTTGCTGTGTGGAGGTGACAGGAGCGGCTGTGTCTGCTGCAGCTCCGGGCACCTCCATGCAGCAGCGCTGGATGCGACGCTGGAGCATCCTGGATTCCGCCGGACATGGAGGGCTTTTTTGGGCTGATTAAAGTGGTTAACCAGGGTATATGTTTGTGTTTTTTATTTCTAATAAAGGATTTTTTCGGGTGTGTGTGTTTATTTACTGTAATTTACAGATTAATCATGGAAGGTGTCTCATAGACGTCTGACATGATTAATCTAGGATTTAGTGGCAGCTATGGGCTGCCAATAACTCCTTATTACCCCGATTTGCCAAAGCACCAGGGCAAATCGGGAAGAGCCGGGTACAGTCCCAGAACTGTCGCATATAATGTATGCGGCAATTCTGGGCGGCTGTTGGCTGATATTGTTAGGCTGGGAGGCTCCCCATAACGTGGAGCTCCCCATCCTGAGAATACCAGCCTTCAGCCGTATGGCTTTATCTGGCTGGTTTTAAAATTGGGGGGACCGCACGCCGTTTTTTTTAATTATTTAATTATTTATTTCACTACACAGTATAGACACGCCCACCGGCTGCTGTGATTGCGTGCAGTGTGACACCTGTCACTCAGCGTGGGGGCGTGTCTCACTGTAACCAATCATAGGCGCCGGTGGGTGTGGAAAGCAGGGAATACGAAATTGTTTAATGGGCGGCCGGCTTTTTCAAAACAGTAAAAGCCGCCGGAGCAGTGTGAATGCCGTGCAGCGCCGGAAATCGGGGATCGGTGAGTATATGAGAGAGGGCTGCTCAATTCAGTTACTCAGGAGTTTAGCGGTCACCGGTGAGCCCTTCACAGGTGACCGCTAATCAGGACGCGACACAGACAGAGCCGCAGCATGACAATGAAGTCGGGTGAAGTTCACCCGAGCTCATTCTGACAGTGCGGCTCTGTCTGTGTCTGCTGTCATCTGCCATTCAGCTCTGCTACATGGCTGTCTGTGTCTGCTGTCAGCGGCCATGTAGCAGAGCTGAATGGCAGATGACATAGTAAAAACGCATCCCTACACATTACAAACGCTTGTCAAGTCAATAAATAAAAAAAAAAAAAAAAAAGGTGCCCAATGCATACGTCACAGAACACATGATCTAAAGGATCGCACACAAAATTGATCAATTTAACATAGACTACTAACGCACGTGTGACAGAAAATGAACGACCTACGTGTGATCTCATAAGATCCCGTATGCAACCTGGGCGTGTCACATCGCAAATGCGATTGTACAACTAATTGCAACATGTAAAGCAGGCTTTAGGCCCATTTACACACAACGATATTGCTAACGAGATATCGTCGGGGTCACGGTGTTGGTGACGCACATCCGGCCTCGTTAGCGATGTCGTTGTGTGTGACACCTTTTTGCGATCAGTACCGATCACAAAAAGGTGTGAAATCGTTCATCGTGTACACGTCGTTCATTTTTAAAAAATCGTTCCTTGTTTGGAACACAGGTTGTTTGTCGTTCCTGCAGCAGCACACATCGCTATGTGTGACACCGCAGGAACGAGGAACAACATCGTACCTGCGGCCGCTGGCAATGAGGAATGAAGGAGGTGGGCGGGCTGTTCCGGCCGCTCATCTCCGCCCCTCCGCTTCTATTGGACGGCCTCTTACTGTCGCCGCTGTGATGCCGAACGAACCTC
Organism: Anomaloglossus baeobatrachus; assembly: GCF_048569485.1. Classification (NCBI taxonomy): domain Eukaryota; kingdom Metazoa; phylum Chordata; class Amphibia; order Anura; family Aromobatidae; genus Anomaloglossus; species Anomaloglossus baeobatrachus. The sequence continues at coordinate 140,702,372 of NC_134353.1, read as the reverse complement.
CCTCTTAAAGGAGAGATTGTTCGGCGGCCACAGCGACGTCGGTGAACAGGTAATTGCGTGTGACGCGATATTGTTCGTTACGGCAGCGATCACCCCGTGACGCGCCACCAACGTGGGCGGGTGCTATCGCTCGTGACATCGCTAGAGATGTCGCATCGTGTAAAGCCCGCTTTAGTATTAATGAGGATCTGTCAGCTAATTTCACAACGCTAACTACATACAGAATGAAATAGACCTGATGAGGCTGCTGTACTTATCCTGCATAATCCCTTCTTAAAAGTCCAGTTATTTAATTAAATGTTCTTGTTACGTTAAAAAGTATTATATAGTCATTCTGACATACATTTTCAATGTAAGTACTCTAGACCAATCAGGTCTAAGAAATATACAGTATATATTCATGTGTTTTACTTTGCCTGTAATTTACCAGTAGCATGTTCTGTTTAGAGGAGTTGTATTGCTGTATGTTCATCATTGCCAATTTGGCGACTAAGAACCTCAGTGATGAACTGCGGGAAACTAACTGATCATGTACATTCCACAGTTGGCGGCTGGCCACATGCGTGACTTTCCACTTACCAAGATGGTTGATTGTCACACTATTGTTTTTCATAATGATATGACCATTGGTCGTAGCATGTGATTTTCCCGTCAAGTTTTCAGTTCAATTACTCACAAGCATTGAAAAGGCAGACATGCTAGAACTGAAATTTATACTGCAGATCAAAGGAAATTCAATTGCTGTACTTTGCCTTACCTCTTTAGTTGGATTCATTGGTAATGTGAAGATCGTCTTCCAGTAAGACCAAACAAACAGGAGAACAAAAAAGTGATACGCTATCAGGCACACAACTGGGAAAAATGGAAAAAGAAAAGTGTGTTTAGAGACAAAAAACTTATCTGTAAGGAAAAGGGAAATAAAACTGCTGTTAATAATGATTCAACCCCCGCATAGACCTAAACCCATGATGACATTAGAAGAACCAGCATGATTTCCAAGATGCAGGGAATTGGACACACTGGTCACATCATTACCATAGACATATGTACGGTATATGCTAAAGTGGAAATACCCTAAGATAAGTCCTAACTAGTGATTGGTGGACCCAGACTGTAAGGGGTACTTTGCACACTACGACATCGCAGGTGCAATGTCGGTGGGGTCAAATCGAAAGTGACGCACATCCGGCGTCGCTGTCGATATCGGAGTGTGTAAATCGTTTTTGATACGATTAACGGATGCAAAAGCGTCGAAATCGTATCATCGGTGTAGCGTCGGTCATTTCCATAATTTCGGAAGGACCGATGTTACGATGTTGTTCCTCGTTCCTGCAGCAGCACACATCGCTGTGTGTGAAGCCGCAGGAGCGAGGAACATCTCCTACCTGCATCCTGCGGCTCAAGCCGGCTATGCGGAAAGAAGGAGGTGGGCAGGATGTTTACGTCCCGCTCATCTCCGCCCCTCCGCTTCTGTTGGCCGCCTGCCGTGTGACATCGCTGTGACGCCGCACGACCAGCCCCCTTAGGAAGGAGGCGGGTCGCCAGCCAGAGCGACGTTGCAGGGCAGGTGAGTGCATGTGAAGCTGCCGTAGCGATAATGTTCGCTACGGCAGCTATCACAAGATATCGCAGCTGCGACGGGGGCGGGGACTATCGCGCTCGGCATCGCAAGCATCGGCTTGCGATGTCGTACTGTGCAAAGTACCTAAAAGTCCGGATTCGAGCGGTTTCAAACGTACCCGAGTGCCGGACCCGGGAGTGGAATTCTCAAGGAGTTCCGGGTAATAATTCGAATGCAGCAGCTCAGGAAAAAATAACTAAAGGAACAATAAAGAAAATAAGAATGACGCAAGTACTTCACACTTACTAAGTCTCTGGCACGGGTATAACTGCTTCCAGGCCGCTCATTCTTTTTCTGGGGCCTCATTATTTCTCATCCATATGCACTGCTTCCCCCGCCTACTGACCATCTTGGCGTCTGTGAAGTCAGACACGCTCCTAGCCTGTGTGACAGCAGCTGATTGCAACCAATCACAGACCCTGTCTGCGTGTCACTATCGTGATGTAAAACTAAATAGATAAAAAAAATTGTAGTAGGGTCCCCCATATTATGATACCCAGCACAGATAAAGCATATGGTTACAGGCTGCAGCCCCAGTCGTGCACTTGTCTTGGCTGTGTATCAAAATAAGAGGAACCACTTGCAGCTTTTTTTTAAAAAATTATTTAAATAAATAATTTTAAAAACTGGCGTGCGGTGCGGTCACCCCAATTTTGATACTCAGACAGCTGGGGGCTGGTATTCTCAGGCTGGGGAGACCCATGCTTATTGGGCCCAAACAGCCTAAAAATAGCAGCTTGCAGCTGCCCAGGATTGCTGCATCCTTTGGATGCAACTATCCCAGAACTTTACACGGCTCATCACGATTGCCCTGGTGTGGTGGCAATCGGGGTAATAAGGGGTTAATAACAGCTCAAAGCTGCCACTAAGCTCTAGATTAGTAATGGGGTGGGTCTATGAGCCCCCTCCCCCCCATTTCTAATCTCTATGTGAAAAGAAATATTCACAAACACCGAAAAAATCCTTTATTTGAAATAAAATATAAAAAACCCACCCTCTATCACCCCTTTATTAACCCTCAAAACACCTAGGTGCGACATAATCCCCAGGAGGTCCCACAACAATTCCAGCTCTTCTACATCTGAGTCACAGCGAGCAGCCATAGACCATGACCGCTCGCTGTGAGCTTCAGGCAGAGAATGTCTGAGCCACACGATGACCAGTGATGTCACTCATGTTATTTGAGGTCACAGCTGGAAGTTCCCACAGTCCTCCACCTGTGATCACAGGTAAACTGACCTCAGGTGACCTCAGTAAACTCAGGTTCAAAGACCTGCATATATCCTGGCAGAAAACCGCATGCAGTTTCTCTTATTTTGATACACAGCCAAGATAAGCGCATGGCTCGGGGCTGCAGCCTGTAGTCGTATGCTATATATGTGCTGTGTATCATAATATTGGGGGACCCAATGCCATTTTTTCTATTTATTTATTTTTACTCCAATCTACAGTGACCAGGAGACAGGGTCTGTGACTGAAAGCAGTCATATGCTATCACACAGGCTGGAGGCGCATCTGACTGCAACCAATCCAAGATGTCAGGACTGCCGGGGATTGGGGGGAAGCAGTGAATGTGGATGAGGAATAAGGAGCGGCACTGGAAGAAGGAGTGGCCTGGAGGCAGTTACAGAAGGTAAGTATGAAGCGTTTGCTCCAATTCCCCTAACCATTCTATCATCATGTGTACGCATCAGATTCTGGTCCTCATAGACTTATATGGGGACCGGCATTCGGCAAGATATCCAGGATCAATTCCGGGCTGGAACCGTATCTTTGTCTAAATTCAGATAGATCCGCCTGTCCCGGTAATCTGTGAGTCTGCCTATCACAAGCCCCAACACTAATGTCAAATTTCAAATGCCAAAACTTTTGAGATATTTCCAAAAAACATTAATCGTGATCGTTAAAGATAGAACGCTATCATGAAGAAGACATTGCTCTGTAACCACGTCCACCAATTATGAATAATAATAATCTGATTATTTTGATAGACACATTGGTTCATCTGAGAAAATATAGCTGGCGTCCAAATATATATAATAAAGTTGATTCCCTGGAAGAAAAAAAAAAGCTCTAATTCTCTTATTTCTGCATTTAATGGAATCCGTGAATAGAAGAGCAAAATAAATGAAAGTGATGGACTGAAGGAAAGCTTTTACAGTAAATGTAAATAAAGCAGATGTTATAAACGCTTTCCGTGCAGTGTCAGACACGATCCCTCCTGTAGTAACGCTAATCCCACAGCATCTGGACCCGGAGATTACGGCCACCATTAATACCAGCAGGCTGACGACAGCAGAGACATTTATATGGAAGCATTAGAAAGGAACATTAGAAAAAAGGAAGAAATGAGGAGCAAAGGATGGTCATCATATAAATGTCACAAAAGCGTCATTTACACAAGTGTGTGACACAGAAGTGTGTATCAGAGGCACTACGGCAATCAGGATCTTCTGTATTCAGGCTGGGGGGCTGGAGAGTGTCCTAATTCCTGACCTAGATGCAAACAAGATATTTAGAAGGAAATCAATCATAAGCCTAAACTTAGCAGCTGGAAAACAGACTCTCGCTGACATAAAACTGGATTCCTAAATCATACGGGTAAAGGAAAATAGATCATAAAAGCTCAATAAATACATAGAGAATAATAAATGTGGGTGATCGAGGGAAAGGGAAGATTTTAGGCATATGGTACTCATCTAACTTATTACTTGCTTACATTTTTGTCTGGTGAATAGGGTTAGGCTTATCCAAGAGTTAAGGGATAACTACTTCTGTCTGTTACTGCAAACAGGGCATTGGAAGTAAGTGCCTCTTCCTTTCACCTCTAAAGGCCGCTTTACACGCTACAACATCGCTCCAGCAATCTCGTTGGGGTCACGGAATTTGTGACGCACATCCGGCCGCTGTAGCGATGTCGGTGCATGTGACACCTATGAGCGATTGATCGCTCATCTGTGACATGGGGGTCCATTCCCAATTATCGTTGCAGCTGCAGGTACGATGTTGTTCGTCGTTCCTGCGGCAGCACACATCGCTATGTGTGACGCCGCAGGAACTAGGAACATCTCCTTACCTGCGGCCGCCAGCAATGAGGAAGGAAGGAGGTGGGCGGGATGTTACGTCCCGCTCATCTCCGCCCCTCCGCCTCTATTGGCTGGCCGCTTAGTGACGTCGCGGTGACGCCGAACGAACCGCCCCCTTAGAAAGGAGGCAGTTCACCGGTCACAGCGACATCGCTAGGCAGGTAAGTAGTGTGACAGGTCCGCACGATTTTGTGCGCCACGGGCAGCAATTTGCCCGTGTCGCACAAACGATGGGGGCGGGTATGCTCGCCAGCAATATCAGTCACGATATCACAGCGTGTAAAGCGGCCTTTAAAGGGAATCTGTCAGCAGGTTTTTGCTACCTCATCTGAGATCAGGCAAGGAGATTCTGAATATGTCAACGTATCACTTAGATTACTGGGTGCAGCCGTTCTGACACAATCTGTATTTTTAGCTTTTGTCATGTAGCTGAGCCCAGCAAGCTGTCCTGCCCACACGACGATCTGTGTAGAGATTGTACATTGACAGGGAGGAGGCATGCTGGACTTCTCTGCACCCAGGTAGACCTAGCAATGATAATACGTAATAAAGTCTTTAATTTAAGTACACAACCACACAAACCCTGATTGTGTTTTAACCCCTACAGCATGCTGTCCTCAGCTTACATAGCAAAAACCTGCTGACAGATTCCGTTTAAGAAACTGACAGAAAATTCATGCTGCCCAAACTATAGGCAGCAATAATCAGAAACTGTGATGTTACTGTGAAAATACATATCAGATGAATTGTCTGAAGTTGGTGTTTGGTGGCTTTTCCCCATTTTGCTCTCAATGACTGCAAAGTATCCAGAGAGTGGTACAGGCTGCCACGTCAGGTAGTGAGCTATGGATCAATGGAAATTTTCAACCATAAGCTGGATAAACATAAACTGGGATTATTTAGGAAAACCTGCACTCATGGGGGGCTGGCCCTTGAGGTCTCTTCCTATTCTACCATTCTTATGCCTGCTTTACACGCTTCAATAAATCTTTCAATCCGTCGTCGGGGTCAAGTTGTAAGTGACGTACATCCTGCATCGTTCGTGACGCATTTGCGTGTGACACCTACGTGCAATCAAGATTGAACGAAAATACGGTGATCGCATACACGTCGTTTATTCCTCATACATTGGACGTTTTGTTGTATGAACCTAGTCAATTGAAACGTGTGACATACCTCATACGATTTTGATGTCTGAGGCTACGTGCGCAGGTGTGCGCTCTGCACCGCAGCTTAAAAAAGGTCTGCTTCAGAGCGCAGCTGAAAAGCTGCGTTCTGAAGCGCCTCACAATGTCTGTCATTCACTAATCTCTGTCAGTCCGTCACTATGTCTGTCCCTCACTCTCTGTCCATGTCGGTCTATCCCTCTTATCCCCTCTCTCATACTCACCGATCCCCGATCACCGGCCCGGCTCTGCACGGCATTCACACTGCTCCGGCGGCTTTTACTGTTTTGAAAAAGCCGGCCGCCCATTAAACAATCTCGTATTCCCTGCTTTCCCCGCCCACCGGCGCCTATGATTGGTTACAGTGAGACACGCCCCCACGCTGAGTGACAGGTGTCACACTGCACCCAATCACAGCAGCCGGTGGGCGTGTCTATACGGTGCAGTGAAATAAATAATTAAATAATTAAAAAAAACGGCGTGCGGTCCCCCCCAATTTGAAAACCAGCCAGATAAAGCCATACGGCTGAAGGCTGGTATTCTCAGGATGGGGAGCTCCACGTTATGGGGAGCCCCCCAGCCTAACAATATCAGCCAACAGCCGCCCAGAATTGCCGCATACATTACATGCGACAGTTCTGGGACTGTACCCGGCTCTTCCCGATTTGCCCTGGTGCGTTGGCAAATCGGGGTAATAAGGAGTTATTGGCAGCCCATAGCTGCCAATAGGTCCTAGATTAATCATGTCAGGCGTCTATGAGACACCTTCCATGATTAATCTGTAAATTACAGTAAATAAACACACGCCCGAAAAAATCCTTTATTATAAATAAAAAACACAAACATATACCCTGGTTCACCACTTTAATCAGCCCCAAAAAGCCCTCCATGTCCGGCGTACTCCAGGATGGTCCAGCGTCGCATCCAGCGCTGCTGCATGGAGGTGACCGGAGCTGCAGCAGACACAGCCGCTCCGGTCACCTCCACACAGCAAATGAAGACAGCCGCGCGATCGGCTGAGCTGTCACTGAGGTTACCCGCTGTCACTGGATCCAGCGGTGGATGCAGCGGTGGCCGCGGGTAACCTCAGTGACAGCTCAGCTGATCGCGCTACTCACCTCAGTTGCTGCGTGGAGGTGAGAGGAGCAGCGGTGAGTAGCGCGATCAGCTGAGCTGTCACTGAGGTTACCCGCGGCCACCGCTGCATCCACCGCTGGATCCAGTGACAGCGGGTAACCTCAGTGACAGCTCAGCTGATCGCGCGGCTGTCTTCATTAGCTGTGTGGAGGTGACAGGAGCGGCTGTGTCTGCTGCAGCTCCGGTCACCTCCATGCAGCAGCGCTGGAAGCGACGCTGCATCATCCTGGAGTACGCCGGACAAGAATGGCAGATGACATAGTAAAAACGCATCCCTACACATTACACACGCTTGGCAAGTCAATAAATAAAAAAAAAAAAGGGTGCCCAATGCATACGTCACAGAACACATGATCTAAAGGATCGCACACAAAATTGATCAATTTAACATAGACTACTAACGCTCGTGTGACAGCAAATGAACGACCTACATGCAATCTCATTCAATCGCATATGCGACCTGGGCGTGTCACATCGCATACGAGATCGCACACCTAATTGTAAGGTGTAAAGCTGGCTTTAGTATCCTGTTATGTATGTATAGGGAGCAAGCCTTCAGTCACTGGGAGCAGAAAAGCCATCAGGAGGCGGCCTCTAACAAGCACTGCCAGGAGGTGGCCTCTGACAAGCACTGCCAGGAGGTGGCCTCTGACAAGCACTGACAGGAGGTGGCCTCTGAGAAGCACTGTCAGGAGGCGGCCTCTGACAAGCACTGCCAGGAGGTGGCCTCTGAGAAGCACCGCCAGACACGTTTTATGAATATCTTTGAGAAATGGCTTTCTCCTTGCCACTCTTCCATAAAGGCCAGATTTGTGCAGTGTATGACTGATTGTTGTCCTATGGACAGACTCTCCCACCTCAGCTGTAGATCTCTGCAGTTCATCCAGAGTGATCTTGGGCTTCTTGGCTGCATCTCTGATCAGTCTTCTCCTTGTGTGAGATGAAAGTTTGGATGGATGGCCGGTTCTTGGTAGATTTGCAGTGGTATGATACTCCTTCCATTTCAATATGATCGCTTGCACAGTGCTCCTTGGGATGTGTAAAGTTTTGGAAATCTTTTTGTAACCAAATCCGGCTTTAAACTTCTCCACAACAGTATCACGGACCTGACTGTTGTGTTACTTGGTCTTCATGATGCTATCTGCGCTTTAGATAGAACACTGAGGCTATCACAGAGCAGGTGCATTTATACGGAGACTAGATTACACACAGGGGATTATATTTATCATCATCAGTCATTTAGTACAACATTGGATCATTCAGAGATCCTCAATGAACTTCTGGAGTGAGTTTGCTGCACTGAAAGTAAAGAGGATGAACAATATTGCACACCCCAATTTTCAGTTATTTATTTTTTAAAAAAGTTTAAAATAAGCAATAAATTTAGTTCAACTTCACAATTGTGTCCCACGTGTTGATTTTTCACCATAACATTAAAATTTTTATCTTTATCTTTGAAGCCTGAAATGTGGGAAAAGGTTGAAAAATTCAAGGGGGCCGAATACTTTCGCAAGGCGTTGTAGCAGCTATGGAGTAATAGGAGCCCGCTGACCTAATATCGATGATCTATTCTGGATATACGTTATCAATATATTGGTAGTGGACAACCTACAAGACGTGACCTTGCGGCTGCCATTCTCTTCCGATTGATTGCTCACTTGGTCCAAAAGCACGGAGACAGAAACCGGCAATGATTAGATACGGGGCTCCCGTGACGTAACAATGTTACGTTGCCCCAAACTGCAGATACTGACAGTGCAGAACGAGAGGTGAGTACAAGTGTAATGCCTATACATGCAAAAATGTTGCAAAAAGTTACATTTTTTCGGTCTCCTGCCCCATTGCTCTGCAGTGCACTTTCCATCATGTTCCTCACCTGCTATGCTACCCGTAACTTGACCATCTTACATCCCCTTAGGCGGACACTTAAGCGGGCTTTACACGCTGTGACATCGCTAATGCGGAGTCGTTGGGGTCACGGATTTTGTGACGCACATCCGGCCGCATTAGCGATGCCGTTGCGTGTGACACCGATAAGCGATTTTGCATCGTTGCAAAACTGTGCAAAATCGCTAATCGGCGACATGGGGGTCCATTCTCAATTATCGTTACTGCAGCAGTAACGAGGTTGTTCCTCGTTCCTGCGGCAGCACACATCGCTGCGTGTGACGCCGCAGGAGCGAGGAAGCTCTCCCTACCTGCCTCCCGGCCGCTATGAGGAAGGAAGGAGGTGGGCGGGATGTTACGTCCTGCTCATCTCCGCCCCTCCGCTGCTATTGGGCGGCGGTTCAGTGACGTTTCAGTGACGTCGCTGTGACGCCGCACGGACCGCCCCCTTAGAAAGGAGGCGGTTCGCCCGTCACAGCGACGTCGCCGGACAGGTGAGTATGTGTGACGGCTCTGGGCGATGTTGTACGGCACGGGCAGCGATATGCCCGTCTCGCGCAACAGATGGGGGCGGGTACCCACACTAGCGATATCGGGACCGATATCGCAGTGTGTAAAGTAGCCTTTAGGGTGTGGACATTTAACAAGGGCAGGAATCTGCTATTCTTTTACATGGTTCAGGCAACATTTGGCTTAATCACATGAGCCTGCCCTCTATATTGGAATGGACTGGGCAGATTAACCGGTTGAATGGACACTAATAGCAAATTTACACTGGTTTATTTCTGCTCATAACATTCAATTATCAATATTATACCAAGTTGAGCAGCATGCTTAACAATGCAAACTATGAAGATGAATGGTGGCTAATACAATTATTCTTTCCCCAGTTTCCATATTGTCGGCAGCACAATCACTGTGTACACGAGGAGATGTGCTGATTACAATGATCATCTTTTTGGTAGCATAAAAGAAATAAGCCAGCCAACCTGCATTTCCCTTGTCAGTTGGCTTCCATGTTCCCACAGCTCACTGATCGTGCTGTGTAAAAGAGCCTTAATGTATACCATAGTAAGCTCGACCATGGAGTGCTGGAGAACATCAAGAGATGAGAAAGTGCCCTCTTCTGGAAGAAATTAGTGAGGATTTCAGAGCTCAAATCACCAAATTAACACCCATTCTTTTTAAAGGCTATAACTTTATGTAAGGACCCAGCCAACTTTCTCAATATTTGGCCTTTATAAACCCATAAATAAAACTTAGCAGACTTTGAAAAAGTTGTTGCTTGTGTGAACCAGTGCCTCCAAGGTGGTTGGAGCCTTTTCTCCAACTCATCTTTCATCTTTCTTCATCCTTCCCTGTCTGAGGCTACTGTAGAAGATGCTACTAATCTTATTTCCTGGTGTTTATTCTTCTGTTGTGTGGTTTAAAATGATTTATTTGAGTTTTCCACGTCATACAAGGTGCACCGGTGCACCATATTTTCATCTGTGGTTTGGCACCCCCTGTCACATGTCCTCGGTGATCAATTGCGATGGTTCCATTCAACATTTTCATGTTCCGATGGCTGCTCCTGGGTCATCAGAATAATGCGGGCGTCACACGAGACGATTTATCGTGCGATATGTTGTCGGGGTCACGGTTTTCGTGACCCACATCCGGCATTGTTTCGTGTGACACCTCTGAGCGACGCTGAACGTTCGCAAATTGGTTACAAATCGTGTATCGTTGACACGTCGCTCATTTTTAAAAAGTCGTTTATTTTTCTTTGCGCCGGTTGTTCATCGTACCCAGGGCAGCACACATCGCTCCGTGTGACACCCCGGGAATGATGAACAGAGCTTACCTGCTCCCGCCGGCTATGCGGAAGGAAGGGGGTGGGCGGGATGTTACGTCCCGCTCATCTCCGCCCCTCCGCTTCTATTGGCCGGCCGCTTTGTGACGTCGCTGTGACGCCGAACGTCCCACCCCCTTCAGGAAGGGGATGTTCGCCGCCCACAGCGACGTCGCACAGCAGGTAAGTACGTGTGACGGCGCTTTAACGACTTTGTGCGCCACGGGCAACTAATTGCCCGTGACGCACAAACGACGGGGGCGGGTACGATCACTCGATAGATCGTACCGTGTGATGCCCGCATAAGACTATGCATTCACCTTACAATCGTGCTGTCAGCACTGCAGTATGCCGCATACAAGTGATTACACAGCTGCCAGCGGCTCCTGATCAGTAAAAAGGAAAAATAGCCTTTATTTTTTCCATAGGTTTTAACGTAAAATGTGTTCAACATACAATGTTCCTCCTGAAACCAATTGATATTGTATGAGAAGGAATCACTATAATAAATGCTATATAATTTGTTCCATGCGTTATTTTTCGCTGCGATCCTATACTTCTGGTCTCCGTATCGAGGCTCCACCACATTATTCACAAACTTCTTTATTATTGTATGAGAAATGTCATCCACAGCTGACAAGCCAATTATATACTGCTCCTCTATAATACACAAGTATCTTTCATCACCTTCATGGCTATGAGCGATTTTTATAGAGCACTATAGTAGGGTAAATAATGAGTATAAAAGTTATTCTGAACAGAAAGGTGTTTTCTTCTACCAAATTTTCTTTTCTTCTTTTCTTTTTACCAGGCTTCATGCTGCTTACTTTCTCAAGTCTGCTAACAAACCAAACTGTCAAAAATTACAGATCAAGAAGTGATGTTAATGGAATTTTCGATAAAATAAAAAGGACATCAATATCACCGAAGCCCGTAATGAAAGGAACAATATAAATACATACAACAATCAACCACAAACACTGGCCAGTTAAAGTGAATCTGCCACCAGATTTCACAATGCCAAAAACATTCATTATTGTACCGATTTCTCACACCATGAGAATGTCAGTAAAAATCATGTATAAAACTTTACCTGCCGGATATTAAAATGAGCATTTTAAGGCTGCTTTCACACCTCCGGTTTCTGCAATGCGGCACAATCCGGCACTTTGCAGGAAAATCGCAACCGTTTTTTTTTTGCTGCCGGTTGCGTTTTTTCTGCATAGACTTTAATTAGTGCCACATTGTGCCGCAAAGCCTTGCGTTCCATCCGTTTATTGCCACATGCGGCAGATTTAGCCGATGCGGCGGCCGGATGGAACGTTGCCTGGCCCGTTTTTTCGTGCGGCAAAAAAACCCGCATCGTGCCGCATTCGGCCGATGCGGCGCATTTTTCAATGCATGCCTATGTCGGCCGGATGCGGCGCGATGCGGCAATAACCGCATCCGGCCGCCGCATGCGGTTTTTGCCACTGCGCATGCTCAGTAGCATGCCGCAAGCGGCAAAAACCGGACTGGCCGCAAAGGAAAAACTTATGCAAAGGATGCGGTGTGTTCACCGCGTCCGTTGCATAGCTTGCACAGCCGGATAGAGCCGCAGAGCTCAAGCCGGATGTGTGAAAGCAGCCTAAGGGGTACTTTGCACGCTGCGACATCGCAGGCCGATGCTGCGATGCCGAGCGCGATAGTCCCCGCCCCCGTCGCAGCAGCGATATCCTTGTGATACCTTCACATGGACTCACCTGTCCTGCGACCGTCGCTCTGGCGGCGACCCGCCTCCTTGTTAAGGGGGCGGGTCGTGCGGCGTCACTGCGACGTCACACGGCAGGCGGCCAATCGGAGCGGAGGGGCGGAGATGAGTGGGATGTAAACATCCCACCCACCTCCTTCCTTCCGCATATCCTACGGAAGCCGCAGTGACGCCGGTAGGAGATGTTCCTCGCTCCTGCGGCTTCACACACAGCGATGTGTGCTGCCACAGGAGCGAGGAACAACATCGGACTGTCGCGTCAGCGTAATTATGGATTACGCCGACGCTGCACCGATGATACGATTACGACGCTTTTGCGCTCGTTAATCGTATCATCAAGCCTTTACACACTATGATGTCGCATGCGATGCCGGAAGTGCGTCATTTTCAATTTGACCCCACCGACATCGCACCTGCGATATCGTAGTGTGCAAAGCCCGCCTAAGAGTACAGCTCTAACCTCTTCTGGGGTATATTCAGTGAGCAGTGTTTGGTGCCTATCAAGGAGTCAAAAAAAGAATAACCAGTGAACTGATGCCATGGTCATGGGAATCCGCGCTCTTGGTATGTGGGAAGTCAGGGATAACCCGTCTGGTCCAATATTACAACAGAAAGCTATATGTTGCACGAACTGCTGAGAAAGTTACTGCTCCCTATTATAGAGAAATATCATTGCACATGGGGAGACCGATCATAGTGCCCATGCTGACCCTGTCCACTGCTGAAATCATCAATAAATGGGCATGTGAGCATCAGAACTGGGCAGCGGATCAATGGAGATAGAAGATCTGATGTGATGGATCATATTACCTTTGACATTATGTGGATCACTCGTAGAGAGGGATGGTGTCAGAATGCACTATACAGAAAATGACAAACTATACAGAGGCAATTTGCTGTGTGCAATGTACTGCTGAGAAACCATGGGTCCTGGAGTTTATGTAGATTTTACTCCAACATACACCCCTTATGAGGGGTTGCTAATAAGTCTTTGGCTTTACCCAGAAAGAAACGAGATAGAATGATGAAACTTTACATTTATTCCACATACTCTCCACTGATGTCAACACACTTCTTACATCGGTATTCAAAGTTCTCTAAGCCTCACAAAAAGAAGGAGTTTGGTTGTGCCTCAAACCAGACATCCGTAGCAGCCATTGCATCAGAAATGGTGTGAAATTTGGTACCTTTGAGGTGTTTCTTCAGATGATAGTTGGAGGGAGCTAGATTTGGTGAATAAGGTGGGTGGTCAACCAGCTGGAAGCCCAGCTCTGCCAGTTTTGCCGTGGTCGCTTCTGCAGTGTGAGCGGAGGCGTTGTCTTTCAGGAACAAGATTCCTTTGGACAGATTGCCGCGCCTTTTGGCCTTCAGAGCTGCCTTCACTTGGTCCAAAAGTTTAATGTAATACCTTGCATTGATGGTGGAACCCTTTTGAAGGTAGTCCACTAGCAGCACGCCCTACTTATCCCAGAACACAGACACCATCACTTTAGCCACTATGCCTCCACTTTTTTGACTGCTCCTTTTATTCAGGGTCATACAAATAAATCCAGGTTTCATCCATAGTGACGAGTCGATCCAGGACTTATCAATCCGGAAACGCTGACAAATGGACTTGGAAGTTTTCACTCGAATGCTTCTATGATCTGTTGTCAAACATTTGGGGACCCACTTTGCAGATAGCTTCCTCATGTCCAAATGTTTATGGATAATGACACAAACACGTTCACGGGAAATACCCATGCTAATTGCTTTTGCTTTAGCTGAAATTTGTTGATTCTCCAGTATGAGGTTGTACACAGCATTAACAATCTCTTTTAACAACAACCACTCTCGGTCGTCCAGGACGTTCCTCATCATTGGTGCTGAAATAGCCCGTTTTAAATTTGGCAACCCTGTTCTTAACTGTAGAATATGAAGGACATTGATCCTCCAATATCTGTGACACAGCACCATCAATATCCTTTGTGGAAACAAGAAGTATATCACTCCTCTGCTCTCAGTTGCTGTGAATTTCGCATTAGACTCCGCCACTTTGTTTTCCTGCGTGCGTAGAACACTGTTGCCATAAGCAACAAACACAAAATATTGAAAACATATACAGTGGTACCTCGCTTAACGAGTAACCCTCTTAACGAGAATTTCACTTAACAAGCAAAGCTTTCTGTAAATTTGTAACCCGCTTTACGAGAAAGCTTTGCTGTACGAGCGAAATTCTCACCGCACACACTTCCGGTTCCGTCCATCCACCGCGCTCTGACCCGCACTTGCAGTCCACACAAACACACACATGCACGCACAAACACACACAAACACACACGCACGCACACACATACAGTATTATGCTCACCTTACCTTCCGTTCCACCGCCGGTCTCATGGTTCTTGTAGTTCCCGGGTACATCGCGACGTCCTCGTGGTGAACTACAAGACCCAGGAGGCCTGCGATGGAACGGAAGGTAAAGTGAGCATATAATATAACATAATATGTTTACCTTTCATTTCATCGCCGGCCTCCTGGGTGCTGTAGTGCGCCGCTCCGCTCCAGTCCACGCTGTGTATCTGCATCCATAGCGACGAGGGAGGAACTTCCAGTCATCGCTAATGAAAGGCAGAGCGCTGGCCAATCAGAGGCAAGCGGCTCTGCCTTTGACGTCAGCGATCTGGCTGGTAACTTCCTGCCTCGTCGTTATGGTAACGCGTTACACAGCCCGGCCCCGTACCAGAGAACAGCAAGTCCCAGGAGACCGGCGATGGAACGGAAGGTAAGGTGAGCATATAATATGTGCGTGTGTGTGTGTTCATGTGTGTTTGTGTGAGTTTGTGTGTGTTTGTATGCGTTTGTATGTGTTTGTGCATGTGTGGAATGATAGAATAGGGGACCAGGATGGGACATTTTAGAAGTTGTGGAACGG
The DNA here is from genome assembly GCF_048569485.1 of Anomaloglossus baeobatrachus. Classification (NCBI taxonomy): domain Eukaryota; kingdom Metazoa; phylum Chordata; class Amphibia; order Anura; family Aromobatidae; genus Anomaloglossus; species Anomaloglossus baeobatrachus. The sequence goes on along the minus strand of NC_134353.1, from coordinate 140,686,977 downwards.
ATCGTCAGCATTGCTATGATTTCCTATGGGAAATCTTGCTCTGCTGAACGAGTACCTTGATTAACAAGCACAGTCCCAGAACGGATTTTTCTCGTTAAGCAAGGCACCACTGTATTAGACACATAAGGCTTTCATGTGATGTTACATTTGTTACCATAGAAACAAAAAAAAGATCACAAAGCCAAAGGCTTATCAGCAGCCCCTCGTACCTTGACATTGCACAGATCACGTACACTCTGTCATAGCAGCGGTATTCCCTAATCAAAGTGGTCTTTTTCTGAAGATAATGTCGCACTGCAGAAATTCATAAGGAATACTTCGAGGGATAGGACAAATCTTGACTTTGCCTTCAAATTGCCCAGATTTCAATCCAAGCATCTGTTTGACATGCTTGATTTGAAATGAATCTGGGTTAAAAACACATGTTCACACTTGTTGGATGTGTGGGTCAGTCTTTTTAATATATTTGCAGTGAATTTCTTTATGATTGAGCACTCTGCCCTGTAACCAGGCTGTGTTCATTCCACTTTGTAGCTGGAGCCTAGCTCCCCAGACATGTAGGTTTTTAACCCAGATAGAGGCATTTTAAATTAGGTCCCTGCATATTATTATTATTATTATTTATTTTTATAGCGCCATTTATTCCATGGCACTTTACAGTGAAAGAGGGTATATGTACAATAATCATTAACTGGTATAGGAGGAGAGAGGACGCTGCCCGTGAGGGCTCACAGTCTATAGGGAATGGGTGATGGTACAATAGGTAAGGACAGAGCTGGTTGTGCAGTGGTGTACTGGACTGAGGGTTATTGTAGGTTGTAGGCTTGTTGGAAGAGATGAGTCTTGAGTTTCCTCTTGAAGCTTTCCATGGTAGGGGAGAGTCTGATGTGCTGTGGTAGAGCGTTCCAGAGTATGGGGGAGGCACGGGAGAAATCTTGTACGCGATTGTGGGAAGAGGAGATAAGAGAGGAGTAGAGAAGGAGATCTTGTGAGGATCTGAGGTTGCGTGCGAGTAGGTAGCGGGAGACTAGGTCACAGATGTAAGGAGGAGACAGGTTGTGGATGGCTTTGTATGTCATGATTAATGTTTTGAACTGGAGTCGTTGGGTGATGGGAAGCCAGTGAAGGGATTGGCAGAGTGGCGAGGCTGGGGAATAGGTGGATTAAGTGGGCCGCAGAGTTTAGGATAGATTGGAGGGGTGCAAGAGTGTTGGAAGGGAGACCAGAGAGCAGGAGATTGCAGTAATCGAGGCGGGAGATGATGAGGGCATGCACTAATGTTTTTGCTGAATCTTGGTTAAGGAAAGCACGGATCCGGGAGATATTTTTGAGATGTAGTCTGGATGACGTAAAGAGGGCTTGGATGTGTGGCTTGAAGGATAGAGCCGAGGAAGAGAGTCGAGGGTTACTCCAAGGCAACGAGCTTGTGAGACTGGGGAGAGCGAGCAACCATCAAGTTTGATGGAAAGGCTTCTTGGAGGGGATGAGTGAGGAGGAGGAAAGATAATGAATTCTGTTTTGTCCATGTTAAGCTTTAGGAATCGCGCAGAGAAGAAGGATGAAATAGCAGACAGACATTGTGGGATTTTGGTTAGTAGAGAGGTAATGTCAGGTCCAGAGAGGCAGATCTGCGTATCATCAGCGTAGAGATGATACTGAAAGCCGTGGGACTCTATGAGCTGTCCCAGGCCGAAGGACTAGATGGAGAACAGCAGGGGTCCAAGAACTGAGCCTTGGGGGACACCAACAGATAGGGGGTGAGATGAGCAAGTGGTGTGAGAATGGGAGACGCTGAAAGTTCGGTCGGTTAGGTATAAGGAGATCCAAGATAGGGCCAAGTCTGTGATGCCCAGAGATGAGAGAATCTGTAGTAGGAGGGAATCGTCTACTGTGTCGAAGGCAGAGGACAGGTCCAGTAGGAGGAGGATAGAGTAGTGTCGCTTGGCTTTGGCGGTTAGTAGATCATTTGTGACTTTGGTTAGGGCAGTTTCAGTAGAGTGTTGAGATCGGAAGCCAGATTGTAGCCGGTCAAAGAGGGAGCAGGAGGAGAGGTATGAGGACAATTCAAGATGGACATGCTGTTTCAGTAGTTTTGAGGCATAGGGGAGAAGGGATATGGGGCGATAGTTTGACACAGAGGATGGGTCAAGGGAGGGCTTTTTGAGGATGGGTGTAATGGAGGCATGTTTAAAGCATGAGGGGAATACACCACTTGTTAGTGATAGGTTGAAGAGATGGGTTAGGGCTGGGATGAGGACTGCGGTAATGATGGGGATGAGGTGCGATGGGAGCGGGTCAAGTGCACAGGTGGTTAGATGCGATCTTGAGAGTAGAGTGGAAAGATTGTTTTCTGTCATGGTGGAGAAGCTGGATTTGGAGGACGAGGGCTGAGTAGCGATGATGAGGGGCTGTGGTGATTGTGGGCCAAAGCTTGCTATGATGTTGTCAATCTTCTGCTTGAAGAAAGAGGCAAAGTCTTCAGCTGAGATGAGAGGAGAGGGAGGTGGTGCTGGAGGACGGAGGAGAGAATTGAAAGTGTTGAATAGCTGTTTAGGGTTGTGAGAGAGAGAATATATGAGGGATGAGAAGTAGGTTTGTTTTGCAGCAGTGAGTGTGGACTTGAAGGTGGTGAGGGACTCTTTATATGCAATGAAGTACTCAGTGGAATGAGACTTCTTCCATCTGTGCTCAGCAATTCTGGAAGCCCGTCTCAGTTGTTTAGTCTGACTTGTGTGCCAGGGTTGCCTGTTGATTGTGCGGGTTTTAGTGTGTGTGAGGGGGGCAGCTGATTCGAGAGCTGCAGAGATTGTAGTGTTGTATAAAGTTGCAGCAGCATCTACGTCGTGTAAAAAAGCAATGTCTGTGAGAGGAAGAAGGGACTGTGAAAGTGCGTGTAAATCAAGGTGTTTGATATTTCTGCAAGGGTGTGAAAGTTTGTGGAGGGGGGGTTGCGTACCTGGCAAAGAGAGGGAAGAGAATGTGAGTAGGTTGTGGTCAGACAGGGGGAGAGGTGAATTAGAGAGGTTAGATAGGGAACAGAGGCGAGTGAAGATGAGGTCCAGCGTGTGGCCATCTTTGTGAGTAGCTGCAGAAGACCATTGGGTGAGGCCGAAGGAGGAAGCGAGTGTTAGAAGTTTGGAGACAGATGAGTGGGAAGTGTCAATGGGGATATTGAAATCACCCATGATGATGGTGGGGATGTCGGTGGAAAGGAAATGTAGTAGCCAGGTGGTGAAATGGTCAAAAAAGGCAGTGGCTGGCCCTGGAGGGCGGTAAATGACAGCCAGTTGAAGGTTGGAGGGGGCGTAGATGCGTACGGAGTGCACCTCAAAAGAGGGAAGAGTAACAGAGGGTGGAAGTGTAATTGGTGTAAAGCAGCATTGGTCGGACAGGAGCAAACCAACTCCTCCACCATGCTTGTTAGTGGGGCGGGGGGTGTGAGAGAGTTGGAGACCACCATAAGAAAGTGCAGCAGGAGAGGCTGTGTCAGAGGGGGTGAGCCAGGTTTCTGTGATGGCAAGAATGGAAAGTTTATTAGTGATGAAAAGATCATGAATGTAGGATAGTTTGTTGCAGACAGAGCGAGCGTTCCATAGTGCTCCTGTTAGTGGGACTGGATGAGCGGGGGTTGGGTGGATGGGTTGTGGATGAGGTTTTGAAGTGACAATAGGGATGTGGTGAGGAGGACCAGGATTTGGAGCGATATCCCCAGCAGTGAGGAGAAGCAGTGAGAGATATATATAGAGATATACAGTGGGGAAAAAAGTATGTAGTCAGCCACCAATTGTGCAAGTTCTCCCACTTAAAAAGATGAGAGAGGCCTGTAAGTGACATCATAAGTAGACCACAACTATGAGAGACAAAATGAGAAAACAAATCCAAAAAAATCACCCTGTCTGATTTGGCAAGATTTTATTTGCAAATTCTGGTGGAAAATAAGTATTTGGTCAATAACAAAAGTTTATCTCAATATTTTGTTATATATTCTTTGTTGGCAATGACAGAGGTCAAACGTTTTCTGTAAGGCTTCATAAGGTTGGCACACACTATTGGTGGTATGTTGGGCCATTCCTCCATGTAGATCTCCTCTAGAGCAGTGATGTTTTGGGCCTGTCGCTGCGTAACAAGGACTTGCAACTCCCTCCAAAGGTTTTCAATGGGGTAGAGATCTGGAGACTGGCTAGGCCACAGCAGGAAGTTCATATGCTTCTTACGAAGCTACTCCTTCGTTGCCCTGGCAGTGTGCTTGGGATCATTATCATGCTGAAATATCCAGTTTCATCTTCAATGCCCTTGCTGATGATAGGAGGTTTGCACTCAAAATCTCACGATACATGGTCCTATTCATTCTTTAATGTACACAGATCAGTCATCCTGGTCCCTTTGCAGAGAAACAGCCACCCCCATGTTTCACAGTATTCAAAGCAAGAAGGCCTGCGGAGACACCATCACATGTTTCTCAACGCTGGCAGGAAACTAGCCAGGTCTTTCACCGGGAAGGAACAACCACGGGAAGGGCAGTCTCCAGTCAAGGAGACCACCTATGCCAAACATGGTATCCATCCACAGACAGCCATATTTTTCCCAGGGTGCATTGCTCTAGAATCACTGCGTTGAGAAACACGTGATGGTGTCTCCGCAGTGGTGGATGTTGATCTCCCTAAGGTCAACCATCCTTGCTCACATGTTTCACAGTAGGTATGGTGTTCTTTGGAAGCAATTCAGCATTCTGTCTCCTGCAAACATCACGAGTTGTGTTTCTACCAAACAGTTCAACTTTGGTTTCATCAGACCATATGACATTCTCCCAATACTCTTCTGGATAATCCAAATGCTCTCTAGCAAACTTCAGACGGGCCCAGGCATGTACTGGCTTAAGCATGGGAACACATCTGGCACTGCAGGATCTGAGTCCCTGGCGGCATAGTATGTTACTGATGGTAGCCTTTGTTACGGTTGTCCCAGCTCTATGCAGGTCATTCACTAGGTCCCCCCATGTGGTTCTGGGAATTTGACTCACAGGGAGAGATATTGCATGAAGCCCCAGATAGAGGGAGATTATCAGTGGTCTTGTATGTTTTCCATTTTCTTATTATTGCTCCCACAGTTGATTTCATCATACTAAGCTGCTTGCTTATTGTAGATAAAGTCTTCCCAGCCTGGTGCAGGGCTACAATTTCTGGTGTCCTTCAACAACTCTTTGGTCTTCACCATAGTGGAGTTTGGAGTGTGTCTGAGGTTGTGGACGGGTGTCTATTATACTGATAACAAGTTCAAACAGGTGCCATTATTACAGGACAGAGGAGCCTCTTAAAGAAGTTACATGTCTGTGAGAGCCAGCAATCTTGCATGTTTTTAGATGATTAAATACTTATTTTCCACCATATTTGCAAAAAACATCTTGCCAAATTCTGGATTTGCTTCCTTATTTTGTCTTTCATAGTTGTGGTCTACCTATTATGTCAATGAGTTCAGATCTAAATCCCACTGAACCTCTGTGGAGAGATCTTAAAATTGCTGTTGGGAGAAGGCGCCTTCAAATATGAGAGACCTGGAGCTTGTTGATGGTTATAGGAAGCAATTGTTTGCAGTTTTTATTCCAATAGGGGTGCAACTGAATATTATACAGAATTTGCCAACAATTATTTCAAGCCCATTTTGTTTTTTTTCTGTGAAATTATGTCAAATCTGCCTTTTTTTCTCTGTTTATTTTTTGTGTTGTTCCAATACACACAAAGGAAATAAACATGTGTATAACAAAACGTGTATTTGCAATAATTTTCTGGGAGAAATACTTCACTTTTTGGAACAATTTCAAGGGTGCCAACACTTTTGGCCATGACTACATATGTAGTAAGTTAGTTCTGGTACTGCGTTTATGTAGTAAGCTCAGTTCTGTTCCCATATCTATACAGTAAACTCAGTTCTATGTTTCCATACAGTAGCTATGTAGTAGACTGAGTTCTGTTACTGTAATTATGCAGTAGGCTTAGTTCTGCTCTTATATTTATATAGTACGCTTGGTTTTGTTCCCATATCTATGCCGTAATCTAAGTTCTGGTACTATATCTATGTAGTAGACTCAGTTCTGTTCATATATCTATGTAGTAGGCTCAGTTCTGGTACTGTATTTATGTTTTAAGCTCGGTTCTGTTCCCATATCTATGTAGTAGGCTCATTTCTAGTACTGTATTTATGTTGTAAGCTCGGTTTTATTCCCATATTAATGAAGTAAGCTTGGTTCTGTTTCCATATCTATGTAGTAAGCTCAGTTCTGGTACTGTAGATATAGAGTAAGCTCGGTTATGTTCCCATACAGTAGCTATGTTGTAGGCTGAGTTCTGTTACTGTATTTATGAAGTAGGATTAGTTTGCTCTTGAATTTTTGTAGTAAGCTTGGTTCTGTTCCCATATCTATGCAGTAGGCTCAGTTCTGGTACTCTATTTACACAGTAAGCTCGGTTCTGTTCCTACATCTATGTAGTAGGCTCAGTTCTGGTACTATATTTATGTAATAAGATTGGTTCTGTTCCCTTATCTGCGCCCTTATATATGTAGTAAGCTCGGCTCTGCTCTAATCTGCAGGTTAATAGCATTTTGACGCCATGCAGCAGTCGCACTAAGAACCTGGCTGCTGGGAGGAAATTGATTTTATTCATCCCTGCAGCCTCGGGCTTTCAGTCATAGAGTCGCGGCCGATGGGGTTTCAGTCACTGTTTTGTGCATAGTCACAGCTGTTACGATGATCCCGATACTGACTGAAAGCCAGCTCAGCATTGCGTCCGTACAGTGCAGTTTAGCGTTTTTTGTTGTTGTTTTTTTTTACATGACAGGTTGCTTTTAACATATTTTCAGCTCTTAGGCCTCTTAAAAAAAATCTTGGTCAACCCCTTAAAAGTAGAGAAACAAAACTTTTAAAACTTTTTTTGATCAGTAAATCTCACTTCTCTGTATTTTAAAGGGAACCTGTCACCACTTTTTTGGCTTTAAGCTGCGGCCACCACCACCGGACTCTTATATACAGCATTCTAACATGCTGTATATACTGTAAGAACCCAGGCCGGGGGTATAACATAAAAAACACTTTATAATACTTATATAACGGTCGCGCTGTGGGCCTTATGGGCGTCTCCGTTCTCTGGTGCCGGCGCCGCCTCTTTTGGCCATCTTTGTTCTCCTTCTTCTCTAGCTGCAGTGCATGACGGGTCCGACGTCATACACACTCGCTGGCATTCAGGTCCTTTCCTGAGCCGAAAGAGGAGGTGCCGGCACCGGACAACAGAGACGCCCATAAGGCCCACAGCGCGACCGTTAGGTAAGTATTATAAAGTGCTTACTGACCCAAAAGTGATATACTAAATCCTGATAAAAATGTTCTGTATCTCTAGGTTTTGTATATTTAAAAAGGGATTTTCACATATTCCTCACCATTATCTGCCAAACAGGCATGTTTCCCTGTAATGAGCATGGATCAACGCTGCCAGATGACAGTCACAAGGGAGAGGCTAATGCATCACCACACTGACAGTCCTGTTTACAGACAATTCCTGGTCAGCAGAGAGAGTAACTTTGCTCTTCTTCTCCCTGATATCGTGGCCAGCACATATGAGGTGGGTATAAAATGAAATACTGGTGTGACACCAGGAGACGGTATGTTTTGTATTTGAGAAATATAACACTAAACTGAACCATAACAATAGTATAACAAAGTATAATGCGACAGAAACAAAAAAGTGAACAGAAAACTAGTATAAAAAAGGTCCATAACACACGCCAAAGCCCCTCCAGGGAAATACTCACAAAGCAGCTGCTCCATAGCATGCAGAATACGCTGCCCCAAGGTATTTCTAACTGGTTTGTAAGGCTAATTTCACATCCAGTAATCATCTGGTAGACCTCAGTTCCACTTGCGTTTTGCAGGGGCGAGTGCAATCCGATAAAACATCAGACTGCGATCGCACCAGTTCAAAACTATGGGGCAGTGTCCGTCTGCGATTGATTTCTCATTCCATGTTAGCATGAGAAATTAATTGCAGCATGCTGCATTTGGCAGCGAGTCTCGGCTCACGCACCACTAAAGAAGTCTATGGGAGCATGTGAAACATCACACTGCACTCGCATGTCAGCCGACCGCAGTGTGATGTACACATAGACAGGCTGCAGAGGAGAGGGAAAAAGTGTTTCCTCCCCCTCTCCAGCTGTGATCCGATCTCAATATCAAATCACAATCGCGTGACCCTCGGCTCACCAACGCAGCATATAATTTCCGATGCTCTCGCATTGGAAGCTCTGCGCAAGTGGAACTGAGCCCTTAGAACAGATCTAGCAGCAATCCCTTGCCATAAAAAGTTCTGCATACCCAACTTTTTGTCGGTTTTTAAATAATTGATTTTAGCTTTATTTGTTATTTTTTTACAATGGTGTCAGTGGAAAACAGATCCATTAACGGATTCTTATTTATCTTCTATTTGAAACTGATCTAGTGAGCAAAACATGGATCCCATACAAATGAAAGAAAAACGGATGTTTAATTACCTATTAATCTGCTTTCCATAGACTTCAAAGTAAAAAAAACGATCCAGCTGAAATCAAGTTATTTAAAAATGGACAATAAAGTTGGGTCTGTAGAATTTTTTGCCAACAGAATTTGAACTTAGCCTAAAGGCCGCTTTACACACTGCAATATCGGTACCGATATCGCCAGCGTGCGTACCCGCCCCCATCGGTTGTGCGACACGGGCAAATCTCTGCCCGTGTCACACAACATCGCCCGGACCCGTCACACGGACTTACCTTCCCTGTGATGTCGCTGTGACCGGCGAACCGCCTCCTTTCTAAGGGGGCAGTTCGTTCAACGTCACAGCGATGTCACAGCAGCGTCACTGAACCGCCGCCCAATAGAAGCGGAGGAGCGGAGATGAGCGGGACGTAACATCCCACCCACCTCCTTCCTTCCGCATTGTGGTCGGGACGCAGGTAAGGTGAGCTTCCTCGTTCCTGAGGTGTCACACGGAGCGATGTGTGCTGCCGCAGGAACGAGGAACAACTTCGTTACTGCTGCAGTAACGATATTTGAGAATGGACCCCCATGTCACCGATGAGCGATTTTGCACGTTTTTGCGACGATGCAAAATCGTTAATAGGTGTCACACGCAGCAGCATCACTAAAGCGACCGGATGTGCGTCACAAATTCTGTGACCCCAACGAGATCACTTGAGCGATGTCGTAGCGTGTAAAGCCCGCTTTAGGCTCTGCTCAGACCAGTTTAGTTTCTTACATTATAAACGGAGTAGTGATGGCTTTGCCAGACCTGATTTCAAGCAAAAGTCGGGGAATCCTAACAGACCACCATTATACCCTTCACGACATCTGCAGTACATGTACGGCACAAATCAAAACCAGGTGTACGGAGCAGACTCAAGGCGGCACTTGAAGCATGCTGTGATTGTATTCTCGTGCTGAATTGGCTTGAGAAAAAAATCGCAGCTCTGCTCTGCATCACTGACTAACATTGGCCCAAATTCAAGAGATTTTTTTCGCATCGCACTTGTCCGATTTATACACTAAAGTAAGCGAGCCCAAAGACAAACTCTTAAACTTTCCTACGGAAGAGAGAGGGAGATAAATCTCTCCCTCCCCTTCTCAGCGCCGGACCGCCCCTCCTTAGTGCCGGCCCGCAAGCACGATCGGACCTCAGTTGCAGGGACACTTGCATGACACTCGGCTCTGTACTGCCAGCATGAGCCGAGTGTCATGCGAGGGGATCGCAGTAATCTCCGTGTGGCCCCAGCCTTATACTTTTCCTCTGATTGTTTCACTCCTGGATTTCTCTTATAAATACTGAGGTAAAAAACTAACCAAATACTAAATGTGTGCATGTGGCCTTAGGCAAACTGGACAATGTTTAATGAAACCCAACCACAAAAATGATTTTCAGCTCCATATGCAAGCATAGATGATGTCCAGAGATATCACATCTAGGTCACCTGGGAACACTTCTGGCCTCTTTACACGCAACGACATCGCTAACTCGATGTCGTTGGGGTCACGGAATTTGTGACGCACATCCACTCTCGTTAGCGACGTCTTTGTTGCGTGTGACACGTACGAGCGACCGCTAACGAGCGATAATACTCACCTTATCGTTGCTCGTTAACACGCTGTCCAGTTCCAATATATCGTTGCTGTTGCAGGACGCAGGTTGTTCGTCGTTCCTGCAGCAGCACACATCGCTATGTGTGACACCGCAGGAACGAGGAACCTCACCGTACCTGAGGCCGCCCGCAATGAGGAAGGAAGGAGGTGGGCGGGATGTTCGTCCAGCTCATCTCCGCCCCCTCCGCTTTGATTGGGCGGCCGCTTAGTGACGTCGCTGTGACACCGAACGAACCACCCGCTTAGAAAGGAGGCTTTTCGCCGGTCACAGCGACTTCGCTAGGCAGGTAAGTATGTGTGACGGGTCCGAGCGATCTTGTGCGACACGGGCAGCGATTTGCCCGTGACGCACAAACGAAAGGGGCGGCTACGCACGCTAGCGATCTTGCTAGCGAGATTGAAGCGTGCAAAGTGGCCTTTAGGCTATGTGCCCACGGGACAATGTATTCGAAGATTTTGCCGAGGAAAACCTGTGGATTTATCTGCATTTTCTTGATAAATCCGCAGGTTTTAGCAAGTACTGACACTCCCCATGTTATCATATGGGACATGGGGAGTGCTGTGTCCATGCTGCGGTATGCGCGGCTGCGGAATATGCTGCGGATGTCCCGCAGCCGCACATAACTGCATGTCAATTATTCGTGCGGAAATATCTGCGGAATTCCCGGCCCTCCAATATGGAGAGAGAGGCCGGGACTTCCGCAGGTAAGTCGCACGAATGTCCGCAGGTTTACCGCAGATATTTCGCTGGAATCCCACAGCAATGGATAGCTGCAGATTCCGGGGATCAGCTGCGGAAACCTGCGGATGTACCTGCGGATATATCCGCGGATACATTGTCCCTTGGGCACATAGCCTTAAGGTCCAGTCACACTAAGCAACTTACCAGCGATCCCAACAACGATAGGGATCGCTGGTAAGTTGCTAGGAGGTTGCTGGTGAGATGTCACACTGCGACGCTCCAGCGACCCCACCAGCAACCTGACCTGGCAGGGATCGCTGGAGCGTCGCTACACGAGTTGCTGGTGAGCTCACCAGCAACCAGTGACAAGCCCCCAGCGCCGCGTGGAAGATGCTGCGCTTGGTAACTAAGGTAAATATCGGGTAACCAACCCGATATTTACCTTGGTTACCAGCGCACGGAGCTACACGTGCAGAGAGCAGGGAGCAGCGCACAATGCTTAGCGCTGGCTCCCTGCTCTCCTAGCTACAGCACACATCGGGTTAATTAACCCGATGTGTCCTGCAGCTACATGTGCACAGAGCAGGAGCCGGCACTGACAGTGAGAGCGGCGGAGGCTGGTAACAAAGGTAAATATCGGGTAACCAAGGACAGGGCTTCTTGGTTACCCGATGTTTACTGTGGTTACCAGCCTCCGCAGAAGCCGGGTCCTGCTGCCTGCACATTTAGTTGTTGCTGTCTCGCTGTCACACACAGCGATCTGTGCTTCACAGCGGGACAGCAACAACTAAAAAATGGCCCAGGACATTCAGCAACAACCAACGACCTCACAGCAGGGGCCGGGTTGTTGCTGGATGTCACACACAGCAACATCGCTAGCAACGTCACAAAAGTTGTTTGTTAGCAGCGATGTTGCTAGCGATGTTGCTTAGTGTGACGGGGCCTTTAGGGTATGTTCTTATGTTGCAAGTTTGCTGCATTTTTCACAGTCATTTTTGCTGCAAAAAAATGCAGCGTTCTACTGTACCAGCAAAGTGGATGAGATGTATGACATTTCATGGACATGTTGCTTATTTTTTCATTGCAGATGTGAAGCTGTTTCAGATCTGCAGCACGTCAATTCTTTTAGTGCAGACCTGGGCAAGGGGCGGCCCACGGACCACATCCGACCCGCCTACTGTCTGTGACCAGCCCGCCCATTAGATCAGAGTTGGAGACGTGGTGCTGCTTCTCCTGCCGGGCAGGAACTTTTCAAATGACACACGCGCGCTGTACTGACGACATTAGGGCACGCGTGTGTCACAGAGAAAGGTGCCGGGCACCAGCTGGTGCCTGTACAGAGAAAAGCAGCGGCGGGGGCCCATCCGTACAAGAACAGCAGCGGCACAGCCAGGGCCCGTACAAGGGAAGCAGCAGCTCAGCGGTGGACCCGTACGTAGGTGCCTGAGGAGGGAGAGGTGAGTGGTCACTAATAACCTGAGGGGGGGACAATTGCGGGGGTAACTGGTGTAATATTTGGGGTGTAGTGATGTAGTATATGAGAATGTAATGATGTAGTTTTACAGGTGCAGTATATAGTGATGTAATATATTACAGGTGCAGTATATAGTGATGTAATATATTACAGGTGCAGTATATAATGATGTAATATATTACAGGTGCAGTATATAGTGATGTAATGTATTACAGGTGCAGTATATAGTGATGTAATGTATTACAGGTGCAGTATATAGTGATGTAATGTATTACAGGGGCAGTATATAGTGATGCCATTTATTACAGGTGCAGTATATAGTGATGCCATTTATTACAGGTGCAGTATATAGTGATGTAGTGTGTGTGTATATTTATATATATAAATTATAGAGGGCCTTATAGAGGGCCGGACTAATATAATTAACTCAATTCTACCCAATACTGTATATATATATATATATATATATATATACACACACACACACAAGTATTGGGTAGAATTGAGTTAATTATATTAGTCCGGCCCTCTATAAGGATCCCAAGTTCTCATGTGGCCCCATGAGAAATTTAATTGTCCACCCCTATTTTAGTGTTTTTGAAGCGTTTTCACCCATTCTAATCACTGGGGGAAAAACGTATACAAAGTGTACAAATATTAAAAAGCATATTTTAGCACAGTTTTTCCTGCCAAGAACAAGTTTTTTTGACTCTTTTTGGTGTGTCATGTTTTAAATAAAGCTTCTTTGATACCTTCAGGTATTTGGCTTTGAAGAAACCTTATTGATGCACTCATGTGCGGATTACATGTGTTTTTAGTGTGTTTTCCACATCTATAGTAACGTGTACACATTAACTACCATATTTAGTGACTTTTTTACCTCAGTATTTGTAGCCATAACCAGGAGTGGGTGATAAATGCAGCAGTGGTGCCCGTGTCTCTAATATACTTTTCCTCTGAATGTTCCACTCCTGGTTTTGACAACAAACACTGAGGTAAAAAACTCAAAAAATACTCCGTGTGCACGTAATATGAGACGTAGTATGAGACACTGCTTTCTTGAAGCAACCAAAATACACAGCATCAAAAACTCACCAAAAACTCATTATGGGAACTTAGGCTATGTGCGCACTTTGCGTTGAGTTAGTTGGAGTTCTAAACGCATCCTCTGGCAGAAATTGTCTTTGTCAGATTTGGTTTTGACCACAAAAACGCTAAAAATACGCTTGCGTTTATACCGCGTTTTGGCCGCCTTTTACCTGCTTTTTCATTGCTTAAAGTCAGATGCGTTTTGAATACATTTAAATACACTACTAAATAAAGTTTAAATATTCAAACACTATGAAAAAAAAGGAAAAAAATGATAACTATCATGAGTAAAATCATACTCAAAATAGCTAATTTTATTAAAATAATAACTGTGTTCTAATATTTATGTATAAAATAACGTTAAATTATTGATTTTCATTAATTTAATTGTCGAGTTATGTGTGTGTGTAAAGGGATATATCCTGCCCTTAATATAATGTCAAATAAGCATGCGTTTATTTTGTCAAAAAAGCATGTTTTCTGCATGAAAAAGCATGTAAAATGCTAGGATTTTGATTTAGAATGCGTTTTGAAAATTCTCATTATCTCTAATGTTAGCAAAACGCTGCCAAAATGGCAAAAACAATTGACATGCTGCTTCTTTAAACGCATAGATTTTGACAAATTTTCTGCAACTGAAACGCTGCGTTTTTAACAGTATTGTGCGCACAAGAAAACCCAATTTCCCATAGACTTTGCTTGCAAATCAAAACCCATGCATTTTGGCATTAAAACGCTGCAGTTCAAAACGCTGTTGAAATGCATGAAAAAATGCAAAGTGCGCACATAGCCTTAACCTTAGGAAACTGCCACATGCACACATTGAGTATTTGGGGAGCTTTTTACCTCAGTATTTATAAGAGAACTAGAAGGTGGGCCGATTCTAACGCATCGGGTATTCTAGAATATATTGTGCAGTTAATGTATGATTTTTGTTATATATATATATATATATATATATATATATATATAGAGGTTGTTGTGTGTAGTTGCCAAGTGTTTGTGTAGGGCGCTGTATATGTTCTGGGTGTTGTCTGGGTGTGGGGGTGTGTGAGAGCGGTGTTGTTTGTGTGTTGCATTGTGTGTGTTGCGTTGTTTGTGGAGCGCTGTGTGTCTGCAGCGTTGTGTGTGTGTGGTGCTGTGTGTGTGTTGCGCGGTTTGTGTGTGTGTGTGTGTGCGCGTGTGTGTGTGTTTTGGGGGGAGGTATGTTTTGTGCAGTGTGTGTGTGTGTGTTGGAGGAGTAGTCCTGGGGAGAGAGGAGTATAATAGGAGGAGTAGTCCTGGCGGGAGAGGAGGATAATAGGAGGAGTAGTCCTGGGGGGGAGACGAGTATAATAGGAGTAGTCCTGGGGGGAGAGGAGTATAATAGAAGTAGTCCTGGGGGGAGAGGAGTATAATAGGCAGAGTAGTCCTGGGGGGAGAGGAGTATAATAGAAGTAGTCCTGGGGGAGAGGAGGATAATAGGAGGAGTAGTCCTGGAGGGAGAGGAGGATAATAGGAGGAGTAGTCCGGGGGGGGAGAGGAATATAATAGGAGGATTAGTCCTGGGGGGAGAGGAGGATAATAGGAGGAGTAGTCCTGGGGGGAGAGGAGGATAATAGGAGTAGTAGTCCTGGGGGGAGAGGAGTCTAATAGGAGCAGTAGTCCTGGGGGGAGGAGTCTAATAGGAGGAGTAGTTCTGAGGGGGGAGGAGTCTATTAGGAGGAGTAGTCCTGGGGGAGAGGAGTATAATAGGAGTAGTAGTCCTGGGGGGAGAGGAGTCTAATAGGAGGAGTAGTCCTGGGGGAGAGGAGTATAATAGGAGTAGTAGTCCTGGGGGGAGAGGAGTCTAATAGGAGGAGTCCTGGGGGGAAGTGTCTAATAGGTGGAGTAGTCCTGGGGGGAGGTGTCTAATAGGTGGAGTAGTCCTGGGGGGGAGGTGTTTAATAGGTGTAGTCCTGGGGGGAGGTGTCTAATAGGTGGAGTAGTCCTGGGGAGAGAGGAGTATAATAGGAGGAGTAGTCCTGGGGGAGAGGAGTATAATAGGAGTAGTAGTCCTGGGGGGAGAGGAGTCTAATAGGTGGAGTAGTCCTGGGGGGAGGTGTCTAATAGGTGGAGTAGTCCTGGGGGGAGGTGTTTAATAGGTGGAGTAGTCCTGGGGGGAGGTGTCTAATAGGTGGAGTAGTCCTGGGGGGAGGTGTCTAATAGGTGGAGTAGTCCTGGGGGAGGTGTATAGGTGCCCAATGTGTGCGGGGAGCGTGGCCGAGCGGGCAAAGTGTGGGGGGGGCATGGCTGGGCCGAGCCGAGCGGGCAAAGTGTGCGGGGGGCGTGGCCGAGCTGGCAAAGTGTCCGGGGGCGGGGCCGGGCCAAGCCGAACAGCCAATGCGTGCGGGGGGCAGGGCCGGGCTGGGCCCAGCGGCCAATGCGACGGTTGTCACTGTAATGACGTCATTTTGGAGCAAGACAGACAGACAGACAGACAGAATAAGGCAATTATATATATAGATACCAGGAGTGGAACAACCAGAGGAAAAGTATAATAGAAACATGAGCACCACTTCTGTGCTTTTTTCTACCCAGTCCTGGTTTTGGCTACAAATACTGAGGTAAAAACTTACGAAATACTCAATGTGTGCAGGTTTATCATATTAGTATATGTGCAACGCTTATTATATTAGTCAAGCTTATTTTCACATCACCATAGTTAGTTTTACAATGTAACAAAGACACTCCTCACCACTTGCCCATGTGCCCACAATATGGCTGCCCCAGGGGAGTATTTAGAAATTAAAAATAAAAAGCTACAACATTTAGAAAACAGCAGCGTCACTTTGTCTATATACTCTCTATAATCTAATAAATACATCTAAAATGAAACACATGTGACATTCCCTCTCAGCAGATATGCTGCTGCCGGCACCACTAGTGATCAATGATAGAGTATGCAGCGCGCTCCATAGTGGAGGCTGCGGACAGCCGGCATGTTATCACTGAGTGCTGCGGGGACGTCTGGCAAACCTGTGCTAACTGTTATCGGCGGAGGAAGCAGCACCTAGTGTATATATTCCTGCACGGAAAATTCACATCTTTTTCTGTTCACTTTCTCCAAATACAATTTATTCCTATATATTAAAAAAAAAAACCTCAAAAAGTTACTGTGGGTCAGTCAGGCTTATATGCAGTTTTATGGAAAAGCAGCATGCTTCAGTTACTATGTATTCTAATAGCTAAAATGGCTACCGAGAGCCCTGACAAATGACGTTCTACATGTACGCCCCAATTTATTTGCGATTTCTTGAATTCACTTCTCATTTATTTTTGTCTTGTAGTGTTCACTGACACATTTTTTTTGCCAAATTCCTCAAAATGTAGCAAGAGGTTCATGAATGTGGCTCAAAATAAAAAATGCTTTTCGATTTTGTCTTTAACTGTCTTTTTCTTGCTAAAAAGTCATAAACCCTTAGAAAACCTTCATATTCGTTAATAAATGCGCCAAATTAAAAACTCTGCCAGAATCATTACTCCTGCCAGGGACTGAAGTGAGATGTGCAAAAAAAAATAAAATAAAGCCACATTTGGTAAAAGTTGCCTTTCATGAGTTAATGGAAAACAACTAAATAAACAAAGTTTGTGGGAAATAAAAAGACTTAAAAAGTGGCGTAAAACATATAGAGAATAAAGCACAAATACAAAAGCCACTAAAAAAAGGAGCAAATTATTCCAGAAACGTGGAGAAACAACATTCATGAATCAGGGCCATTGTCTGAGTTCAGTGGATTCATTAGGAGAGGTCTCCATTCCTACCCTTTCTGCAGTGACTCATATGATGTTGTGTATACCTATATACAGCACTAGGGGCAGTATTCGCCTTGTGAGCAGGACAGTGGACCCATAAATTATGAGTCCGATATTTTATTTTGCGCTCTTAGTTGCTATATCATTTTTCGTGCTATTTTTTGAGTTGTGATATTGCTCCTCATATGTAGGTCAGCAAATTATAGGAGTGGTTCACTACTTTGCAATAGTGGCCACATCCCCGTTAGGCTATGTGCGCACGTGCGTAATTTAATCCGTTTACGCTGCATATTTCACTGCAACATAAACTCATGCATCCTGCGTCCCCAGCACAATCTATGAAGATTGTGCATAATCCATCCGCACGTTGCGTTTCAGAGCGCAGCAATCTGCATGCTGAAATTTTGATCCAAATCACTGCGCTCAAAAAAGCAACATGTCCCTTATTTTGTGCGCTTTGGATGCTGCTCCCACTCTGTCTATGGGAGAGGCAGCATCCTGAGCGGATAAAATCGGCATCTATTCTGCAGACACACTGCATCCATTACGCAGTGTATCTGCAACGATTTGAAGCACACATTCACTGCCAAATCGCTGCAGATTTGTCAGCATGGACACTATGCAACATGCGCACATTGCCTAAGGGCTTGTGCGCACGTTACGTAATTATATGCGTTTACGCAGCGTTTAGCATCGCAGCGTAAGCGTCCTGCGTCCCCAGCACAATCTATGAAGATTGTACATAATCTGTGCAATGCTCTTTTGAACGCAGCGATTTGAGTGTCAAAAATTTGACAAAATCACTGCGTTTAAAAATGCAGCACGTCAATTATTCCGTGCGCTTTGAATGCAGCTCCCACACTGTCTATGGGAGAGGCAGCATCCCGAGCGCATGAAATCGGCATTTTTTCGGCAGACACACTGCATCCATGACGCAGTGTTTCTGCAGTGATTTGAATAGCACAAGAGCTGTCAAATCACTGCAGAAATGTCTGCAGTGACACGACGCAACATGCGCACAAGCCCTAAAACTGATAGGGAAGGCTTTTTCTAAATACCTTGTTCAGCCAATTCTGCCACTGAGCAGCGCTATCACAGTCCGCTCATCTCCATCAAGTAACCCCCCCCACCCCCCCGGGCTCCATGACCTCTGGGATCCAGTGATGTCATGTCAACTTCCAGTTGACCTGACATCACCGAGGAAGGTCCAGTCTTCCTGAGTGACTGGGCTATGGGCGGTGTTTCATCGCTCAACACAGCCCAGCATCTCGCGTGCTCTCTCCTTCACTGCAGAGCGCTGTAAGCAGGAGTGGTGCTGGGCTGTGACGAGCGATGAAACCGCCACCCACAGCCCATTCATTCAGGAAGACTGGGGCCGGCTGCGGTGATGTCATGACAACTGGCATTTGAACTGACATCATCGGATCTTAGAGGTCACGGAGGCCGGGGAGGGGGGGGGATACTTCATGGGGATGAGCGAACCGCGATAGCGCCACACTGAGGCAGAATTTCCTGAAAAAGGTATTTAGAAAAAGCCTTCACTATCGGTTTTGCAGAGAGGTGGCCACTATTGCAGAGTAGTGAACCACCCCTTTAAGGCAACAAATCTGCTTTAAAATTGTCCACACAATAACCTGAATTGTCTTGTTTTAACTGCATTATCTGTTATGGTCTGTTATGTGACCATTCTTATCCTGATAAAAGTTCTCTTACAATACAGTGCTACATGCTTGATCCACATGTTTGGATCAACCTTGACTTTTGTTTGATTACATCTTATTCGTGTTATAAGCAATGCGTTGTTCACTTTTTCTTAAACCCAATAAAATTATTTACAGAAAAAAAAAAAAATTGTCCACACAAACAAAAAGTTAGTCATTAAAAGAACAATAATGTGTCACAATGAATATCACTATTTATAGGAAAAGCTATTTAAAAGCTGGACTCACCCTTCTCTCCGATATTGTCCATGGACACTGTGAAGACAAAACAGGACATTGTAAGGTCACCAATCACGACATTGTCCAAAAGTAGCAAAATGTAAATCCACATTCATTACAGACTTATGCCCAACAGTTAGAACTTTAAGGCCCTGTGTGCACACTTTTTTGCTGCGTTTTTGGTGCAGAATTGATGCAGTTTGTGTTCATAAGCTTCATGCAGTCTTTCCCCAGCACAGTCCATGAGAAATCCGAAATGCTGTGTGCACGTTGCTTCTTTTACCCTTAGGCTGGAATCACATTTATGCGTGTGAAATCGGTCCGAGTAGCAGGAAAAAAAGTCGGCCGATTTTAGTTCACTAGTCATCAGTGTGCAGTCAGTATGCTGTCAGTGTGCAATCAGTTTTTACCCTCAGCAGCTGCTACTCATGCAATGTTATGTACAAAAGCATTTACATTGTTTTCTGCTACATGCGTGAAAAACGCATGTCACTAGGATGGTCCGTATGCACCCATAGACTTGTATTGGAGAGATTCGTGTGAGAAACTCACCAAAACGCAGCATGCTGCGATTTTTTTCTCAGTCCGATTTGGACTGAGAAAAACATAGCAGATTGGAGCTGCCTCATTGATTAACATGTGGCCGAGTGCAATGCGAGATTTTCTCGCATTGCACTACTGCGAGAAAATCGCAAGTGAGAAGCCGGCCTTACAGGTTTTGCTGCTGTTTTTCTGCAACAAAAAGAAGCAGCATGTCACTTCTTTTCAGCAGGTCCCTACATTTTCCCTGTATTTTACCACTGATAATGTTTAAAAAAACGCAGGGGAAAAAATGAAGGCAAAAACGCACCAAAAAGTGGTAAAAACGCATGCGTTTTTTCAGTGTGCGCACATAGCCTTAGGCCAGAATCACACTTGCGAGTGCTTCGCGTGTAACTCGCGCGAGTCTCTCATTGAATCACCCGCCATGGACTCTCACGCTCCGGACAGGAGCGACTCAGCTGCATAGACATACATGCAACCGACCCGCTCCTGTCAGGAGTGTGCGGCCATGCCGGGTGATTCAATGAGAGACTCGCGCGAGTTACACGCGAGGCACTCGCAAGTGTGACTCTGGCCTTAAGGGCATGTTAACACTGAAAAAAATATCATTGGTAGAAGGTTGTAGTAATGACAAAATCAGCATTTTCATGGTAATCCTTGTGGAGAAAGGAGAAGTCATGTGAACAGGGTGTTAAGGCCCGATGAGAACCGACATGTGCGTTATGTATATAATCTATGAAAAGAATTTACAGGAAGATATAAAGGAATTAGTAAAAATCTCTATATACAATATATAACCGTAGTGCAGTTATCTTATACGCTATATATGGATACATCATAAGGGGTCAGATTTCCTCTGAGGTTGAGTACTATTGGGGTTTTCTTTCAGCTTCCTGCTTTTCTGGTGGTCTTGCGCTCCTGGTGATTTAGCTTATGTGCACACAGTGCATTTTTTATGATCTTGATGCTTTTTTTGAGAAATCGGCACCAAAATCTGCATGACTATCCTGAAGCTAGCAACGTCTATGAGATTTCTGAAGTGCTGTGCGCACGTTGTTTTTTTCTTCCTTGCAGATTTTGGTGCAGAAAAAAAATCTGCAGTGGGTCAATTGTTGGGGTGTTTTTCCCTGGGTTTTTTAGCTCTCTTGAGCGATTGACTTCATAAAAAAATACAGTTAGGTCCAGAAATATTTGGACGGTGACACAATTTTCGCGAGTTGGGCTCTGCATGCCACCACATTGGATTTGAAATGAAATCTCTACAACAGAATTCAAATGCAGATTGTAACGTTTAATTTGAAGGTTTGAACAAAAATATCTGATAGAAATTGTAGGAATTGTACACATTTCTTTACAAACACTCCACATTTTAGGAGGTCAAAAGTAATTGGACAAATAAACCAAACCCAAACAAAATATTTTTATTTTCAATATTTTGTTGTGAATCCTTTGGAGGCAATCACTGCCTTAAGTCTGGAACCCATGGACATCACCAAATGCTGGGTTTCCTCCTTCTTAATGCTTTGCCAGGCCTTTACAGCCGCAGCCTTCAGGTCTTGCTTGTTTGTGGGTCTTTCCGTCTTAAGTCTGGATTTGAGCAAGTGAAATGCATGCTCAATTGGGTTAAGATCTGGTGATTGACTTGGCCATTGCAGAATGTTCCACTTTTTTGCACTCATGAACTCCTGGGTAGCTTTGGCTGTATGCTTGGGGTCATTGTCCATCTGTACTATGAAGCGCCGTCCGATCAACTTTGCGGCATTTGGCTGAATCTGGGCTGAAAGTATATCCCGGTACACTTCAGAATTCATCCGGCTACTCTTGTCTGCTGTTATGTCATCAATAAACACAAGTGACCCAGTGCCATTGAAAGCCATGCATGCCCATGCCATCACGTTGCCTCCACCATGTTTTACAGAGGATGTGGTGTGCCTTGGATCATGTGCCGTTCCCTTTCTTCTCCAAACTTTTTTCTTCCCATCATTCTGGTACATGTTGATCTTTGTCTCATCTGTCCATAGAATACTTTTCCAGAACTGAGCTGGCTTCATGAGGTGTTTTTCAGCAAATTTAACTCTGGCCTGTCAATTTTTGGAATTGACGAATGGTTTGCATCTAGATGTGAACCCTTTGTATTTACTTTCATGGAGTCTTCTCTTTACTGTTGACTTAGAGACAGATACACCTACTTCACTGAGAGTGTTCTGGACTTCAGTTGATGTTGTGAACGGGTTCTTCTTCACCAAAGAAAGTATGCGGCGATCATTCACCACTGTTGTCATCTGTGGACGCCCAGGCCTTTTGAGTTCCCAAGCTCACCAGTCAATTCCTTTTTTCTCAGAATGTACCCGACTGTTGATTTTGCTACTCCAAGCATGTCTGCTATCTCTCTGATGGATTTTTTCTTTTTTTTCAGCCTCAGGATGTTCTGCTTCACCTCAATTGAGAGTTCCTTAGACCGAATGTTGTCTGGTCACAGCAACAGCTTCCAAATGCAAAACCACACACCTGTAATCAACCCCAGACCTTTTAACTACTTCATTGATTACAGGTTAACGAGGGAGACGCCTTCAGAGTTAATTGCAGCCCTTAGAGTCCCTTGTCCAATTACTTTTGGTCCCTTGAAAAAGAGGAGGCTATGCATTACAGAGCTATGATTCCTAAACCCTTTCTCCGATTTGGATGTGAAAACTCTCATATTGCAGCTGGGAGTGTGCACTTTCAGCCCATATTATATATATAATGGTATTTCTGAACATGTTTTTGTAAACAGCTAAAATAACAAAACTTGTGTCACTGTCCAAATATTTCTGGCCCTGACTGTACATGGAAAAAAACCGCACAGAATGCACTTTTGGTGTGTTTTTCTGCCAGAAGGTGCAGATCTTATGTAGAAAATTTCTGCACCAAATCTGCAGCGTGTGCACATACCCTTACATTTCAAACAGAGCACTATGCCATGCTGCAAGCAAGGAGCAACTTTGCTCCTGCAATTTCAGAAGACCACTGGGACACTGAAGATGGCCATATCCACGTAGCTGACTATCTGTAGAATAACATTTACAAGCTCTACAGTAAAGGGCCTGTGCTGAGTTCCTGAGGCCTCTTTCACACATCCGTGAAAATCACGTACGTTTCTCACGGACGTGTCAAAGGTGCGTATTGCCCTCCGTGAGCCGTGTTTATGGCACACGTGTGTTCTCCGTGTGTTATCTCTGATAACACACGGAGAATGGGAACTTTCTACTCACCTGTCCCTGGCGTTGCTGTCCGTGGTGCTGATCTTCGGTCTCCGCTCCTGCCGACTCCCAGCGGCTGCTGCTTCCGCCCGCAGTGAAGTGAATATGCAATTAGCATAATGAGCGGCGGTCGGAAGCAAGTGACAGCAGGGCTGGAGAATGTGAGTTAAGTTTTTTTATTTTTTTCTCAGATACGTGTTTTCTCCAGTGCGTGTCACACGGAACACATCCGTGTGGTCCATTTGCGTTCCGTGTGACACCCGTGATGCCGGAGAAAAACAGACATGTCTACGTGTGGAGCACACGTATGCTCCACACGGACACACAGTCCATGGCAGAACATGCACGTGAGCGCAGACCCATTGATTTTAATGGGTCTACGTGTGCCCGTGTCTCCGGCACGTGAGGAAACGGACCAAACACGTACTGGAGACACGGATGTGTGAAGGAGGCCTTAACTAGGATACCAGCCACTACTGATAGACTGCAGCAGTGGTTGGTAACATAAACAACGAACACTTCAATAAAATTTTAAATTCCTTTGTTCTTGAAAATGGAGAGGATTTTTAACAGGTATATTGAAAAGTTACTTATTTTTAATAATACTTTGCAATTTAACTATGAGCGGAAGTGCTGAAGTTTGTGTTCTGCAGGGTCAGACGGACTATAGATAAAGTTCTATACTGGACCTGAACTTGATCCAAACATCATTGGAAGTCAGTGATTGGGCATCCAGCCATAAACAGAATTCTGCCGGGGAAGGGAAGGTGGTTTTTTTTTTATCTTTTTTTTTTTTTGCACAGTACATCCGATAATGCTGATTTTACCCCCAGTGAGAGGCGTTCAAACACTGCAAGCAGCTCGCACTGGGTGGCGCTTCAAGCGTATGGGAGCACAGCAATGCTCGCCTGAGTGATTAGGATAGAGTGGTTAGAGCCCGCCGAGAGGAGCCGTAGAAGTTCAGCTTAACGGGTTCAGTTGGTTTTTAGATACACTTCGGTTTGGGACACGGACTTGACCTGATCCCCAATGGAAGTCACTAATTAGGCAGTTCAGGTCTCTGCCCACATGCAGCCAGCCATAAACAGATCCCTTCCGTGTACAGGTGGGCAGGGTTTCTCCATTTTTTTTGTTTGGTGCATACTACATTCGATCATTCTGTTATTACCCCTAGTTTGAGCCATTAAAACACTGCAAGCAACTCACACTGGGCCGAGCACGAGTGTATCCGAGCCCAGTGATGCTCACCCGAGTGGTTTGCATATGTAAAGCACCAAACTCTGTTTTTTAGTAAAGTCTGTGTTTCGTACGAACACCGAACCTTGGGTTCGCTCATCCCTAGTTAGCATACGTACAACACCCAAACTCCGAACTCGAATACTGATTTTTTTTTTGTAAAGTCTGTGTTGTAATGTTTAAAGTTTTTAAAGTTTGGGTCCGCTCATATCTAATTAAACCCATAGAGATGAGCGAACCCGGTTTGGTGTGTTCAGTGTTTGTACCAAACAGACTTTACAATAAAAATTGCAAACATGTAATTTTTTTACATCGTACAGAACTTTTATTTTTCATAAATAGAATATCTATGGTACAGAACAGGATCTCCTCGTCCCCAGATAAAACCCGGTGTCTAGCCGCTGTGACTGTAGGCAGGTACCTATTATAGATCCGAGTACACTGATTCATGTACTTTTCCCATCACGCTCTCATCATGCACAGTTACATCTGAATTATATTTAACTAGCCCATCTGCTAGGTGTGTCGCACCAGAATGTTTAATTTCCAGACTTTTAAATAAATGAATATTATGATTCATCTGACAACTAATTTATTAGAATTGGAAGCCGACAAGGATTCTTGACTCTTGTTCAGAGGAAAAACTGGTGTCACAGTGAAATGAAGCCTGGCAGCCTCATACACGGTTCTGAATGCCAAATACAGTATCTTATTTAAAAGCACATACACTAAATTATAACAGTTCATTCTGCAGTGCCGCATAGTCAGCAGACATCTATCAGACACTCCATTACGATTTATAGATAGTGACGGCTCCAGTCCTCCTGAATGTGCTAACACTATCCTAGCAGGACATCTCATCACTCTCTAGAGTACAGCATTGCGTCTACAATATTACCTGCACATAGCTTCATTTACAGCATGTCGTTTTGGGTTATCAAATGTTTATTATTTTTTACATGTGACATATATCACAATCAATGAGTCTTTGGGATTGATCCTCAGTGGAATCTGTCAGTATGATCAACCGCCAAAGCCATCTGCATGGACATGCAGGTCATAGAAAGTTACCTTGATATCTTATTCCAGAGAAATCCATGTTTTTCTTACATATAAGTCAGCTCTTAAGATTTATGGGCCAGATGCAGATATCCTTGAGAATCTGACTCAGAGTTTATTTTCAATGAAATAGACTGTTACCAGTGTGAGACATGTAATGACTGACAGTCTCATTATAAACATTTGCAGCTCTTATTCTCATAGTGCGGGCCACTGTGCTGCAGAGCTGTGCCTGACTACAACTAACACAGTACAGCAGGGTTGAACCTTGTCTCATTGCAAACACAACAAGCACATTTGCAGTTGTCTTCTCCTAGTGCTGTCAGACCCGTCTCCCACACTGGCTACCTGTGAGATGGAAGCTGAAAAACACAGAGGACTGCAGGTGCAAATATTTTTTTGTAATGAGTTAAACTTCACTTTAGCTGCACTCTCACTCCAGAGCTGTGATTATGCAAGCAGACTGTCAGTCATTACATGTCTCATATTGGTAACGTCCCCTTTCATTTACAATAAGCTATGGAGGCAGATTCTCAGGAAAATCATCATCTGGTGCATAGTTATTATAAAAGAGTCCTCTGGTTTTGCATTCATATTACTGCAAATATGTAAAATTCACCTGTTTATTATAGCGTATTGAAAAATCACAGCTCAGAGTTTGTAACTAGCATGTGACTCACCAGGTGGCAGGGTGGCATTGGATCCCAAAATAGTGACTACACAAGAGAAAGCGTTTTGTGTTGTAGCATATGAGAAGTGTAAATCAATTCTTACCATGCAACAAGAATTATGAAGACAGTATGAAAATGAACCACCAGGTCAGCAGAGCATTATGTGGTGGTATCGACAATTTAAGGACACAGGATGCTTGTATAAATGTAAAAGCCCCAGACGACCCAGTGTTACAGGCGAAACAGTAGAGATGGTTCGAGAGACGTAGCCCACAGAAATCAGCACATTGTGCAAGTTGTGAACTTGGCATTCCTCAGCCGACTATTGAGAAGATTCTGTGACGACGACTGTGCCAGAAACCATGTCGCATACCGTTACTGCAACATTTACAGCCAGCCGACTGTGCCATCCAATACGAATTCTGTGCACTTTTTCAGGTAGCATTGGAAGATGACAAATTCACTTCCAGGCTAGTGTTCATTGAAGAAGCAACCTTCCACTTACGCAGAAAGGTGAACTGTCACAATGTCCGAATATGGGGAACGGATAATACCAATTCCACTGTAGAAATCAAAAGAGCTTCTCTAAAAGAAAATGCTTTCTGTGCAATCTATAAAACAAATGTGTACGGGCACTTTTTGTTTTTGCTGAAAAGACTGTGACAGGTACATCGTACCCCAATATGTTACAGTTATGGTTGTTCCTGCAACTGACAACTGATTCCAGAAACTTTATTTTCCAACAAGATGGAGCTCCACCCCATTGGCATTCAGATGTGCGTCACTATACCAAAGAGGAACTCCCAATCCGGTGGGTAGGGCGATGTACTGGTGTTGTCTTGGCACTCTACAGATAGCCCCCACAGGTGTCCCAGTCTGTGACCTCTTCCTTTGGGGGTTACGTCAAAGACATTGTTTACATGCCATCTTTGCCAGCAACACTGGATGAGCTCCAGGACCACAATACCGTCGCTCTAACGACCATTGACATGGACACGTCACAGGGTGTTTGGGTCAAACTGCATAACAGCATAGATGTGTGTCATATGAGAAAAGGAGGACACATAGAACATTTTTAAAAATTATGTTCTAAACTTGGAGAGATTATGTTAGTTATCATGCGCCATTTACTATTGGTCATTGTGATGGTGGGATATGGGGGGAGGTGTATCTTGCTGTACAGATTCCTATTTTAAGCTTCGTTCATGGTCCATTATTTGTACTGCTTCTGTGTACATTGTATTGTTTGTAAGTAATCACCCCATATAGTGCAAGATTATAGCCTCTTGAGGCGCTTCCATCCCTGGGTGTGGGAGGAGGAGGGCCTAGAGTCCACCTACTGTAAACTCTCTGCTTACCCGGGGCATAGGCAGTCTGTTTGGGAACTTCAAGAATGAAGCAGGAAGACTGAACCTCTGGGAGAAACAGGCTTCTGAGAGAGAGACCTGGATATTTATCGGTTACCGGACTATATTTGTGTTACTGGACTAATTTTACCCTGTTTTGTGGATTCTTTTATGGACCATTTGATTTGCTTGGAATAAATGCTCTTTGGATTGTACCGCTATCTCTCGCTCTGTTGATTGTGTGATATGGGAGAAGGACCCCGTGGCAGTCATGTAATAAATTTTGAACTGTATTCGGTTGTTATTTCTTCTGTATAAATTTCTCTCTGACTGCTGTGCCCTAGGCCATACTCTAGGTTGGCTATACAGGGCTACTCAGGGGAGATAAAAAAACCTCTTCTACTGCCCCTGCCTTCATAAACTATAAAAATGAGATGCACAGTGCAGTTCTATATCCTTGCAGCACCTGTAATTCAGTGTGACAGCTTAGCTACTCTTTTTGCTCCCATGCCCCCTGTTCTTGAACAGAAGCAGCTATTATCAGAAGACTGGCTGTTACTATCTGCATGGAACAGGCCCCCTGATGTGTTATGGTAATGTCCTGGAGGGGAGGGGAGCAGAGAGAGCATCTCCAGCGTCACACTGAATTACAGATATTGTAAGGATAATAGAATAGAATCTATAGAATTGTACTGTGCATCTTATTTTTAAGTTTATGAGGGCAAGGACAGTAGAAGAAATTTTTCTCTCTCTAGAGTACCCCTTTAAGGGAAATCCAACCCTGTACTATCTTTTGGGGAAAGCTAATTAGCATACAACCAAATAATAAAATAGAAACAGGGATAAAGGACATGGATGACCGATTTGTGCAACATGCCAGCAATAACCCTTTAATGTGCATTCAGATGACCAATTTCAGCCCGGTAACCAGCGTTTATCAACTATAAACAAGTCAATGTGTATTTTTGGGGACAGAATAATCATTACTAGGATCATTCTGACTTTTATTTCATTGATTTTAATTGTACAAAGAAATAAAATATATTTTTCTTTTCACCATAGTACCAGTTACTGTTTACTTCATTTTCTTACATAATGTCTCTTGAACTTTGACTTGTCACATGATGTTTTTGGCTCCTCATACAAATCTCTTGTGAGCGAGCAGTGTCTTTATGAGCCAGTCTCCCGGCATTAAATTCTAACTTTGTGCTGAAGAAGTTTGAAAAACTTCAAAACGCGTCCACAGTAACCTGCAATACATTCTGTCCATGTATCTGGTCCTCCCGCAATTTTGTCTTTATCCCACCATTGGTTAGTAGCTTTCTGCCTGTGTACAGGGTACAGAGAAAGCTGCCAATCAGTGGTGTGCGGTTACACAGAGGTCAGCATTCAGAGGACTGGTAGTAGTGCATCAGATAAAACAGGGATTTTATCAAAATGACAGCAAGCAGCCCAGTAAGGCTGGACTCAGACGAGCATATGGCATCCGATGCGACAGCATCAGACGCGATATGCTAATGACTCTCGGCTCAGGCTCTGCTGCGAGCGTGAGCCAAGTGTCATGCGACTGTGACCCGATTCTGCAATCAGGTCACAGCTGTGATGCTGAGGATGGGCGCTGCGGAGGAGAGGGAGGGGTTAATCCCCCCATCTCCTCCATTGTGAGCCTGTGCATATATCGCACTGCACTGGGATAACATCTGAGTGCAGTCCGATGTATCTCCCACACCCATTCAGGTGAATGGGTACGAGGGATACAGCTCTAGCAGAAAATCGCAGCATGCTGCCACTTTTCTCGCATCCAGAATCTGGATGCAAGAAAAGTTGACTAACTGCTCTCCCTCATTCACTAACATAGGTCCGAGTGCAATGCGAGATTTTATCGCATTGCACTTGTCCGATTTTCACATACCTAGAATCTCTGCCTCTACATCATGCTATTCCCAGATAGGGTAGCAAAAACCTAGTGACGAATTTACTCTAAGAGGGTTGTCCGTAGATTTGAGCGAGTACCTAACTATTCGTACTCACTATACTCATAATGAATACTGTCTAATACTCGCGTATTCATTCCGAATAGCATGTGCAATGCAAGTCAATGGGGAAAAGTCGCAATGTAACGAGTGACCCAAACTCCGCACTATTCTTTACTCGCCCGAATAGTACAGCATTCGGATAACTCATTACTTTGCGAGTATTCCCCATTGACTTGCATTGCACATGCTATTCGGAACAAATACGCGAGTATTAGACAGTACTCGTTATGAGTATAGCGAGTACGAATAGTTAGGTACTCGCTTTACTCTAGTTGTCCGGTCTTTTCAAAATATCTGCAGTATCTGTATGGAACTGCACTGCAGACTCATGAATCCTTACAGCATATGAATTGCAGTGTCAGGATTCTCCAGTGTTGGCAACGAGAAAAGGCTGTCATGTGACCGCAAGAATGTGAATTGAGTACTTCCAGCCTCATTCTTGATAGACGTACGCAGCCTTGCTCAATGCACTTATTTTGATCAAGGCCACGTATGTCCAGTTCAAAAGTGACCGGAAGCATGCAAATTACAGTCTCATGACTGCCTGCTTTTGCAGCAGACACTGGGAAATCCTGAAAATGTGCAGTGGGCACACTGTGAGGATTCCCAAGTATGTAGTCACATAGAGTAGCTTCAGACTTTTAGCAAAATACTGGAGAACCCCTTTAAGTGCAGCATTTTACCAGGAAAGATATTGTACTGTTCTATGACATACTAGGGCTTACCAATTTGGAAACATAATGGATAACATCCAATAAACATGTAAAAATGACTCACAGCTCAGATGAGGACATGTGCAATACAGGACAACAGCAAGGAACAGTTAGTTACTGTAATTCAGCTGCAGAAAAAATATCCACATGCCAGCCATTATAAGGCCCCCTTCACATGCACGTGCCTCCAGTACGTGCTAGGTCTGTGCCCGCATGTACTGGAGACACAGGCACACATATAAACCCATTAAAATCAACGGGTTTATGTGCACGCACGTGTTCAGCCATTTGTCCATGCCTCCATGTGGAGCACACGTGAGCCCGTGTGCTCCATATGGAGGCATATCCGTTTTTCTCCAACACATGTACCACACGGATGTAGTGTGGATGCGGGCCCACGTGACACGTGCCGGAGAAACACACGTGTCATTTTAAAAATAAAAAAAACACATACTCCCCTCCACCAGCCCTGCAGTCTCTGCTGCGGCTGTCACCTGCATCCGACAGCCAGTGAATTTGAACAACGCATCTTCTTCACTGGGGGCCGGAAGCAGCGTCAGCGGGGCGGGGCCTGTGCCGGACAATGTCATTCAGCACCACAGACAGCTCCGGCAAAATCAGGTTAGGCGGGACTTTCCGTTCTCCATGTGTTATTATACATATAACACATGGAGAACACGCATGTGCCACAAACACGGCACATGGGGAGCAAACCACCCCTTTAATACGTATGTGAAAAAACGGTTTGTTTTTTTCACGTGTGTGTGAAGGGGGCCTAAAAGTAACTTCGATTTAAGAACTGTTAATGGTCGCCTTCTTTCCACTGGCATATAATGGACTGAAGAAAAGTTACTACTGGGGACCGTAATGATGAAGAGCAATGCTTCATTAAGGGCCAGTTGTGCATGAAACATGTAAGTGATTTGTACCTACTCTTTGTGGAAAAGTATTAGATGCAGTTTTTTATCTGAAGGAATAAATATAAAGGTTTTATCAATTTTGAATACTGGCTTCATTTATTCTTTTTTTTTTAATAAGCATTAGCTAATGGAAATGCACTTCAGTATGAGGATCCTCTTATACAGCAACTTGATTTTCCTTCGTCAGAAACCTTTAAGTAAGTCTTCTACTACATGAAATGTGACATTCTGCTAATTTGTGCTAATAAGCAAAATGAGGTGAGACGTTGCTTGTACTTATACAAGACAAAGGCTCCATTAGGAAGGAAAACTCTCATTGCTTTAAATCATTGATGTTTGAAAAATAAAGATTCCATCCAAAGAATATTCAGAAAACCTTTCCAAGGCGTCATCCATCACCCTAAACAATAGAAACCCCAACAACACAAATTTGAAATGTGAACTGATTGAACCCATAACATAACAATGTATGAACTGCTTTCATGATAAGACACTGAAAAACAGAACAAAAATAGATAGAAAGATTTATCTCCACTTCTAACAATGTGCAATGTCTTCTAAAAGCCTGAATCATAGCACAGCTGTGAGTAAAAGCCAATACTTTCAGGAAAAATGTTGGATTAGTCATTTCAGTAAAGTTAGATGTATAATTATGTGGAAGGACTCATCTTCAAAAATTAGTTCTGACTCCATATTACCATTACCACTGCAAAATGTCACAGAGAGCCTATAATAAAGAACAATTGACTAATGTGCGGCTAGATTTCACAGCTATTTTAAGATTTCTATTTTGACTTTTCCCATGTTTGGGTAAGAGTAATACATGAGGTTGTAATGTAAAAAAAATGCTCTCAATACTCCCAGTTTCACATTCTCAATTTGCTTCTCTTTAGAGAGCCATTTGAGAACTTCCAGAATTTTTGTATCAGAGGACGAATATCTGTAAAGGCCGCTTTACACCCTGGGACATCGCTAGCCGATGCTAGCGATGTCGAGCGTGATAGTCCCCGCCCCCATCGTACGGCCGATCTGTGGTGATCGCTGCCGTAGCGAACATGATCGCTATGGCAGCGTCACACGCACATACCTGCTCTGCGACGTCGCTGTGACC
This sequence comes from Anomaloglossus baeobatrachus, assembly GCF_048569485.1. Taxonomy (NCBI): domain Eukaryota; kingdom Metazoa; phylum Chordata; class Amphibia; order Anura; family Aromobatidae; genus Anomaloglossus; species Anomaloglossus baeobatrachus. The sequence goes on along the minus strand of NC_134353.1, from coordinate 140,654,988 downwards.
GGCGAACCGCCTCCTTTCTAAGGGGGCGGTTCGTTCAGCATCACAGCGACGTCACTAAGCGGCCGCCCAATCAAAGCGGAGGGACGGAGATGAGCGGGACGAACATCCCGCCCGCCTCCTTCCTTCCTCATTGCCGGCGGCAACAAGTAAGGTGAGGTTCCTCGTTCCTGCGGTGTCACACGTAGCGATGTGTGCTGCCACAGGAACGAGGAACAACATCGTTACTGCAGCAGCAATGATATTTGGGAAGAGGGGGGGCATGTCACCGATTAGCGATTTTGAAGGTTTTTGCAACGATTCAAAATCGCTAATAGGTGTCACACACCACGACATCGCTAAAGCGGCCGGATGTGCGTCACAAATTCCGTGACCCCAACGAGATCGCTTTAGCGATCTCGTAGCGTGTAAACCCCTTTAAGAGTGAGGTACCTCAATCCAAGATTGCCACTATAGGGGCAGTAAACCAATCCTATAAAGAAACTGCCAGGTAGATGTGTCCCAAAGCATCAACATCAAAGGACCTGAAAAAACAAAGATGCTGAACTAAAATATGCCTGGATACCTCCCCAGATGGTTATTTAGCCTTCTGTTCTCTTGGTATATATTCAATACTTCATAGCACCAGAGTCGGTTCCAGGTTTTTGTGGGCCCTAAGAGAAAGGGTCTCATCCACACGTAGACAGACACATACACAGATACAGTACAGATCAAAACTTTGGACACACCTTCTCAATCAAACAGTTTTCTTTATTTTCATGACTCTGAAAATTGTAAATTCACATTGAAGGCATCAAAACTATGAATTAACACATGTGGAATGAAATACTTAACAAAAAAGTGTGAAACAACTGAAAATATGTCTTATATTCTAGGTTCTTCAAAGTAGCCACCTTTTGCTTTGATTACTGCTTTGCACATTCTTGGCATTCTCTTGATGAGCTTCAAGAGGTAGTCACCGGAAATGGTTCTCACTTCACAGGTGTGCCCTGCCAGGTTTAATAAGTGGGATTTCTTGCCTTATAAATGGGGTTGGGACCATCAGTTGTGTTGTGCAGAAGTCTGGTGGATACACAGCTGATAGTCCTACTGAATAGACTGTTAGAATTTGTATTATGGCAATAAAAAGCATCTGAGTAAAGAAAAACGAGTGGCCATCATTACTTTAAGAAATGAAGGTCAGTCAGTCCGAAAAATGGGGAAAACTTTGAAAGTGTCCCCAAGTTCAGTGGGAAAAACCATCCAACGCTACAAAGAAACTCTCTCTCATGAGGACCGCCCCAGGAAAAAAAGACCAAGAGTCACCTCTGCTGCGGAGAATAAGTTTATCCGAGTCACCAGCCTCAGAAATCGCAGGCTAACAGCAGCTCATAATAGAGACCAGATCAATGCCAAACAGAGTTCTAGAAGCAGACACATCTCTAGAACAACTGATAAGAGGAGACTTTGTGCAGCAGGCCTTCAGGGGGGCAGCCTAATAACCATAGGACTCCTCAGGCTGAGAATACCAGCCCCCTGCTGTCAGGATTTCTCATGGCTGAGTATCAAAAGTAGGGGGGACTGCACGCTGTTTTTTTCATTTAAATAATTAAAAAAAAATAAAGCGCATGCAGTTCCTCTTATTTTGATACACAGCCAAGATAAACGCACAGCTGGAGGCTGCAGCCTGTAGCCGGCTATATTTGTGCTGGTATCAATATGGGTAGGTCCCTATGCCAATTGTGTTATTTATTTATTTTATACCACGATATAGACCCTGAGACAGCGCCTGTGATTCCAACCAATCAAGAGATATGCTGGTGGGCGGAAAAAGCAGTGAATGTGAATATTCATATTTTGATCATTTGAGATAATTTTCGGGCCCGGAAGTAACGCTGCAGCTACAGGGACCCTGTAAGTATGTACTGCTTTAACACTTTTGCTCCTTTTTTTTTCTATTTCACATTGGCCAATCATAGCCATGCCAATACTTGACATGGCTGTGATGGGCAGGGCGAGGTTGATTTTTGCCATCCGATCATTTACCGATCCATTGCAAGATCTTTTGCAGTAAATGATCAGATGTCCGATCCCAATCCGGCCAAAGATCGTACGATTTTTTTTCCGATTTTTGCCGATTAGGATCGCTCATCTCTACTGCAGGGAACCCCAGTGACGTCAAAAAGCGTGGGCATTGTACATGTGCTTTTTCCTACATTTTTCTATTGAAGTCAATTGGGGAAAAAACATGAAACAATTGACATTTTTTTTTCATCAACAAAAAAAGCAACCGGAAAAGAAGCAACGTGGGCACAGCAAGTCACAATTCTCATTGACTTTGCTGGGATGATTTTTCCTTGCTTTTATTGATTAAAAAAAGCAAGGAAAAACGCTAAAACAAAGCCCTGTGGGCACAAGGCCTAAAGGCATATGTACATATACATATTTAAAGAGAAATTCAGAAAAACACATATAAATAGACACACAGACACATTAGAGAGATTTCTAATATGAGGAAGCCGGCAGCAACCTCTCTCACCTCCCCGCTTGTCTCCTGTCCAGCTCCTCCCAGGCATGTGGCTGTGCCACGAGGATTGGTGGCCATGCCACGCTGATTGGTGCACGTCACTAACAGACATGGCCATGCACAGTGTACACTGACACTGCTGTATATACATCACAGGAGTGGCTGGGGACATACATATTTCCGAGAAGGGGGGTATACAGCACTGAGGGGTATATATCTCTAGAGGGGGGCATACAGCTCTAGATGGGCGCCTTAGGCTCTAAGGTGAGGGGACCATACAGCTCATGGGGGAACATGCAGTTCTGGGGGGAGAAGGGCATACAGCTTTGGGGGTATACAGAACCGGGGTGGGGGGACAAACAGCTCTGGGGGGTAAACAGCACTGGGGTGCAGGGTGACATGCAGCTCTGGGCGTATACAGCACTGGGGTCAGAGAACATACAGCTTTGAAGGTATACAGCACTGGGTGGGGGACAAACAGCTCTGGGGAATATACAGTTCTGGGGTGGGGGGTGACATGCAGCTCTGGGGTGGTATGCAGCACTGGGGTGGGGTGACATACAGCTCTGAGGGGATATACAGCTCTGGGGGGGTATATAGCACTGGGTGGGGGACATACAGCTCTGGGGTGGAGGGAACATACAGCTCTGAGGAGTATACAGCACTTGAGTGGAGGGGACATACAACTCTGGGGGTATAGTAGTATGCAGCCTCATAATCCTCCATATAGTATAATGCACCCAATATTCCTCCATATAATATAATGCACCCCATAGTGCTCCACATAATATAATGCAGTCTCATATTACTCCATATAGTAGTATGCAGTCCCCATATTCCTCCATATAGTATAATGCATCGCATTGCTGCACTTAATATAATTCAGCCTCATATTCCTCCATGTACTGTTATGAAGCCTCAGCGTCCTCCATATTGTATTATGCAGCCCCCATATAGTATTATGTATCCCCCATATTGTATTATGCAGCCCCCATATATGCATTATGTATAATGAATTATTCCAATAATAATTGTACATAGGGTGTTCTGGACAATATTGCTGAGACAACATCCTACTCTCTAACATTTTAGATACCCTACATGAACTCCTTAACCTGAAACATTGGTTTTAATGTGAATAAAATTTAGTTTTATATTATGTCTATTTTTTGTTTGCCATCTTTTTGTCAATCCTGTATAGGGGCAGTAAAGTTCAGCCAACACCAAGATCTATCGTCTTCCTTAATTTCTCCTAAATTTAGCTCATGTGGCATTAAATTAGCCATAAGCTTTAGTTCATTAAACAACAATTTCTCTTGACACCCCCTTAAATATACATACTCCACTGTATTTTCAGGGGGAGCTGGTAATTAGGCACTGCCAGACACCTTTGAAGACGATATACACTGATGAGTAAAATGGTAACAATGTTTTAAACTTTGAGTTTCATGCTCCATATCTCACCATCCACTGCAGCTTAGAACGTAAGACTACCTTCATTTTATAGACAATCGTCTTGGCTATTTCATACTTTAATTTGACGTATAACTATTTGGCAGATGATTAGTTATGCAGATGTCACTGCATTGTTAATGTTTTGCTCGTAAATTTACATTTTAGTTACTATTATTTTGTTAATATTTTGTAAATCCACCTTTGGCTCGCAAAACTGGCCATGCTCTCGATCTGTCTCGAAGTATGCTTCAGGACTTTGTCCTGCTGGAACACCATGTAATCCTTGTATACCCATAGTACCCGACCCATTTGCGCTTATCAGAGCCTAGTCTATTGATTTTGGTCTTATCGCCCAAATCACCCATTTTCAATCTTCTACTGTCCACTTTTCGCACTATGTTGCAAACTCGAGCAGACGCTTCTTATGATGATATTTAAAGTCGAGGCTTCTTCACCTTCTGTCATGTCACTTTTCCAGACTTGTATAACGTGTGTTGTACGTTGCTTGCATGAACGTGACTATCACAAAGCATACGAGCCACCACCATTGCCGTATTTGTTGTGCCGGAACTGATAGCCCGTGTTATGAGCTGACTTTTTGACTCCGATATTCAGGATGTCCACCTCTTGGCTTTTGAATAGATGGATGGAGTTCATTTCCTATTCTTACAACTGTCATGGCACTCAAATGATGCAGTGTGCACATTTTTTGACCAAGAGACTGCTACCAATGAGCTGGATGATGCCATTTTTCTTTTCTTGGGAAATCTTTGTAGCTGCCCTTTAATTTGAACCAGTGACTTTTCGATTGTGAATCAACCTAATAACACACTGAGCTGTTAGGGTATGTGAGAACAGGTGTCACGCATGCGTTTGTGGACACACTGCGCCACGAGAACGAGCTCACCCTGGAGAGGCATAGCTAACTGGCTACCAGGTTCTCCACTCTCGGTACAGTAGCAGCTGATCGCAAATCGGTCAGGGACGTTAGTACAGATTCGGGAGAGGGCAGAGCAGGACCACAGGCTGGAGATGATTTGGGTGGATTCAGGATGTATGGTGCAGGCTAGTCAGGTTCTAGTTCCCTGTCAAGGACAGAACTGGTTCCGGTATAGGGGCAGGCACAGGTGGAATAGCCTGGAGCGGGATAGAGCTACAGGACACAAACACTGGATATAGATGTAGAATACAGGATACGCATACAGCAACAGGACAGGATACAAGAACAGGTTAAATGCACAGTAGTACATGGTCAGGAACCTTGCTACCTTGCTGCAAAGGCACCTTCCTAAGGAGGAGGGTTCCCTAAATACCTAATGACTCCCAGTAATAGTCTCGAGGCATGACCTAATTGAGCATGCCACTTTCAAAAGCAGGAGATATGCATACGTTCTAAATGCGCTCACAGGAGACGTGTGTGACGTGCACAGGCCCCGGGAGCAGAAGGCAGCAACGGGGACAGGAGCCATGGCGGGAACAGTCCGCCTGGGAAGGTGAGAGCGGCGGCGTCCCTTCTGGGAAGAGGGAGTCGGGCAGCGCAGGTACTCCGCTACTGGTGTAACAACAGGTTGCAATTTGTAGTATACAGGAAGACATTTTTTTCCAACACCTGTAGCAAAACAATAACAATGCAGTGATATGACAAGAATCTACTTAACTAAGCATATGCTAAATAGTTGAAAGTCATTTATGTATGAGATAGCCAAGATGATTCAATTGCAAAATAGTAAATTGAACAAGAGTAACTAAAGCCCTCTTCACACGCTACAATAAATCTTACGATGTGTCGGCGGGGTCAAGTCGTAAGATGCACATCCGGCATCGTAAGTATGATTGTAGCGTGTAAAACCTCAGTGCAATTGCAATTGAACGAAAATCCGTTCATCGCATGCATGTCGTTCATTCCTCAAAAATTGAACGTGCAGTTGTGCAATGTTCCCGAGGCAGCACACATCGCAGTGTGTGACACCCGGGGAACATTGAACGACAGCTTACCTCCGTCTGTGGCTCCCGCCGATAATGCGGAAGGAAGGAGGTGGGCGGGATGTTTACGTCCCGCTCATCTCCGCCCCTCCGCTTCTATTGGCCGGCTGCCGCACATACAATTGAACGTGCCGCACATACGATGGGGGCGGGTCACATCGCATATGATATCGTATGCGAAATTGAAAGGTGTAAAGCAGGCTTAATTCCTATAGATCTATAGATTTGATGCTGCTAAAAACGAAAATAACAGATAAAATTGATAATTTTATTTTACAAGTGTCGATCTTGGAGAATTGTAATGCAGTAAATGTATGGGCTAGTAATCTTCATTACATTAAAAAAGCCTGGCCTTCGAGAGAAACACTTCAGCCTGGTGCCAAAAATGAACCATTAGTTGATCCTAAGAGAATTTTACTTCCTCTGCTACACATCAAACTAGAACTAATGAAAAACTTTGTACAATCATGCAATAAGAAAGTGAAAGTTTCAAGTATTTGACATCAGAATTTCCTCAACTAAGTCATGCAAAGATGAATGAAGGTATCTCTGTTGGCCCACAGATTAGGGATATTCAAGTTCGATGACGTTCTTCAGGTAGCGTGGAATAGTTTTAAGAGTGTTTGTTTAGGAATTTTTGTTTTATGCAAGTCCATGCTAATATAAAGCCGCTTTTACAGGAACAGCAAACCTATGAGATTACAGAAATCTCTTGCACACAGACACACATCGGCCTTTTTGTCTGACTGAAATGGAAAACAGCTGCGTTTTTGAATGAAGAAGCAGCTCAATTGTGTCAGCGTATTTGCCGCTTTTTCCACCATTGAAAGCAATGAGAGTGAAAAAAACGCAGCAGTGCATTTTTTGGTGTGTTTTTATTTGATCATGTACTGTAAACAAATAACACACAAAAAATGCCGCAAAAAAAACGCAGCAAAAAAACACAAGGGTTTTTTTTTAACCAACATGAGATCAGGTTTCACTGCCAAATAAAGCACCAAAAATGCCCTGTGTGAACATAGTGTTAGGCTTGAAATACAGGTTGAATATGTACAGGTAAAGTATAAGCAGTATGCTGCCTCCCAGCAGGGGTACAAAAACCTCAAAGGTGTTAACCGGTACAAACAAGTTATCACCTATTTGCAGGACAGATGATAACTTCCTGACCAGTGGGGGTCCGACCACTGGGACTTGAACCGATCAGCAGAATGGGGAATTTTTATATATGTACAACACTGCTCTATAGAAAATTTTCAAACATAAGCATTACATTATGTACTCTCAATCAAACGGCAATTAGGTCACAAAATAATGTATTCACATCAACTCAGAAGAGACCCAGCCAACTTTAGTTTAATATGTATGGGGGGAAGACAGGGCCCATGGACTCTGACGGACTGTTGGGCTGCGGCCAATTGTTCGTTCCAATCCTCGATGATGCCTACATGTGTTCATTGCAGGAAGAGCCCAGGTGACATAATATGTATGGGGACCTTTAATGACAGAAAAGCTTATTGTGCATGTGCTCTCAGTTTTAGTCTATATGCGCACGCTGCATTTTTTTCTGCACACAAACTGCCACCAAAACTGTTCACCTTGCCTGGAAATGTAAAAAAAATGCTTGTAATGATGGTACGCTTTTGCCGCAACTTTGCTGCGATTTTATTAATGCGTTTTTAAAGGAGAAACAAAATATGGATAAGGATAGGATAATTGATAGAAAGCTAGGATAGATAGAAAAAATAAGAATAGGCAGATAGAAAGAACATATAGAATAGATAAAAGGTCAGTACATATAGAATAGATAATAAGAAAGAACAGATAGAATAGATAGAAAAAAATAACAGAATAGAGGGATAGCTGGCTGGGACAGCAGTTTGTTTTGGTAAAAAATGACATGGGGTCCCGCTCGTTTTTCATATCCAGCACAGGAACAGCTGCAGCTGCGGGCTAGAACCCTCAGCTGTCTTCTGTACCTTGGCTGGTTGTTAAAAATAGAGGGGATCCCACACTTTTATTTCAGTATTTTATTTTTTTTGTTTTAAATGATTAGGGGTGGGCGGGACCCCATCATCATTTTTAAAAAAAAAAATTCTAAAACCAGCCAAGGTACAGCAGACAACTGGGGGCTGATATTATTAGGGTGGGAGGGCCATCAGTATTTGGCCCTTTCCAGCCTAACAATAGCAGCCCACAGCCGCCCTAGAAGTGGCACGTCTATAAAATGCATCAAATCTGGTGCTGGACCCAGCTCTTTCCATTGTCTTGGTGTAGTGGCAATTGGGGTAATCAGGAGTTAATGGCAGCCCATAGGTGCCACTAAGTCCTAGATTATTGATGGCAGTTGTCTATGAGACCCTGCCTCATCACTAATCTGTAAGTGAAAGTTAATAAACATAAATACCTTAAAAATTCTTTATTTGGAATACAATGCAAAAAGCCCCCTTTTTCACCAATTTAATAACCCCCAAACACCCCCTGTAGGTCCAAAGTAATCCACACGAGGTTCCACGGCATTTCACCTCTGCTACATCCCTGTCCTGTCACAGCGAGCGTCATAGAGCATGACTGACCGCTGTGAGTGCAGACAGAGACAGAGCGGTAAGATCAGAATGAACTCTGGTGAACCCCTGACGTCACAGTTGTGGGACCCGCACTACCGCATGTGTGGCAGCAGTGATGTCACGCGTTAATTCTGATTGATGTACCCACAGATCGTGCGGCTCACCTATGTCGCGGCCTCAAGAGAGAAGAGAGAGAGAGAAGAGAGAGACTCCAGAACAGTATTTCTTCATCATGGAACAATGTGGATGAACAGTTTTTTGTAACAAAACTGCAAGTATAACGCATGCACAATGCAACAATTTGGTAGCATGCATTTTTTCATGCGTTTTTCATGTCCTCATTGATTTCTATGGGTGACAAAATGTGACAAAAACGCAAGAAGTATGAACATGCTGCTTCTTTATTGTCAGATGAGTTTGACTAATAAACTGCAGACAAAAAAACTGCAATGTGCGCACAGCAAATCTGAATTGTCATACACTTTGCTGGGAAATCAAAAGGCAGAACTTGCTGACAACAAAAAACGCGGCAAAAAAACACAACGCGAGCAAAGAGCCTTAAGGCTGCTTTACATGGTACGACCGATTGTGCAATTTCACAATCGATCGTACCCGCCCCCGTCCTTTTTGCGTCACGGGCAAATCGCTGCCCGTGTCGCACAAAGTCAGTAACCCCCGTCACACGTACTTACCTCTTGTGCGACCACGCTGTGGGCGGCGAACGTCCACTTCCTGGAGTGGGAGGGACGTTCGGCGTCACAGTGACGTCACACGGCCGCCGGCCAATGGAAGCGGAGGGGCGGAGATGAGCGGGACGTAAACATCCCGCCCACCTCCTTCCTTCACATAGCCGGCGGCGGCCGCGTGACGCAGGTGAGCTGCTGTTCATCGTTCCCGGGGTGTCACACGGAGCGACGTGTGCTACCCCGGAAACGATGATCAACTAAATTAAACGATATTATGGAACCTAGTGAGCAGTACACGACTCATGATTTGTGAGCGATACTGCGTCGCTAGGAGGTGTCACACAGGCCGGCATGATGTGCGTCACAAAAACCGTGACCCCGACGATCTATCGCACGATAGATTGTCTGTTGTAAAGCAGCCTTTAGATGTAGAAGAATGCAAGGTGTAATATGAATGCCTTGAGGGAAACAAAAAACTGCAATTTTGTCTTTTTCATTTTACCATTTAGATTAGATAAGAATTAAAGGGGTTGTCCTCTTTCAGACAATGTTTTGCACCGACTGCAGTTTATCAAAAAATAGCAAACTGCACTGTGTTGACATTTCCCAGGTCCACCTAGAAGTCTCCGCTGCTGCTCTTGGTGTTTAGCGTTGGCTGTGCAGCAGACAATCAGTGAGCTCTGTGGCTCTGAAGGGTGTTTTCCCTCTACAAAGGCAGAGCAGATGAGGTCCCTGATTGGCAGATGTGACATGTCAGTGTGACGTCAATGCTGCAGCCAATGACAACCATGGGGAGCAGCAGAAGACTAAAGGGGGCTTTACACGCTACGATATCGTTAATGTTTTATCGTCGGGGTCACGTCGTTAGTGACGCTCATCCGGCGTCATTAACGTTATCGCAGCGTATGACACTTATGTGTGACCTAAAACGATCGCAAAAGTGGCAAAAATCGTTTGCCGTGGAGAGGTCGTCCTAAAACCAAAAATCGTTCACCTCTCATTAGCGATGTTGTTCCTCGTTCCTGTGGCAGCACACATCGCTGTGTGTGACACCGCAGGAGCGAGGAACATCTCCTTACCTACCTCCACCGGCAGTGCGGAAGGAAGGAGGCGGGCGGGATGTTTACGTCCCGCTCATCTCCGCCCCTCCTCTTCTATTGGACGGCTGCCGTGTGACGTCACACGACCCGCCCCCTTAGAAAGGAGGCGGATTGCCGGCCATAGCGACGTCGAAGGGCAGGTAAGCCGTTTGACAGGGGAGCATGATTTTGTGCGCGACGGGTAGCGATATGCCCGTGTCGCACAAACGATGGGGGCGGGTACGCACGCTAGCGATATCGTTACCGATATCGCTACCGTGTAAAGCCCCCTTAACTGGTGGACCTGGGGAACGTGAGTACAGCATGATTTGTTGTTTTTTTTAACAAACTGCAGCTGGAGCTGAACATTATCTGAAAAGGGACAATTCCTTTAAGGTCACCATAGATAGCTGCCGGTAGCTGCTCATTAATCCAAAAGTTATTTTTCACCGACTCCTCCATACACACGAATGCATGACTCCCCTCATTAAATCTAATGAGAATGGAGGTCATTGAGGCTAAATATCTATGGCTCCTTTTTCCATCCAGCCCTGCAAATTATCGGAGCATCCTCTATCTGATAAGTAAGGTTTCACCATTGGCATAAATGATTTTGCTTTCTGTCCAGCTAGTATTTTAGAAAATGCAGTAAAATTCAAACAGCCCCTCAGATTCTAGCTCTGTAAGACCAAATTGTATTACAATACATTTTACCAAAGTGTAGCAGGAGGTGTATTTTGTGCATTATATTTATACTGGAGAAAACGCTCAGTGAGTTGTACGACGCTTAACCTTGTACAATATGAGCTATTCATGCAATCTGCCATTCTTCTTCACAGGTAGAAGTTGCCTAATGTGAAGAAAGCCTCTGCTGGTTAAACAAAGACTGAACAATTCAGGAAATTAAAGGTCGGATATTTAAAAATAGTAATACAAATATAACAAAATCTCTTGAGGCAACATCTTGTGTACATGGCTTCAAACATCAATGTGGACATATTATGGTTTTTTGGTATGAAAACAGAAGGCTGGTCTACGCAAACTAATATATATTTTCTATGAGAAAGTGAAATGCATCCATCATCTATTTATAATATCTTCAGCATTTTCCAAAGCATTTCACGTTGAGCGATACAAATGATTGTAACCCATGAAGGACTATGGAAATAAGCATGTTCGCGGGCAGAGAGTACCGAAACACCAGGCTTCCCGTAAACTGACTGTTACAGTCAATGCCAAAGACAAAAGATGAGTTGAGAAAATGTGGTATTGCCATAACCCCTAAATGTAGTGCCAAATAAAAGAAGTGAGAGGTTACCAGAGAAAAGAATAATCATAAATTAGCTGTAAATACAGTGGAACCTTGGTTTACGAGAACAATCTATTCTAGGAGTGTGCTTGTAAACCAATTACTCATCTAGCAAAGCAAAATTTCCCATAGGAAATAATGGAAGCTCAGACAATTCGTTCCACAACTTGTTCAATGTCCCATCCTGGTCCCCTATTGTGCCATTCCACACACGCACAAACACACATATTATGCTCACCTTACCTTCCGTTCCCTCGCCGGCCTCCTGGTTCTTGTAGTTTGCCGGTACAGGATGTGTATCGGGTAACCCTCGCGACTGATGCCGGAGCTTCCGCTGCCAGAGCGCTGACGTCAAAGTCATGAGCAGCTTGCCTCTGATTGGTCAGCGCGCTACCTTTGAGAAGCGGCTGACAGCGGAAGTTCCTCCATCGTCGTGATGGGTACCCGATACACATCCTGTACTGGCGGACTACAGAAACTAGGAGGCCAGCGAGGGAACGGAAGGTAAGGTGAGCATAATATGTGTGTGTGCGTGTGTTTGTGTAGAGTGAGTCAGAGCGCGGTTAAGGTACGGAACTGGAAATGTGTGCGGTGAGCCTTTGCTCATACGGCAAAGCTTGCTCGTAAACTGAGTTACAAATTTACAGCAAGCTTTGCTCATATAGCTAAATACTTGCACACCAAGTTACTCGTAAACCAAGGTTCCACTGTAGTAAGTTCTGTAAATTAGTAATACGGCTCCATGATGCCAGGGGCCATGACCACTGAGGAAGGATTCTCCAGTCGTGATGCTTTGTGATACCCCAACCTTACCCTTAATAAATAACACACAGACTGCATGCGACTTGGTTAAAAAATTGGCCACAGCAGCCTTTATTACCTATTATTGACACTCTAACACAAGGGGGCGCCGTCCAACGGGCGACCCCAAACATATCATAATAGGTAACACAGAAATAACAAACAGTATATGTAACCCTATGTAGGCCCGGTCCAGAAACCACTTCTTACACCAATATCCCTGGCCGCAACACACCGGCCCAGAGATGAAGTATTAATCACCCCACGGATTAATAACCTCAAAACTTTGCAGAACCCTGTGCCTGCAATTTCCCAGAACCCGGAGACACCATACCAAGACAGTGTCTCTCGGTCCAGCAACCAATCCCTTAAAACCCGCCTCTGGACCAGACCTACCCCAGCTGCTGCGACAAACACACATCCCTTTTTATATAATTTATATATATATATATATATATATATATATATATATATATATATATATATATATCGTAGAAATAAACTCACGGAAACCCAAGGGAGGGTGGGCGGGGATCCTTTTCCCAACCAATCCCATACACCATCCCATAATACACCACACTCATTTTTATTAACCCCATCACTCATTCCCTTCCCTTTGGTCATGTTGCCCCTCCCCCCTATGAGGTCCATGGCTTTCTGATTGATCCCACAGCCACCCTATCTGGGCACCAGTAGCTTGAAGTCCTGAGCTCGATACTAGCCAGTGTTTTCAGTGTCCACATGTGATCGGTGAGTGTGTGACGGGGGCTATTACTGGAATAGCACAAATTCCTTCGGCCTGATAAATCAATATAAGGAGCTTTGTAATATACAGTATCTTATCAGACAAATCTTTTTCCTGCACTTCTGGACCAGTTCTACCCCTCTCCTGCACCTGAACTCACCTTATAGTTAAAAAAACAGCTCATATCCATCTTAGTCTATGCCAGATGGCTACAGTGTGAACTGACAGGATACCTGTCCAGCTACACTCCATAGAGAGGGCAGGGAGAGAAGGAGTAAGGCTATGTGCCCACGGGAGTTTGCACCTGCGGATATATCGGCAGGTACGTAGGAAGGTTTCCCGCAGCTGATCCCCGGAACCCGCAGCTATATTTAGCTGCGGGATTCCAGCGAAATAGCTGCAGTAAACCTGCGGACATTCCTGTGGATTACCTGCGGAAGTCCCGGCCTCTATCTCCATAGTGGAGCGCCGGGATTTCCGCAGGTAAATCGGCAGGAATACTTGACATGCAGTTATGTGCGGCTGCGGGACATCCGCAGCATATTCTGCAGCCGCACATACCGCAGCATGGACACAGACACTCCCCATGTCCCCTAGGATAACATGGGGGGTGTCAGATAAATACGCAGGTTTTCCGCAGCAAGCTCCTGTGGGCACATAGCCTAAGAAGCAAGTATCATAGTGAGAAAGCAGACACACACGATACCTCCCAGCCATCCAGGATCAAGCGGGACTGGCCTGAATTTAGGGGGGCTGTCCTGGGAAGTCAGGAGTATGTCCTGACAGCTCCTGTGTATGTGTCCCTAGGTCACAGATGTAGCTGAAAATAAGAGTGGAGGAAAGAGCAGAAAGAGGAGGAGCAGCACACAAGTAAGAAGTGTTTGTATTGGTGTAGCAGAGCTGTGTGTGCATTGATGTAGCAACGCGATGTGTATATATTGATGTAGCAAAGATGTGGGTTTTGATGTTGCAGAGCTGTGTGTATTTGTACTGACATACAGTGGGGAAAATAAGTATTTTATACACTGACAATTTTGCACGTTTTCCCACCTACCAGGAATGGAGAGGTCTGAAATTTTTATTGTAGGTACACTTCAACTGTAGTAGACAAAATAGAAAAAAAAATCCAGAAAATTACATTGTATGATTTTTTTAATAATTACTTTGCATTTTACTGAATGAAATAAGTATTTGATCACCTACCAACCAGCAAAAATTTTGGCTCTCATTACCTGTAGTAAATGCAGCTTTTTGAACTTGATACCTGTATAAAAGATACCTGTCCACACACTCAATCACACTCCAACCATGATCAAGACTAAAGAGCTGTCTAAAGACAACTGGGATAAAATTGTAGACCTGCACAAGCCTACAACAGGCTAAAGGACAACAGGCTAAAGGACAACAGGCTAAAGGACAACAGGCTAGCAGCTTGGAGGAAAGGCAACAAATGTTAGTGCAATTATTAGAGAATGGAAGAAAGACAAGATGACTATCAATCTTAGTCGGGGGCCCAATGCAATATCTCACCTCGTGAGGTCAGGATGATTCTCAGAAAGGTCAAGAATCAGGCCAGAACTACACAGGAGGACCTGAGCAAAACATTACCGTTACGGTAGTGTGAAACACTACGCTTTCATAGATTAAAATCCTGCAGGGCTTGCAAGGTCCCCCTGCTCACACCAGCACATGTCCAGGCCTGTATGAAGTTTACCATTGACCATCTGGATGATCCAGAGGTGGCACGGGAAAAGGTCATTTAGTCAGATAAGACCAAAATAGAACTTTTTTTGGTATCAACTTCACTCACCGTGTTTGAAGGAAGATGAAGGATGAGTACAACCCCAAGAACACCGAACCAACCATGACGCATGGGGGTGGAAACATCAGATTTTGGGGTTGCTTTTCTTTAAAAAGCACGGGACAACTGCTTCGTATTGAAGGGAGGATGGATGGGGTCATGAATCGCAAGATTTTGGCCAACAGTTGCCTTTCCTCAGTAAGAGCATTGAAGATGAGTTGTGGCTGGGTCTTCCAGCATGACAGTGACTTGAAACACACAGCCAGGGCAACTAAGGAGTGGATCTATAAGAAGCATTTCAATGTCTAGCCAGTCTCCAGACTTGAACCCAATAGAATCTCTTCGGAGGGAGCTGAAACTCAGTGTTGCCCAGTGACAGAACCGAAACCTGAAAGGTGTTGAATGGAGGAGTGGGACAAAATCTCTGCTGCAGTCTATGCAAACGTCATCAAGAACTATAGGAAACTTCTGACATTTGTAATTGTAAACAAAGGTTTCTCTACCAAATATTAAAGGGGCATTCCCATCTCCAAGATCCTATGCCATGATGTAATAATAATATTAGAATATACTTCTAATTAGAAATATAGCATAGTTCTCATAATTCACTATATCACTTACCTCATGTGCAAGACCTTCGGTATCCATGACTACGACCACACATATAGTCAGTTAGTTGATCGTGGTTGTAACCATGGATACCTAAGGTCCTGCAATGACCTGAACATAAGGTAAGCGACATAGTGAATCAGGAGAACTATACTACATTTGTAATTGGAGATATTTGCTAATATTATTATTACAACACCGACTACATATTGGGATAGGATCTTGGAGATGGGAATACCCCTTTAAGTTCTAGTTTTCTATTGTATTAAATACTTATTTCATGCAGTAAAATGCTAATTAATTATTTAAAGGGGTGGTTCACCCATTTTTTTTATTTTCTGTAGGAGTTATACTTACCATTCTAGGCGTCTTCTCCATTGGCTTGTGTTTCCATTTCTGGCACTGAGCGGCGCTATGCTGCACGCTCAGTGCCTGTCACATGACCCCCTGGAGCTGTGGCCGCCGGCATCCTCTGACGTCCCGGCATTTCCGGGCTCTCAAACAAGACGGGTACGTCACAGGATGCCGGCGCCACTCAGATTGAGTGACAGGGCTGTGGGCGGTGACTACCGCACGTCACAGCTCAGCATCGAGGGGAGGATCCGGAGGACGTCACTGTGGAGCCGGAAGCGTCCTGCAGATGGTGAGGCACGGGGCGCAGTGTGCAGTACAGGGGGAGGGTTCTTCAGCTGAATCCCCCCCTGCACGTAAGTATGTGATCACACTGTCCACCCGCCCGCTCTGCTGCGATGTCAGGAGAGCGGCCGGTGTCGGGCAGTGTGATCATCTGCTCCTCCCAGCAGCAAGACACTGACAGGCATGTCACCGCTGTGCTCTGCCATCTGTCCTGCTGCATGGGACCAACTGTCTGCACTCTGTCACCTGCACCACAAGTCACAGAGTGGAGACAGTTGGTGACAGAGCACCTCTGCCCCCCCCCTCTTCTTTCCCCACTCTCTTCTCTCCCCCCACTCTTCCCCCCTCTCTCTCTTCTCCCCCCTCTCTCTTCCCCCCCCCTCTCTCTCTTCTCCCCCCCTCTCTCTTCTCCCCCCCTCTCTCTTCTCCCCCCCTCTCTCTCTTCTCCCCCCCTTCTCTTCTCCCCCCCCTCTCTTCTCCCCCCCTCGCTCTCTTCTCCCCCCCTCGCTCTCTTCCCCCCCCCTCGCTCTCTTCTCCCCCCCCTCGCTCTCTTCTCCCCCCCTTGCTCTCTTCTCCCCCCCTCTCTCTCTTCTCCCCCCCTCTCTCTCTTCTCCCCCCCCTCTCTCTCTTCTCCCCCCCTCTCTCTCTTCTCCCACCCCGCTCGCTCTCTTCTCCCCCCCTCTCTCTCTTCTCCCCCCTCTCTCTCTTCTCCCCCCCGCTCGCTCTCTTCTCCCCCCCGCTCGCTCTCTTCTCCCACCCCCTCTCTCTTCTCCCCCCCCACTCGCTCTCTTCTCCCCCCCGCTCGCTCTCTTCTCCCCCCCGCTCGCTCTCTTCTCCCCCCGCTCGCTCTCTTCTCCCCCCGCTCGCTCTCTTCTCCCCCCCTCGCTCTCTTCTCCCCCCTGCTCGCTCTCTCCTCCCCCCCGCTCGCTCTCTTCTCCCCCCTCGCTCTCTTCTCCCCCCCCCTCGCTCTCTTCTCCCCACCCCTCGCTCTCTTCTCCCCCCCCTCGCTCTCTTCTCCCCCCCCCTCGCTCTCTTCTCCCCCCTCTCTCTCTTCCCCCCCTCTCTCTTCTCCCCCCCTCTCTCTCTCTTCTCCCCCCTCTCTCTCTTCTCCCCCCCTCTCTCTCTTATCCCCCCCTCTCTCTCTTCTCCCCCCCCTCTCTCTTCTCCCCCCCTCTCTCTCTTCCCCCCCGCTCGCTCTCTTCTCCCCCCTCTCTCTCTTCTCCCCCCCCTCTCTCTTCTCCCCCCCGCTCGCTCTCTTCTCCCCCCCGCTCGCTCTCTTCTCCCCCCCGCTCGCTCTCTTCTCCCCCCCGCTCGCTTTCTTCTCCCCCCCCGCTCGCTCTCTTCTCCCCCCCCGCTCGCTCTCTTCTCCCCCCCCCGCTCGCTCTCTTTTCCTCGCTCTCTCCTGGCATGGTCAGTACAGAAATCTCTCCATCGTGGAGGGGTGAGAGGGAGTAATAAACATGGAGTCCCTACTGTGTCTGTGTATTTATTTCTAATAAAGTATTTTTCTCTGTGTGATGTCTTTTTTTTTTTTTTTTTAAACCCTTTGTTGGAGATTTTTAATGGCCAGGTTAAACTTGGCCTGACATTAAGAATCTCGGGCTTTATACCAGCTGGTAAAACATAGCTGGTATTAACCCCTTATTACCCAGCGTGCCACCTGCCACCAGGGCCACTGGAAGAGTTGGATACAGCGCCTGAAGATGGCGCTTCTATGAAAGCGCCATTTTCTGGGGCAGCTGTGGACTGCAATTCGCAGTGGGGGGCCCAGAAAGTTTGGGCACCCTGCACTGTGGATTCCAATCCCCAGCTGCCTAGTTGTACCTGGCTGGACTCAAAAATTTGGTGAAGCCCACATCATTTTTTTTTTTTTTTTAATTATTTCATGAAATTCATGAAAAAAAAGGGCTTCTCTATATTTTTGGTTCCCAGCCGGGTACAACTAGGCAGCCGGGGGTTGGGGGCAGCCCGTAGCTGCCTGCTGTACCTGGCTAGCATACAAAAATATGGCGAAGCCCACGTCATTTTCTTAAAAACGTTTTCAGGGAAAAACCTTTATAAAAAAAAAAATGCTTCCCTGCATTTCTATTGCCAGTGAAAGTAACACCAAGCAGCGGGGGCTAGCAGCCAGTAGCTGCTTTGGTTACCCTTAGCAATAGAAAATGCAGCGGGAGCCCACAAACAATGTGATTTTTTTGTTTTTTTATTTTTAATGAATTTTTTTAAAAACAAAATCGGCATGGGCTTCGCCCATCGAGCACCAGAGCATTTTACTTCTCATTCATCCCAAGTAATCAGATGACTCCAGTGTCAGCCGATTACTTGTTCTGTGTCCCCCTGCATCCATCGCAGCGTGTACGGGCTGTGAGGTGAGCGGAGTGGAGACAGTGACATGCTCTGCTCTGACACATAGTGTGCTGCATGTCACTATCTTTCTCCACTCTGGTACTTGTTGTGCAGGTGACCGGATGCTACATTTCACTAACTGTCTCCACTATGGGACTTGTTGTGCAGGTGAGAGTGTATACAGTTGGTACTATGCAGCAGAAATCACAGAGTGGGGCAGTTAGTGACATGTATCATCCGGTCACCTGCACAACAAGTCCCAGAGTGGATACAGTGACATGCAGCACACTATGTGTCAGAGCAGAGCATGTCACCAACTTGCTCTGCTCTGTCACCTGCGGTGCTGCATGTCACGTTTTTGCCGCGATTTGGTGCCTTTTTTGCTGCGTTTTTGCTCACTGCGTTTTTAATCAGTGCACAATGCCATTAAAGATTGTTGATGAAAAAAAAAAAAGGTCTGATGTCATTTCCTTATTCAAAATGTTCATTGTATGCAGGAGAGCAGACAGCAGCTGCAGAACTACAAGAACTACAAGGCTCAGCATCCTCCATTCACTAGTGTATGCAGGAGAGCAGACAGCAGCTGCAGAACTACAAGGCTCAGCATCCTCCATTCACTAGTGTATGCAGGAGAGCAGACAGCAGCTGCAGAACTACAAGGCTCAGCATCCTCCATCCAGGACTGTATGCAGTTTTTTACCCAAAAAGAAAAAAAAAATGACATAGGCTTCGCCATATTTTTGTATGCTAGCCGGGTACAGCAGGCAGGTACGGGCTGCCCCCAACCCCCAGCTGCCTATTTGTACCCGGCTGGGAACCAAAAATATAGAGAAGCCCTTTTTTTTTTAATTATTTCATGAATTTCATGAAATAATTTTAAAAAAAAATGACGTGAGCTTCGCCTAATTTTAGTGTCCAGCCGGGTACAACTAGGCAGCTGGGGATTGGAATCCACAGTGAAGGGTGCCCAAGCTTTCTGGGCACCCCCACTGCGAATTGCAGTCCGCAGCCACCCCAGAAAATGGCGCTTTCATAGAAGCGCCATCTTCTGGAGCTGTATCCAACTCTTCCAGCTGCCCTGATGCCGGGTGGCTAGCTGGGTAATAATCGAGTTAGGGCTAGCTGTATATTATCAGCTAGCCCTAAGTCCGAAATTCATGGTGTCACGCCAATATTAGACATGGCCACCATGAATTTCTAGTAATGATAAAAAAAAAACACAACACACAGAAAAATATTTTTATTAGAAATAAAACACAACACAATTAGTGACTCCATCTTTATTGAAATAAACCCCCCTCCGCAGTAATCCTGGGTTAGGGTCCCGCGCCGTCCAATCAGGATCCAATATCATCTGATCGGTTTGCTGGAAGGCAAAGCGATCAGATGATGTGTCAGGTTAAACTACATGAATCACATCACACATCAGCTGATTGTATAAAAGCCGATTATACAATCAGCTGATGCATCAGTGCAAAAAAAAAAAAAAAAATACTCAAGTCTGTGATGATTACC
The DNA here is from genome assembly GCF_048569485.1 of Anomaloglossus baeobatrachus. Lineage (NCBI taxonomy): Eukaryota > Metazoa > Chordata > Amphibia > Anura > Aromobatidae > Anomaloglossus > Anomaloglossus baeobatrachus. Next base: position 140,634,956 of record NC_134353.1, on the reverse strand, counting down.
GGCAGCGCCTGGAGCGGAGTCTGATCCTGGCCCATCACTGCAGGAGCGGCCGGTAATCAGCTGATGAAGTCCCCTGACGGCAGGATCAGCTGATAGCCGGCCGAGCGCGAAGAAGCCGGCGAGACTACGATCAGCTGATGCGTCAGGTGACTGCATCAGGTGATCCACGGCCAGGTCCTGCAAGCTTCGTGCGTGCCCCGGGGAGACTGCACACAGCCAGAGCGGCGGGACCGAGACAGGGGCTGGAAGCAGGCATGGCACCGGGACCCTGCAGACAGGTGAGTATGACATACACACACACATACACACTGTATATATACACACACACACTGAATATACGCACACACACTGTATATACACACATACACTGTATATACACACACACTGTATATACGCACACACTGTATATACACATACACTGTATATACGCGCACACACTGTATATACGCACACACACTGTATATACGCGCACACATACACATACACTGTATATACGCGCACACACACTTTCTTCCCCTGGTTGTGCAGAGCTGCTGCTGTCTCTGTATGATTGATCTCAGTGCATCCACAGGGAAGAGGCAGGGAGGAGACAGGGTGGGAGCAGAGTGGGTGTATTAGACACAATGGGTGTGTTAGATAAGCCAGACACCGCCCTAGAGCCACAAAGAATTCTGGGACTTGTAGGAACTGAACACAGGAAGTCAGAGGAGAGATTAACCCCATCAGAGCTGGAGCCAGCAATGACCGTGTGCTGCTAGTGCATACTAAAAGGTAATTTTGCTGAAAAAACATAATAGATGTGTTGAGGGGCACATATTAGCAAGATTTATCAGAAAAAAAAAAATCAGTTTTGGTAACTGGACAACTTCTTTAAAGATCATACAATGTGATTTCATGGATTTTTGTTTTATTCTGTCGGTCACAGTTGAAGTGTACGTATGACGAAAATTGCAAACCTCTCCAATCTTTGTAGGTTGGAAAACTTGCAAAATCTGCAGTGTATCAAATACTTATTTTTCTCACTGTAGCACAGCTGCATGTGTTTGCATTGATGCAGCAGAGTTGTGTATATGTGTATTGATGTATTGTAACAATAATGTATATATTTAGATTGTAAGCCCTTAGGACAAGCTCTTCTTGTACAGTATTAAGGTAAATTGGGCTATACTGTATATTATTACACATCTTGCATTTTGGTGTAAACTGGGTCGGGGGTTGTGGCTGTTCCTCCAGTAGTATTATACAGCCATTGGGCTCATTGGTAAAATAATCTGCACATGTAGAGTATAAAGGGAACCTGTCACTAGATGTGGGGCCTATAAGCTTCAGCCACCACCACTGGGCTCTTACATACAGCAGTCTAACATGCTGTATATAAGAGCCCAGGCCGCTGTGTAGAATGTAAAAATCACTTTATTATACTTACCTAAATGGTCGGTACGGTGCAGACGGGACACATGGGTGGCTCCGTTCTCCGGGTGCGGCGCCTCCTTTTCGGCCATCTTTGTCCTCCTTCTTCTGAAGCCGGGGTGCATGACGTGTCCTACGTCATGCACACGCGCCGGCATTAAAGTCCTGCGCAAGTGCACTTTCATCTGCCCTGAACTGGGCAGATCAAAGTATTGTAGTGCGCCTGCACAGGACCTCAATGCTATACAGTATACAAGAGCCCGGTGGTGGGGGCCACAGCTTATAGTCACCAAATCTGGTGACAGGTTCCCTTTAAGCATTACTAATTATTTTTCGTGGGGCCTCTCAGGCTGCAGAAAAGCTACAGTTGGCCTTACCTCCACGCTGCTGAATATATTCCTTCTTTCTTACGTAGGAGGAATGTGATATAGTGAGTGTGATCATACAATGATTAGCTGCTGGGTTAGAAATATCCCGACTCACACTATCTATAAGTGCAGTGTGCAGAATTACCACTGAGTCCTAAAAGATGCTCTCCCCTGCCTGGACTGCCATTAGAGAAAGTGCAGTGGGATTGGGCTCAGTACTCTATAATAAGGGAACCATATCAGAGGGCAGGAAGCAATCGACTTGACAGACAACCTAGAAATGGCACATCAAGTAAAGCAAGTGTATACGCAGCAAACACAAGGGCCTCTATATTATTCCTTAACCTCTCCATGACAGGTGACATACATTTATATCATAAGTAAATAAAGTACAGTATAGCACACTCTCGGGGGAACTAAAACAAAAAATAACACAGGCATGCGAAATATGGGTTTATGAAAATTGTCTCAAGTCCAATGACTGATTCTTATGTTTTCTTATGCCCTGATTTAAAAAAACACTTCTACTTTAAACCATCACTTATGGATTTTGTACAAAACGTGCGTGAAATTACATAAAAGTGGGATAAACAAGAAAAATCTATATTTTAGCCAAAAATGTAGTTATTTAATCATCTATTATTTATTACAGGTAGTTTACTATTACTTAATTGAAATGTACATTTGTTAACCTGTATGGTGAATAATGGGGAATATTATACTAGGTAGCAACCTATTAGAGCTCTCTGTAGCCATACCACTTTGGTATTAATTAGGGTCACTTATTGTAATTTGTAGCATTGCCTTGTATGCATTTTTCCTGCTCCCCTCTTCTTGTATTTTGACCTAGTCCATAGGTAAATTTGAAGGCTTGCCTAGATACCATAAGTTGAAAAGTGCAGTTAGAACCTTCCGCACTTACTTTTTGGTTCCCATATTTCATAGTCTTGGTACTTTACATTAGCTATGCACACCAATGGTTATGTAACTGTGGCATCCCTATCTCTATGTTTGCCGGCATTCCGGTTCTTGCCTGCACTTCTGCAGCTGTGTTCTTCTCTCCTCCCAGCCAGTAGGGACACTGGTGCCGTTACCTCCCCAGTTGCTCGCTTGACCTTGCAGGCGTACTTGTGTTGCATGCTTCCCTTCATGGCCATTCTGGTGCTGCGTGGTCCTCTGCTCGCCTGCATGGCGTCCCACTAATTTGCGTGGTACTCTGCTCCCCTGTACGACCATCCTTGTGTGTCCCGATTCTCTGCTATCCCGGATGGCCGCCCACGTGTTGTGTGGTCTTCTCTCCTGTGTTGCCGCCCACGTGCAGTGAGGACACCAGTTCTTCTCTGCAGCTGCCCACGTGTTTCAGCCCCAGGCCCTGAGCATGCCAAGCGGTTTCCTGCCAATGTTGCGTGCGCTTCCCATCTCCTAAATGTGCTGCACACTCCTTGTAAAGGTGTCGACAGCCTATTGCTGGGAGGCACCAAATATTTGAGGCTTACGCACCTCTAGGGAGGGGCCTGATCAACTTTATAGGTTTCTTGCCTAGTATCTGTATATTGGTCCAGCCTGTTGCTCTGGTCTGCGTGTATCCAGCACTAGTCTTGCCTGTAACCAGTTCTGTGTATGCTGAAGTTCCTTACCTTGTCCTGCCTATGTTCCTGTATTTGTCCAGCCCGTTTTCCTGTCCATGTTCCTGGACCTGTCCAGCCTGTGTTCATGTGTGTGTGTTCCTTGACGCATCCATGTACTGCACATCCGCTAACAATTCAAATTAATAAGGGACACGTGCACATTGGTTGCTGCCAACATCAGGAACAGCTGATCGACAGGGGGCAGGTATCACACATCCCATGATCAGATTTTCATGACCTATCCTACGGGTAGAATGAGCAGTCCTATTTTTATCTTCTAAAACTACATTTCCCTGCAGCACCTTGCTACATCTCAGTGTTGCAGGTCTCTCTCTCATTCTCCAGTGTGCTTCCTAATAGAGATGGATAAATCTCAATATGGGCAATTTTTAATTATATTGATGAGGTGGCTATTCATAGTTTTTAATATATCCTACTTCCCCCTGCATGCATAGCAGAGAGAAACAGAGAATAACTGAGTTGTGGTACAACCCAACTCTCAGTACAATTCAGAAGCTTTGAGAGGAGCTGGTGAATGTTTTATTAGATAGGGACATAGGTGCATCTGTTTTTCAATAGAGAGGTTCAATAGGTGTAAATGCTGCTGAAATCAGTTGGCTCTTCAGCAAAGCATATTTTTAATGTGCTACAACACCAGGTCATCAGCTGTGAAGGTACAATAAAGAGAACCCCAAGGGAAATATCATCAATATACCATTAGGTCCAGAAATATTTGGAATGTGACCCAATCTTTGTGATGTGGGCTCTGCGGGCCACTATTTTTTTTATTTAAAATGAACCAACTGAGATGCAATTATAATGTAGATTTTCAGGTTTAATTAAAGGGGTCAAACAAAAATATCCTGTGAAACGTTTGGGATTGCAACCATTTTTCAACAAAGCCTCCTCATGTCAGCGGCTCAAAAGTAAGTAGACTAATTAACTTTGAAATAAATAAAATGTTTAATTCAAATGCTTTTATTCAAGTTAGATTAACCCTAGAACGCGCAACCATAGAAATCTACTATAGAAAACAAGTAACCTGGCAGGCCTGCGAGGCCCCAGGTATGCGTTCTAGGGTTAATGGTTTTCCCTTTACTGATCCCAGTCCTCTTAGGCTATGTGTCCACATTGCTTTTTACCTGCTTTTTTGCTGCTTTTTCAACTGCAGCGTTTAATGCCAAAATGGTTGTGTTCTGCTTTTCAAGCATAGTCTATGGGAATTTGGGTTTCTTGTGCCCACTATGCAGTTCAAACTCCAGCCTTTTTGTGGCAGAACTTTGGGCAAAAACTCTGCTTTGCAGTTCAAAACTCAAATAGCAAAAACAATTGACATGTCAATGCTTTTGAGGTGCGTTTAGATAACATAGAAGTCAATGAGAAGCAGGGAGCAACCAAGAAACATCAAAATTCCAGCGTTTTACCTGCTTTTTAGGTGCAGAAAACATGCGTTTTGGACTACTAAAACGCATGCTTTTTGCACATCAAAATAATGATTTCATATGTCCCTTTACACACACACATAGTCCGACAATTTATGTAAAGAAAATTATCATTTTATTGCTATATTTTCGTTTTTTATTAAATAACCGATATAATTCTATTAAATCTTGCTATTTTCTTTTTTTTCATACAAATATTTGTGTCCCTTTTTTTTCTCTTTTTTCATTTTGTTTGACTGTTGTAACTTTATTTATCATTGTCTTGATGTTCAAAACGCATGTGTCAAAGTGCATTTGAAAAAGCATCTAAAAAGTGCTAAAAACGCACCAAATACGCGGCAAATACGCATGCGTTTTAAGCGCTAAAGTTCTGCAAAAGGCAACTTTGGCTAATTCAATTAAGGACAAAACGTGCATTTAGAACTGCAAGTAGGGAAAAGCAACGTGCACACATAGCCTTATATTTAGTAGCCAGGAACTAAGGATGTTTCTTTACATTTAAAAATATGGAAAGAAAAATGGGAACAGAGACTGCTGTAAGAGAAATGTCACTTTCATATATTAGAAAATGTCTCATATTTACATTTTCCTTTGCTTTTAATAGCATCATTAAAGATACTTATTGCTTTTAATCACATCATTAAAATGTGAAGAGGATACAGGCATATGTCTAACATTTAGTAATAATAAAAATAAAAAGGGAACATATCATATCCCCAAGCACTATTAGGCCATGTGTCCAGGGGAGATCGTACCTGCGGACTTTTCTGCTGGTTCACGCAGCAACTCCCCAGAATCCGCAGCTATCCATTGCTGCGGTATTTCTGCGGAATTGTTGCGGTAAACCTGCAGAAACAGTGCAGATTTTGTGCGGAATTCCTGCCCTGTATCTCCATAGTGGAAAGGCAGGAATTCTGCAGATAATTCCGCATGAATAATGGACATGCAGTTACGTGCGGCTGCAGGAAATCCGCAGCATTTTCTGCAGCTGCAAATATTGCAGCATTGATATAGCACTCCTCAAATCCCATAGGATAACATGGGCAGTGTCTGTACTTGCGTAAACCCGCGGATTTATCTGTAAAATCTAGAAAATCCACGGGTTTTCCCGCAGAAAATTCTGCAGTAACTTTCTCCCGTAACCTGCGGGTATGGAGGTAAACGTATCATATCACTAAACACTATTAACCTGCAGATATGGAGGTAATGTGCAGGTCAATAACGTTTTAAAGCTGTGCTTCCAACAGCCTCCAGCTTTCAGTCATAGAGGCGCAGTCGGCACCGCTTCAGTCACCACTTTGTACATAGTGAGCAGCGGCTGTATCGCGCTCAGGCACTGACAGTCGGTTATACACTGATACACTATATAGCCAGCTGTCAGCCAGTGACAGCACTGAGCGGTGACTGAAGCCACGTTGACCGTGCATCTACGACTGGAACCGGAGGCTGCTGGTAAGGCCGGAGTTCAACTTGCGTATGACTTGTGCGAGTCTCGCATCAGTATCACCCGGCATGGCCGCACACTCTCCGGTCACAAGCGCCTCAGCTGCATAGAAATACATGCAGCCGACCCGCTCCTGTCAGGAGAGTGTGCGGCCATGCCGGGTGATACTGATGCGAGACTCGCACGAGTCATACGCAAGTGGAATTATTCCCTAACAGTATAGTCCATTTCCTCCTCCCGGTAGTTGGGCTTTCACTATGGCGGCTGCAAGCTTTAGAACGTTACCAACCTGCAGATTAACCCCATGTCTGCAGGTTAATAGTGATTGGGGACATGACAGGTTCTCTTTAAATTCTGCATGCCCTGGTCTATTTTTTGGTGTCAAACAGCCTCCATATAAGAATACATTGGCAAGAATGATCTATCATGATAAAAACCCACTGTACCTGCAATGAGCACATCTGGAATACAAATACCACATATTGAGACAATGGACTGAAACGTATTGTAGTAAAATAAGAGAAATATAAAGCACAAAGTATCTGGTCACAGACGTAACTTGTTTTCAAGCGCTAATTTCCTTTTCATTTCTTCTGATGCATTTAATATAATTTAACATGTGTACTGAAAGTGATGGCACCATACTCCATAGATAAGGGATCGTGATTTTCAGCCTGGTATATTACAATAATATTACTACAAAATAATACATTCCTAAAGTGTGTTAGGATTAGATTTTTCTAAATGCAAAATTCCTACCTATAATGTCAGCTATTGACAGAAAGCTCTGTGGCCTTGTATTACTGGGTGACTGCACAATGTAACATTATTAGTGAAGGCTACATCGTCTCTAGCAAAATAAGGAGAAGGCTCTTAAAGAGAACCTGTCATCACGATTTAGAATTTAAAAATATGGCCATAATTGTTTTGTTATACTGATTGAATAGATAGTATACGCATGCAACAACATTTTCCTGAAGACCATTAGAGTTAAATTTGTGCAAGGGTCGCCCACTTCAAGGACGGCAACGGCCTATACGTTAAAAAAGGAGGCACGATCAGACACCAGAGGCAGGTGGGGGAGCTTAGACAGAGCCAAAGACCCTCTCGTGATGACAGGTTCTTTTTAAAGGTTCCACTACTTCATTTTTTATTTAGTTCAGGCTTATGAGCAGTGCTTGTAACTTGCCTTATATCTTTTATACTGTCTTTTCACAGTAGCGTCATGACTTGAGTTGACATTGGAAGCCATAATAACGTGGCCAACAATTTCTTTCTTTCATCTTGCATATCTAGTCCCTGACTGACTTAACGAGGTCTTTCAGGGTTGTGGTATGTTAACACCAATTATACTATAGCGCTGCAGACTACTGCACTATTCTTGCCTTTACACATACTGGAAACCTTGTTGGAGATCGAGAAATGTTCATGAGGCAAGTGTTACTCACTTTCCCTGATCCTGCATCGGATGCTGGGTGCTCCTCCAGCCATCTGTGATGTCATATGGTGAAGGTTTAGGGTATGTGCACACGCTGCAGAAATTTTCTAAACCAAAAACACACCTTGCAGCCGTAAAACACACAAAAAAAATGTGTGTTTTTTGGTGCATTTTTTTTAGTGAATTTAATGGCTAGAAAGTACAGTTGAGCGAGTACCTAACTATTCGTACTCGCTATACTCAGAATGAGTACTGTCTAATACTCGCGTATTTGTTCCGAATAGCATGTGCAATGCAAGTCAATGGGGAATACTTGGAAAGTAACGACTAACCCGAATTCCACACTATTCACTACTTGCACAAATAGAACGGCATTAGGGTTACTCGTTACATCGTCAGTTTTTCCCCGTTGACTTGCATTGCACACGCTATTCGGAATGAATACGCGAGTATTATACAGTATGAGTATAGCGAGTATGAATAGTTAGGTACTCACTCAACTCTACTGGAAAGGTTAAAAACGCAGGAAAAAACGGACCAACAATTGACATGCTACTTCTTTTTTCTGCACCAAAAACTGCATGGAAAAAAAGAAGCAACGTGCGCACAGCACTTCTGATCTCTCATAGACTTTGCTGGGAGAAGGATATACATGCATATTTGGGCAACAAGCTGCACAATAAACCGCACCCAAAAACGCCTCAAAAACTGCACCGTGTGCACAGGCCTTATGACTCAGCTCAGGTGGTATGCTCAGTATCCCGTTAGTTGGTGTCCTTGCTGGCACAGTGGATTGCGTTCCTTCGCCGTCTACAAACTCCTGATAAACCCAGGTCTGCTATGTCGCTGGTAACTGTGCTACACCACTGGCCTGCTAATCCATCGGCTCTGTGACAAACCCAGCTCTGCTACATTGCTGAGTAGCCTTGCTTTATCATTGTACCAGCTCTGCAATGGACTCTGTAACAAACTCAGCTCCAGCATATAGCTCTACTATACCACTGGTGCAGTTTTGTAGCAGAACTTTTTGAGTCAATCAGCTCTGCTTCACCGGTTTCTTGTAATGAGCCTACGCAGCCATTTTTCTGGACCAACTCTGCCACACTAGATGTTTTGGTGTCTACTCTACTGTTCAAGTTGCTATGACCTCACTCTGCTACATCAGTTGTTGCTCTGTATCTCTCTACTGTACCAATATCATCCTTCCATGCTCAATAACACCTGCTCATGCAGAACAAGGGCTTTGAGAATCCACCTCGCCAGACATAACAGCAAAAACGAATGGTCTATTTGCGATGATGAAGTGAATACTTGTATGCTGGCTTATCAGATCATTTAGGCTATATTCACACGTGGCATCTTTTTCGTCAGTGCATCTAATGTACCAAGCAGTGCTGATGTCTAGGATCTGTGTGCTGCAGAATCCATACGCCCATCGTTGCATAGTATAAAATATACATCTCATGGTACAATGTCTATACATTCTAATTATAAAAAAACAAATTAAACACACCTGTAGATAAGGTGGAACATAGCTGCCAATCATGAGGCTGTTTTAAGTGACTAAAGGGGGCTTTACATGCAACGACATCGCTAACGAGATGTCGTTGGGGTCACGGAATTCGTGACGCACATCCGGCCTCGTTAGCGATGTCGTTGCGTCTGACACGTACAAACGACCGATAACGATCAAAAATACTCACCATATCGTTGATCGTTGACACGTCGTTCTAATCTCAAATATCGTTGCTGTTGCAGGACGCAGGTTGTTCGTCGTTCCTGCGGCAGCACACATCGCTATGTATGACACCGCAGGAATGAGGAACAACATCGTATTTGCGTCCGCCGGCAACGAGGAAGGAAGGAGGTGGGCGGGATATTCCGGCCGCTCATCTCTGCCCCTCCGCTTCTATTGGTCGGCCGCTTAGTGACGTTGCTGTGACGCCGCATGAACCGCCCCCTTTGAAAGGAGGCGGTTCGCCGGCCAAAGCGACGTCGCTAGGCAGGTAAAGTATGTGTGACGGGTCCTAGTGATGTTGTGCGCCACGGCAAGAGATTTGCAACCGATGGAGGCGGGTGCTTCCACCAGCGACATCGTTAGCGATGTCGCTGTGTGTAAAGAGGCATTTAGGTTATGTGCGCACAGTGCATTTTTCGCGGCGTTTCTGGGCGTTTTTCAGGTGTGTTTTTGGGCTCAAAACTGCATGACTTTGTTTCCCCAGCAAAGTCTATGAGTTTTCATTTTTGCTGTCCGCACACAACTTTTTTTTTAAGCTGCGTTTTTGAGCTTAAAAAAAATAGACATGTCAATTCTTTCCTGCGTTTTTCCCCCATGCAATGCATTTGAAAAACGCAGAGATCAAAAATGCAGCAAAACGCACCAAAACGCGGTAAAAACGCATGCGTTTTTTATGCGTTTTGTCGCGGGTGCGTTTTTTTGCAGCAAAAAAACGCACAAAAACGCAGCGTAAAGAAAACGCAGCGTGCACACATAACCTTAGAGGGGTTTTACCCTATACAGTGGAATCTTGGATTAAGAGTAACTTGGTTTGAGAGCGTTTTGCAAGACAAGCAAAGCTTTTTAAGAATTTGTAACTTGGTTTAAGAGCAATGCTTTGTAATAAGAGCAAATACTCACCATGCACACTTCCGATTCTGTCCTTTCACCGCGCTCTGACCCGCTCTGGAGGTAACTTTCTGTACATATGTACTGTATACAGTATACCATTGTACAGTACAGTATATACTATATAGCATGGCTATCAATTTGCATTTGTGGATACAGTATTGTACTTTCTTTCTGCCATCCAGTACAGCACATTGCTTGTACTGTAATCTGCCTGGGCAGTAGTCTGACCCCACATATGGCTTAGTTATGCCCTTATATTGGGGAGAATAGATTTGGGGTGTGTTTTTACTGTAAAAGCATAAAGGTTGTCATATTTATACGCAATTTTTCTCTATATTGTACCTCTCACACACCAACAATTCTATTGTAAGCTAATGTGCAGTTTAATTTGTTTTATATGTTTTTACTGTACAGTATTTTGTATTAGTGTACTGTAATAATTGTATATGAATACATTATTTTGTATTACTGTAATAAGTTGTATAAATTCAGAAAATATTTTTGGGTTGTGGAACGAATTGTTTGCATTTTAATTATTTCCTATGGGAAAATTTGCTTTGATTAAGAGTAACTTAGTTTAAGAGCACAACCCCGGAACCAATTATGCTCCTAATCCAATGTTCTACTGTATATTATATTCTTAATGAACCCAGTGTGAGGTAATAAAAAAAAATCCAGAGGCTTTCATGTAACCACTGTGCCCCTTCAGCAGTCATTGATTAGTTGCATTGGTAACACCAAGCCGCCTCTGGATACTTATACCTTGAGATAAGTGGGAAATCAGTGGCAACTGCAAAGAAGCAGTGCGATTTTGGGACTGGAGTATAGGATTTTTTTTTATTTCCATCCTGGGCCCACAGACAAGATACTTAAAAAGTTTGGGAAAAAACCCTTTAAAGCTATGTGCGCACTAGAAAATGGACTTTTCTTAAGAAAAATCAGCACCCTCTGGCAGAATACCGCACTTGCGTTTTTGCCGCGGTTTTTCAGCGGGTTGGTCTCTGCGTTTTTTTACCATTATTTATGGCAAAAAACGCAGGTACCTGCAGAAAAGAAGTGACATGCTCATTAATTCCGCAGCGGAAGTTCCGCGGGTAAATCCGCAGGTATTAAAAAACGCAGTGTGCGCACAGCATATTTTTATACACATAGGATTTGCTGGGGAATGACTGCAGAAATGTTAGACCCATTTTCTGCAGCAAAGCCGCAGTAAAATCCGCGGTAAATCTGCAGCGTGCGCACAGGGCCTTAGGATCTTTGCCAAATCAGACAGCAGCTCCATCTTTCTCTTGCGCTGTTTGAAGGGACACTACTGGAAAACTACAAGAAAACTCCATATGAAATGTTTAAGTGTCTTACATAAAATATAAAACATACAACTGTTAGGTCTCACAAAAGTGTGAACGCTGCAGCCAATCAGTAATTGGCTGCAGCAGTCATGTGCTATGATAATAGCACATGTCCACCAGGAGACACAGCATCGACATCTCGAAGGTGAATATATGTGTTTATTTTAGTTCTGGAAGTTTAGCACTTTAAGGAAATCTGTCAACAGGTTTTTGCTCCCTCATCTGAGAGCAGCATGATGTAGGCAAAGAGACCCTGAATCTAAAGATGTATCACTTAGGCGGGCTTTGCACGTTGCAACATCGCAAGCCAATGTTGCGACATCGCAAGCCGATGCTGCGATGTCGCACGCGATAGTCCCCGCCCCCGTCGCAGGTACGATATCTTGTGATAGCTGGCGTAGCGAAAATTATCGTTACCCCAGCTTCACATGCACTCACCTGCCCTGCGACCGTCGCTCTGGCCGGCGACCTGCCTCCTTCCTAAGGGGGCGGGCCATGCGGCATCATAGCGACGTCACACGGCAGGCGGCCAATAGCAGCAGAGGGGCGGAGATGAGCAGGATGTAAACATCCCGCCCACCTCCTTCCTTCTCATTGCAGACGGGAGGCAGGTAGGAGATGTTCCTCTCTCCTGCGACTTCATACACAGCGATGTGTGCTGCCGCAGGAACGAGGAACTACATCGTACCTGTCGCTGCACCGGCATTATGGAAATGTCGGAGAATACACCGATGATACGATAACGACGCTTTTGCGCTTGTTAATCGCATCATCTAGGATTTACACACTACGATGTCGAAAGTGACGCCGGATGTGCATCACTTTCGATTTGACCCCACCGACATCGCACGTGCGATGTTGCAACGTGCAAAGCCGCCCTTAGTTTACTTGGTGCAATGGTTCTGATACAATCAGAGTTTTTAGATTTAGCAATGCAACAGAGTTCAGAGAGCTAACACTGCCCACACCAGTTTCTCTACATGAAATGTCTATAAGAAGTAAGGTGCTTATCACAGCAAGGGGCGTGCCAAACAGTCTGACAATGATAATCTCCAAAAGCTAACATACATTGCAGGTAAACAACACAAAGTGTTATAAGAAACCCATTGCTGAAATATGTGTTAACCCCTAGAGCTTGCTGACTTTAAATTACAAAGCAAAAACCTGCAGACTGATTCCCTAGTTTTATTTTTTTTTTTTTTGCATATATCAATAGTACACATGAAAATAAGCAACTCTATAATTTTCTATGCAGGGTGGACACAGGGTGGTACACACACATTCTGCTGCAAGTTCTCCTGAACCAACAGTTAGGCCATGATTTGTGGAGTTTTTTCAGATTCCCAGTCACACAAAATACTCAGAAAAAGGAAAACATGGTGCGAATTTCTAATCTACAGCATGCTCACTATTCTGCGGATGCTAATTGCGGCTTTAATCCTATTCAATGCTTGGTAAATGGAGTAAGGCCCTGTCACACACAGCGATAAATCTGCGGCAGATCTGTGGTTGCAGTGAAATTGTTGACAATCAGTGCCAGGTTTGTGGCTGTGTACAAATGGAACAATATGTCCATGATTTCACCGCAACCACAGATTTGCCAAAGATTTATCTCTGTGTGTGACGGGGCCTTACGGTGAAATCCACAGCTAAATATGTGATGAAAGTCACAATTAAGGGTACTTTCACACTTGCGTTGGACGGCTTCCGTTGCTATCCGCAGCCTTGAGGAATTACGGTAACCGTTGCACGAAACCGTTATATTCCTCATAGACTTCTATTAGCTACGGATAGCAACAGATGGTCTTGCATTGCATCTGCCCCGCGGCGCATCAGTTGTTTTGATGCTGACCGTCAGTGACCGTCGGGCGGATGGAACGCTGCATGTAGCGTTTTTCTGCACTTGGCGGAGTGTAAAAAAAACGCAACCTGCAGGATTCCGTCGGTGTCCGTTGTTTTTATAATGGACGCCTATGGTGGCGGATTCCGTTAACACATCCGTCTTTACACAACTGCGCATGCTCAGATGTGTAAAGTCAAGTAAAAAAAACCTATAACGGTTTGCGTTATTTTGTACGATCCGTAGCATCCGTTGTGCCACTATATGCAACGCATCTGTTGCATGCGTCACACAACGCAATGCTACGGATCCCGTCCAATGCAAGTGTGAAACTAGCCTAACACATGCACATTCTGTCTGTGGATTTGTGGTGTTTTTGTCAGTAAAATGTATAGCAGAAAATTGCCAAAATGTGTGAACACAGCCTGATATATAACTTTATGAGCATTAGCTGCCATCTCCAATCTCAGTATCTCCAATCTCAGTAGTGGGAAAATCCGTATTTACTGAAGACAGATTTTACCGGTGAGCTGAGAATTTTGAGAATGAATGATCAGTCCTGATGGAGAAATAAGCAGATTTCTGTGACAACATAAATTATACAATTTCTTATTTTTATGTGTACTACTGATTTATGAAAATACCATGAAAATTACTGTTACTCTCTAAAATGAGTTTTCTTCTTTGACCCCGGTACATGGTGGGGTTTACTAGCTATACACCTAGAAAGCTTCTATATGGATACTACACACCTATAGGTACTACACATCTATGGATACTGCACACATTTGGATAATAGACACACATATAGATATTATACAACTATGGATACTACACATCTATGTACACTACACATCAATGGATACTACACACACCTATGGATACTATACAACTATGGATACTACACACTTATAGATACTACACATCTATGTACACTACACATCTATGGATACTACACATCTGTAGATACTACACACCTATGGGCACTACACAACTGAGATACTACACACCTATGGATACTACAGAACAATAAATACTACACATCTATGAATACAACACACATATGCATGTACAGTCCCTGACAGTTCTGTCGCTTATCCATGTTATGTAAATAAAAGCTTATAACCTGACTTTAAATTCATCCATTGGTTTTATAAATTACTCTTTTGAAAGCTGAAACCCTCCCAAATTTGGTTTAGGTTATGAAAATAAAGTTGCTGCAAAGCTGAAATATTGATCATTTAATGAACACAGAAAGGTCAGACTTTGGCAAGACAAAGGTTTTATCACTCACAGAAAGTAATGTGAAATTCAAATAAATAATTAACTTCTAATACAAAGATATGTAGCATAACATTGGTGAATGAAGTTGTGGTTCTGTTAGAGCCATATTTAATATTTTGTGTGACTTCCATGAGCTTGAAGGACTGCATCCATGCGGTTCAACAATGATTCATACAATTTATTGATGAAGTCATCAGGAATAGCAAAGAATGCAGTCTTACATGCCTCCCAGAGTTCATCTAGATTCTTTGGTTTTGTCTTCCAAGCTTCCTCTTTCATCCTACCCCAAACATGCTCAATGACGTTCATGTCTGGTGACTGGGCTGGCCAGTCCTTGAGCACCTTGATCTTCTTTGCCAGGAGGAACTTTGTTGTAGCG
Organism: Anomaloglossus baeobatrachus; assembly: GCF_048569485.1. Taxonomy (NCBI): domain Eukaryota; kingdom Metazoa; phylum Chordata; class Amphibia; order Anura; family Aromobatidae; genus Anomaloglossus; species Anomaloglossus baeobatrachus. Next base: position 140,619,745 of record NC_134353.1, on the reverse strand, counting down.
ATGGATATATGAGATGGAGCACCATCCTGATGCAGAATTTGACCCCTTTTATGATTGGGAATGTAAGAGGTAGCTAATACTTCTTTATATTTTAGGCTATTGATATTGCCTTCCACCTTGCAAATGTTTCGCACACCCCCATACTGAATGTAACCCCAGACCATAATCTTTCCACCAACAAACCTAACTGTTTTCTGGGTTTATTTTGGATCCATACGAGCTCCAGTAGGTCTCCTGCAGTATTTGCGGCAGCTGTGGTATAATTCAACTGAAGATTCATCAGAGAAATCCACTTTCTGCCACTTTTCCAGCGTCCATCTGTTTAGCAGGCTGTGGGACTTGGCATATGTCCCACGCTTTTTTAATTGCCTTTTGTTTAGTGCTGGCTTCTGGGCACTGATTCGATCATGGAGGCCATTGACACAGGGACTTGAGGTGACCAGGCCTGTTGGAGCTCTGCTGCAGTGGAAGAGGGGCTAGCTTTGGATTTTCTAACCAACAAACGTTTCTCTTGAGCAGTGTCTTGTGGGGTCTGCCGGACCTGGGCTTGTTAAAAACAACTCCAATCTCTTCAAAATTTTTTTAATTCTTTATACTTAACGCTGAGACACATTAAAGGTGCCAGCAACCTCTGCAGTGGATCTAGTCTTCAGCCTCTTGTAAATCAAGGCTTTGGTCTCAGGGTGGATTTTTGGCATGTTGCCAGAGGTCAGGTTGCAGTTCAAGTGAAGGTCTGGGTTCCTTTTTATACACACCCACTAATTAACCGATCATTTAGTGAGCAGAGGTGAGGATGTAAACTAGGATTGGGTGCATTATATGACAAGGTGACAAAACTTTTGTCTTGCCAAAATCTGACCTTTCTGTGTTCTTAAATGATCAATATTTCAGCTTTGCAGCAACTTTATTTTCATAACCTAAACCAAACTTGGGAGGGTTTCAGCTTTCAAAAGAGTAATTTATAAACCCAATGGATGAATTTAAAGTCAGGTTATTAGCTTTTATTTACATAACATGGATCAGTCACAGAACTTTTGTCAGGGAGTGTACAGACCTATAGATATTACAAATCTATGGATACTACAAACCTATAGATACTTATCACAAGGGTACCAGAATGGAGAGTGGTTCCCTCTACTTCAGGTGTTAGGAGATTGCAGCATATGGTACACGCACTCTTGTGCAGGTTAAAACTGTGAACTGTGCATATTCCTCTTGGTCCGATGCTGTAAATAGTTTGTCTGGTCTCATAAAAAGCCGGGTCACAGCTATTCTGAGTTGCATTCAATTCCGTAAATACTCATCTCTCAGCTCTGGGAGATGTCAGCGATAACTCTGGTATATCTAGCCTCAAGATTGAACCTGTGAGCTGAGAGTATACTAGAAACCTATACATACTACACATTTATGGATAATACAGAACTATAGGTAATAGACATCTATGGATACTACACACATATGGATACTACACATCTAAGGATACTACAGTATACATAGCCCGCCCACCATTCCTAGGAGTAAGCAGCATTGAAGATGAGCTCCTGAGTTTTTCATCATTTATACCTTGTAATGAGCGAACAGTAAGACAAAACCTTGAAAAATTCGACTCTGTGGAACAGGAAAGCGAGCTGGACTGAGCTGGACTAAAGATTTTTATGAAAAAAGAGGAAATAGAGGATTTAAAGGACATAAGAAAAAACCTGTTGAAGGACAGATCACATACAACAGGAGGACTCCAAACTGACATCTGACACCCAGAGATCTGCACATCTAAAGGTAGGACCATCCTCCATCCATACCACAACCTACAAACAGTGCTGTAATTACATCTCTGATAAATAAGGATTATTATAAAAATGGAAAATATAAATGTAGAACAAGTAACTGGGCAGAGAGCAGAGCTGAAGACACCCGACACCAGGAGGTCACACACTCTGGAAATCACATACTCTAAAGGGCAGAAAAGCATTCATGCACAAAAAGCCATTAAACATGCAAAGATTAGAGAAGAGCCAGAGACCCTCTTTCCTGATTTTACCTCTAAAGAGGAAGATAAAAGGAAAACCAATTATTTATTTTTCACAGACCAGCCCTTAGCCTGGCACACCGCTCTGTGCAATCAATATAAGTATATATCCAAGAACGGCAATACTAAGGGCCAGCAGATCAGAATTAGAAACCAAAAAGAAGACGAGACCAACTCACTGACCATAAACGTGTACAATAACGGCATAATCATGGTACAAGGGGCTGAGGAAAACTTACAGAAATTTGAAGACAGCTTTTCTCAAATTAAACTCCAGGCACAAAACTGCAAAGAACAACAAACCCCAGCAGCCACCATCACCTCTACAGAGACCTCCAGAGACAGAACTGCAGCCCCCAACACTTCACACCCCTCACCCGAGACCCTCAGAGACTGTTTATCTCAACTAGAAAGAGACTTTGTACAATTTAAAGAAGAACTTCAAAGAAACCTTGGTGACAGAAATGCAAATGACCAAGTAATGAATGAGATAAGCACACTGAGATGTGAATATGCAGCAGTGAATATGCATCTGCAGGAAATAAGAAGCAAAATGTGTGAACTGCAGCAAGAAAATGCCCGACTGAGACTGGAGATAACAGAGCTGAAGACTCCAGGACACCTGAAACAGGAGGACGCCATAGAAACACAGAGGAGTGAAGACAACATGGCCCCCACTGGCCAGGAGGGAGCTATGGTAACTAACACCAGAACAGACACAATGGCCTCCACTGGCCAGGACACTGAGATACCAAATAACTCCAACAATATGAATGCTCCTGAAAATAACATAAGTGAACCACAAGCCAGAGAAACAGAAAAGAGAAGAGAACTAGCCACCAGCAAAATCTCCAGCACAGACACCCAGCTTCACCCACGTACCCCACCCGTGACCTCACAACGTTTTGATACCATCCTAATAATGGACTCAAATGGGAAATACCTGAAAACATGGCGACTATTTCCAGGAAAAAGGGTCAAAAAAATCCACTGTGCAACTATTGAGCAGGTGATGGCAGTCATCAATAACCCACGGTTCACAAGCCCAAATCATATTTTTATACACACAGGAACAAACAATCTGCCAGCCCAACACCAGCAGATCGCAGGACAACTGACCCAACTAGCAAAGACGGCAAAACTAAAATTCCCAGACAGCAAAATAATTCTATCATCTCTGCTCCCAAGAAATGATGTATCCAGCCAAACTACCCAGAACATCAACACGGACCTGACCACAAGAATCAAGGCTGTGCCCGACGTGATCCTGGCACAACACCCCTCCATAAAACACCAACACCTCTACGACGACAAGCACCTAAACAAACAAGGGGTCAGCCTACTGGCCAAAGAGCTGAAGGACATTATACTAAACAGAGACCCCATGCCTGGACTCAACAACAACCAAAATCCCATGGAAAGACCCCCAACAATAAAAAGACGGGAAACCCCAATTTCATCACAGGAGGCCAGAAACAAAGCCCTTCACCCAACATCGGGCCATCAGAGGAGGAGACCACCATGGAGGGGACCATCAACCCCACACAGAGACATGCAGGGCAGAGATATGGAAGAGATTAGAACCCTGCTCAGCACATTGTGCAGGAAACTAATGTGACTGGATCTAACATACCTATAAACCAGTCGTAAATCCAGAGTGTCTTACACAGCCGCACTCATTACAAGGTATATACACATGAGGTATATATAGAAAAAAAAAATGACCTCATTCACAATCAGCAGCTGGAACATCCAAGGCCTGAGCACCTCGGCCTTTGGATGTAAAACAAATGACCCCGACTTTATTCAAAGACTGAAGAACATAGACATTCAGATCCTCCTGGAAACATGGACCAGAGCTGAAAACGAATCTCTGGTGCCAATCGGATACAGAGAAATCTCTGTCCCTGCCCTTAAAAATAAAAACATCAAACAGGGCCGCTGCTCAGGAGGAATATTGATCTGGTATAAAGAAGAGCTCCACCAGTACATCAAACCAGTGAAGAGAGGAGGCAGCCACATATGGATCAGAATCAGCAGCTCCATCCTCACCTCTCAGTCCGATGTCTACCTCTGCACCACCTATATACCACCGCCAGAGTCCCCCTACTTCAATCCAGACAGCTTTGAGATCTTACAAGAAGAAGCCACCCATTATCAGGTCCTGGGCAAAGTTCTCATCTTTGGAGACCTCAATGCAAGAACAGGGAGAGAAAAAGACTTTCTGACCACAGACGGAAACATCTACATATTTGGGGCAGAGAATGACAGTCACGACTCAGAACACTCAGAGAGAAACAGCTATGACAGTACAGTCAACAAAAGTGGCAAAAAGCTCCTGAACTTATGTAAAAGTTTAGGTCTTCATATTCTTAATGGACGTACAAAGGGAGACTCACTGGGAAGATATACACTAGACTCCCATGTAGGAAGGAGTGTAGTAGACTACGCCATTACAGATATGGACCCGGCAAATATTAGCGCCTTCATAGTCACCCCACAAACGCACCTGTCAGACCACAGCCAACTTCTCCTGTACATAAAATCTACAGAGAAACCATCCACACAAAAGCCACAGCAGAGCAGCCTCTACAACCGACCTCCATCCTATAAATGGTCCAAGACGTCAGAAATAAAATATAAAGAGGCTCCCAACAGACCGGAATTACAAGAGATGCTCCACAACTTCTACAGCTACAAGTACAAGTCAAACCCAGAAGGAGTGAATCAAGCTGCAAAAGACCTCAACAAAATATTCCACACCATGGCCAAATTGTCCGACCTCAAACAAGTCAACTACAAGAGGCCAAAAGAAAAGCAGATCAATGGTTGGTTTGACAAAGAGTGTAAAGCCGTTCGAAAGACCCTGAGAACAGCCTCAAACAATAAACACAGAGACCCCAACAACCCAGACCTGAGGGAAGCCTATGACACCATACAAAAGCAGTACAAAACCATCCTCAGGAGGAAGAAGCAGAGCTACATCTCTACCAAACTTAGCCAACTCCAAGACGCCCTCCAAGACAACTCCTTCTGGGAAATATGGAGCCACATGGACACAAAGAGCAAGAAAAAGACTGATACCCATATCCAAAATGGCAACATCTGGCTCCAGTACTTCAGAGACCTCTACAAAGACATCCCAAAAGAAGGACTAAGCCAAGAGCAGGAAAACATAACATCAAAACTAAAGGCAATGGAAGAGAAAATCAAAAACTTCCAAAACCCACTGGACACACCAATTACATTACAGGAAGTTGCAGAGAAAATCACTTCCATAAAGTGTAAAAAATCTAGTGGTCTGGATGGAATCCCCCCAGAGATGTTGAAGTACAGCCCACCAGAAATTCAAGCTGCAATGGTTAAACTGTTCAACATTGTGCTGAGTGCTGGCTACTTCCCTCGTACCTGGAACCAAGGACTCATTACACCGATCCACAAGAGTGGGGACAGGTATGACCCTGCCAACTACAGAGGCATATGTGTCAGCAGTAACTTGGGAAAACTGTTCAACAGCATCCTAAACAAAAGGATCATCAGTTTCCTTACCGAGCACAATGTCCTGAGCAAAAGCCAAGCAGGGTTCGTGCCAAACCACCGCACCACGGACCACATCTACACCCTGCACAGTCTCATTCAGAGCCACGTCCACAATACAAAGCATGGGAAGATATACGCCTGCTTTGTAGACTTTAAAAAGGCCTTTGACTCAGTGTGGCACCCGGGCTTGTTCTTAAAAATGCTGGAAAGCGGAATAGGAGGAAAGACCTACGATGTCATCAAAAGCTCCTACACCGAGAACCTCTGCAGCGTGAGTGTGAACGGTAGAAGAACGGCTTATTTCCAGCAGAGCCGAGGAGTCAGACAGGGCTGCAGCCTAAGTCCAACGCTCTTCAATATTTACATCAATGAGCTGGCTGCTGCTCTAGAATCTTCACCTGCTCCAGGTCTCACACTCCATGACGCCCAGGTGAAATTCTTGCTCTATGCAGATGACCTACTGCTGGTGTCACCAACCGAGAAAGGTCTCCAAGACAACCTACAAATTTTGGAGAAATTCAGCTCCACATGGGCACTACCGATCAATCTAAAGAAAACCAACATCATGGTGTTCCAGAAGAGAAAAAGAAGATTTGACCAGCATCCTTCATTTGTCGTAAACGGCTGCACTCTAACAGGAACAGACAAATACACCTACTTGGGCCTGGAAATTCACCAGTCAGGGAGCTTTAAACAAGCGATAGAGACCCTGAAAAACAAGGCCTGCAAAACCTTTTATGCCATCCGAAGGAAATTGTATCATCTGAAGCCACCAGTGAGGGTCTGGCTAAAAATCTTCGATTCCATCATTGCCCCAATCCTCCTGTATGGCAGCGAAGTCTGGGGCCCTCACACTTACCCAGATTGGTCAAGGTGGGACTCCAGCCCAACAGAAATATTCCACCTGGAATTCTGTAAGCACCTTCTCCAGGTCCATCGAAGCACCTCCAACAGCGCCTGTCGAGCTGAGCTGGGCAGATTCCCTCTACACCTAGCAGCTCTGAAGAGGTCACTATCATTTCAGGCTCACCTACAGAGTAGCAATCCAAGCTCCCATCACCACAAAGCTCTGATACATATACGTGGGCCAGATGAACCAGGACCCCTGGCACAGCTCTCCCAAACCCAACTGGACAAAATAACCAATCACAGCAGCCTGACAAGAACCAGAATCAGGAAGATGGTAGACGAGGGCCAGGAGAGGTATGTCAGTGACTGGAGGACCGACATCAACACCTCACAGAAACTGACCACGTACCAGAGTCTACAGAGAGACTACAGACTGGCCCCGTATCTGGAGAAAATCCCGGACCCCAGAGACCGCAGGACCCTGAGCCGATATAGACTCAGTGCCCACAGTCTAGCCATCGAATCCGGTCGACACAAGCAGAGCTACAAGCCAAGGGAGGACAGACTGTGCCAACACTGTGACCTGGAGGCCCTGGAGGATGAAACCCACTTCCTGCTACACTGCACCAAGTACTCAGCAGTGAGGGACACTCACTTCAGGAGACTCTCCCATCTCTTCCCGGATTTCAGCTCCATGAAGGAGGAAGAGAAAATATATATCCTGCTGGGGGAAGAAGAGAGCGCAGTGGAGATAGCAGCGCGGTATGTGAGCGAATGTCATAGACTTCGAGAAAGAGAACTATGATAAGCCATGGACTTCCATAGCCCCCCATCCCAGATGTGGCCCCCCAATCCCCACCCTGGATATGCCCCATCCACCGTTACCACAGTCCCCACCGTGGATATGCCCCATCATAAGCCATGGACTTCCATAGCCCCCATCCTAGAAGTGCCCCCACAGTCCCCACCCTGGATGTGCCCCATCCATCCTTCCTACAATCCCCACCCACCATCCCCACAGCCCCAGGCCCTAATGTACACTTGCTTTGGCAAAACTAATTTGTATTTGGTCCTGCCAATAAAGCTTATTTGATTTGATTTGATTTGATTTGATACATCTATGGATGCCACACACCTATGGATATTAAACACCTATGGATACTACACATCTATGGATGCTACACATCTACGGATGCTACACACCTATGGATACTACACACTTATAAATACTACACACCTATGGATACTACACACTTATAAATACTACACACCTATGGATACTACACATCTATGGATGCTACACACCTATGGATATTACACACCTATGGATACTACACATCTATGGATACTACACAGCTATGGATACTACATATCTATGGATGCTACACAGCTATGGATACTACATATCTATGGATACTACACAGCTATGGATACTACACATCTATGGATACTACACAGCTATGGATACTACATATCTATGGATACTACACAGCTATGGATACTACATATCTATGGATGCTACACAGATATGGATACTACACATCTATGGATATTACACACTTAGAAATACTACACAGCTATGGATACTACATATCTATGGATACTACACACCAATGGATACTACACAGCTATGGATATTACACTCCTATGGATACTACACATCAATGGATGCTACACACCTATGGATATTACACTCCTATGGATACTACACATCTATGGATACTACACACCTATGGATACTACACACCTATGGATACTACACACCTATGGATACTACACACCTCTGGATACTACACACCTATGGATACTACACACCTATGGATACTACATACCTATGGATACTACACACCTATGGATACTACACACCTCTGGATACTACACACCTATGGATACTACACACCTCTGGATACTACACATCTATGGATACTACACACCTCTGGATACTACACACCTATGTATACTACACACCTATGGATACTACACACCTATGTATACTACACATCTATGGATACTACACACCTATGGATACTACACACCTATGTATACTACACATCTATGGATACTACACACCTATGGATACTACACAGCTATGGATACTACACACCTATGGATACTACACAGCTATGGATACTAAACATCTATGGATACTACACATCTATGGATACTACACACCTCTGGATACTACACATCTATGGATACTACACAGCTATGGATACTACACACCTATGGATACTACAAATCTATGGATACTACACACCTATGGATACTACACACCTCTGGATACTACACACCTATGGATACTACACACCTCTGGATACTACACATCTATGGATACTACACACCTCTGGATACTACACAGCTATGGATACTACACAGCTATGGATACTACACACCTATGGATACTACACACCTATGGATACTACACATCTATGGATACTACACAGCTATGGATACTACACACCTATGGATACTACACATCTATGGATACTACACACCTATGTATACTACACATCTATGGATACTACACACCTATGGATACTACACAGCTATGGATACTACACACCTATGTATACTACACATCTATGGATACTACACACCTATGGATACTACACAGCTATGGATACTACACACCTATGGATACTACACACCTATGGATACTACATACCTATGGATACTACACACCTATGGATACTACACACCTCTGGATACTACACACCTATGGATACTACACACCTCTGGATACTACACATCTATGGATACTACACACCTCTGGATACTACACACCTATGTATACTACACACCTATGGATACTACACACCTATGTATACTACACATCTATGGATACTACACACCTATGGATACTACACACCTATGTATACTACACATCTATGGATACTACACACCTATGGATACTACACAGCTATGGATACTACACACCTATGGATACTACACAGCTATGGATACTAAACATCTATGGATACTACACATCTATGGATACTACACACCTCTGGATACTACACATCTATGGATACTACACAGCTATGGATACTACACACCTATGGATACTACAAATCTATGGATACTACACACCTATGGATACTACACACCTCTGGATACTACACACCTATGGATACTACACACCTCTGGATACTACACATCTATGGATACTACACACCTCTGGATACTACACAGCTATGGATACTACACAGCTATGGATACTACACACCTATGGATACTACACACCTATGGATACTACACATCTATGGATACTACACAGCTATGGATACTACACACCTATGGATACTACACATCTATGGATACTACACACCTATGTATACTACACATCTATGGATACTACACACCTATGGATACTACACAGCTATGGATACTACACACCTATGTATACTACACATCTATGGATACTACACACCTATGGATACTACACAGCTATGGATACTACACACCTATGGATACTACACAGCTATGGATACTAAACATCTATGGATACTACACATCTATGGATACTACACACCTCTGGATACTACACATCTATGGATACTACACAGCTATGGATACTACAAATCTATGGATACTACACACCTATGGATACTACACACCTCTGGATACTACACACCTATGGATACTACACACCTCTGGATACTACACATCTATGGATACTACACACCTCTGGATACTACACAGCTATGGATACTACACAGCTATGGATACTACACACCTATGGATACTACACACCTATGGATACTACACATCTATGGATACTACACAGCTATGGATACTACACACCTATGGATACTACACATCTATGGATACTACACACCTATGGATACTACACAACTATGTATACTACACACCTATGGATACTACACACCTATGGATACTACACATCTATGGATACTACACACCTATGGATACTACACACCTATGGATACTACACACCTCTGGATACTACACACCTATGGATACTACACACCTATGGATACTACACACCTCTGGATACTACACATCTATGGATACTACACACCTCTGGATACTACACAGCTATGGATACTACACATCTATGGATACTACACATCTATGGATACTACACACCTATGGATACTACACAACTATGTATACTACACACCTATGGATACTACACACCTATGGATACTACACACCTATGGATACTACACATCTATGGATACTACACAGCTATGGATACTACACATCTATGGATACTACACATCTATGGATACTACACATCTATGGATACTACACAACTATGGATACTACACATCTATGGATACTACACACCTATGGATACTACACAACTATGTATACTACACACCTATGGATACTACACACCTATGGATACTACACACCTATGGATACTACACATCTATGGATACTACACACCTATGGATACTACACACCTATAGATACTACACACCTCTGGATACTACACACCTATGGATACTACACACCTATGGATACTACACACCTCTGGATACTACACATCTATGGATACTACACACCTCTGGATACTACACAGCTATGGATACTACACATCTATGGATACTACACATCTATGGATACTACACATCTATGGATACTACACACCTATGGATACTACACAACTATGTATACTACACACCTATGGATACTACACATCTATGGATACTACACATCTATGGATACTACACATCTATGGATACTACACACCTATGGATACTACACACCTATGGATACTACACACCTATGGATACTACACATCTATGGATACTACACACCTATGGATACTACACACCTATGGATACTACACACCTCTGGATACTACACACCTATGGATACTACACACCTATGGATACTACACACCTCTGGATACTACACATCTATGGATACTACACACCTCTGGATACTACACAGCTATGGATACTACACATCTATGGATACTACACACCTATGGATACTACACATCTATGGATACTACACACCTATGGATACTACACAACTATGTATACTACACACCTATGGATACTACACACCTATGGATACTACACATCTATGGATACTACACAGCTATGGATACTACACATCTATGGATACTACACAACTATGTATACTACACACCTATGGATACGACACGTGATGCCCACAGTAGTCCTATGGATTACATAACAGGTAATGCTGTAATATATCTGCCAATTTTTTAAAACAAAAACCATTTATAACTCAAAGCCAAAATCTTGACATATTTCATCATGCTGTAAACATAAACTGCATGAACCATATCAGCACATAGAAATGTTACACCAGCCCTGGATATGTACCCAGAGCCCCAAATATCTCTGAGTGCGGGGGAACATCATTCCTGCAGAACTGACTCAAATACTGGAGAAGCAGCACAGAAATAAGGTGATTATTATTCATAAAGTAATGAATAATTACAAGACAAATGATGTTTATTTCCCATCTCACAGGCTGCGAGCTCACACTACACGTACAAACCACGATACATAAAGTGGCCTGTTTACATCAAGTATCCAATCATTTTTCAGGATCTGGTTGCTTTACAAGGTCGTATGCACAGATTGTAGCCTGTGTCCTGCGCCAATACTCTCCAAGGATGGCCTGACCGGATCTTCTACCACCTATGCCAATCCAAGTAGCTGGACCAGAAATGACTGCTAATCTCAGGCGGGCTTTACACGTTGCGACATCGCAAGCCGATGCTGCGATGTCGCACGCGATAGTCCCCGCCCCCGTCGCAGGTACAATATCTTGTGAAAGCTGGCGTAGCGAAAATTATCGCTACGCCAGCTTCACATGGACTCACCTGTCCTGCGACCGTCGCTCTGGCCGGCGACCCGTCTCCTTATTAAGGGGGCAGGTTGTGCGGCGTCACTGCGACGTCACACGGCAGGCGGCCAATCGGAGCAGAGGGGCAGAGATGAGCAGGATGTAAACATCCCGCCCACCTCCTTCCTTCCGCATATTCTACGGAAGCCGCAGTGACGCCGGTAGGAGATGTTCCTCGCTCCTGCGGCTTCTCACACAGCGATGTGTGCTGCCGCAGGAGCGAGGAACAACATCGGACCGTCGCGTCAGCGTAATTATGGATTACGCCGACGCTGCACCGATGATACGATTACAACGCTTTTTCGCTTGTTAATCGTATCATCGAGCCACTACGATGTCGCATGCGATGCCGGAAGTACGTCATTTTCAATTTGACCCCACCGACATCGCACCTGCGATGTCGTAGTGTGCAAAGCCTGCCTTAGGGCATCAATGGACAATTAACCAAGTTATGCGAACTATTTGTGCCTGCCAATGCTAACAATTTCTAATTCATAAGTCGTTATCAAATAAATAGCACCAAATTCTTGTGCAATCCTACTAAATTCTAACAAAGGGTCCAATTCATCATTTCATTTTTTTGAAAGTCACTTTTAATTTTGGACTTGTGGTTTTCGCTGATTTTTTTGCCCCAAATTCATAAAAATGGCAAGAACAATTCATGAAATCTGCGCAAAGCCCAAAATTGTATTTTTGATCTGTTTTAAACTGTTACAACTTCTTAACTGGATTAGTCACAAGTTTCGCAAAATGAGCCAAAATAACAGGCATAGAATCGCTCCATGGAAGAATGAAGTAGGGTCGAGCTACATTTTGTGATTTTTTAAAAAAACGTCACAGTTCATGAATCTGTGTAAAGCATCTGGAAAAGCCACATTGATATAAAAAATGTTAAAAAACTAACTAAACTGGAAAAGACAACTTGAAAAAAATGTGCAAATCCAAAAGACACTAATTGAGAGGTACTCGGCAAACAATTAGTGGAAATGCCATGATGAATTGGGTACATAGACTTCAGTACTGACAATGCGGCACTGCAACATTACATGAAAGAACTGCAGGAACCTGTAAAATCATGAAACCTGTTACATTTTTGGGTGCTTCTTACAAATAACACAATATTCCAGTTCTAAACCATAATGTGAGTCATATTCGACTGCGTCTCGTGTGTGTGATTGTTGTGAGACTGTTGTGTGTGATTGTTGTATGTGGCTATGTATGGGAGCATGGTCATATGGTCCACAGTAAATGGGGACACAGTATTTGGGGCACAGTAATATGGTGCACAGTAATATGGAGCACAGTATATGGGGGCACAGTATTTGGGGCACAGTAATATGGAACACAGTAATATGGAGCACAGTATATGGGGGCACAGTATTTGGGGCACAGTAATATGGAACACAGTATATGGGGGCACAGTAATATGGAGCACAGTATATGGGGCACAGTAATATGGAGCACAGTATATGGGGGCACAGTAATATGGAGCACAGTATATGGGGGCACAGTAATATGGAGCACAGTATATAGGGGCACAGTAATATGGAGCACAGTAATATGGTGCACAGTGTATGGGGGCACAGTAATACGGAGCACAGTATATGGGGGCACAGTAATATGGAGCACAGTATATGGGGGCACAGTAATATGGAGCACAGTATATGTGGGCACAGTAATATGGTGCACAGTATATAGGGGCACAGTAATATGGAGCACAGTAATATGGTGCACAGTATATAGGGGCACAGTAATATGGAGCACAGTAATATGGTGCACAGTGTATGGGGGCACAGTAATATGGAGCACAGTATATGGGGGCACAGTAATATGGAGCACAGTATATGGGGGCACAGTAATATGGAGCACAGTATATGTGGGCACAGTAATATGGAGCACAGTAATATGGAGCACAGTATATAGGGGCACAGTAATATGGAGCACAGTAATATGGTGCACAGTATATAGGGGCACAGTAATATGGAGCACAGTAATATGGAGCACAGTATATGGGGGCACAGTAATATGGTGCACAGTATATAGGGGCACAGTAATATGGAGCACAGTAATATGGAGCACAGTATATGGGGGCACAGTAATATGGTGCACAGTATATAGGGGCACAGTAATATGGAGCACAGTATATGGGGGCACAGCAATATGGTGCACAGTATATAGAGGCACAGTAATATGGAGCACAGTATATAGGGGCACAGTAATATGGAGCACAGTATATGGGGGCACAGCAATATGGTGCACAGTATATAGAGGCACAGTAATATGGAGCACAGTATATGGGGGCACAGTAATATGGAGCACAGTATATGTGGACACAGTAATATGGTCAACAATACATGGGACACCGTAATATGGTACACAGTATGTGGGGACACAGTAATATGGAGCACAGTATATGGAGCACAGTATATGGAGCACAGTATATGGGGGCACAGTATTATGGTGGCACAGACACAAGGTGGCAGAGCATATGGGGCACAGTATACAGTGAGGCACATTATACAGTGGAGCACTATGCCAGCCGTCCTCGGTGACAATTTCCACAGTTTAGGATCACTTTGCAGTCACCAGCAAAATGGGTCCGCACTGTGATCCTAAACTTCATCCTCCCTTATCCTTTTGCAAATACCCAGAAGTGGAGGGGGGGTGACATCACACACAGGAGAGCAGATTCTGCCCTCTTTTACTGCAGTTGTAATGCAGGTAGTTGTTCAATACGTTTTCAGCAGCTGCTCCCCCTAGTGTTTATGAGTGAAAAATATCAAACTTTTAAAATTATTTTTTATATTTTACTCAATTAAAAACAAATGATAATATTTAAACAAAACATTAAAACATCAATACTTTACAGTTTTTCCAATTATTGAATTTTTTTTGTTGTTGACACCTTCCCTTTAAGCCCAAATTCTAGGTCTGAAACAGTTGTGCAAAGGCTAAATCTCATGTGATGTCATGTGACCTGAAGAAATCAAGCAAATGCACCAAATCTTCGAGTGACACGGAATCAAATTCCATCGACTTCTCTGGACAACAATAATACCATTCCTTTGAAATTTTAATGTAGTGCAATAAAAGAAGTTTTTTAAGAAAAAAACGCCTGGATCCGCTGGATATTTGCTTTTTCTTGAATAGCAGAATAAAGGGTCATATGTGCAGTATACAGGATCAGGTGTGTACAGTATATGTATATACAGCGGTGTGAAAAAGGGTTTGTCCCCTTCCTGATTTCTTTTTCTTTTGCATGTTTGTCACACTTAAATGTTTCAGATCACCAAACAAATTTATATATTAGACAAAGATAACACAAAATACAGTTTACAAATGAAAGTCTTTATTATTAAGGAAAAAAGAAATCCAAACCTACAAGGCCCTGTGTGAAAAAATGATTGCCCCCTACCTAATAACTGGTTGGGCCACCCTTAGCAGCAACAACTGCAATCAAGCGTTTGCAATAACTGGCAATGAGGCTTTTACATCGCTCTTGAGGAATTTTAGCCCAGTCATTTTTGCAGAATTGTTGTCAGGCTGCTTTCACACATCCGGGTTTTGCTGAGCGGCACAATACGGCGCTTTGCAGAAAAAACTCAACAGGTTTTTTTTGCTGCCGGTTGTGTTTTTTCCGCATAGACTTGCATTAGCGCCGTATTGTGCCGCATGGCCTTGCTTTGTGTCCGTTTTTTGCCGGATGCGGCATATTTAGCCCATGCGGCGGCTGGATGGAACGTTGCCTGGCACGGTTTTTTGTGCGGCGAAAAAAACGCATCGCACCGGATCCAGGGCAATGCGGCGCGATTTACAATGCAAGCCTATGGATGCCAGATGCGGCGTCCTGCGGCAAAAACCGCATCCGGCCACCGGATGCGGTTATTTGAACTGCGCATGCTCAGCATCGAGCCGCATCCGTCAAAAAATGGACGGGCCACATGGAAAAACTGATGCAACGGATCCGGTTTTTTTCGCCGCATCCGTTGCATAGGTTTTTGAGCCGGATAGAGCCGCACTGCAAAAAACGGATGTGTGAAAGCAGCCTAATTCAGCCACATTGGAGGGTTTCTGAGCATGAACCGCCTTTTCAAGGTCATGCCACAGCATCTCCATCGGATTAAGGTCAGGACTTTGAATAGATGACTCCAAAGTCTTAATTTTGTTGGTCTTAAGCCGTTCAGATCTGGACCTGTTGCTCTGTTTTGGATCATTGTCCTGCTGCATAACCCAAGTGTGCTTCAGCTTGAGGTCACAAACAGATGGCCGGAAATCTCCTTTGGCTTTGTGCGCACTAGAAATGTGAAGTTTCTCAAGAAAATTTCTTGAGAAACTTCTGGGAGTGGAAGATTTCCGGACCTCCGGAAAAAATCCGCACCAAATCCGCATGCGGATTTGCCGCGGATTAGCTGCGAATTTGCCGCGATTTTCCCGCAGGTTGTTCCCTGCGGATTTTGCAGGCTGTACTGCCGAAATCCGCAGGGTACCTGCGGAAAAGAATTGACATGCTCATTTTCTCAAGAAATTTTCTCAAGAAAATCTTCTCAAGGAAATTTCTTGAGAAAAATCCGCACAGTGCGCACAGCTATTTTTTTTTTTATAGGATTTGCTGGGAAATGTCTGCACAAAGATTGCAGACATTTCTCAAGAAATTTCCGCAGCAAATCTGCGGGTAAAACGGCCTAGTGCGCACATAGCCTTTGGGATTTTTTGGTAGACAACAGAATTCATGGTTCCATTTACCACAGCACGTCATCTAGGTCTTGAAGCAGCAAAACAGCCACAGACTATCACACTACCACCACCATATTTTACTGTTGGTATGATGTTATTTTTCTGAAATGTGTTACTTCTACACCAGATGTAAGGCTACTTTCACACATCTGGTTTTTGCAGTGCGGCTCAATCCGGCTCAAAAATCTTTGCAACGGATGCGGCCAAATAAATTGATCCGTTGCATAAGTTTTTCCATGCGGCCCATCCGTTTTTTGCCGGATGCGGCTTGATACTGAGCATGCGCAGTGCAAAAAAACGCATCCGGCGTCCGTAGGCTTGCATTGTAAATCAAGCCGGATCCGGCGCAATGCGGTTTTTTTCGCCGCACAAAAAAACGTGCCAGGCAACATTCCATCCGGCCGCCGCATGGGCTAAATATGCCACATCCGGCAAAAATCGGACGCAACGCAAGGCCATGCGGCACAATATGGCGCTAATGCAAGTCTATGCGGAAAAAACACAACCGGCGGCAAAAAAACTGTTGCGTTTTTTCTGCAAAGCGCCATATTGTGCTGCTCAGCAAAAAACGGATGTGTGAAAGCAGCCTAATAGGACATACATCTCCACAAAGTTAATTTTAGGCTGCTTTCACATATCAGTTTTTTGGCATCAGGCATGATCCGGCGAAAAAACTGATGCGACGGATTCGGTGAAAAAACAGATCAGTTGCATCAGTTTTTTCCATCAATTTCTTCAGTTTTTTGACAGATCCGGTGTGCTCAGTTCAAAATAACGGATCCGAGGGCCGGATCAGTTTTTTTGCCGTATTACGCTGGATCCGGCGTCCATAGGCTTCCATGATAAAACACACCGCCGCAATCCGTTTTTCTGCTGGACACAAAAACGTTCACTTCAATGTTTCATCCGGCCGCCGAACAAGTAAATTTTTCCGGATCTGGCAAAAAACAGATGAAACGCAAGGCCATCCGGCACAATGCGGAGCTAATGAAAGTCTATGGGGGAAAAAACAGATCCAGCGGCAACAGACGCCGGATCCGTTTTTTTTAGTTTTTGCCGGATTGTGCCTGATGGCAAAAAACTGATGTGTGAAAGCAGCCTTAATCAGATTGAGATGCTGTGGCATGATCTTAAAAAGGCAGTTCATGCTGTGAAACCCTCCAATGTGGCTGAATTACAATTCTGCAAAGATGAATGGGCTAAAATTCCTCAAGAGCCTCATAAAAGTTTCATTGCTTGTTATCGCAAATGCTTGAGTACCATTGTTGCTGAAAATTAAGTTTAGGGGCAATCACTTTTCACACAGGGTCCTGTAGGTTTAGATTTCATTTTCCCTTAATAATAAAGACTTTCATTTAGAAACTGCATTTTTTGTTTACTTGTGTTATATTTGTCTAATAATTAAATTTGTTTGGTGACATCAAACATTTAAAAGGAATCTGTCAGCAGGTTTTTGCTATGTTAGGGGTACTTCTCACATAGCGAGATCACTGCTGAGTCACGGTTTTTGTGACGCAGCAGTGACCTCATTAGCGATCTCGCTGTGTGTGACACTGAGCAGCGATCTGGCCCCTGCTGTGAGATCGCTGCTTGTTACACACAGTGCTGGTACATTTTTTTGATGTTGCGAGAGAGCAACGATCTGAATGTGCAGGGAGAAGGGAGCCGGTGTCTGGCAGCCTGCGGTAAGCTGTAACCAAGGTAAATATCGGGTAACCAAGCGAAGCCCTTTGCTTGGTTACCCGATATTTACCTTGGTTACTAGCGTCTGCCGCTCTCAGGCTGCCAGTGCCAGCTCCCTGCACACGTAGCCAGAGTACACATCGGGTAAATAAGCAAAGCGGTTTGCTTATTAACCCGATGTGTACTCTGGCTAGGAGTGCAGGGATCCAGCGCTAAGCGGTATGCGCTGGTAACCAAGGTAAATATCGGGTAACCAAGCGAAGTGCTTTGCTTGGTTACCCGATATTTACCTTAGTTACCAAGCGCAGCATCGCCTCCACGCGTCACTGCTGGCTGGTCACTGGTCGCTGGTGACATCTGCCTGATTGACAGCTCACCAGCGACCATGTAGCGACGCACTAGCGATCCTGACCAGGTCAGCTCGCTGGTGGGATCGCTGGAGCGTTGCTAAAGTGTGACGGTACCCTAAGCTGAAGCCAGCATGCTGTAGGGGTAAAAAAAAAACTATGCCTTTCTTATCAGGTTCTCTGCTGTTGTTTACTTAAACTAAAAGCTTTATCACTTGGTGATTATCATTGCTGGGTCTAGCTGCCATGTGCAGGGCAGTCTGACACACCCCCTCCTGTGACTGACACCTCACTGTCAATGTACAACCTTTATAGAGAGTCTTGTGCGGGTGGGGACAGCTCACTGGGGTCAGCTACATGACTAATGCTAAAAATGCACATTGTGTAAGAACGGCCCAGTAATCTAAGTCATACATCATTGAACTCAGGGTCTCTTTGCCTACATGCTCTCAGATGAGGTAGCGAAAATCTGCTGATAGATTACACTTTTTCACACCACTGGATATATAGCAGTATATAGTATCAGGTGTAATAATAAAATGAAAAATAAAGTTTATAAAGTTTATTTATATAGCGCCAACATATTCCGCAGCATTTTACAATCAAGTGGGGTCTTGTACAGACAAAAACAAAAGTAGCACATAGTTCAATAGTTACAGGAGGAGTGAGGGCCCTGCTCGCAAGCGTGCAATCTACAACCTAAGGTGTGCAGTATGTAGCAATATATAGTATCAGGTGTGCAGTATATAGGATCAAGTGTGGTTAGTATATAGCAGTTTATTATATCAAGTGTGTACAGTATATAGGGTCAGGAGTGCAATATACGGTATAGCTTCATGTGTACAGTATATAGCATTATATAGTATCAGGTGTGCAATATATAGCAGTATATAGTATCAGATGTGCAGTATATAGCATCAGGTGTGTACAGTATATAGGATTATGTGTACAATATATAGCAGTAGATGGGATCGGTGTGCTCAACATATAGCAGTATATATAGGACCAAGTATGTACAGTATATAGGATCAGGTGTGTACAGTATACAGCATAAGTATAAGATAAGTTATGTACAGTATATATGGTAGGATTATGTGTATAGTATATAGCAGTATATAGGATCGGGTGTGCAGTATATAGCATTATATAGGATTAGGTGTGTACAGTATATCGCTTTATATAGGATCATATATATATATATAATATATAGGATCAATTGTGCAGTATAGTACCATATATAAGATCAGTTGTGTATAGTATATAGCAGTATATAGGATTATGTGTACAGTATATAGTAGTATATAGGATCAGGTGTGCCATATGTAGCAGTATATAGGATAAGCAGTGTACAGTAAATAGCAATATATTGCATCAGGTGTGTACAGTATATAGGATCAGGTGTACAATATTTAGCAGTATGAAGAATAAGGTGTGTGTAGGATATAGGGTCTAGTGTACAGTATGTAGCAGTATACAGGAGCAGGTGTGCAGTATATAGAAGTACAAAGGGTCAGGTGTGCAGTATAAAGAATCAACAGTGCAGTATATAGCAGTACGCAGGATTGGGTGTTTATAGTATATAGCAGTACACAGGATCAGGGGTGTATATAGTAGAGCATAGGCTCAGATGTGCAGTATATAGGGTAAGAAGTGCAGTATATAGGGGCAGGTCTACAGTATTTAGCATTTGGCAGAATCAGGTGTGTACAGTACATAGGGTCAGGTGTACAGTATACAGCAGTACACAAAATCAGGCGGGCAGTATATAGCAGCACATAGGATCAGGAGTGCAGTATATAGCAGCACATAGGATCAGGAGTGCAGTATATAGCAGTACACAGGATCGGTTTGTATAGTATATAGTAGTACACAGTGTGTATAAAATACAGCAGTATATAGGCTCAGGTGTGCAGTATATAGCAGTATATAGGGTTAGGAGTGCAATATATAGGATCAGGTGTCAGTTTGTAGAATCAGGTGTATAAAGTACATGGGGTCAGGAATATAGTATATAGCAGTATACAGGATCAGGCGTGCAGTATATAGTAGTACATAGGCTCAGGAGTGCAGTATATAGGATCAGGAGGGCAGTATATAGCAGTACACAGGATCAGGAGGGCGACAGGTCAGGTTTGGGGGTCTCACCTATACATAGCTGGATGACATAGGCGTAGTAGGACCAGCAGACGATGATGGAGATGAAGAACACGGGGATCCAGTACAGACATCTCCTGCACCTCCTCTTCACGCTGCTAGGGCCGGACGGCGCCATCATGCAGCCGGGGCCTCGTCATGGGCGGGAGGTCAGGTGGGGTGCCCGCTGCCTGGTGCCCACAGCCCGGGCAATGCAGGAGCGGTGCGGTGTACGAGTGTTTGTCTGCGCTGGCCCCGCCCCTCCCCCTCCTCCGCCAGTCTCTGCAGCCTCTGCACTACTGGTGCCAGTGCCTGGTGTGCGGGTCCAGCTACTGGTGCCAGTGCCTGGTGTGCGGGTCCAGCTGCTGGTGCCAGTGCCTGGTGTGCGGGTCCAGCTGCTGGTGCCAGTGCCTGGTGTGCGGGTCCAGCTGCTGGTGCCAGTGCCTGGTGTGCGGGTCCCGCTGCTGGTGCCAGTGCCTGGTGTGCGGGTCCAGCTGCTGGTGCCAGTGCCTGGTGTGCGGGTCCAGCTGCTGGTGCCAGTGCCTGGTGTGCGGGTCCAGCTGCTGGTGCCAGTGCCTGGTGTGCGGGTCCCGCTGCTGGTGCCAGTGCCTGGTGTGCGGGTCCAGCTGCTGGTGCCAGTGCCTGGTGTGCGGGTCCCGCTGCTGGTGCCAGTGCCTGGTGTGCGGGTCCCGCTGCTGGTGCCAGTGCCTGGTGTGCGGGTCCAGCTGCTGGTGCCAGTGCCTGGTGTGCGGGTCCAGCTGCTGGTGCCAGTGCCTGGTGTGCGGGTCCAGCTGCTGGTGCCAGTGCCTGGTGTGCGGGTCCAGCTGCTGGTGCCAGTGCCTGGTGTGCGGGTCCAGCTGCTGGTGCCAGTGCCTGGTGTGCGGGTCCAGCTGCTGGTGCCAGTGCCTGGTGTGCAGGTCCAGCTGCTGGTGCCAGTGCCTGGTGTGCGGGTCCCGCTGCTGGTGCCAGTGCCTGGTGTGCGGGTCCAGCTGCTGGTGCCAGTGCCTGGTGTGCGGGTCCCGCTGCTGGTGCCAGTGCCTGGTGTGCGGGTCCAGCTGCTGGTGCCAGTGCCTGGTGTGCGGGTCCAGCTGCTGGTGCCAGTGCCTGGTGTGCGGGTCCAGCTACTGGTGCCAGTGCCTGGTGTGCGGGTCCAGCTGCTGGTGCCAGTGCCTGGTGTGCGGGTCCAGCTGCTGGTGCCAGTGCCTGGTGTGCGGGTCCAGCTGCTGGTGCCAGTGCCTGGTGTGCGGGTCCAGCTGCTGGTGCCAGTGCCTGGTGTGCGGGTCCAGCTGCTGGTGCCAGTGCCTGGTGTGCGGGTCCAGCTGCTGGTGCCAGTGCCTGGTGTGCGGGTCCAGCTGCTGGTGCCAGTGCCTGGTGTGCGGGTCCAGCTGCTGGTGCCAGTGCCTGGTGTGCGGGTCCAGCTGCTGGTGCCAGTGCCTGGTGTGCGGGTCCAGCTGCTGGTGCCAGTGCCTGGTGTGCGGGTCCAGCTGCTGGTGCCAGTGCCTGGTGTGCGGGTCCAGCTGCTGGTGCCAGTGCCTGGTGTGCGGGTCCAGCTGCTGGTGCCAGTGCCTGGTGTGCGGGTCCAGCTGCTGGTGCCAGTGCCTGGTGTGCGGGTCCAGCTGCTGGTGCCAGTGCCTGGTGTGCGGGTCCAGCTACTGGTGCCAGTGCCTGGTGTGCGGGTCCAGCTGCTGGTGCCAGTGCCTGGTGTGCGGGTCCAGCTGCTGGTGCCAGTGCCTGGTGTGCGGGTCCAGCTACTGGTGCCAGTGCCTGGTGTGCGGGTCCAGCTGCTGGTGCCAGTGCCTGGTGTGCGGGTCCAGCTGCTGGTGCCAGTGCCTGGTGTGCGGGTCCAGCTGCTGGTGCCAGTGCCTGGTGTGCGGATCCAGCTACTGGTGCCAGTGCCTGGTGTGCGGGTCCAGCTGCTGGTGCCAGTGCCTGGTGTGCGGGTCCAGCTGCTGGTGCCAGTGCCTGGTGTGCGGGTCCAGCTACTGGTGCCAGTGCCTGGTGTGCGGGTCCAGCTGCTGGTGCCAGTGCCTGGTGTGCGGGTCCAGCTGCTGGTGCCAGTGCCTGGTGTGCGGGTCCAGCTGCTGGTGCCAGTGCCTGGTGTGCGGGTCCAGCTACTGGTGCCAGTGCCTGGTGTGCGGGTCCAGCTGCTGGTGCCAGTGCCTGGTGTGCGGGTCCAGCTACTGGTGCCAGTGCCTGGTGTGCGGGTCCAACTGCTGGTGCCAGTGCCTGGTGTGCGGGTCCAGCTGCTGGTGCCAGTGCCTGGTGTGCGGGTCCAGCTGCTGGTGCCAGTGCCTGGTGTGCGGGGTCCAGCTGCTGGTGCCAGTGCCTGGTGTGCGGGTCCAGCTACTGGTGCCAGTGCCTGGTGTGCGGGTCCAGCTGCTGGTGCCAGTGCCTGGTGTGCGGGTCCAGCTACTGGTGCCAGTGCCTGGTGTGCGGGTCCAGCTGCTGGTGCCAGTGCCTGGTGTGCGGGTCCAGCTGCTGGTGCCAGTGCCTGGTGTGCGGGTCCAGCTGCTGGTGCCAGTGCCTGGTGTGCGGGTCCCGCTGCTGGTGCCAGTGCCTGGTGTGCGGGTCCAGCTGCTGGTGCCAGTGCCTGGTGTGCGGGTCCCGCTGCTGGTGCCAGTGCCTGGTGTGCGGGTCCAGCTGCTGGTGCCAGTGCCTGGTGTGCGGGTCCAGCTGCTGGTGCCAGTGCCTGGTGTGCGGGTCCAGCTGCTGGTGCCAGTGCCTGGTGTGCGGGTCCAGCTACTGGTGCCAGTGCCTGGTGTGCGGGTCCAGCTGCTGGTGCCAGTGCCTGGTGTGCGGGTCCAGCTACTGGTGCCAGTGCCTGGTGTGCGGGTCCAGCTGCTGGTGCCAGTGCCTGGTGTGCGGGTCCAGCTGCTGGTGCCAGTGCCTGGTGTGCGGGTCCAGCTGCTGGTGCCAGTGCCTGGTGTGCGGGTCCAGCTACTGGTGCCAGTGCCTGGTGTGCGGGTCCAGCTGCTGGTGCCAGTGCCTGGTGTGCGGGTCCAGCTACTGGTGCCAGTGCCTGGTGTGCGGGTCCAGCTGCTGGTGCCAGTGCCTGGTGTGCGGGTCCAGCTGCTGGTGCCAGTGCCTGGTGTGCGGGTCCAGCTGCTGGTGCCAGTGCCTGGTGTGCGGGTCCAGCTGCTGGTGCCAGTGCCTGGTGTGCGGGTCCAGCTACTGGTGCCAGTGCCTGGTGTGCGGGTCCAGCTGCTGGTGCCAGTGCCTGGTGTGCGGGTCCAGCTGCTGGTGCCAGTGCCTGGTGTGCGGGTCCAGCTACTGGTGCCAGTGCCTGGTGTGCGGGTCCAGCTGCTGGTGCCAGTGCCTGGTGTGCGGGTCCAGCTACTGGTGCCAGTGCCTGGTGTGCGGGTCCAGCTGCTGGTGCCAGTGCCTGGTGTGCGGGTCCAGCTACTGGTGCCAGTGCCTGGTGTGCGGGTCCAGCTGCTGGTGCCAGTGCCTGGTGTGCGGGTCCAGCTACTGGTGCCAGTGCCTGGTGTGCGGGTCCAACTGCTGGTGCCAGTGCCTGGTGTGCGGGTCCAGCTGCTGGTGCCAGTGCCTGGTGTGCGGGTCCAGCTGCTGGTGCCAGTGCCTGGTGTGCGGGTCCAGCTGCTGGTGCCAGTGCCTGGTGTGCGGGTCCAGCTACTGGTGCCAGTGCCTGGTGTGCGGGTCCAGCTGCTGGTGCCAGTGCCTGGTGTGCGGGTCCAGCTACTGGTGCCAGTGCCTGGTGTGCGGGTCCAGCTGCTGGTGCCAGTGCCTGGTGTGCGGGTCCAGCTACTGGTGCCAGTGCCTGGTGTGCGGGTCCAGCTGCTGGTGCCAGTGCCTGGTGTGCGGGTCCAGCTGCTGGTGCCAGTGCCTGGTGTGCGGGTCCAGCTGCTGGTGCCAGTGCCTGGTGTGCGGGTCCAGCTACTGGTGCCAGTGCCTGGTGTGCGGGTCCAGCTGCTGGTGCCAGTGCCTGGTGTGCGGGTCCAGCTACTGGTGCCAGTGCCTGGTGTGCGGGTCCAGCTGCTGGTGCCAGTGCCTGGTGTGCGGGTCCAGCTGCTGGTGCCAGTGCCTGGTGTGCGGGTCCAGCTGCTGGTGCCAGTGCCTGGTGTGCGGGTCCAGCTGCTGGTGCCAGTGCCTGGTGTGCGGGTCCAGCTACTGGTGCCAGTGCCTGGTGTGCGGGTCCAGCTGCTGGTGCCAGTGCCTGGTGTGCGGGTCCAGCTACTGGTGCCAGTGCCTGGTGTGCGGGTCCAGCTGCTGGTGCCAGTGCCTGGTGTGCGGGTCCAGCTGCTGGTGCCAGTGCCTGGTGTGCGGGTCCAGCTGCTGGTGCCAGTGCCTGGTGTGCGGGTCCCGCTGCTGGTGCCAGTGCCTGGTGTGCGGGTCCAGCTGCTGGTGCCAGTGCCTGGTGTGCGGGTCCAGCTGCTGGTGCCAGTGCCTGGTGTGCGGGTCCAGCTGCTGGTGCCAGTGCCTGGTGTGCGGGTCCAGCTGCTGGTGCCAGTGCCTGGTGTGCGGGTCCAGCTGCTGGTGCCAGTGCCTGGTGTGCGGGTCCAGCTACTGGTGCCAGTGCCTGGTGTGCGGGTCCAGCTGCTGGTGCCAGTGCCTGGTGTGCGGGTCCAGCTACTGGTGCCAGTGCCTGGTGTGCGGGTCCAGCTGCTGGTGCCAGTGCCTGGTGTGCGGGTCCAGCTGCTGGTGCCAGTGCCTGGTGTGCGGGTCCAGCTGCTGGTGCCAGTGCCTGGTGTGCGGGTCCAGCTACTGGTGCCAGTGCCTGGTGTGCGGGTCCAGCTGCTGGTGCCAGTGCCTGGTGTGCGGGTCCAGCTACTGGTGCCAGTGCCTGGTGTGCGGGTCCAGCTGCTGGTGCCAGTGCCTGGTGTGCGGGTCCAGCTGCTGGTGCCAGTGCCTGGTGTGCGGGTCCAGCTGCTGGTGCCAGTGCCTGGTGTGCGGGTCCAGCTGCTGGTGCCAGTGCCTGGTGTGCGGGTCCAGCTACTGGTGCCAGTGCCTGGTGTGCGGGTCCAGCTGCTGGTGCCAGTGCCTGGTGTGCGGGTCCAGCTACTGGTGCCAGTGCCTGGTGTGCGGGTCCAGCTGCTGGTGCCAGTGCCTGGTGTGCGGGTCCAGCTGCTGGTGCCAGTGCCTGGTGTGCGGGTCCAGCTGCTGGTGCCAGTGCCTGGTGTGCGGGTCCAGCTACTGGTGCCAGTGCCTGGTGTGCGGGTCCAGCTGCTGGTGCCAGTGCCTGGTGTGCGGGTCCAGCTACTGGTGCCAGTGCCTGGTGTGCGGGTCCAACTGCTGGTGCCAGTGCCTGGTGTGCGGGTCCAGCTGCTGGTGCCAGTGCCTGGTGTGCGGGTCCAGCTGCTGGTGCCAGTGCCTGGTGTGCGGGTCCAGCTGCTGGTGCCAGTGCCTGGTGTGCGGGTCCAGCTACTGGTGCCAGTGCCTGGTGTGCGGGTCCAGCTGCTGGTGCCAGTGCCTGGTGTGCGGGTCCAGCTACTGGTGCCAGTGCCTGGTGTGCGGGTCCAGCTGCTGGTGCCAGTGCCTGGTGTGCGGGTCCAGCTGCTGGTGCCAGTGCCTGGTGTGCGGGTCCAGCTGCTGGTGCCAGTGCCTGGTGTGCGGGTCCCGCTGCTGGTGCCAGTGCCTGGTGTGCGGGTCCAGCTGCTGGTGCCAGTGCCTGGTGTGCGGGTCCCGCTGCTGGTGCCAGTGCCTGGTGTGCGGGTCCAGCTGCTGGTGCCAGTGCCTGGTGTGCGGGTCCAGCTGCTGGTGCCAGTGCCTGGTGTGCGGGTCCAGCTGCTGGTGCCAGTGCCTGGTGTGCGGGTCCAGCTACTGGTGCCAGTGCCTGGTGTGCGGGTCCAGCTGCTGGTGCCAGTGCCTGGTGTGCGGGTCCAGCTACTGGTGCCAGTGCCTGGTGTGCGGGTCCAGCTGCTGGTGCCAGTGCCTGGTGTGCGGGTCCAGCTGCTGGTGCCAGTGCCTGGTGTGCAGGTCCAGCTGCTGGTGCCAGTGCCTGGTGTGCGGGTCCAGCTACTGGTGCCAGTGCCTGGTGTGCGGGTCCAGCTGCTGGTGCCAGTGCCTGGTGTGCGGGTCCAGCTACTGGTGCCAGTGCCTGGTGTGCGGGTCCAGCTGCTGGTGCCAGTGCCTGGTGTGCGGGTCCAGCTGCTGGTGCCAGTGCCTGGTGTGCGGGTCCAGCTGCTGGTGCCAGTGCCTGGTGTGCGGGTCCAGCTGCTGGTGCCAGTGCCTGGTGTGCGGGTCCAGCTACTGGTGCCAGTGCCTGGTGTGCGGGTCCAGCTGCTGGTGCCAGTGCCTGGTGTGCGGGTCCAGCTGCTGGTGCCAGTGCCTGGTGTGCGGGTCCAGCTGCTGGTGCCAGTGCCTGGTGTGCGGGTCCAGCTACTGGTGCCAGTGCCTGGTGTGCGGGTCCAGCTGCTGGTGCCAGTGCCTGGTGTGCGGGTCCAGCTACTGGTGCCAGTGCCTGGTGTGCGGGTCCAGCTGCTGGTGCCAGTGCCTGGTGTGCGGGTCCAGCTACTGGTGCCAGTGCCTGGTGTGCGGGTCCAACTGCTGGTGCCAGTGCCTGGTGTGCGGGTCCAGCTGCTGGTGCCAGTGCCTGGTGTGCGGGTCCAGCTGCTGGTGCCAGTGCCTGGTGTGCGGGTCCAGCTGCTGGTGCCAGTGCCTGGTGTGCGGGTCCAGCTACTGGTGCCAGTGCCTGGTGTGCGGGTCCAGCTGCTGGTGCCAGTGCCTGGTGTGCGGGTCCAGCTACTGGTGCCAGTGCCTGGTGTGCGGGTCCAGCTGCTGGTGCCAGTGCCTGGTGTGCGGGTCCAGCTACTGGTGCCAGTGCCTGGTGTGCGGGTCCAGCTGCTGGTGCCAGTGCCTGGTGTGCGGGTCCAGCTACTGGTGCCAGTGCCTGGTGTGCGGGTCCAGCTACTGGTGCCAGTGCCTGGTGTGCGGGTCCAGCTGCTGGTGCCAGTGCCTGGTGTGCGGGTCCAGCTACTGGTGCCAGTGCCTGGTGTGCGGGTCCAGCTGCTGGTGCCAGTGCCTGGTGTGCGGGTCCAGCTACTGGTGCCAGTGCCTGGTGTGCGGGTCCAGCTACTGGTGCCAGTGCCTGGCGTGCGGGTCCAGCTGCTGGTGCCAGTGCCTGGTGTGCGGGTCCAGCTGCTGGTGCCAGTGCCTGGTGTGCGGGTCCAGCTGCTGGTGCCAGTGCCTGGTGTGCGGGTCCAGCTGCTGGTGCCAGTGCCTGGTGTGCGGGTCCAGCTGCTGGTGCCAGTGCCTGGTGTGCGGGTCCAGCTACTGGTGCCAGTGCCTGGTGTGCGGGTCCAGCTGCTGGTGCCAGTGCCTGGTGTGCGGGTCCAGCTGCTGGTGCCAGTGCCTGGTGTGCGGGTCCAGCTGCTGGTGCCAGTGCCTGGTGTGCGGGTCCAGCTACTGGTGCCAGTGCCTGGTGTGCGGGTCCAGCTACTGGTGCCAGTGCCTGGTGTGCGGGTCCAGCTGCTGGTGCCAGTGCCTGGTGTGCGGGTCCAGCTGCTGGTGCCAGTGCCTGGTGTGCGGGTCCAGCTACTGGTGCCAGTGCCTGGTGTGCGGGTCCAGCTACTGGTGCCAGTGCCTGGTGTGCGGGTCCAGCTGCTGGTGCCAGTGCCTGGTGTGCGGGTCCAGCTACTGGTGCCAGTGCCTGGTGTGCGGGTCCAGCTGCTGGTGCCAGTGCCTGGTGTGCGGGTCCAGCTACTGGTGCCAGTGCCTGGTGTGCGGGTCCAGCTGCTGGTGTCAGTGCCTGGTGTGCGGGTCCAGCTGCTGGTGCCAGTGCCTGGTGTGCGGGTCCAGCTGCTGGTGCCAGTGCCTGGTGTGCGGGTCCCGCTGGCAGTGCCCCGGACTTCTCTGTGATGCCCTCTCCGCCTCAGTGCGCCTCTCCCCTCTCCCGGTGGCGGCTTTAGAAAGAACTTAGAAAACTGCTGCCCTTCCAATCCCTGATGCCTCGGCCGGTCCCCGGTACCGGCGGGCGGGCGGCCCTGTGAGTTGTGTAAGGTAGAGTCCTGTCAGTCATTGTGACAGAAATGGCGCAAAATGACCGTCTGCCCGGAGTAGGAGAAATCGCAGAAGCGTTTCAGTTACTTTTCTATTCTCTGCCTCAGCGGCCGAGTGTGATCATGTCCCGACAATTATCGCAGGGATCACAATTCTGGAAGTGCAACTCAGAAAATGTGACCCCTCAATATCATCCACAGAAGGTGAAGCTAAAGGGTACTGAGACCGCAGACCCCAGAACATTTCCGGATGTTTTGGACCCGCTGCTAATTCTACATGTCCGCTGGGACCATTCTGAGAGGGGACTTTGCATTCACTGCGGGACCACCCTGAGACAGGGGACTATACATTCACACCGGGACCACCCTGAGACAGAGGACTATACATTCACACCGGGACCACCCTGAAACAGGGGACTAATACATTCACATCGGGACCACCCTGAGACAGGGGACTATACATTCATACCGGGACCACCCTGAAACAGGGGACTAATACATTCACATCGGGACCACCCTGAGACAGGGGACTATACATTCACACCGGGACCACCCTGAAACAGGGGACTAATACATTCACATCGGGACCACCCTGAGACAGGGGACTATACATTCACACCGGGACCACCCTGAAACAGGGGACTAATACATTCACATCGGGACCACCCTGAGACAGGGGACTATACATTCACACCGGGACCACCCTGAAACAGGGGACTAATACATTCACATCGGGACCACCCTGAGACAGGGGACTATACATTCACACCGGGACCACCCTGAAACAGGGGACTAATACATTCACATCGGGACCACCCTGAGACAGGGGACTATACATTCACACCGGGACCACCCTGAGACAGGGGACTATACCTTCACTCTGGGACCACCCTGAGACAGGGGACTATACATTCACACCGGGACCACCCTGAGACGGGACTATATATGCACTCCAGGACCACCCTGAGGCGTGACTTTGTGTTCACAATCTGGGACCACCCTGAGACAGGGGCCTTTGCTTCACTATGGGACCACTCTGAGACATGGGACTTTGCTTCACTCCGGGACTACCCTGAGACAGCGGACTATTTGTTCACTCCAGCACCACCCTGAGACAGGGGACTTTGCTTCACTCCGGATCCACCCCAAGAAAGGGGACTTTGTGTTCACCCCGAGACCACACTTAAGGGGGACATTGCAGTCACTCCAAGACCACCCTGAGACGAGACTATAAGTTCACTCCGGGATCACTGTAAAACGGGGCTATACATTCACTCTGGTACCACCCTGAGATGGGAGACTTTGCTTCACTCAGGGATCATCTTGAGACAGGGGACTTTGCCTTCACTTTGGAACCACCCTGAGAGTCGACTATAGGCTACTTTACACACTGCGATATCGGTCCCGATATCGCTAGTGTGGGTACCCGCCCCCATCTGTTGCGCGACACGGGCATATCGCTGCCCGTGCCGCACAACATCGCCCAGAGCCGTCACACATACTTACCTGTCCGGCGACGTCGCTGTGACGGGCGAACCGCCTCCTTTCTAAGGGGGCGGTCCATGGGGCGTCACAGCGACGTCACTGAAACGTCACTGAACCGCCGCCCAATCGCAGCGGAGGGGCGGAGATGAGCGGGACGTAACATCCCGCCCACCTCCTTCCTTCCGCATAGCGGCCGGGAGGCAGGTAGGGAGAGCTTCCTCGCTCCTGCGGCGTCACACGCAGCGATGTGTGCTGCCGCAGGAACGAGGAACAACCTCGTTACTGCTGAAGTAACGATAATTGGGAATGGACCCCCGTGTCGCCGATTAGCGATTTTTCACTGTTTTGCAACGATGCAAAATCGCTAATCGATGTCACACGCAACGGCATCGCTAATGCGGCCGGATGTGCGTCACGAATTCCGTGACCCCAACGACTCCGCATTAGCGATGTCGTAGCGTGTAAAGCCCGCTTAAGTGTTCATTGAAGTTATTGAGTTTCCCAGCGGCTGTCACACTGCTTCCAGGTCCAATCATTAAAGTTCATGAATATGCACTGCTTCCCCCGCCCACCTTCTGTAACACTGTGATTGGTTGCAGTCCTGCTTCCACCACCCACCCTCTATGCCGGAGTCTGTGATTGATTGATCTCACACTAGCTGTCAGGGTCCCCGGAAAAGAGTTTAAAAATAAATAAATCATTTGGAAAAAATGGCGCAGGGTCCCCCGTATTTTGATACCCAGCGCACATAAAGGCGACGCCTACAGGCTGCTGCTCGCAGTGTGCTTCATCTTGGCTGTGTATCAAAATACGAGGGACCCAATGTGATTTTTTTTTTAATTATTTAAATAAATAAATAAATAATTAAAAAAAAACATTGTGCGATCTTCAATTTTGATGAAGATGATGAAGTTTTTATTTTTTTAAAATAACAGATTTTTCTCTGTGTTTTGTATTCATTTATTTTGATTTATAGTTAGTAATGGGGGGTTTCTCTGACTCATCCCGTTAATAACCTTGGGTTTGATGACAGCTTTGATTTTTTGGCCAATTCAAAACTGACATTAACCCCTTATATTACCCCGATTGCCACCGCACAAGGGCAATCAGGATGAGCCAGGTAAAGTGCCGGAATTGGTGCAGCTAATGGATGCGACAACTTTGGGGCGGCTGCAGGCTGCTATTTTTAGGCTGGGAGTCCCAATAACCATGGGTCTCCCTAGCATAAGTATACCAGATCCCAGCTGCGGCTTTATCTTGGCTGGGTGTCAAAATTGTGGGGTCCTCACAACTTTTTTAAATTATTTAAATAATTTAAAAACACCACATGAGGTCCCTCATATTTTGATATATAGCCAAGACAATGCACACAGCTGGGGCTGAAGCCTGTGCCTGTCTGCTTTATCTGTGTGGGTATCAAAATACAGAGGTCCATGCGACATTTTTCCAATTATTTATTTACTTTTACACTCCACAACCAATCACAGACTCTGGCACGCCCGCAGTCTGACTACAACCAATAATGTACTGTCACAGAGGATCAACACAGAAACCAGCCAGATATCCCTCTGGGAAGGACCCAGCCAAGGGGTGGCTCTTTTTAGGAGACCATCATAACCACCATATTAAGTGGCCCTTTTAGTCAATATCCAACTTTTTGACAAGTTTAAAGATATGACAAGGGAAATACCAAGGCCAGGTATCCATCCACAGACCGCTGTTTCGGGGTATTGCCCCTCATCAGTGTGGAGTAGGATTCTGGCCAGGTGGGAGCAATGCCTAGTAGACCAACAAAACAAAACAATCACTGATCTCGGGGAGACCAGCCAGACAAAACACTGCCGGCAGCCAGCGAGGGCGCTCAAGACAGTGAAATCCTAGGTACATTGCCCCCTGGGAAATATGCAAATCAAAAAAGTCAGTGGAGCCTCTGTTAGGAGTCTCAACACAGAAACCAGCCAGATAGCCCTCCGGGAAGGACCCAGCCAAGGGGTGGCTCTTTTTAGGAGACCACCATAACCAACATATTAAGTTACCCTTTTAGTCAATATCCAACTTTTTGACAAGTTTAAAGATATGACAAGGGAAATACTAAGGCCAGGTATCCATCCACAGACCGCTGTTTCGGAGTATTGCCCCTCATCAGTGTGGAGTAGGATTCTGGCCAAAACAGCTGTCTGTGGATGGATACCTGGCCATTGTATTTCCCTTGTCATATCTTTAAACTT
Source organism: Anomaloglossus baeobatrachus (assembly GCF_048569485.1). Lineage (NCBI taxonomy): Eukaryota > Metazoa > Chordata > Amphibia > Anura > Aromobatidae > Anomaloglossus > Anomaloglossus baeobatrachus. The sequence continues at coordinate 140,586,906 of NC_134353.1, read as the reverse complement.
GTCAAAAAGTTGGATATTGACTAAAAGGGCCACTTAATATGATGGTTATGGTGGTCTCCTAAAAAGAGCCACCCCTTGGCTGGGTCCTTCCCAGAGGGATATCTGGCTGGTTTCTGTGTTGAGACTCCTAACAGAGGCTCCACGGACTTCTTTGATTTGCATATTTCCCAGGGGGCAACGTACCTAGGATTTCACTGTCTTGAGTGCCCTCGCTGGCTGCCGGCAGTGTTTTGTCTGGCTGGTCTCCCCAAGATCAGTGATTGTTTTGTCTTGTTTGTCTACTAGGCATTGCTCCCACCTGGCCAGAATCCTACTCCACACTGATGAGGGGCAATACCACGAAACAGCTGTCTGTGGATGGATACCTGGCCTTGGTATTTCCCTTGTCATATCTTTAAACTTGTCAAAAAGTTTGATATTGACTAAAAGGGCCACTTAATATGGTGGTTATGGTGGTCTCCTAAAAAGAGCCACCCCTTGGCTGGGTCCTTCCCAGAGGGATATCTGGCTGGTTTCTGTGTTGAGACTCCTAACAGAGGCTCCACAGACTTTTTTGATTTGCATATTTCCCAGGGGGCAATGTACCTAGGATTTCACTGTCTCGAGTGCCCTCGCTGGCTGCCGGCAGTGTTTTGTCTGGCTGGTCTCCCCAAGATCAGTGATTGTTTTGTCTTGTCACAGAGGATGGGAGAAGTAGAACTGCAACCAACCATAGACACTGTTACAGAGGGTGGGTGGGGGAAGCAGTGGATATTCATTACCTTTAATGATTGGAATGGGAAACTGTGTAACAGTCGCTGGTAAACTCTAAGGCCATGTGCACATGTCTGCTTTTTTTCCTGCGTTTTAGCTGTGTTTAAAACTGCACTGTGTCATTGACAAAATGCATGCGTTGTGCTTCCCCAGCAAGGTCTATGAGAAGTCAGAAATTTCCATACGCACGTTGCTTTTTTTTTAGGCAGCGTTTTGTTTGTCAAATATTTGACAAAATCGATGCTTAAAAAAAAGCAGCATGTCACTACTTCGATCTCTCCCTCTCTCACCCGATCTCTCTCTCTTATCTCTCTCTCACCGATCTCTTCGTATCTCTCTCTCTCATGGATCCCTCTCACCAATCTCTCTTTCACCAATCTCTGTCACCGATATCTCTCACTGATGTGTCTCTCTCATTGATCTCTCTCTCCCAAACCGATCTCACTGACCACCGGCGCGGCTGTCACACTGCTCTGGCGGCTTCTCCTGCTTCTGAAAATGCCAGCCGCTCATCTCATATTCACTGCTTCCCCTCCCCACTGGCGCCTATGATTGCTTGCAGTCAGACGTGCCCCCACGCTGAGAGACAGCTGTCTCACTGCAACCAATCACAGCCGCCGGTGGGTGGGTCTATATCATGCAGTAAAATAAAAAAAAAAAAAAAACGGCGTGCGGTCCCCCCAATTTTGATACCAGCCAAGGTAAAGCCACATGGCTGAGGGCTGGTATTCTCAGGACGGGGAGCACCCCAGCCTAAAAATATCAGCCAGCAGCTGCCCGGAAATGCCGCATCCATTAGATGCAACAGTCCTGGGACTCTACCTCCTGGCATATCCCGATTGCCCTGGTGCGGTGGCAATCAGGATAATAAGGAGTTAATGGCAGCCCATAGCTGCCACTAAGTCCTAGCTTAGTGATGGCAGGCGTCAATGAGATACCCCCCATGATTAATCTGTAGTTAAAGTAAATAAACACAAACAACAAAAAATCCTTTATTTGCAATAAAAGACAAAAAAAACACCCTCTCTGACCACTTTATTAATCCCTCAAACAACCCTCCAGGTCCAACGTAATCCACACGAGGTCCCACGACGCTTCCAGCACTGCTGCATCTGACACAGGGAGCGCCGTAGAACACGACTGCTCACTGTGAGCTCCACGCAGCAAGTGAAGTGAGTCGCACTCTCAGTGGGACATCACTTGGGTGATTTGCGGTCACACCTGGGGTCCTCCCCCTGTTACAGCAAATCACCTGAGTGACTGAAGTGAGCAGGCCGATCAGTGGGATGTCACTCAGATTTGCGATCACAGCGGGAGTCCTCCCCCTGTGACAGCAAATCACGCCGTGACACAAACAGAGCCACGCGATGAGAATGAATTCGGGTGCACCACCTCTGACAGCTGCGGGCCCCGCACCACTGCCTGTGTCCCGGCACTTACATGAGAGGTTCACTCAAATTCATTCTCATTGGGCGACTCTGTCTCTGTCTGCTGTCAGCAGCCAGCCATGCGCTATGATGCTGCTGTGCCAGAACAGGGATGTAGCAGAGCCGAGTGGGACCGCACTGTCAAAAAAACATCCAAAATGCATTCAAAATGCATCCAAAATGCATCCAAAATGCATGCGTTTTGAATGCATTTTTTTGTCAAACGAAGTGTTTACAGTTGTAAAAACGATGCAGTTTAGTTGACAACCAAAATGCAGATGTGTAGACATAGCCTAAGTATTATTCTCTTGCTTTAATTCCCATAATATTCTGACAACATTACAGCCCTCCCAGACCTACTTCCAAGGTCCTCCAGAAATGTATTTGAGTTTCCCATTGATTTGTATTAGGTTTTTTATTCAGGACAAATGCACGAATACTAGATATTATTCAGCATGAAGCATCTGAACCCGAATATTTCACTATTTGCTCATCTCTAAGCACTTTGGGACCACCCTTATTCTCCTAATTTTTTAATTTTTTTGTAAGATTTTAAAAAGAAATTTTCATTTTACAAAGATAGTCTGAATGAAATAAACACATTAGAAGGCCAGATGGGCACCGCTCACTAAAGTAGTACTACAAGCCCCTGACCTCCCGCTCCAGAGTCCACATTTCCATACCGCTCTGGGATAAAGCATGGGCTGCTTGTTGGAGAAAAGAGATATAAAAACGCAGTATTATATACCGTACTCCTGGCATCAATGAGCTCCAGAACATAATTGGTAGCCGAAATCTAAGGGGTACTTTACACGCTGCGACATCGCTAGCATTTGCTCAGAGTTTATCTGATTTTTTTCAGACCTGGAGAAGATGGGGAAAAAAATGGGCCCATCTGCTCCATTATGTCATCCAAGTACAGTCTGATTTTTTTCACAAGCCCATTGACTTGCATAGCTGAGTGTGATCCAATTTACGAAGGCAAATCGTGCATTTTTTTCCTCGGACTGACTCGGTAAAAATGATTCAAGAAGGAGAGGGAAAGAACTGCTTATCACGGGAAGCACACCTGATCATTATTAAATACATAGGATTTTATTGAATCACAACAGAATTTTAAAAACATTTAAAAACATAACCCACACCTGGGTATCTCCATAACCAATATTATTTGTGTGAAGTACATCCAGCAATAAAGCACAAATACAATACAATGTGAGTCGTAGCACACCAAAACTCAGTATGGCAGATGTAAAAATTGGGTTCACAAAAATATGAATTATATCAAGTCATCATATATTCCCCAAGATAAAGAGTCAGGATATAATTTCCACTGTAGGAATAGACTGATGCACAACTCTGGTCAGTTTGTTGCAAGCAAAATAGTGAACCAAGCTAGTGAACACATCAAACATATATATGGTGAGTCATAGCCAGCCAATACTTAGTATTAAGAGTGAGGTTAGGTTCACCAAAGACTCCAATATATTAACCCCTCATATAATCACTCAAATAGAAGAGGAGCGTAGGTTCAAACAAAGAACCAGCTGGTGAACAGCCCTGGATGAATATTAAGAGACCGATGGTGGACCCAGCCAGATAAAGTAACCTCACTACATGGAGACCCCAGGGCAGCGCCCCACGCGTATCGCCGCTAGGCTTCCTCAGGGACAAATGATAGTAGTGATTCAAGCACCAATCCTCTTATATAGTATACATATTATAGTTACAATTACAAATCGCCAAGTATCACCTGTGTGCTCTGGTCCGGACCGTTTTAGAGCAAGTAGTGCCCCACGTGTGCAGACCGCCGGCCATGGTAACTCCAGCCCATGGCCGACGTCGCGCAGGTATCCATTGAATGTGATCAAGTCCCGGCTCCTGTGAAAGAGCTCGTATCCCGCGCATGCGCATATGCGCTACTCACACATCTCCCACCGTCAGCGTCTCAGATCATCATAAGCATAGAGTGAGTGTACAAGGGGAAGAAAAGAAGAGCTGCCGCTCGTGCATACGCAGTATCGCCAAAGGTATAGCATAGAAAGTTTTTTAAGTGAAAATCTCATAGTGCCATAACGGACCCAGAAAAGAGGACCATACATAGGATATCTGACAGCACATTATGCATAGGTCTTCTGTACCCATATATCATATGACATATATTCAAAAAGGGGACAGGCACTGAGACCAACATATTATTGTATCGTCCCCATTTGTCCATAGGTTGTAGCCACATACTACATACTTGGACATAGAGAAGACACAACACATATATGTGTACGGTATCAAACCATTATTATATCTTATTTTTTCAGATGACAAAAAACAATCTACATCTCTATTCCACGTATGTCTCATTGTCCAGTATGTAACCAAGGGTGCGCCTAGAATCCATTAAGCAGAGTACCAGAATATATTTATCCAAAACATGGCATAGTCACATCTGTAATCCCAAGGCGACCATTGCTCCCTCAGATGTTTCAGTTGTGTAGATATCTTCAGTTGTCCTTCCTCTCTGTTTTTACATCCAAAATCAAAATAAAGAGGTAGGTATAGTCCATCATGGTAGGTCAGTAGATATTTTGTCTTTCCAAGTTCCATATATAGGGTGTATATCCCATCCAACATTTCTGATCTTCATGTCCAGATAATTTCGGCGATGTCCATCCGACAGATCAGCATATCTATAATTTCAGCCCAGAAATCCTGTAAAAAGAAGTTCTTCATTAAGACCACACGGTGTGATGGAATTTAATTCAAAAATCCATCTTGATTCTGTCTGTAACAGCCATTTATGACAGGAACCCCCTCTGCCATTCCCCTTAAATTTCTGTAACCCCAAAATACGTATTCCTCTAGGGTTGGACCGATGATGTTGAAAAAAGTGGGCAGCTATAGGGGTAAGCGACTTACCCTTCTTCTGGTCCGAGGCTGCTAAGTTGATAGTGGAGATATGTTTTTGAATTCTTTTCCTCAACTCTTGTGACGTTTGGCCCACATATGTCAAGTTACAGGGACAGATTATAGCATAAATGACATTTTTTGATTTACAATTAATATAAGATGTCAATGTGTGTTCCTTATTGTCCCGGGGATTACAAAATTTGTTTCGGGTAATCTGCATAAATTGGCAGACGTTACAGTCACCGCAAGGGTAAGAGCCAATAGGATTGTACCCTCTGTTAAGTTTGGTCTGTGGTTTCACAAAATGGCTACTCATCAAGGTATCTCGTAGGTTCGGTGCCCTCCGTGCCGTTAGAAGAGGACGTGCACTGACCACATTACACGTCTGAAGGTCCGTGGTTAGGATAGGCCAGTGATCCTGTAAGATGTTTCTAATGTTGTCCCACTGATTATTATATGTGGTGATGAGTCTCACCTGCCGTTCTTGCTTCCTCAATTTGGTCACAGTCAATGACGTTTGAGACTCCTGGTTTGCTCTCTGAAACGCCCTCGAGATCACATTCTTGGGATAGCCGCGTGCCCGGAATCTGTGGGTTAAATTTAGAGCTTGTGAACGGAAATCTTCATCGTTAGTACAGTTCCGTCTAACTCTAAGAAACTGACCTGTTGGTACACCAGTCTTTATATGCGTAGGATGGAAACTATTGAATTCAAGCAGACTATTCGTCGCTGTGGTCTTCCGGTATAAGCTGGTTATAATTTTGTCCTTGTTTCTTGTTATCTCCAAATCCAGGAAATTAACCTTGGAAGACGACATAGTGCAGGTGAGAAATATATTCAGATCGTTATCATTCAGTTGTACTATAAAATCCTGACACTCTTCCTCCGTCCCATTCCAGATAAAGAAGACATCGTCTATATATCTGGACCAGTGTGTTATTCGTGTCTTAAACTGGTCCAATTTATAGACCCACAGTGCCTCCCACCATCCTAAAAAAAGGTTTGCAAACGCAGGTGCACACTTCACTCCCATGGCCACTCCAGAAATTTGTTTGTAAAAATTATGATCAAACAAAAAATAATTATGCTGTAACACAAAATCTAGAAGGTCCAACAAAAAAGAATCGTGCATCCGGTCTGAGTGTGTTTGTGTGTCGCCCTGGGCAAGCCAGGGGTCACAGGTCACAACACCACCACACCCCACACTCCAGGTAGGCACATCACAGCTAACCAGAAATCCTTGTTGCCTTCCTCCAGAGGCTGATGATTCACACCAGGGGGTGGGCCAGGCAGTTGGCTCCGCCCACCAAGGAGATCACAGCTCTGGAGGCGGGAAGTACCAAGCAGTTCAGTCAGGGAGGAGGAAGTGGAAGGAGTGAGGAGTAGCCCGGGCAGGGCAAGAGTGAAGTCCAGCTGAGGGCTAGAGTAAACAACAAAGAAGTGAAAGTGGAGGAAAGAAGAGTAGTAAAGGAGGAAAGCAAGAAGTGGTGACAGAGCAGAGAGTGTGCAAAGCCTGAGAGCCCAGCTTTGTGTAGGGCCAGAACAGCAAGGTCAGCGACGGCGGTGACTGTCTGGAGGGGGACCGTTTGGAAGTTCCTGGAAGGACCCCGTTGGCTGTGTGCCCGGTGGTCTGGAGCAGTGTTCCGAAGGACAGTCAGCACCAGCGCAGGGGCCTCTCGGACCCTGGCAAGGCTAGGAGTCGCCAAATTTGCCGAATCCGTCAGTGAAGGGGACGTAGATCCCCCAGCAACCAAGTCCCGATTGAAGGCAACAGCCCAACCTGGAGCAGAGAGACACCGCCACCGCCAAGGCACCAGTTTCTCAGGGCCAGCGCCTGCGGGCAAAGTGTAGAGCTCCTCCGGCCCAGATTGCAGTCGGGGAGCGGGCAACCGGAGGGAATCCACCGCTACCATCAGTCAAACATAGGTGCAAGGAAGAGGGACATCACCGTCACCTACCGGGAGTGCAGGTGCAGCCGTCTGTGGGACCGTCCTACCAGCCGTTTGGTTTACCGTACAAACTGTGTCCGTGTCTCAGGCTGAGTGAGTACCACAGTGCCGCAAGGCACAGCGCTGCCCCCGCGTCCCTGCACCCACCAGGCCCCGCACCTCACCACCCATCACCGGGCCCCGGGATCACCAACCCCTACCCACGGAGGGGCAACACAACACCTGGCTGCTCCCCATCACCATCCCCGGGATCCCCATCCAGAGCAGCGGTGGTGCAATCACCACAACCGTGGGTGGCGTCACGAACTATAACAATCCCCACACCCAACCACAAATCCCCTTTCACTCACGGGCGAGGAGTGTCGCTCGAGAAAACCCCGGGATCCGGCCCACGGCTCGAGCCACCACTGAGCAGCTGCCAGACCCGAGCAGAAGGGGTGAGCGCGGTGTGCTGACACCCTCCTCCCCGCCCGCGACAACTTGGCGTCACGAACAGGATCTTACCGCTCTGCCGTCTGGTAGAGGTGCGCCTTGTTACCGCCGGAGGTATCCGGCAGAAAAATTTCAGAAGCCGCCATCTTTGGCGCGAAAAGTTCCCGCTCGAGCGTCTTCTCGAGCAGTAGAGGCGCGAAGGCCAAAACCCCGCCCCGAGAGAGGAGGGGCCGGAAAGAGCTAAGGGGGACGCGATGGCGGCTGGCCGCATGTAGCTGCGGCTATAAAAAGCAGGGACGCCAGGACTCTGCAAACATACCGTTCCTGGAAGCCAACGAACCAGCCATCATGTGGATGCCGTCCCGTGACACCGAAGCCCCCGCGCCTGGAACCGCGGCGTGGGTGGAAATCCGAACCGCGCAGCTCTACCAGAGGCTGCAGGTCAGGATGCAGCTCCTCATGGAGGAGTGGGAGGCCGACATGGCGTATGTTGTAGCCACCGTGCGGAGACGCGAGGAGGAAGCGGAGAAAGGGAGGGTGAGTGATCCATGTCCCGACGCCCTTGAGGGGCCGGTCATCGCGGCTGTGGGGCCCGGTCCAAGCCCTCTCCCTTCGCTGCCTCCCTCGCCACCCGTCCCGGAGGCCGTGACCCCGCCACTAGGCCTGCTACCACCGCAACCGGTAGCAGTACCCAGCGTCCCCGCCCAAGCGGGCCGACCTGTAACCGGAGCCCGCGGTACACCGGAGGTGTTACCGTGGAAGACGCCGAAAGTAGAACCGGAGGCATCCCGTGAAAAACTCCCCGAGCCGGAGCCGATGACCCGTTCCGAGCCGAAGGCCCGGCAGCGGAAAGCCCCTAAGCCCATCCCCCACACCTCGGCTGAGGTCGCGCCGGGTTGTTGCTGTAAGGCAGCGCCCAAGGCCAAGACACCGCGGGACATGCCACCCGTAGTCCTGACAGTGGGTAATGTCCAGGATATCCCGCGGGGCCCGACCTGTGCGCCGGCGCTGGCGGCAGCGCTGTACTGGGATAGGGAGCCGGTACCGCTGGGCTTGGAGATCGCAGAGAGGGAGCGGAAGAAGGCCGAGCTGGTGGCCAGGGCGATCCGGGAGAAGGAGAATCTCTGGCAAGCGACGTTCCGTGTCCGGGGACCGTTGTACGAGGGGCAGGTGAGGCGGTTTGATGTCCGCCGGGGCTACGGGTTCATATACGAGCCGGGCCTGGAGGCCGAGGTGTTTGTAGCCCGGCGTGATGTGCAAGCCCACCTGCCCGAAGAACATCCCGTCCGCAACCTGATGCCGGGAGATATTGTACAATACACCCGACACTTTGGGGAGCGAGGATGGTTTGCACTGGACGCTAAACTCAGGAGGGGCCCGGAGGCCCGAGCGAGTGCAGACCTCTACCCCTTGCCAGTGACCCCAGCGCTTGAAGGACCGGAGTAGGGCAATGGATGCCCGCAGCACCGTCCCCATTGGGACCACCACGTTGTTTGTTGTTTGAAAGTTCTACTGAAAATGAGAATGATAAGTGAAATGATCCGAAGTTCACCTGATTTTGTTGATTTGCAACAGGCTGGAGCCGGCACCGTTGTCCCCGTGGGGACCGTTTAAAAATGCATGGGAACTATCCTTGGACAAGCCCGTGAACTTGCACGGCAACCACAGACGTTAGTGGCTTGTAAATATGTTGGTTACCGTTACCGTTTTCCGCAATGCCGCCTCCGGAGAGGCAGGTTGGAGGGAGGGCCCTGAGCAGAGCAGGCCAGGGCCCAGCCACCAAAGGAACCGGTGGCTACCCTCTGGAGGGAAGGACAGATCCCGCTCGGGTACCGTGTGCTGGACTGTGGGTCAAGGGGTGCTGCCTGGGTTTTAGGGGCAGCATCAGGGCCAGGTTACTTGGGTGGGAGAGAGCGGAAACCGTAACCGTAAACCGTTGCAACGTTAAAAGTAAATGTGCCTCCCGTCTTGGGAAGAAGTTATTAAAAATGTTATTCATGTTTGCTTAACCCTGTTATCCCCTTTTTCAGAAAAATAAAACCGGTGTAGGACGGCAGCCCGAGGACGGTCTGCATTTTGCTAAGGGAAAATGTGTCGCCCTGGGCAAGCCAGGGGTCACAGGTCACAACACCACCACACCCCACACTCCAGGTAGGCACATCACAGCTAACCAGAAATCCTTGTTGCCTTCCTCCAGAGGCTGATGATTCACACCAGGGGGTGGGCCAGGCGGTTGGCTCCGCCCACCAAGGAGATCACAGCTCTGGAGGCGGGAAGTACCAAGCAGTTCAGTCAGGGAGGAGGAAGTGGAAGGAGTGAGGAGTAGCCCGGGCAGGGCAAGAGTGAAGTCCAGCTGAGGGCTAGAGTAAACAACAAAGAAGTGAAAGTGGAGGAAAGAAGAGTAGTAAAGGAGGAAAGCAAGAAGTGGTGACAGAGCAGAGAGTGTGCAAATCCTGAGAGCCCAGCTTTGTGTAGGGCCAGAACAGCAAGGTCAGCGACGGCGGTGACTGTCTGGAGGGGGACCGTTTGGAAGTTCCTGGAAGGACCCCGTTGGCTGTGTGCCCGGTGGTCTGGAGCAGTGTTCCGAAGGACAGTCAGCACCAGGGCAGGGGCCTCTCGGACCCTGGCAAGGCTAGGAGTCGCCAAATTTGCCGAATCCGTCAGTGAAGGGGACGTAGATCCCCCAGCAACCAAGTCCCGATTTAAGGCAACAGCCCAACCTGGAGCAGAGAGACACCGCCACCGCCAAGGCACCAGTTTCTCAGGGCCAGCGCCTGCGGGCAAAGTGTAGAGCTCCTCCGGCCCAGATTGCAGTCGGGGAGCGGGTAACCGGAGGGAATCCACCGCTACCATCAGTCAAACATAGGTGCAAGGAAGAGGGACATCACCGTCACCTACCGGGAGTGCAGGTGCAGCCGTCTGTGGGACCGTCCTACCAGCCGTTTGGTTTACCGTACAAACTGTGTCCGTGTCTCAGGCTGAGTGAGTACCACAGTGCCGCAAGGCACAGCGCTGCCCCCGCGTCCCTGCGCCCACCAGGCCCCGCACCTCACCACCCATCACCGGGCCCCGGGATCACCAACCCCTACCCACGGAGGGGCAACACAACACCTGGCTGCTCCCCATCACCATCCCCGGTATCCCCATCCAGAGCAGCGGTGGTGCAATCACCACAACCGTGGGTGGCGTCACGAACTATAACAATCCCCACACCCAACCACAAATCCCCTTTCACTCACGGGCGAGGAGTGTCGCTCGAGAAAACCCCGGGATCCGGCCCACGGCTCGAGCCACCACTGAGCAGCTGCCAGACCCGAGCAGAAGGGGTGAGCGCGGTGTGCTGACACCCTCCTCCCCGCCCGCGACATTTGCTTATCCAGAAAATACGTGACTGCACGCATCCCGTGATCATGTCCAATATTCGTATACAACGACTCAACATCGCAAGTCACCAAAAGTGACTGCGATGTGAGTTGTATGTCTTGGCAGATCTTGATAAAGTTAGATGTATCACGGATGTAAGAGGGAGTGGATGTGACCATGGGCTGTAGAAAAAAAATCTACGTAATTGCTTGCCCTCTCACATAAACTACCAATACTGGCAATGATAGGTCTCCCCGGAGGGTTTTCCACAGATTTGTGCACTTTAGGGAGCATATAAAAAGTGGGTATCACAGGATGTTCCACCCACATATATTTTTTCTCCGTATTATTAATGATCCCATGCTGAAATGCGGTGTCCAATATTCTGTGAAGTCGAGTTGTAAACACCAGGGTCGGGTCTGACGGCAACCTGGTATAAAACCTAGGGTTGCTGAGCTGACGCCTGGCCTCCTCCAGATACATCTCTGTGGGCCACAACAAAATGTTACCCCCTTTATCTGCCTCTTTTATAACAAAGTTGTTAGTCTGTTTGGGGCTTTTGATGGCAGCTTTTTCATAATTCGTTAGGTAAGATGTTAGGGGTACATTTTTTAGTTGGAGTATATCTTTTTTGGCCAGTTCAAAAAAGATTCTAACTGATGGAACTAGGGAGAAACATGGTAACACTGTGGATTTATTTTTAAAGGGGAATCTCCTTCTACCTGGAGTGTCTTCATTTTCTTCCAATAGATCCAAGAGATCACGAAAGACTTGTTGGTCGTCAATTGAGAGGTCATTTAGCATTTCTGGTTTATGGTACATCACCTGAAATACAAGATTGCGGCAGAAGAGATATAAGTCTTTAATCAGCACAAATTTGTCTAAGCCCTTCGTAGGAGAAAAAGTTAAACCCCTTTGAAGTATTTTAGTTTCTTGTTCAGAAAGTCTATGGGTGGACAAATTAATGATTTGTAAGGCATCATCTCTCACCTGCTGGACATGGCTCAGTTGGATGTTTTCCATGGATTGATCTATCGTCTGGCTCGGGCGCCGGTCCTGTACGGCCCCGCCTGTTTTCTTGGTCTGGTCGTTCTTCGATTCATTATACCGATGGCGCCCACCTCTGTGGGTCCGGCGTCTGCCTCGCTGCCGGTGGTTGATAAAAAATCACTTGAGCTTGACCTCTCTATATTTTGTCTGTCATAATTATCTGCACGATATTTTGCATTATAAGTTCTACGGGTATTTCCCCTGTGTTTCCATCTAAAGGCAGTCCTGTTCTCAAAATACACCTGGTCTCTTTTGAACTTTTTCCGCTTTTTATCAATTATTTCCTGCTCATATTTGTCCATAGATTCCTTGAGTTTTTGCTGAAAAGAGGTAACCTGTACAGTGTCCCCACTTCTCGCCAATTTGGCCTCAAGATCTTTAATATTTGTTCTTGTGGTGGCCAAAAGTGTTCTATCATGCTCAAGGAGCATGTTGATCAATATGCCCGAGCATTTTAGGAGCCCTTGTTCCCATGTTTCTTGGAAATCTAGGGAAGGTTCCCATGCAGGAAAGATGGAAACACGCAGCCCTCGAGGAGCGATACCTGCCTTAAGGTACTCCTCGAGGCTGCGTATATTCCACCATAGGCGGATACCGGTTTTATGAGCCGTTGTGAGGTCAGACATAAGCAGTGATAGTTCATCTGATGTTTCCAATACAGTATTTGTCTGAAAAAACAATGTGCCAGTTTGCGCTTGCCAGGCGGCCTCCCTAGCATCCCAATCCATGGGCACTGCTAGTATATGGTTACACAGGTAAGATACAAGGCGATCAGCAATTTATATATTTATAAAGGTGTCAACTCCAAAATAGGTTTGCGTGCTACCTAAGAAAGCCTTGGCAACAACCAAGAAACAACAACAATTATATTTAAGGGAAGGTGCACTGCAATGTTGACAAGTAAAGTAACAGGGTGCTGCCCCAAGCAGTTAAATAATGATTCAAGAAGGAGAGGGAAAGAACTGCTTATCACGGGAAGCACACCTGATCATTATTAAATACATAGGATTTTATTGAATCACAACAGAATTTTAAAAACATTTAAAAACATAACCCACACCTGGGTATCTCCATAACCAATATTATTTGTGTGAAGTACATCCAGCAATAAAGCACAAATACAATACAATGTGAGTCGTAGCACACCAAAACTCAGTATGGCAGATGTAAAGATTGGGTTCACAAAAATATGAATTATATCAAGTCATCATATATTCCCCAAGATAAAGAGTCAGGATATAATTTCCACTGTAGGAATAGACTGATGCACAACTCTGGTCAGTTTGTTGCAAGCAAAATAGTGAACCAAGCTAGTGAACACATCAAACATATATATGGTGAGTCATAGCCAGCCAATACTTAATATTAAGAGTGAGGTTAGGTTCACCAAAGACTCCAATATATTAACCCCTCATATAATCACTCAAATAGAAGAGGAGCGTAGGTTCAAACAAAGAACCAGCTGGTGAACAGCCCTGGATGAATATTAAGAGACCGATGGTGGACCCAGCCAGATAAAGTAACCTCACTACATGGAGACCCCAGGGCAGCGCCCCACGCGTATCGCCGCTAGGCTTCCTCAGGGACAAATGATAGTAGTGATTCAAGCACCAATCCTCTTATATAGTATACATATTATAGTTACAATTACAAATCGCCAAGTATCACCTGTGTGCTCTGGTCCGGACCGTTTTAGAGCAAGTAGTGCCCCACGTGTGCAGACCGCCGGCCATGGTAACTCCAGCCCATGGCCGACGTCGCGCAGGTATCCATTGAATGTGATCAAGTCCCGGCTCCTGTGAAAGAGCTCGTATCCCGCGCATGCGCATATGCGCTACTCACACATCTCCCACCGTCAGCGTCTCAGATCATCATAAGCATAGAGTGAGTGTACAAGGGGAAGAAAAGAAGAGCTGCCGCTCGTGCATACGCAGTATCGCCAAAGGTATAGCATAGAAAGTTTTTTAAGTGAAAATCTCATAGTGCCATAACGGACCCAGAAAAGAGGACCATACATAGGATATCTGACAGCACATTATGCATAGGTCTTCTGTACCCATATATCATATGACATATATTCAAAAAGGGGACAGGCACTGAGACCAACATATTATTGTATCGTCCCCATTTGTCCATAGGTTGTAGCCACATACTACATACTTGGACATAGAGAAGACACAACACATATATGTGTACGGTATCAAACCATTATTATATCTTATTTTTTCAGATGACAAAAAACAATCTACATCTCTATTCCACGTATGTCTCATTGTCCAGTATGTAACCAAGGGTGCGCCTAGAATCCATTAAGCAGAGTACCAGAATATATTTATCCAAAACATGGCATAGTCACATCTGTAATCCCAAGGCGACCATTGCTCCCTCAGATGTTTCAGTTGTGTAGATATCTTCAGTTGTCCTTCCTCTCTGTTTTTACATCCAAAATCAAAATAAAGAGGTAGGTATAGTCCATCATGGTAGGTCAGTAGATATTTTGTCTTTCCAAGTTCCATATATAGGGTGTATATCCCATCCAACATTTCTGATCTTCATGTCCAGATAATTTCGGCGATGTCCATCCGACAGATCAGCATATCTATAATTTCAGCCCAGAAATCCTGTAAAAAGAAGTTCTTCATTAAGACCACACGGTGTGATGGAATTTAATTCAAAAATCCATCTTGATTCTGTCTGTAACAGCCATTTATGACAGGAACCCCCTCTGCCATTCCCCTTAAATTTCTGTAACCCCAAAATACGTATTCCTCTAGGGTTGGACCGATGATGTTGAAAAAAGTGGGCAGCTATAGGGGTAAGCGACTTACCCTTCTTCTGGTCCGAGGCTGCTAAGTTGATAGTGGAGATATGTTTTTGAATTCTTTTCCTCAACTCTTGTGACGTTTGGCCCACATATGTCAAGTTACAGGGACAGATTATAGCATAAATGACATTTTTTGATTTACAATTAATATAAGATGTCAATGTGTGTTCCTTATTGTCCCGGGGATTACAAAATTTGTTTCGGGTAATCTGCATAAATTGGCAGACGTTACAGTCACCGCAAGGGTAAGAGCCAATAGGATTGTACCCTCTGTTAAGTTTGGTCTGTGGTTTCACAAAATGGCTACTCATCAAGGTATCTCGTAGGTTCGGTGCCCTCCGTGCCGTTAGAAGAGGACGTGCACTGACCACATTACACGTCTGAAGGTCCGTGGTTAGGATAGGCCAGTGATCCTGTAAGATGTTTCTAATGTTGTCCCACTGATTATTATATGTGGTGATGAGTCTCACCTGCCGTTCTTGCTTCCTCAATTTGGTCACAGTCAATGACGTTTGAGACTCCTGGTTTGCTCTCTGAAACGCCCTCGAGATCACATTCTTGGGATAGCCGCGTGCCCGGAATCTGTGGGTTAAATTTAGAGCTTGTGAACGGAAATCTTCATCGTTAGTACAGTTCCGTCTAACTCTAAGAAACTGACCTGTTGGTACACCAGTCTTTATATGCGTAGGATGGAAACTATTGAATTCAAGCAGACTATTCGTCGCTGTGGTCTTCCGGTATAAGCTGGTTATAATTTTGTCCTTGTTTCTTGTTATCTCCAAATCCAGGAAATTAACCTTGGAAGACGACATAGTGCAGGTGAGAAATATATTCAGATCGTTATCATTCAGTTGTACTATAAAATCCTGACACTCTTCCTCCGTCCCATTCCAGATAAAGAAGACATCGTCTATATATCTGGACCAGTGTGTTATTCGTGTCTTAAACTGGTCCAATTTATAGACCCACAGTGCCTCCCACCATCCTAAAAAAAGGTTTGCAAACGCAGGTGCACACTTCACTCCCATGGCCACTCCAGAAATTTGTTTGTAAAAATTATGATCAAACAAAAAATAATTATGCTGTAACACAAAATCTAGAAGGTCCAACAAAAAAGAATCGTGCATCCGGTCTGAGTGTGTTTGTGTGTCGCCCTGGGCAAGCCAGGGGTCACAGGTCACAACACCACCACACCCCACACTCCAGGTAGGCACATCACAGCTAACCAGAAATCCTTGTTGCCTTCCTCCAGAGGCTGATGATTCACACCAGGGGGTGGGCCAGGCAGTTGGCTCCGCCCACCAAGGAGATCACAGCTCTGGAGGCGGGAAGTACCAAGCAGTTCAGTCAGGGAGGAGGAAGTGGAAGGAGTGAGGAGTAGCCCGGGCAGGGCAAGAGTGAAGTCCAGCTGAGGGCTAGAGTAAACAACAAAGAAGTGAAAGTGGAGGAAAGAAGAGTAGTAAAGGAGGAAAGCAAGAAGTGGTGACAGAGCAGAGAGTGTGCAAAGCCTGAGAGCCCAGCTTTGTGTAGGGCCAGAACAGCAAGGTCAGCGACGGCGGTGACTGTCTGGAGGGGGACCGTTTGGAAGTTCCTGGAAGGACCCCGTTGGCTGTGTGCCCGGTGGTCTGGAGCAGTGTTCCGAAGGACAGTCAGCACCAGCGCAGGGGCCTCTCGGACCCTGGCAAGGCTAGGAGTCGCCAAATTTGCCGAATCCGTCAGTGAAGGGGATGTAGATCCCCCAGCAACCAAGTCCCGATTGAAGGCAACAGCCCAACCTGGAGCAGAGAGACACCGCCACCGCCAAGGCACCAGTTTCTCAGGGCCAGCGCCTGCGGGCAAAGTGTAGAGCTCCTCCGGCCCAGATTGCAGTCGGGGAGCGGGTAACCGGAGGGAATCCACCGCTACCATCAGTCAAACATAGGTGCAAGGAAGAGGGACATCACCGTCACCTACCGGGAGTGCAGGTGCAGCCGTCTGTGGGACCGTCCTACCAGCCGTTTGGTTTACAGTACAAACTGTGTCCGTGTCTCAGGCTGAGTGAGTACCACAGTGCCGCAAGGCACAGCGCTGCCCCCGCGTCCCTGCGCCCACCAGGCCCCGCACCTCACCACCCATCACCGGGCCCCGGGATCACCAACCCCTACCCACGGAGGGGCAACACAACACCTGGCTGCTCCCCATCACCATCCCCGGGATCCCCATCCAGAGCAGCGGTGGTGCAATCACCACAACCGTGGGTGGCGTCACGAACTATAACAATCCCCACACCCAACCACAAATCCCCTTTCACTCACGGGCGAGGAGTGTCGCTCGAGAAAACCCCGGGATCCGGCCCACGGCTCGAGCCACCACTGAGCAGCTGCCAGACCCGAGCAGAAGGGGTGAGCGCGGTGTGCTGACACCCTCCTCCCCGCCCGCGACATTTGCTTATCCAGAAAATACGTGACTGCACGCATCCCGTGATCATGTCCAATATTCGTATACAACGACTCAACATCGCAAGTCACCAAAAGTGACTGCGATGTGAGTTGTATGTCTTGGCAGATCTTGATAAAGTTAGATGTATCACGGATGTAAGAGGGAGTGGATGTGACCATGGGCTGTAGAAAAAAATCTACGTAATTGCTTGCCCTCTCACATAAACTACCAATACTGGCAATGATAGGTCTCCCCGGAGGGTTTTCCACAGATTTGTGCACTTTAGGGAGCATATAAAAAGTGGGTATCACAGGATGTTCCACCCACATATATTTTTTCTCCGTATTATTAATGATCCCATGCTGAAATGCGGTGTCCAATATTCTGTGAAGTCGAGTTGTAAACACCAGGGTCGGGTCTGACGGCAACCTGGTATAAAACCTAGGGTTGCTGAGCTGACGCCTGGCCTCCTCCAGATACATCTCTGTGGGCCACAACAAAATGTTACCCCCTTTATCTGCCTCTTTTATAACAAAGTTGTTATTCTGTTTGGGGCTTTTGATGGCAGCTTTTTCATAATTCGTTAGGTAAGATGTTAGGGGTACATTTTTTAGTTGGAGTATATCTTTTTTGGCCAGTTCAAAAAAGATTCTAACTGATGGAACTAGGGAGAAACATGGTAACACTGTGGATTTATTTTTAAAGGGGAATCTCCTTCTACCTGGAGTGTCTTCATTTTCTTCCAATAGATCCAAGAGATCACGAAAGACTTGTTGGTCGTCAATTGAGAGGTCATTTAGCATTTCTGGTTTATGGTACATCACCTGAAATACAAGATTGCGGCAGAAGAGATATAAGTCTTTAATCAGCACAAATTTGTCTAAGCCCTTCGTAGGAGAAAAAGTTAAACCCCTTTGAAGTATTTTAGTTTCTTGTTCAGAAAGTCTATGGGTGGACAAATTAATGATTTGTAAGGCATCATCTCTCACCTGCTGGACATGGCTCAGTTGGATGTTTTCCATGGATTGATCTATCGTCTGGCTCGGGCGCCGGTCCTGTACGGCCCCGCCTGTTTTCTTGGTCTGGTCGTTCTTCGATTCATTATACCGATGGCGCCCACCTCTGTGGGTCCGGCGTCTGCCTCGCTGCCGGTGGTTGATAAAAAATCACTTGAGCTTGACCTCTCTATATTTTGTCTGTCATAATTATCTGCACGATATTTTGCATTATAAGTTCTACGGGTATTTCCCCTGTGTTTCCATCTAAAGGCAGTCCTGTTCTCAAAATACACCTGGTCTCTTTTGAACTTTTTCCGCTTTTTATCAATTATTTCCTGCTCATATTTGTCCATAGATTCCTTGAGTTTTTGCTGAAAAGAGGTAACCTGTACAGTGTCCCCACTTCTCGCCAATTTGGCCTCAAGATCTTTAATATTTGTTCTTGTGGTGGCCAAAAGTGTTCTATCATGCTCAAGGAGCATGTTGATCAATATGCCCGAGCATTTTAGGAGCCCTTGTTCCCATGTTTCTTGGAAATCTAGGGAAGGTTCCCATGCAGGAAAGATGGAAACACGCAGCCCTCGAGGAGCGATACCCGCCTTAAGGTACTCCTCGAGGCTACGTATATTCCACCATAGGCGGATACCGGTTTTATGAGCCGTTGTGAGGTCAGACATAAGCAGTGATAGTTCATCTGATGTTTCCAATACAGTATTTGTCTGAAAAAACAATGTGCCAGTTTGCGCTTGCCAGGCGGCCTCCCTAGCATCCCAATCCATGGGCACTGCTAGTATATGGTTACACAGGTAAGATACAAGGCGATCAGCAATTTATATATTTATAAAGGTGTCAACTCCAAAATAGGTTTGCGTGCTACCTAAGAAAGCCTTGGCAACAACCAAGAAACAACAACAATTATATTTAAGGGAAGGTGCACTGCAATGTTGACAAGTAAAGTAACAGGGTGCTGCCCCAAGCAGTTAAATAATGATTCAAGAAGGAGAGGGAAAGAACTGCTTATCACGGGAAGCACACCTGATCATTATTAAATACATAGGATTTTATTGAATCACAACAGAATTTTAAAAACATTTAAAAACATAACCCACACCTGGGTATCTCCATAACCAATATTATTTGTGTGAAGTACATCCAGCAATAAAGCACAAATACAATACAATGTGAGTCGTAGCACACCAAAACTCAGTATGGCAGATGTAAAAATTGGGTTCACAAAAATATGAATTATATCAAGTCATCATATATTCCCCAAGATAAAGAGTCAGGATATAATTTCCACTGTAGGAATAGACTGATGCACAACTCTGGTCAGTTTGTTGCAAGCAAAATAGTGAACCAAGCTAGTGAACACATCAAACATATATATGGTGAGTCATAGCCAGCCAATACTTAGTATTAAGAGTGAGGTTAGGTTCACCAAAGACTCCAATATATTAACCCCTCATATAATCACTCAAATAGAAGAGGAGCGTAGGTTCAAACAAAGAACCAGCTGGTGAACAGCCCTGGATGAATATTAAGAGACCGATGGTGGACCCAGCCAGATAAAGTAACCTCACTACATGGAGACCCCAGGGCAGCGCCCCACGCGTATCGCCGCTAGGCTTCCTCAGGGACAAATGATAGTAGTGATTCAAGCACCAATCCTCTTATATAGTATACATATTATAGTTACAATTACAAATCGCCAAGTATCACCTGTGTGCTCTGGTCCGGACCGTTTTAGAGCAAGTAGTGCCCCACGTGTGCAGACCGCCGGCCATGGTAACTCCAGCCCATGGCCGACGTCGCGCAGGTATCCATTGAATGTGATCAAGTCCCGGCTCCTGTGAAAGAGCTCGTATCCCGCGCATGCGCATATGCGCTACTCACACATCTCCCACCGTCAGCGTCTCAGATCATCATAAGCATAGAGTGAGTGTACAAGGGGAAGAAAAGAAGAGCTGCCGCTCGTGCATACGCAGTATCGCCAAAGGTATAGCATAGAAAGTTTTTTAAGTGAAAATCTCATAGTGCCATAACGGACCCAGAAAAGAGGACCATACATAGGATATCTGACAGCACATTATGCATAGGTCTTCTGTACCCATATATCATATGACATATATTCAAAAAGGGGACAGGCACTGAGACCAACATATTATTGTATCGTCCCCATTTGTCCATAGGTTGTAGCCACATACTACATACTTGGACATAGAGAAGACACAACACATATATGTGTACGGTATCAAACCATTATTATATCTTATTTTTTCAGATGACAAAAAACAATCTACATCTCTATTCCACGTATGTCTCATTGTCCAGTATGTAACCAAGGGTGCGCCTAGAATCCATTAAGCAGAGTACCAGAATATATTTATCCAAAACATGGCATAGTCACATCTGTAATCCCAAGGCGACCATTGCTCCCTCAGATGTTTCAGTTGTGTAGATATCTTCAGTTGTCCTTCCTCTCTGTTTTTACATCCAAAATCAAAATAAAGAGGTAGGTATAGTCCATCATGGTAGGTCAGTAGATATTTTGTCTTTCCAAGTTCCATATATAGGGTGTATATCCCATCCAACATTTCTGATCTTCATGTCCAGATAATTTCGGCGATGTCCATCCGACAGATCAGCATATCTATAATTTCAGCCCAGAAATCCTGTAAAAAGAAGTTCTTCATTAAGACCACACGGTGTGATGGAATTTAATTCAAAAATCCATCTTGATTCTGTCTGTAACAGCCATTTATGACAGGAACCCCCTCTGCCATTCCCCTTAAATTTCTGTAACCCCAAAATACGTATTCCTCTAGGGTTGGACCGATGATGTTGAAAAAAGTGGGCAGCTATAGGGGTAAGCGACTTACCCTTCTTCTGGTCCGAGGCTGCTAAGTTGATAGTGGAGATATGTTTTTGAATTCTTTTCCTCAACTCTTGTGACGTTTGGCCCACATATGTCAAGTTACAGGGACAGATTATAGCATAAATGACATTTTTTGATTTACAATTAATATAAGATGTCAATGTGTGTTCCTTATTGTCCCGGGGATTACAAAATTTGTTTCGGGTAATCTGCATAAATTGGCAGACGTTACAGTCACCGCAAGGGTAAGAGCCAATAGGATTGTACCCTCTGTTAAGTTTGGTCTGTGGTTTCACAAAATGGCTACTCATCAAGGTATCTCGTAGGTTCGGTGCCCTCCGTGCCGTTAGAAGAGGACGTGCACTGACCACATTACACGTCTGAAGGTCCGTGGCAGGGCCGGCTCCAGGTTTTTGTGGGCCCCGGGCGGAAGAGTCTCACTGGGCCCCATCCACACGCAGACACGCACATACAGACACGCACATACACATACAGACATACGCGTAACATATACATATTTTGAAGACAAACTCACAAAAATACTTATAAACAGACAAATCTATAGTCATACACACTGACATACATAGATACACATCATTGCATACAGACACATACCCGCTTGTCTCCATCCAGCTCCTCCTAGACATGTGGCTGTGCTGCATGATGGTCGTAACAGACATGGCCGAGCACAGTGCACACTGACACTGCTGTATATACATCACAGGAGGGGCAGGGGGTATAGACATTACTGGGGGGCATAGATGTTACCGGAGTAGCAAACAGCTCTGGGGGTATACACATTACTGGGGTGGGTTGCACATACGGCTCTGGGGGGGGGGCTGCACACATGGCTATGGGGGGGCCGCATGCACAGCTCTAATCCATACATACACACTCACACAGCTCTGCTATACACACCCCTTGATAGCACTGTTGCACACATCTCTGCTGCATATGTACAGACACAAACACACACACACAGCTCTGCTGCACATCACTGCTGACCGAAGACTATATACACACAGCTTTGCTGCACACATCTCTGCTATGCTGCCCAAACAGCACATAGTCATAAAGCTCTGCTGCCCAGAGTAAATACACACTCTGCTGCCCAAAGGGTATATATACACACAGCTCTGCTGCAGACACAAATTCGGCTCTGCTTCACCCGGAAACACACACTCGGCTCTGCTTCACCCAGACACCCACTCGGCTCTGCTTCACCCAGACACACACTCGGCTCTGCTTCACCGAGACACACACTCGGCTCTGCTTCACCGAGACACACACTCGGCTCTGCTTCACCCAGATACACACTCGGCTCTCCTGCACCCACACACACACTCGGCTCTCCTGCACCCACACACACACTCGGCTCTGCTCCACCCAGACACACACTCGGCTCTGCTTCACCCAGACACACACTCGGCTCTGCTTCACCCAGACACACACTCGGCTCTGCTTCACCCAGACACACACTCGGCTATCCTGCACCCACACACACACTCGGCTCTCCTGCACCCACACACACACTCGGCTCTGCTCCACCCAGACACACACTCAGCTCTGCTTCACCCAGACACACATTCGGCTCTGCTTCACGCAGACACACACTCGGCTCTGCTTCACCCAGACACACACTCGGCTCTGCTTCACCCAGACACACACTCGGCTCTGCTTCACCCAGACACACACTCGGCTCTGCTTCACCCAGACACACACTCGGCTCTGCTTCACCCAGACACACACTCGCCTCTGCTTCACCCAGACACACACTCGGCTCTGCTTCACCCAGACACACACTCGGCTCTGCTCCACCCAGACACACACTCGGCTCTGCTTCACCCAGACACACACTCGGCTCTGCTTCACCCAGACACACACTCGCCTCTGCTTCACCCAGACACACACTCGGCTCTGCTTCACCCAGACACACACTCGGCTCTGCTCCACCCAGACACACACTCGGCTCTGCTCCACCCAGACACACACTCGGCTCTGCTTCACCCAGACACACACTTACTGTTGTAGTTATCTCCTTTTAATGCAAGGGGTTTTAGATTATGATGGGACATGATCTGAGACATGTGCAAACGCGGCTCTGGGGGCCCCACACACTTGGCTCTGGGGGGCCCCACACACTTGGCTCTGGGGGCCCCACACACGCGGCTCTGGGGGGCCCCACACACTCGGCTCTGGGGGGCCCCACACACTCGGCTCTGGGGGGGACAGCACATAGTTGGGGGCCAGGACATACATCTCAGGGGGAAAAAAGCCCATGCAGCTCACTGGGGCCCATAAATCGGGGGGCGGGGAGGGTTGTAGAACATACCACTCAAATCACTGTGGAGAGGGGGCCCACACAGCGCTGGAGGGCAGCGTTGTGCTGGGGGTCGCTGGCTGCCACTGTTCCTTGTCTTCACCTGTGGGACAGTGACTGGAGCAGGAGCTGTGTGATAGCTCCGCCCACAGATGAAGTTCAGACAAGGAGTTTACAGGGAACGCTGTGGACAGCGTGCCTTAAAGGGACAGCACCTGCAGAGGACTGTGGTTCCCAGAACTCGCGAATGGGCCCCCCCGGCTGTCCAGGGCCCCGGCATTTGCCCGGGTATGCCGGGTGGTGACGCCGGCCCTGGTCCGTGGTTAGGATAGGCCAGTGATCCTGTAAGATGTTTCTAATGTTGTCCCACTGATTATTATATGTGGTGATGAGTCTCACCTGCCGTTCTTGCTTCCTCAATTTGGTCACAGTCAATGACGTTTGAGACTCCTGGTTTGCTCTCTGAAACGCCCTCGAGATCACATTCTTGGGATAGCCGCGTGCCCGGAATCTGTGGGTTAAATTTAGAGCTTGTGAACGGAAATCTTCATCGTTAGTACAGTTCCGTCTAACTCTAAGAAACTGACCTGTTGGTACACCAGTCTTTATATGCGTAGGATGGAAACTATTGAATTCAAGCAGACTATTCGTCGCTGTGGTCTTCCGGTATAAGCTGGTTATAATTTTGTCCTTGTTTCTTGTTATCTCCAAATCCAGGAAATTAACCTTGGAAGACGACATAGTGCAGGTGAGAAATATATTCAGATCGTTATCATTCAGTTGTACTATAAAATCCTGACACTCTTCCTCCGTCCCATTCCAGATAAAGAAGACATCGTCTATATATCTGGACCAGTGTGTTATTCGTGTCTTAAACTGGTCCAATTTATAGACCCACAGTGCCTCCCACCATCCTAAAAAAAGGTTTGCAAACGCAGGTGCACACTTCACTCCCATGGCCACTCCAGAAATTTGTTTGTAAAAATTATGATCAAACAAAAAATAATTATGCTGTAACACAAAATCTAGAAGGTCCAACAAAAAAGAATCGTGCATCCGGTCTGAGTGTGTTTGTGTGTCGCCCTGGGCAAGCCAGGGGTCACAGGTCACAACACCACCACACCCCACACTCCAGGTAGGCACATCACAGCTAACCAGAAATCCTTGTTGCCTTCCTCCAGAGGCTGATGATTCACACCAGGGGGTGGGCCAGGCAGTTGGCTCCGCCCACCAAGGAGATCACAGCTCTGGAGGCGGGAAGTACCAAGCAGTTCAGTCAGGGAGGAGGAAGTGGAAGGAGTGAGGAGTAGCCCGGGCAGGGCAAGAGTGAAGTCCAGCTGAGGGCTAGAGTAAACAACAAAGAAGTGAAAGTGGAGGAAAGAAGAGTAGTAAAGGAGGAAAGCAAGAAGTGGTGACAGAGCAGAGAGTGTGCAAAGCCTGAGAGCCCAGCTTTGTGTAGGGCCAGAACAGCAAGGTCAGCGACGGCGGTGACTGTCTGGAGGGGGACCGTTTGGAAGTTCCTGGAAGGACCCCGTTGGCTGTGTGCCCGGTGGTCTGGAGCAGTGTTCCGAAGGACAGTCAGCACCAGCGCAGGGGCCTCTCGGACCCTGGCAAGGCTAGGAGTCGCCAAATTTGCCGAATCCGTCAGTGAAGGGGACGTAGATCCCCCAGCAACCAAGTCCCGATTGAAGGCAACAGCCCAACCTGGAGCAGAGAGACACCGCCACCGCCAAGGCACCAGTTTCTCAGGGCCAGCGCCTGCGGGCAAAGTGTAGAGCTCCTCCGGCCCAGATTGCAGTCGGGGAGCGGGTAACCGGAGGGAATCCACCGCTACCATCAGTCAAACATAGGTGCAAGGAAGAGGGACATCACCGTCACCTACCGGGAGTGCAGGTGCAGCCGTCTGTGGGACCGTCCTACCAGCCGTTTGGTTTACCGTACAAACTGTGTCCGTGTCTCAGGCTGAGTGAGTACCACAGTGCCGCAAGGCACAGCGCTGCCCCCGCGTCCCTGCGCCCACCAGGCCCCGCACCTCACCACCCATCACCGGGCCCCGGGATCACCAACCCCTACCCACGGAGGGGCAACACAACACCTGGCTGCTCCCCATCACCATCCCCGGGATCCCCATCCAGAGCAGCGGTGGTGCAATCACCACAACCGTGGGTGGCGTCACGAACTATAACAATCCCCACACCCAACCACAAATCCCCTTTCACTCACGGGCGAGGAGTGTCGCTCGAGAAAACCCCGGGATCCGGCCCACGGCTCGAGCCACCACTGAGCAGCTGCCAGACCCGAGCAGAAGGGGTGAGCGCGGTGTGCTGACACCCTCCTCCCCGCCCGCGACATTTGCTTATCCAGAAAATACGTGACTGCACGCATCCCGTGATCATGTCCAATATTCGTATACAACGACTCAACATCGCAAGTCACCAAAAGTGACTGCGATGTGAGTTGTATGTCTTGGCAGATCTTGATAAAGTTAGATGTATCACGGATGTAAGAGGGAGTGGATGTGACCATGGGCTGTAGAAAAAAATCTACGTAATTGCTTGCCCTCTCACATAAACTACCAATACTGGCAATGATAGGTCTCCCCGGAGGGTTTTCCACAGATTTGTGCACTTTAGGGAGCATATAAAAAGTGGGTATCACAGGATGTTCCACCCACATATATTTTTTCTCCGTATTATTAATGATCCCATGCTGAAATGCGGTGTCCAATATTCTGTGAAGTCGAGTTGTAAACACCAGGGTCGGGTCTGACGGCAACCTGGTATAAAACCTAGGGTTGCTGAGCTGACGCCTGGCCTCCTCCAGATACATCTCTGTGGGCCACAACAAAATGTTACCCCCTTTATCTGCCTCTTTTATAACAAAGTTGTTATTCTGTTTGGGGCTTTTGATGGCAGCTTTTTCATAATTCGTTAGGTAAGATGTTAGGGGTACATTTTTTAGTTGGAGTATATCTTTTTTGGCCAGTTCAAAAAAGATTCTAACTGATGGAACTAGGGAGAAACATGGTAACACTGTGGATTTATTTTTAAAGGGGAATCTCCTTCTACCTGGAGTGTCTTCATTTTCTTCCAATAGATCCAAGAGATCACGAAAGACTTGTTGGTCGTCAATTGAGAGGTCATTTAGCATTTCTGGTTTATGGTACATCACCTGAAATACAAGATTGCGGCAGAAGAGATATAAGTCTTTAATCAGCACAAATTTGTCTAAGCCCTTCGTAGGAGAAAAAGTTAAACCCCTTTGAAGTATTTTAGTTTCTTGTTCAGAAAGTCTATGGGTGGACAAATTAATGATTTGTAAGGCATCATCTCTCACCTGCTGGACATGGCTCAGTTGGATGTTTTCCATGGATTGATCTATCGTCTGGCTCGGGCGCCGGTCCTGTACGGCCCCGCCTGTTTTCTTGGTCTGGTCGTTCTTCGATTCATTATACCGATGGCGCCCACCTCTGTGGGTCCGGCGTCTGCCTCGCTGCCGGTGGTTGATAAAAAATCACTTGAGCTTGACCTCTCTATATTTTGTCTGTCATAATTATCTGCACGATATTTTGCATTATAAGTTCTACGGGTATTTCCCCTGTGTTTCCATCTAAAGGCAGTCCTGTTCTCAAAATACACCTGGTCTCTTTTGAACTTTTTCCGCTTTTTATCAATTATTTCCTGCTCATATTTGTCCATAGATTCCTTGAGTTTTTGCTGAAAAGAGGTAACCTGTACAGTGTCCCCACTTCTCGCCAATTTGGCCTCAAGATCTTTAATATTTGTTCTTGTGGTGGCCAAAAGTGTTCTATCATGCTCAAGGAGCATGTTGATCAATATGCCCGAGCATTTTAGGAGCCCTTGTTCCCATGTTTCTTGGAAATCTAGGGAAGGTTCCCATGCAGGAAAGATGGAAACACGCAGCCCTCGAGGAGCGATACCCGCCTTAAGGTACTCCTCGAGGCTGCGTATATTCCACCATAGGCGGATACCGGTTTTATGAGCCGTTGTGAGGTCAGACATAAGCAGTGATAGTTCATCTGATGTTTCCAATACAGTATTTGTCTGAAAAAACAATGTGCCAGTTTGCGCTTGCCAGGCGGCCTCCCTAGCATCCCAATCCATGGGCACTGCTAGTATATGGTTACACAGGTAAGATACAAGGCGATCAGCAATTTATATATTTATAAAGGTGTCAACTCCAAAATAGGTTTGCGTGCTACCTAAGAAAGCCTTGGCAACAACCAAGAAACAACAACAATTATATTTAAGGGAAGGTGCACTGCAATGTTGACAAGTAAAGTAACAGGGTGCTGCCCCAAGCAGTTAAATAATGATTCAAGAAGGAGAGGGAAAGAACTGCTTATCACGGGAAGCACACCTGATCATTATTAAATACATAGGATTTTATTGAATCACAACAGAATTTTAAAAACATTTAAAAACATAACCCACACCTGGGTATCTCCATAACCAATATTATTTGTGTGAAGTACATCCAGCAATAAAGCACAAATACAATACAATGTGAGTCGTAGCACACCAAAACTCAGTATGGCAGATGTAAAAATTGGGTTCACAAAAATATGAATTATATCAAGTCATCATATATTCCCCAAGATAAAGAGTCAGGATATAATTTCCACTGTAGGAATAGACTGATGCACAACTCTGGTCAGTTTGTTGCAAGCAAAATAGTGAACCAAGCTAGTGAACACATCAAACATATATATGGTGAGTCATAGCCAGCCAATACTTAGTATTAAGAGTGAGGTTAGGTTCACCAAAGACTCCAATATATTAACCCCTCATATAATCACTCAAATAGAAGAGGAGCGTAGGTTCAAACAAAGAACCAGCTGGTGAACAGCCCTGGATGAATATTAAGAGACCGATGGTGGACCCAGCCAGATAAAGTAACCTCACTACATGGAGACCCCAGGGCAGCGCCCCACGCGTATCGCCGCTAGGCTTCCTCAGGGACAAATGATAGTAGTGATTCAAGCACCAATCCTCTTATATAGTATACATATTATAGTTACAATTACAAATCGCCAAGTATCACCTGTGTGCTCTGGTCCGGACCGTTTTAGAGCAAGTAGTGCCCCACGTGTGCAGACCGCCGGCCATGGTAACTCCAGCCCATGGCCGACGTCGCGCAGGTATCCATTGAATGTGATCAAGTCCCGGCTCCTGTGAAAGAGCTCGTATCCCGCGCATGCGCATATGCGCTACTCACACATCTCCCACCGTCAGCGTCTCAGATCATCATAAGCATAGAGTGAGTGTACAAGGGGAAGAAAAGAAGAGCTGCCGCTCGTGCATACGCAGTATCGCCAAAGGTATAGCATAGAAAGTTTTTTAAGTGAAAATCTCATAGTGCCATAACGGACCCAGAAAAGAGGACCATACATAGGATATCTGACAGCACATTATGCATAGGTCTTCTGTACCCATATATCATATGACATATATTCAAAAAGGGGACAGGCACTGAGACCAACATATTATTGTATCGTCCCCATTTGTCCATAGGTTGTAGCCACATACTACATACTTGGACATAGAGAAGACACAACACATATATGTGTACGGTATCAAACCATTATTATATCTTATTTTTTCAGATGACAAAAAACAATCTACATCTCTATTCCACGTATGTCTCATTGTCCAGTATGTAACCAAGGGTGCGCCTAGAATCCATTAAGCAGAGTACCAGAATATATTTATCCAAAACATGGCATAGTCACATCTGTAATCCCAAGGCGACCATTGCTCCCTCAGATGTTTCAGTTGTGTAGATATCTTCAGTTGTCCTTCCTCTCTGTTTTTACATCCAAAATCAAAATAAAGAGGTAGGTATAGTCCATCATGGTAGGTCAGTAGATATTTTGTCTTTCCAAGTTCCATATATAGGGTGTATATCCCATCCAACATTTCTGATCTTCATGTCCAGATAATTTCGGCGATGTCCAAATTATAGATATGCTGATCTGTCGGATGGACATCGCCGAAATTATCTGGCTCTTTCACAGGAGCCGGGACTTGATCACATTCAATGGATACCTGCGCGACGTCGGCCATGGGCTGGAGTTACCATGGCCGGCGGTCTGCACACGTGGGGCACTACTTGCTCTAAAACGGTCCGGACCAGAGCACACAGGTGATACTTGGCGATTTGTAATTGCAACTATAATATGTATACTATATAAGAGGATTGGTGCTTGAATCACTACTATCATTTGTCCCTGAGGAAGCCTAGCGGCGATACGCGTGGGGCGCTGCCCTGGGGTCTCCATGTAGTGAGGTTACTTTATCTGGCTGGGTCCACCATCGGTCTCTTAATATTCATCCAGGGCTGTTCACCAGCTGGTTCTTTGTTTGAACCTACGCTCCTCTTCTATTTGAGTGATTATATGAGGGGTTAATATATTGGAGTCTTTGGTGAACCTAACCTCACTCTTAATACGAAGTATTGGCTGGCTATGACTCACCATATATATGTTTGATGTGTTCACTAGCTTGGTTCACTATTTTGCTTGCAACAAACTGACCAGAGTTGTGCATCAGTCTATTCCTACAGTGGAAATTATATCCTGACTCTTTATCTTGGGGAATATATGATGACTTGATATAATTCATATTTTTGTGAACCCAATTTTTACATCTGCCATACTGAGTTTTGGTGTGCTACGACTCACATTGTATTGTATTTGTGCTTTATTGCTGGATGTACTTCACACAAATAATATTGGTTATGGAGATACCCAGGTGTGGGTTATGTTTTTAAATGTTTTTAAAATTCTGTTGTGATTCAATAAAATCCTATGTATTTAATAATGATCAGGTGTGCTTCCCGTGATAAGCAGTTCTTTCCCTCTCCTTCTTGAATCATTATTTAACTGCTTGGGGCAGCACCCTGTTACTTTACTTGTCAACATTGCAGTGCACCTTCCCTTAAATATAATTGACTCGGTAAAAATCAGACATGTGCTCGGCTTTATAGAATAACATTGGTCCGAGTGCAATCTGATGTTTATTGCATCGCAATTGTATTAAAAATACAGTGGTTTTACGCTGGCCTTACGATGAGTGATCAGAATTAAATCAGTAAGGCTAGTTTCACACTTGCATTGGACGGGATCCGTAGCATTGCGTTGTGTGACGCATGCAACGGATGCGTTGCATATAGTGGCACAACGCATGCTACAGATCGTACAAAATAACGCAATCCGTTGTAGATTTTTTTCCTTGACTTTACACATCTGGGCATGCGCAGTTGTGTAAAGACAGCTGCGTTAACGGAATCCGTCAAATGACGCATTCTAACGGAATCCGCCACCATAGGCGTCCATTATAAAAACAACGGACGCCTAACGGATTCCTGCAGGTTGCGTCTTTTTGACACTCCGCCAAGCGCAGAAAAACGTTACATGCAGCGTTCCATCCGCCCGATGCAGCGTCAAAATAACGACGCTGCGTCGTCCAGCGGATGCAACGCAGACACTTGCGTTACAGTGCATCGTCCATTCAAGTCTATGGAGAATAGCGCAGTGCGTTAACGGACTGCGCTATTCTCCATAGTGACGGAATGCACTGAACGCAAGTGTGAAACTAGCCTAAGGGATCCACATCCAGCACCACCACAGAGCTGGGACAGCAATGCACCTTCATTGTTGGCAGTTGTTCAGAATATTCAGTTTTGTTTTTTTTTTTACATTTTTCATACGGTTTCAGATATCACCGCATTTTTATTTGTTATTAATTTTTCTGGTCTTTAGCAAGGGGGTGGTGCCCAGAGGATTCCATTGGGGCCGGTCTTAGACTTCTCACTATTATAATCCTGTAAGCACTGCCCCCTTGAAAAGACCATAAAAATTAGCACCAAATAAAAAAGCCTGTATCTCTGGAACTGAATGGTGGATTTTAACAAATTTAAAAACTGAATAATCAGGAGACCAATGAGAATAAAATAAGAGCAGAAAATGAGTACTGATGACCTGATGACAGGTCCTTTTTAAGCACCACCAATATTGTGTATAATTGATATGACTGATGTGTGTAATAAAAAACATAGTGGAAAAACAGCACACAAATTAAACATACCAAATGCTAAGTAATAAAAACATATAGACATCAACAAAAAATGAAACAGATGAAGAGAAAACCCTGCTTCTTGGATTACAATTTAAAGCTGGATGTGAATAGGTATATACAGTGGTATGTGAACGAACCCCTGGTTAAAATTATTGTAAGGCTATGTGCGCACGTTGCGTAATTGCATGCCGATACGCTGCGATCTGCACTGCAGCGTAACTGCATGCGTCCTGCGTCCCCTGCACAATCTATGGAGATTGTGCAGGAGCCGTGCGCACGTGGCGTATTAGAGCGCAGCGCTTCGGCTGCTGCCCGAAGAGCGCGTTCTAAGAAGTGACATGTCACTTCTTTCCTGCGCTCTGCCTGCATCCCCTGCTCTGTCTATGGGAGGGGCTGCAGTTCATTACGGACTGTTTCTGCAGCGATTTGAAGCGCACGTGTGCTGTTCAAATCGCTGCAGAAATTTCTGCAGGGACAGTACGCAACGTGCGCACATAGCCTTATTGTGAACAGTTAAGCAAGTTGAAGATTAAATGATCTCTAAAAGGCATAATATTAAACATGACACATTATCTTTGTATTTTAGGCACAAAAAAAATATTTTCATATTTTACATTTTAAAATTAACAAAAAAGAAAATGGGCCAATGCAAAGTTTGAGCACCTGCATGGTTAGTACTTGGTAGCACCTGCTCTGTGCACAGCTTGTAAACACTTTAAGTAGTCAGACAAGAATCTTTCAATTCTTGTTTGAGGGATTTTCATCTATTCTTCCTTGGAAAAGTCTTCCAGTTTTGTGAGATTCCTGGCTCATCTTGCATGCACTGCTGTTTTGGGGTCTGGCCACAGATTTTCAATGATGTTCAGATCAGTGGACTGTGAGGCCATTGTAAAACCTTCTGCTTGCACCTTTTGAGGTAGTGTGTTGTAGAGTTTGACGTGTTTAGGCTGATTATCCATTTTTAGAAGCCATCCTCTTTACTTAACTTCAGCTTTTTTTTACAGATGGTGTGATGTTTGCATAAAAAATTTGTTAAAGTTCTATTGAATCCATTCTGTCCTCTACCCGTGAAATGTTCTCTGTTCCACTGGCTGCAGCACAACCCTAAAAAATGATTGATCCACCTCCATGCTTAGTGGTTGGCAACAAGTTATTTTCTCCTTACATGCTTGTGATCATTGTGGTGAAAGAGTTCTATTTTAGCCTCATCAGTCTACAGGACTTGTTTCTAAAGTACATCAGGCTTGTAAAGACTCTGAATTTTATGGTGCGGATGCAGAAGAGGTTTTTTTCTGATGACTCTTCCATGAAGGCCATATTTGTGCAGGTTTCTCTGAACAGTAGAACAATGTATCACAACTCCAGGGTCTGCTAAATCTTCAAAGTCTTTTGCAGTCAAGTGAAGGTTCTGATTTGCCACTCTAGCAATCCTACGAGCAGCTCTCACAGAAATTTTCCTTGGTCTTCCAGAACTTAGAATATTCTCCATTGTTCCTGTTGACTACCATTTCTTATTTACATTTCGAACTGAATAAAGGACAACTTGAAAATACTTTGCTTTCTTCTTAAGGCCTTCTCCAGCCTCCACCATTTTCTTTTTGAGAGTGCTTCCACCATTTTCATTTTCAGAGTATTAGGTAGCAGCTTAGAAGAACCCATGGCTGGTATTTTTTGGCACAAGGTTAGAGGAGGCTGTTTTTATACAGCTATGAAATTTGCATCACCAGGCTTCTTCTAACGATTATAGTGGACAAGCCATAACCCTAAGAAGCTAATTAAGTTCTGAAACCCTGGTCAAAGTTATCTGAGTACACAAATCACCAAGGGTGTCCAAACTTTTGCATAGGTCCATTCTCCTTTTTGTAATTTTTCAAATGTTAAAGATGAATATATATATTTGCGTAAAATACAAAGGAAATGTGTCATCTTCAACTGT
Source organism: Anomaloglossus baeobatrachus (assembly GCF_048569485.1). Classification (NCBI taxonomy): domain Eukaryota; kingdom Metazoa; phylum Chordata; class Amphibia; order Anura; family Aromobatidae; genus Anomaloglossus; species Anomaloglossus baeobatrachus. The sequence continues at coordinate 140,553,558 of NC_134353.1, read as the reverse complement.
ATGCCTTTTAGAGATCATTTCATCTTCAATTTGCCTAACAGTTCACAATAACAGTAATTTTAACAAGGGGTGCCCAAACTTTTACATGCCACTGTGTACCATTTACAATGGGAAATCATGTAATAAGGACAAAGCTTTCCTTAGAATTAGGTGTTTTATATTTGGATGGTCGACAGTAATGATGTACAGTATTTATAGCTGCGCTTTCTCATTGACTAAAAATACATTCTTGCCTGTGGAGTTAATTATTACAAATTCTACACTTGAAAAGCAGCGTCTGATTGGTGGCGCTCACCGCTCAGAATTTCTAACTCTCCCTTCTGCATTTGCTTTTGAATTTGGGAGATGTGTAAAAAAAAATATATGATAAAGATTTCTTTTAACTGTTTTAATAAGAGGGTAGAACCAAGAACTAAATCAGTTTACTAGCAAAAGGCTTTATATTTTGGAAAATAATTTCCTCCAGAGTGGTACCAGCAAACAGTGGAGATGTTTGACCACTGAAGGAATCCCACCACATAAACCTCTCGATGACAACACTTGTCACAAGTGCTCACTAAATGTTGTTGTGGGTCAATATGTATGATGCCTCTACCATACAGAATGTTTAAACAATGGAAAGAAGCACTATTGCCTGAGTTACACCCCAACTCATGTGTTACTGTACCGCCCCGTGGGACGGCTGCGACCGCCAAGCCGCTCGGATCCGTGCTCGTACGGTGGGTGGTGGCTCGAGCTCCTCACGGACCCGGGGGTCACGTCGCTCTGCAAGGGGGTTGGTGCTACACGCAGGGACTTCGTCGGGGAAGTTCCATGGCCGGGGCCGCGGTGGTTTGTAAGGGATGTAAGTTTGTAACTCCACCCACGGGTTGTGGTGAATGGATGGACACCACCGCTGCCGTTAACTAGGCCTCTCGGGGACGATGTTGCGCAGCTTGGTGTTGACCCCTCTATGGGTAGGGGAGGGATGGTCCCGGGGGCCCGAGGGAAGTGCTGAGGCGGGGGAGCGGGTGCGGGCGTATGCTGGTGCAGTGCGAAAGCACTGGTGTACTCACTATAACACAATACACGGGAGTCTCTGGTAAACCAAACGGGATGATGAACGGGGCCCGCAGCCGGCTGCAGATTCTCCCTTGTCAGGTTGGTGGTTTCTGCTTTTCTCCTGCACCTCTTTGTATGAATGTTTGACTCCTATGCCTAAGCAACGGTAGTCCGTTCCCCGGCTTGCTGGTTGTCGGAAAAGCCCTGTTTGCCCGCAGACGCTGGCCCTTTGGGTCTCTATGCCTTGGTGGTGGTGTAAGACCTGTTAACATTTACATATATAGGTTAGAAGACTGTGGACTTTTCCTTGTCATGCTGCCACCTGCTGTCAAAACAAAGAACAGCAGGCACAAACCCCTGCTGCTTGATTTACTTGGTACAGTCCTGAACAGGATGTGAATAGGAGCTAGTTTTTGTTTGGTAGCTGTTTATGCAGAGAAGTGTGTGTGTTCGGACGTGCTGAAGAAGGCAAGGCCGCATTCTGCCCTGCTGAACAAGGTCCAAGTACCTGAGTGTTGCGTGACATCTCCCCAAGACACAGATCCAAGAAAGGCTGGATGTGGAGCGAGGAGCCAGACAGCACGGGCAAATTACAGAGCCGGGACAAAGACTGAACTTTAGAGGTGTCTGCGGCGGAATACGGGCCCCAACGGTGACGAGATACCCCACGCTGAAACCTGCAGTTAAGTGTGCACACTACTTTTAGTTAGGGACAGATAGGAAAAGACTCTGCACTGTGTTATACAAGTAAGGTAACAAGGACTCTGCGTTTTTTTGTTTAATAAGGATTTCTGTGTTTTGCTTTTGGGAGTACAATCTGAGGCTTCCTATCCTTGACAAGTTATTCAAAGTAGTTGTATGTATATTGTATTATCTCTACTGCTGTGCTCCCTTCCCTCACTTTTCCTCCACCTGTGTTGTGCAATACATTATTAAATTTGCATTGATTAACCCCCGTGGTTCCGTGCAGTCCTTGCGTATCCCGTTACCTGCAGGTTATTACATTTGGCGTAGTCGGCAGGATACGCAGGCTGGTACGGAACAATGGACGGACAGGGGGGTGTCGTTGATGGAGGTGTTCTAATACAACCTGATGGGGGAATACCAGCAAGGCAACTGTCCCTGGGGGCTATGCTGACCCATATACCAAAATTTACTGGCAGCAATGTACCTCTCCATGACTGGGCGCAGAGAGTGAGGGGCATGTTGAGAGTAGCAGGAGTGACTGCAGAAAATCAAGGGGAGATACTGTTGATTGCCCTTGAAGGCCATGCTCAAGAGACCATTTTATTGCGCCCTGAGAGTGAACGAAAGACGTTAGAGCAGGTGGTGAAGATTCTTGAGAGAGTGTATGGCGGGAAACCAGAAGCAGGAGATTTACAGGCGCAACTGTTCTACAGGCTGCAGGGTGAAGAAGAAGGTCTGCCACAGTATGCAAATGCACTCCAGAGAATAATGAGACAAATGCTTACAGCAGAGCCAGAGCTAGCACAAATCCCCGGTTATGCTGACCGTACCCTACGAGATCAATTCCTCCATGGGTTACATAACCCCAAGATCAAAGGTGCTCTCCGTGAACGGCTCAGGGTAGAAAAAAAACTAACTTTCCAGGAAATATTGGAAGAAGCAGTCTCCCGCGCACAAACTGAAAATTGCGACCCACAGAACGCCTGGGGAGAAGTTTGTATGCATAAGATAGTCCCGGGTGAGAAAAACAAAGAACCGAGCCAACTTGAGGCTAAAGTGGATCAGTTACAAGAGACGGTTACTGCTCTACAAGAGTTGCTGAAGAATATGCAAGCCCCGGCATCAGAAGTAAGAACGACAGCACCGCGGCCAAATACCCGCACGCATACCTATCAAGAAGAGAGGGGACAGATCGAGCAGAGACGATCGAGACCCGCTGGAGACTACCAGTGTTGGAACTGTGGAAATCAGAACCATTTATTCCGACACTGTCCAGAGAGGAAGACGTCTCAAGAAAGACCGCCGTTAAACTAGTGCCTCCCTCCATGGATGGGCATATGGCGGGGAGACCAACTGAGCTTAGAGAAAACCAACGCCCTGAAGATATAGCAGCCAGCACGCCGACGATCATGGCCGAATTTGAAGGGAAAGAAGTAAGATGCTTGATGGATACTGGGTCCCAAGTGACCACCATGCCAGAACAGTTCTTCTACCAACATTTTGGACAAACTGTATCCATTGACAAAGGGGCACATATCAAACTGAGGGCTGCAAACAATCTCCCCATTCCGGTTGTAGGGGTCGTGTGGATGAACATACGTGCATGTGGCCAGAACTTAGGCAAAAAAGGGATTGTGTTAACGGAGGGCCGGTACGACAGAGAGGTGCCGGCTATCGTGGGTATGAACGTCCTGAAAGAATTAGACCAGTTGCTCTTCAACAAGGGGGGCTGTGATTACTGGAAGACGACAGTTGCTAACAGGCCCGCCCAAAAGGTCTTCCAACACCTTATCCGTGCCCGAGGACTGTGGAGGAATGGTGGGAGCCGCTACCCGGTGGGGAGGGTTCGAGTCCCAAGACAGACAACAATTACTCTACCTCCAAATCGTGAGACAGTCCTCACCTTGCCAGTCGGAGCCCTCCGTACACTCGAGGGGATGGAGGTGTTGGTGGAACCTTACCGTGGTGAAGAGAACGGAGATGAACCGTTGGTGGCTCGCACTTTAGCAACAGTAAGAAATGGAAGAGTCCCTTTCCATTGCGTGAACACCGGTGAACAGGCCTACACCTTGACCTCGGGAGTTGTTCTGGCCCATGTCTACCTGGCGCCTGAAGAGGTGGCGACCGCAGAATCAATTGAATTGCAGCCCATGGCAGGGGAAGCCTGGACTTGGGCTGTTTCTATGGAAAGAAAAGAGCCGTTGGAAGTACTCATGATCGATTATCTGAAGATTGGTCACTCCCACCGGGGCTATCAGTTCTGCCTTGTGATGACAGATCACTTCTCCAAATTTGCGGTGGTGACGCCCACCAGAGATCAGACAGCTGAATCATCTGCTCGAGCCATCAGTGATGACTTTATCCGGGTGTACGGCTGCCCCAAAAGAATACATTCCGACCAAGGGGCTTGCTTTCAGGGCGGTGTCATGAGAGAGCTGCAAAGGATTTACGGAATGCAGAAGTCAAGGACTACGCCTTATCATCCACAGGGCAACGGAGCCTGCGAGAGATTTAACCGGACCCTCCTACAAATGCTACGCACGTTAGAGGATGATCGTAAGAATCACTGGCCCAGCTATCTCGCAGAACTCGTGTGGGCGTACAATAATCGTGTCCACTCCACCACTGGGTACACCCCGTATGTGCTACTGTTTGGAAGAGCCAGAAGAGGCATAGAAGAGCTCAACCTGGCTCCCCCCGAGATCAGTGAAGGTCAGAGCGTAGGTTCCTGGGTTGACTGTCACCGTCGGCGGCTGGAGACTATCCATCGAATTGTCACCAAGCGGCTGCAAGAAAAGACATCCACAGCAGAAACCTGTGTGTGAAACCCCGTTCTTGCCAGGGGACCGAGTACTAGTTGCAGAGAAGCACCCGAGATACAAGTTGAGCGAGCGCTGGAAAACAGAGCCTTACATTGTGATCAGAAGAATCTCGCCCCACGGATCAGTATACGAAGTGAGAGGCGAGCAAAGAGGCAGCACCCTCATCCTGCATCGCAATATGCTGAGGCCCTGATATTCAGAAGACAGGACCAGACAAAGTACCTCGGAGACGGTGCCCGTGCCCGTTCCTGTTACCCTCGAAGAGGGCTCTGACGATGAAGAATGGTGGCGGGCCCCGGCCAACCTAGCAGACTGGGACAGATCCACGCCCCCATCCGATCAAGACATAGGTGCCACCCCTGCAGAGCAGGAGTCACCAATCGCCAGAGATGGGGACGAGAATACTGTACTCCCTGATATGGCGCCGACGTCTGGTGACTTAACCGTAGTACCACGCCGGACTGAGCGGGCTAATGCTGGTATTCCCCCTGATCGGTACCTGGCAGATGAATTTGTGTGTTCTGTCACTGGATCCTGTTTTAAGACATTGGCTCCCAAACAACAGGTTGTGAAGCAGGGCAGGAGTTGCCACCATGTGCCCCGGTGCAGAGCGCCTCAGGAGAGTATCGGCCGGGACGGCCGAGGTTAAAGAGGGGGGGAATGTAAGACCTGTTAACATTTACATATCTAGGTTAGAAGACTGTGGACTTTTCCTTGTTATGCTGCCACCTGCTGTCAAAACAAAGAACAGCGGGCACAAACCCCTGCTGCTTGATTTACTTGGTACAGTCCTGAACAGGATGTGAATAGGAGCTAGTTTTTGTTTGGTAGCTGTTTATGCAGAGAAGTGTGTGTGTTCGGACGTGCTGAAGAAGGCAAGGCCGCATTCTGCCCTGCTGAACAAGGTCCAAGTACCTGAGTGTTGCGTGACATCTCCCCAAGACACAGATCCAAGAAAGGCTGGATGTGGAGTGAGGAGCCAGACAGCACGGGCAAATTACAGAGCCAGGACAAAGACTGAACTTTAGAGGTGTCTGCGGCGGAATACGGGCCCCAACGGTGACGAGGCACCCCACGCTGAAACCTGCAGTTAAGTGTGCACACTACTTTTAGTTAGGGACAGATAGGAAAAGACTCTGCACTGTGTTATACAAGTAAGGTAACAAGGACTCTGCGTTTTTTTGTTTAATAAGGATTTCTGTGTTTTGCTTTTGGGAGTACAATCTGAGGCTTCCTATCCTTCACAAGTTATTCAAAGTAGTTGTATGTATATTGCATTATCTCTACTGCTGTGCTCCCTTCCCTCACTTTTCCTCCACCTGTGTTGTGCAATACATTATTAAATTTGCATTGATTAACCCCCGTGGTTCCGTGCAGTCCTTGCGTATCCCGTTACCTGCAGGTTATTACATTGGCTTTACCCTGTATGGTTGGGCTGTGTTCTTCTAACAGGTCTTGTGTGGGAAAGGTCCTTAAGTCCTGACCTCAATCAGTTGATTTGACTCGGCCCTGTCGGTTCGGGGCTTTGTACTGGGTCTGAGTACCCCTCCTGGTGCTCTGGCTTCCAATCGATTCCCCGGTTCGGTACCGGCGGGCCACCGCCCGACCCCGGCCCCTACGGTTCCACCGGCTGTAATCCCAGCTCCTGCAGGCGGCCACCACCGTCTGCCTCCTTGCCAGAGGTGACTGGGCTCTGACCCAGCCACCTGAGTAGACTATTGGCAGGCCTGGTCACAGGTCTGCCCTTGAACTCAACCTCTCTCCTTCACTGTCAAGACTACTCTCTCTGTGTACTAGAACTTGTGTCTTTTTCTCTCCTCCAGGCCTGTGAACTCCTCGGTGGGCGGAGCCTACTGCCTGGCTCCACCCCCCTGGTGTGGACATCAAACCTGGAGGGTGATGACAAGGGTTTCTTGGTTGGCTGCTGTCACCTTTCTAGGGAGGGGGTGTGTGTGTGCATGGGACTACCTGGGACGACCTGACTAGTCCAGGGCGTCACATTACTACTGTACAAGGTATCCAGCACCTTCAGTGTCATATCGGTGGCAGAGGTAACTATGCGTTTGTAACGGGGGCAGGGGGTGCCTCAGGGGGTGTAGTCGCGGTCTCCCGCCCAGGGGGCAGCAGGCTGACCCCCGGCCCGGCCGTCACTGTTAAAACAGAGGTGTTGTTTGTGGGGCAGAGTGTAGGTGGCAGGGACCCTTCCATGTGGGCAATTTGCTTCTCGGTGACACCTTTTTCTCTCGGCTCACAGGCCTCTTCACCACTCCCAGTAAAGAGCCACAGACAGGCAGTTGGTGAACTAAGAAACATTTTATTGAACACAACTTCCACTCTTCTTTACACCTTTCAGCATCAAGTCACTTTGGTTTACAGGTTAAACTTTTTGCTGACGGTTTCCTCTTTCCCCAGTAACTTTCCCTCGCCTGCAGGGGACATGCGTTAACCCCCTAGTAGCTGCACACTGAACCCTGTTTCACTGTAGGGCAGATCTAGCACACTCTACCGGCTCCGGATAAGTTCTCACCTCTCCACTTCTTTCCCGGGGAACTACTTCACTTGTTTTCTACGGGCGTTCCCATTTACCTTCACTTCTTTGTCAGGGCACTACCCTTTGCCTGCAGGGGCCACTTGTTTTCCCCCTGATAGCTGCACTGCACTGTAGTACACACTACCGGCTTTGTGACTAGTCTTGACTCTTCCACTTCTTCTGCCACTGCACCACTTCCACACTCTGCCCCGTCACCTCAGACTTCTTTCTCCAGTCACATCTCACTGCACACTGGACTCTGCATTCAGAACCCTTCCTTCCCCACCTAGGGTGCCCTGCCCCCTTCTTCCCTGCCACTGTTACCAGGGGAACCACTGCTCTACCCTGGCACCTAGTGGGGAAACAGTTTATGACAGGTAACATTTTACCATCAACATTTACAATTTGCCACCATACTACTGTGGCGTCTTCAGGGGGGGGGAAACAGCTCCTTCACTATCAGGGGTCCAACTACCCCTTACACATCGAAATATGAAATTTGTGTTGAAATGGATTCCCTTTGAGTACAGTGTAAAGCTTCACAAGCACATGCATCCTGTAGGCACTCCATATGTCTCTATAGTGTGTTGTTTCACAGAGAATAGATCCGCAATACAGCGTTGAAGAAGAGCCAACACAATTTGCTACTTAGTTGATTTCATATGGAATCTGCATGTATCTAGAGGCCTGTAGAGGTAATATAGAGCTCCATTGCACGTGGAATCAAGCTATAATATGGTTTTGGATGACTGGTGTATAGTGAATCAGATTTCAGCAGTAAAGTACCTTCAAATTCTACTTTTAGGCTATGTGCCCACGCTGCGGAAAATGCGCGGATTTTGCCGCGGATTTCTCGCGGAAAAGCCGCGGATTTCCCGAAAATCTGCAGCTCAGGCACTTCCCAGCCATTTCTATGGAATTTTGGAAATGCTGTGCCCACGCTGCGGATTTTCCCGCAGCGGATTTCGTGCGGATTTTGATCCGGAAAAATCTGCAACATATCAATTATTGTTGCGGATTTTCATCCGGATTTTGGCTTTAAAATTGGGAAAAAAAAAATCCGCACCAAAATCCGCATCAAATCCGCGGCAATTCCGCGGTAAATCCGCGGCAAATCCGCACCTTTGAAAAGGTGCGGATTTTGCGGGAAAGCTGCGGATTTTGATGCAGAAAAATCCGCAGCTACATTCTCCCATGGACACATAGTCTTAGGGTCTGTGCGCACTGGGAAATTTGTGTTTCTTAAGTAAAATCCGCACCCTCTGGCAGAATTCCACACCCGAGGCAAAAAACGCACCCGAAATCTGCATGTGGTTTTACCACGGTTTGTTGCGGTTTTGGTGCGTTTTTTCCGTGGATTGGTCCCTGCGGTTTTTAACCATTATCTATGGCAAAACCGCAGGTAACTGCGGAAAAGAGGTGACATACTACTTTTTGCTGCAGAAATTCTTCAGCAAATCCTGTTGGGGAAAAAAACGCAGTGTGTGCATGGCATTCTGGATTTCCCATAGATTTTGCTGGGGAAGGACTGCAGAAAGGTTATGAACAAAAACTGCACCTTTTCTGCACCAAAAACCGCGGCAAATCCGCGGCAAAAAAACCAGTGTGTGTACAGGGCCTAACACCTCTCTTTCCACTAATAAATTTAACCCACATGAATGAGCCTTCTTTGATAAATACAAAGCTACTGTGCCATATTTTATGTTACCTGCAAGGGGCGTACATAGAAATTATGGGATACCATAGCAGAAATTTTAATTGCCCCCCTCCCCCCCCAAAAAAAATAAATGTTTTATGCTGGGCCACATAATAGTATTTGTCTCAACTTTTTAACCCTTTCAAATTCTTGTAGTGAAGCCCCTAGATTACCCATTCCATGCACCAATAAAGTCTTATGCCAACAAAAGTGCCCCACAATACCCCATAGTGAATTCCTTCACAGTACCCTCCACATGCACACTATGATGACCCTACTGTCCCCCCCTCAACTACCCCAGTAAAGTATGATGACCCGACACAGCCCTTCATGCAGTATTATTGGCCTACATAAACTATAATGGCCTCCACTCCACACTATATAAAGGCTCTCACTAGCCATCCAAACAGTATAGTGGCCCCCACACAGCCGTCCACACAGTATGATGGACCCCACACAATCCTTCACACTGCATACTTGCTTGCATATACTGTAAATAGCATAATAGCCCTCTATAAAGTAAAAAGGCTCCCTTATAGTCCTCCAAAAATTATAATAGCCTTCACATAGCGCTCTAAATAGTATAATGGCCTTCATATAGTCCTCCAAATATTATAATGGCACAGACATAGCCTTCCATATAGTGTAATGCATCCTCGTAGTAATCCATATAAAATAATGGGCCCCACATAGTCCTCCATATAATATAATGCACCCCCATATTCCTCCAAATGATATAATGCACCCGCCATAGTCCTCCATATAGTATAATACACCCCCTATAGTCCTCAATAAAGTATAATGCATACCATAGTCCTCCATATAATATAATACACCCTCCATAGTCCTACATATATAATGCACCCCCACAGTCCTCTATACAGTATAATTCATCTCCCATAGTCAACCATATCATATAATGCAAACTCCATAGTCCTCCATATAATATAATTCACCCTCCATAGTTCTCCATATATACTACAACTCCCATAGTCTTCCGTATATAATGCACCCGACATAATCCTCTGTATAGTATAATGCACCCCAGTTGTCCTCATATAGTTTAATGTACAGCCCATAGTCCTCTATATAGTATAATGCACAGCACATAGTTCTCTATATAGTAGAATGCACAGCCCATAGTCCTCTACACTGTGTGCAGAATTATTAGGCAAATGAGTATTTTGATCACATGATACTTTTTATAGATGTTGTCCTACTCCAAGCTGTATAGGCTTGAGAGCCAACTACCAATTAAGTAAATCAGGTGATGTGCATCTCTGTAATGAGGAGGGGTTTGGTGTAATGACATCAACACCCTATATAAGGTGTGCTTAATTATTAGGCAACTTACTTTCCTTTGGCAAAATGGGTCAGAAGAGAGATTTGAAGGGCTCTGAAAAGTCCAAAATTGTGAGATGTCTTGCAGAGGGATGCAGCAGTCTTGAAATTGCCAAACGTTTGAAGCGTGATCACCGAACAATCAAGCGTTTAATGGCAAATAGCCAACAGGGTCGCAAGAAGCGTGTTGGGCAAAAAAGGTGCAAAATAACTGCCCATGAATTGAGAAAAATCAAGCGTGAAGCTGTTAAGATGCCATTTGCCACCAGTTTGGCCATATTTTAGAGCTGCAACGTTACTGGAGTATCAAAAAGCACAATGTGTGCCATACTCAGGGACATGGCCAAGTTAAGGAAGGCTGAAAAACGACCACCTTTGAACAAGAAACATAAGATAAAACGTCAAGACTGGGCCAAAAAATATCTTAAGACTGATTTTTCAAAGGTTTTAAGGACTGATGAAATGAGAGTGACTCTTAATGGGTCAGATGGATGGGCCAGAGGCTGGATTAGTAAAGGGAAGAGAGCTCCACTCCGACGCCAGCAAGGTGGAGGTGGGGTACTGGTATGGGATGGTATCCTCAAAGATGAACTTGTGGGACCTTTTCGGGTTGAGGATGGAGTGAAGCTCAACTCCCAGACCTACTGCCAGTTTCTGGAAGACAACTTCTTCAAGCAGTAATACAGGAAGAAGTCGGTATCGTTCAAGAAAAACATGATTTTCATGCAGGACAATGCTCCATCACATGCATCCAACTACTCCACAGTGTGGCTGGCCAGTAAAGATCTAAAAGATGAAAAAATAATAACATGGCCCCCTTGTTCACCTGGTCTGAACCCCATAGAGAACCTGTGGTCCCTCATAAAATGTGAGATCTACAGGGAGGGGAAACAGTACACCGCTCGGAACAGTGTCTGGGAGGCTGTGGTGGCTGCCGCACGCAATGTTGATCGTAAACAGATCAAGCAACTGACAGAATCTATGTATGGTCGGCTGTTGAGTGTCATCATAAAGAAAGGTGGCTATATTGGTCACTAATTTTTGGGGGTTTTGTTTTTGCATGTCAGAAATGTTTATTTCTAAACTTTGTGCAGTTATATTGGTTTACCTGGTGAAAATAAACAACTGAGATGGGCAGGGCTGTATTTTGCCTTCATGCTGCCCTAGGCACTTTAAGTGGTCGCGCCCCTTAGTGACAACGTAAAACTGAGTTTTCGCACACGACATCTGTTTAAGGCAGATCTACTCTGTAGCACACTTTAAAAAGTATCAATAAGAAACTAACCCCCCCCCCAATGGGAATCACCACAGGCACATCAAAACATAGCATGAGTATAAAATATTCCCACCACACCGTCCCAACTTATATACTGTCACTGTGACACTGCCCCTAATAAACTAAAACACCACTCTGCCCTCCCTTATAAACTACTGTATATCCACCACACCTTCCTCGATTATGAAATATGATCTGTACATTGTGAGGAGGGAGCAGCATGATGTGAGGACAATGTCCCATGCATGCTGCCCCCTCCTCACAATGTCCCATGCATGCTGCCCCCTCCTCACAATGTCCCATGCATGCAGCCCCCTCCTCACAATGTCCCATGCATGCTGCCCCCTCCTCACAATGTCCCATGCATGCTGCTCCCTCCTCACAATGTCCCATGCATGCTGCCCCCTCTTCACAATGTCCCATGCATGCTGCTCCCTCCTCACAATGTCCCATGCATGCTGCCCCCTCCTCACAATGTCCCATGCATGCTGCTCCCTCGTCACAATGTCCCATGCATGCTGCTCCCGCCTCACAATGTCCCATGCATGCTGCCACCTCCTCACAATGTCCCATGCATGCTGCCCCCTCCTCACAATGTCCCATGCATGCTGCCCCCTCCTCACAATGTCCCATGCATGCTGCTCTCTCCTCACAATGTCCCATGCATGCTGCCCCCTCTTCACAATGTCCCATGCATGCTGCTCCCTCCTCACAATGTCCCATGCATGCTGCTCCCTCCTCACAATGTCCCATGCATGCTGCCCCCCTCCTCACAATGTCCCATGCATGCTGCTCTCTCCTCACAATGTCCCATGCATGCTGCCCCCTCTTCACAATGTCCCATGCATGCTGCTCCCTCCTCACAATGTCCCATGCATGCTGCCCCCTCCTCACAATGTCCCATGCATGCTGCTCCCTCCTCACAATGTCCCATGCATGCTGCTCCCTCCTCACAATGTCTCATGCATGCTGCTCCCTCCTCACAATGTCTCATGTATGCTGCTCCCGCCTCACAATGTCCCATGCATGCTGCTCCCTCCTCACAATGTCCCATGCATGCTGCTCCCTCCTCACAATGTCTCATGCTTGATGCTCCCTCCTCACAATGTCCCATGCATGCTTCTCCCTCCTCACAATGTCCCATGCATGCTGCTCCCTCCTCACAATGTCTCATGCATGCTGCTCCCTCCTCACAATGTCTCATGCATGCTGCTCCCGCCTCACAATGTCCCATGCATGCTGCTCCCTCCTCACAATGTCTCATGCTTGATGCCCCCTCCTCACAATTTCCCATGCATGCTGCTCCCTCCTCACAATGTCCCATGCATGCTGCTCCCTCCTCACAATGTCTCATGCATGCTGCTCCCGCCTCACAATGTCCCATGCATGCTGCTCCCTCCTCACAATGTCTCATGCTTGATGCCCCCTCCTCACAATGTCCCATGCATGCTGCTCCCTCCTCACAATATCACATGCATTCTGCTCCCTCCTCACAATGTCCCATGCATGCTGCCCCCTCCTCACAGTGTCTCATGCATGCTGCTCCCTCCTCACAATGTCCCAAGCATGCTGCTCCCTCCTCACAATGTCCCATGCATGCTGCTCCCTCCTCACAATGTCTCATGCATGCTGCTCCCTCCTCACAATGTCTCATGCATGCTGCTCCCGCCTCACAATGTCCCATGCATGCTGCTCCCTCCTCACAATGTCCCATGCATGCTGCTCCCTCCTCACAATGTCTCATGCTTGATGCTCCCTCCTCACAATGTCCCATGCATGCTGCTCCCTCCTCACAATGTCCCATGCATGCTGCCCCCTCTTCACAATGTCCCATGCATGCTGCTCCCTCCTCACAATGTCCCATGCATGCTGCCCCCTCCTCACAATGTCCCATGCATGCTGCTCCCTCCTCACAATGTCCCATGCATGCTGCTCCCTCCTCACAATGTCTCATGCATGCTGCTCCCTCCTCACAATGTCTCATGTATGCTGCTCCCGCCTCACAATGTCCCATGCATGCTGCTCCCTCCTCACAATGTCCCATGCATGCTGCTCCCTCCTCACAATGTCTCATGCTTGATGCTCCCTCCTCACAATGTCCCATGCATGCTGCTCCCTCCTCACAATGTCCCATGCATGCTGCTCCCTCCTCACAATGTCTCATGCATGCTGCTCCCTCCTCACAATGTCTCATGCATGCTGCTCCCGCCTCACAATGTCCCATGCATGCTGCTCCCTCCTCACAATGTCTCATGCTTGATGCCCCCTCCTCACAATGTCCCATGCATGCTGCTCCCTCCTCACAATGTCCCATGCATGCTGCTCCCTCCTCACAATGTCTCATGCATGCTGCTCCCGCCTCACAATGTCCCATGCATGCTGCTCCCTCCTCACAATGTCTCATGCTTGATGCCCCCTCCTCACAATGTCCCATGCATGCTGCTCCCTCCTCACAATGTCCCATGCATGCTGCTCCCTCCTCACAATGTCCCATGCATGCTGCCCCCTCCTCAGTGTCTCATGCATGCTGCTCCCTCCTCACAATGTCCCATGCATGCTGCTCCCTCCTCACAATGTCCCATGCATGCTGCTCCCTCCTCACAATGTCTCATGCATGCTGCTCCCTCCTCACAATGTCTCATGCATGCTGCTCCCGCCTCACAATGTCCCATGCATGCTGCTCCCTCCTCACAATGTCCCATGCATGCTGCTCCCTCCTCACAATGTCCCATGCATGCTGCCCCCTCCTCACAATGTCCCATGCATGCTGCTCCCTCCTCACAATGTCCCATGCATGCTGCTCCCTCCTCACAATGTCTCATGCATGCTGCTCCCTCCTCACAATGTCTCATGTATGCTGCTCCCGCCTCACAATGTCCCATGCATGCTGCTCCCTCCTCACAATGTCCCATGCATGCTGCTCCCTCCTCACAATGTCTCATGCATGCTGCTCCCTCCTCACAATGTCTCATGCATGCTGCTCCCGCCTCACAATGTCCCATGCATGCTGCTCCCTCCTCACAATGTCCCATGCATGCTGCTCCCTCCTCACAATGTCTCATGCTTGATGCTCCCTCCTCACAATGTCCCATGCATGCTGCTCCCTCCTCACAATGTCCCATGCATGCTGCTCCCGCCTCACAGTGTCCCATGCATGCTGCTCCCTCCTCACAATGTCCCATGCATGCTGCTCCCTCCTCACAATGTCCCATGCATGCTGCTCCCTCCTCACAATGTCCCATGCATGCTGCCCCCTCCTCACAGTGTCCCATGCATGCTGCCCCCTCCTCACAGTGTCCCATGCATGCTGCCCCCTCCTCACAGTGTCCCATGCATGCTGCCCCCTCCTCAGTGTCCCATGCATGCTGCCCCCTTCTCACAATGTCCCATGCATGCTGTCCCTTTCCACGAGCTCCTAATGCTGCCTTCCTCTTTTCCATAATGAGACCTTCATGTTGCCCCACTCATGCTAAGACCACCACACTAACGCTTATGCTGAGACCCCCCCACACACACACACTACCCCACTCTTGATATTGACTCCCCTACATTGCTCCACTCCATACTGATCCCACACATGCTGCCCCTTCTTCACAATGAGCTCCCAATGCTGCCCCCTCTTATTCTGAGTCCTTACACTCCCCCCACCCAATCGATTTTGTCATTGCACTATCCCTCATCCCTTGTCCTCTGTCTCTAGCATTAGCCCCTCTCTCCCACTCCCCCAGCATCAGCCTCTCTCCCCCAGCATCAGCCTCTATCTTGCCTCAGCATCAGCCTCTCTCCCCCAGTCTCAGCCTTTGCCTCCCCCCAGCCTCAGCCTGCCCCAGTCTCCGCCTCAGCCTCCCTCCAGCCTCAGCCTCCCTCAAGTCTCAGCCTCCCTCCAGTCTCAGCCTCAGCCTCCCTCCAGCCTCCTCCCAGTCTCAGCCTCCCTCCAGCCTCCCCCCAGTCTCAGCCTCCCTCCAGCCTCCCTCCAGTCTCAGCCTCCCTCCAGCCTCACCCCAGTCTCAGCCTCCCTCCAGCCTCACCCCAGTCTCAGCCTCCCCCCAGTCCCAGCCTCTGCCTCCCTCCAGCCTCCCCCAAGTCTCAGCCTCTGCCTCCCTTTAGACTCCCCCCAGTCTCTGCCTCTGCCTCCCTCCAGCCTCCCCCCAGTCTCTGCCTCTGCCTCCCTCCAGCCTCCCCCCAGTCTCTGCCTCTGCCTCCCTCCAGCCTCCCCCCAGTCTCTGCCTCTGCCTCCCTCCAGCCTCCCCCCAGTCTCTGCCTCTGCCTCCCTCTAGCCTCCCCCAGTCTCTGCCTCTGCCTCCCTCCAGCCTCCCCCAGTCTCAGCCTCTGCCTCCCTCCAGCCTCCCCACAGTCTCAGCCTCTGCCTCCCTCCAGTCTCAGCCTCTGCCTCCCTCCAGCCTCCCTCCAGTCTCAGCCTCTGCCTCTCTCCAGTCTCAGCCTCCCTCCAGCCTCCCCCCAGTCTCAGCCTCTGCCTCCCTCCAGTCTCAGCCTCTGCCTCCCCCCAGTCTCAGCCTCTGCCTCCGTCCAGCCTCCCCCCAGTCTCAGCCTCTGCCTCCCTCCAGCCTCCCCCCAGTCTCAGCCTCTGCCTCTCTCCAGTATCAGCCTTTGCCGCCTCCCCCCCCCCCGCATGCGCAGATCTCCAGTCTGCATTAGAGACACTCCCACGCTCCTTATGAATCCACTTACCTGCTCCAGTGCCCGCCGCCATCTTCCTGGCTCACGTGAGTATCCTCTTCTGACACCGGCTTCCATCACGGCGTCCTCCGCGGCGTCCTGCTGTGAGCTCTGCATGTGACGTCCACACAGCAGTGGACGCAGCACAGAGGAAGGAGCTGATTGGCGCGCGCCTGTGACCCCGGAAGTGCAGGCGCCGGCAGTTCCGGGGTCAATCAGCTCCCTGTGCTCGGCGGCCACAAAAAAAAAATGTAAAAAAAAAAAAAAAATAATAATTTTTTTTTTTCATATTCAATTTAAAACAAACCTTAAAGGGGTTGTCCACCTTGGGGGACAGCTTTTTTTCTTACTTAAATGCATGCAGTTTGGGCTATAAAAATTAAAATTATTTCTCATTGACAGTTTTGCAACAGATGCCTCCTATAGCCACTGTGTACTGTCTATTGCTGGCAGCAAAATGAGTTAAAAGGAATCTCTCATCAAGTTTTTGTCACCTAATCTGAAAGCAGCATAACGTAGGGGCAGAGATCCTGATTCCAGCCATTGAGGTAGTCCATTGCTGATGAACTAGAGCCCTACAATCCTCCTTCTACCTGCCGGCATCACAGACATCTCTTCAATTTTTAGATTTTGCACAATGTCTTTGTTGTATGACGTACTTATGATTTCACATCGGGACTAGTAATCAGAAGAGGTGTTGGGAAAGCCAGCGAGAGGAAAAGGTTCACAGGGCTCTGGTCCGGTGGCCACGGATTAGTGACAAGGCCACTGGGCCAGTATCCTGTGAATCTTTGTGCTCAACTCTAGTTCATTTAGCATATTGCCCGTAGACTTGAGAAGCCTAGTGCCAAATAACCCAGTACTGCAAATCATACATACAGTATATTTTTTATTTCAACTTAGTCAGTATGATGATGACACTACATTGCACCTGCTGTAAGGGGCCTCAGTCTACACGCTGCGCAGATCAGAGCAGCACATTATGAGGGAACAGAGTGGGGTGTGTAGTATTTGTGTTTTTGTTTATAGTGTCAATCAGTTATTGTGGGGCAGAACTGTGGAGGCATCATGTTAGGTTTCTAACCATTGGAGATCATAATGTTTGGTGGGCTGTAAAGACATGATACTGTGTTGGGGCTATGGTGGTCATCATACTGTGCGGGGTGAAACAGTATTATTTTACATCATACTGTTTGAGGATCTGTTGGCAAATCGTACTAAGTGTGGGGGACTTTACAGTATGATTATAAACCTTACAATAAGAAATAAACGATATGCTTTTGATTAGCTCCTAGTGCTAAGAATATATGTTACATTAAGCCCTATAGTAACAAATATTATCAATACCAGCTTGTCAAATACATAAAGCATGTTACTACTGAATTGGTGCTTCTAATCGCAGTTCCCTGCACTTAGTCTCATACTTACCAGCCGCCATCTTCACCTTCCATCGGTCTCCAGTAGTTTGTGATCTGCCAGATCTCTCTAGTGTTTCTTGTAGTGAGCTGAAGGTCACTTTTCAATACAAGTCTATGAGAGCCTTATTTTGGCTCTCATAGACTTGCATTGAGAGCTTGTGACCATTACCTCCGACTTCTGACAGTCAGAAGTTGTGGTCACAAGATGGAGCCACAAGACAGGAGAGGCGTCAGTAAAAGGAGAACACTCCTTTTTCGTTTGTGAACCCTCCCCAACCACACCTATTGCCAATCCATATCATACGCATAAATAGCCTGGGTCTCAGCTTCCCATACACGGTAGGTTTTTTAACTGCATGAGAGGACACACACAAGCTAGGGACCCCAACGTAGAGAAATACTTTGGCGTAGTGTTGGGGCTCTATTGCATTGATCAATTCAGTAGCTAAATTTCTCTTGATTCATATGTTCATGGCAGTAATGCAGATTCCATTTTTCACATATTCACTCTTACATATAGCTATTGGATTTTTCAAGTCAGTATTCACACAGCAGTTTCTGCTATTTCATGTATTCCCCTTACATAGTCACTGGTGTGCATACCTTATCTCCCCATAGTGGTGTTTTTTTTGGTTTTTGCACCCAGTTCAGACTTAGAATGGTGTTCCAAACGTTATTCCTATTTGTTAGTATTTTTTCGTTTGTGAACCCTCGCCAACCACACCTATTGCCAATCCATATCATACGCATAAATAGCCTGGGTCTCAGCTTCCCATACACGGTAGGTTTTTTAAACTGCATGAGAGGACACACACAAGCTAGGGACCCCAACGTAGAGAAATACTTTGGCGTAGTGTTGGGGCTCTATTGCATTGATCAATTCAGTAGCTAAATTTCTCTTGATTCATATGTTCATGGCAGTAATGCAGATTCCATTTTTCACATATTCACTCTTGCATATAGCTATTGGATTTTTCAAGTCAGTATTCACACAGCAGTTTCTGCTATTTCATGTATTCCCCTTACATAGTCACTGGTGTGCATACCTTATCTCCCCATAGTGATGTTTTTTTTAGGTTTTTGAACCCAGTTCGGACTTAGAATGGTGTTCCAAACGTTATTCCTATTTATTAGTCAGAAGTTGTAGTCACAAGATGGAGCCACAAGACCGGAGAGGCGTCAGTAAAAGGAGAACACTCCAGCAGGTAAGCATAAGAGGAGGGTCAGGGTCCTTAGATTAGAAACACAACTCCAGCTCGGAAAAAAACCCAAAACACTGGAGTGGTACTTAATGTTATGATAGTGTGTTCAATTCACATGGGAGAAATAGGTAAAACACTGAAAAAGTGTAACTAGCCCAACTGGTTCCTGAAAAGGCTAGAGATTCGGACCTCACAGTTCTAAAGGTACCTGTGCAGGCTAGAATGGCCCTAACCCAGACTAAGCAATGGAAATTTAGACCTTTGCTGCGTAAATGGCTATTGAGTGCTACATGTTCCTCCTAAAGAACTGGCTGGCTGTGCAGAGTGCAATTTACCTACTGGAAGGAAGAAGTGCTGAGATAGGAAGACATCTCAGAGTGACTAAACACAAACCACATAAAACAAAGTGAAAAGATAATGTAAAAACTGCCAGATAGTATGTCGCTTAGGGGTACTTCTCACATAGCGAGATCGCTAGCGAGATCGCTGCTCAGTCACGTTTTTTGTGATGCACCAGTGACCTCATTAGCGATCTCGCTGTGTGTGACACTGAGCAGCGATCTGGCCCCTGCTGTGAGATCGCTGCTCGTTACACACAGTGCTGGTTCATTTTTTAGACGTTGCTATCCCGCTGTGAAGCACACATTGCTGTGTTTGCGAGAGAGCAACGATTTGAATGTGCAGGGAGCAGGGAGCCGGCTTCTGGCAGCCTGCGGTAAGCTGTAACCAAGGTAAATATCGGGTAACCAAGCGAAGCCCTTTCCTTGGTTACCCGATATTTACCTTGGTTACTAGCGTCCTCCGCTCTCAGGCTGCCAGTGCCGGCTCCGTGCACACGTAGCCGGAGTACACATTGGGTAAATAAGCAAAGCGGTTTGCTTATTAACCCGATGTGTACACTGGCTAGGAGTGCATGGAGCCAGCTCTAAGCAGTTTGCGCTGCTAACCAAGGTAAATATCGGGTAACCAAGGGAAGTGCTTTGCTTGGTTACTCGATAGTTACCTTAGTTACCAAGCGCAGCATCGCTTCCACGCGTCGCTGCTGGCTGGCGGCTGGTCACTGGTGGCTGGTGAGATCTGCCTGATTGACATCTCACCAGCGACCATGTAGCAACGCACCAGCGATCCTGACCAGGTCAGATTGCTGGAGCGTCACTAAAGTGTGACGGTTGTGCTGTTCCTAATTGTTTTAATTAAAACTGTTATTTAATGTTTTTCATGCTTGTCTCTGCTACCATCTACTGGTCAGACCTTTCGTTGTGTGACACGGGCAAATCGCTGCCTGTGGCGCACAACATCGCCCAGACCCGTCACACTACTTACCTGCTCTGCGATGTTGCTGTGACCGGCGAACCGCCTCATTTCTAAGGGGGCGGTCCGTGCGGCGTCACAGCGACGTCACTAAGCGGCCGCCCAATCAAAGCGGAGGGGCGGAGATGAGCGGGACGTAACATCCCGCCCACCTCCTCCCTTCCGCATTGTGGGCGGCGGCAGGTAAGGTGAGGTTCCTCGTTCCTGCGGCGTCACACGGAGCGATATGTGCTGCCGCAGGAGCGACGAACTACATCGTACACGTTGCAGCAACGATAATTGAGAAGGGACCCCCATGTCACCGATGAGCGATTTTGAACGTTTTTGCGACGATTCAAAATCGCTCATAGGTGTCACACACGACATCGCTAATGCGGCCGGATGTGCGTCATAAATTCCGTGACCCCAACGACATCGCATTAGTGATGTCGTAGCGTGTAAAGCGGCCTTTCGTCTGGCTGATTATCGAGGAGGTCACCCAGACTTTCAGATACCTTTTAACTCCTCAGATAAAGTATTGCTAAATGTGAAACTACCTTTCCAATCATTATCAGCATTCACTTTCATTGACTGTGGGTCTACAGCTAATTTAATTTATTCTGAACTGGCTACGAAACTAGTATTAGGCACAGTTAGATTGTAAGGATCCATTCAAATTGTTGCCATTGAGAGGATGCTATTACTCCAGAACCTTGTCTGGTAATGGTGGAGTTCATGCTCAGAGTGGGAACTCTTCATGCTGAGTCCTTTTCTGTTATGTATTAGATAACTTACCGGCGGGGTTACTACTGGCTGAGTATGCATAATCCTATTATTGATTGTGTCAAAGGGATTTTGTAAAATGGGGTCCGTATTGTCATAAGAAATAACGGGGTACCTGATGGACTTCAGAGATGGGTTGTTTTTTTTTTAAAAAGAGGCAGAAATTTTACCTCCCCATCGTCTTTATGACTGTGCTATCAAGCTTATTCTAAATGCCCAATTATGAAAAGCTCACCTGTATAATTTGTCTGGCACAAAACGTTGCCACCATGAAAAAATACATAAATGAAAGTTTACGGAAGGGTCAAATTTGTCCTTCCTTCTCTCCTGTAGCAGCTGGATTTTTCTTTGTTAAAAAAAGACAGGTGTATCCATGCTTGCCTTGATTTCTGTAAATTAAACAAAATTACGGTGAAGAATACCTACCAACTTCCACTTATCCCCAAACTATATAATCAGCTTACTGGAAAAAAGTTTGCTATTGTAACTCAGTTTATGAGCAAGCTCTTGCAGTCCGCATAAACACGCACACACACACAAACACGCACGCACGCACAAACACCTATTATTCTCACCTTATCTTCCGTTCCATCGCTGGCCTCGTGGTTCTTGTAGTTCGCCGGTACAGGATGTGTATCGGATTCCTACATCGTCGCGATGGTTACCCGATACACATCCTGTACCGGTAAACTACAAGAACCATGAGGCCGGCGATGGAACGAAAGGTAAGGTGAGCATAATATGTGTGTGTAGGTTTGTTTGTGTGTGTTTGTGCATGTGTGGAATGGCACAATAGGGGACCAGGATGGACATTGAACAAGTTGTGGAATGATTTGTCTGAGCTTGCATTATTTCCTATGGGAAATTTCGCTTTGCTAGACGAGTAACTTGGTTTACAAGCACATTCCCAGAACGGATTGTTCTTGTAAACCAAGGTTCCACTGTACAGGTGTGTCTGTTGTGACATTGCAGGTAATACTACAGGGCGATCAGCTAATATACAATCGGAGGATCATTACCTATGGGGGCCTATATTGCAGAGGCCAAATCTTACAAACTTAAAATGGGTTGGAGATGTGCTGACGTGAGCAGGGGGACCTTGCGCGCCCTGCAGGCTTTTAATCCATGATGGCGTAGTGTGTTACTAATGGTAAACTTTGAGACTGTGGTCCCAGCTCTCTTCAGGTCATTGCCCAGATCCTCCTTCTGGGCTGATTCCTGACATTTAACAGAATCATACTTACCCCACGAGGCAAGATCTTGCATGGAGCCCTTGACAAAGTAAGATCGACAGTCCTCTTGTGTTTCTATCATTTTCTAATAATTGCGCTAACAGTTGTGGCTTTCATTCAATTAAATGCAAATTAATTATTTCAAATCATACAGTGTGATTTTCTTTTTTGGGGGATTCTGCCTGTCACAGTTGAAGTGCACCTATGATAAGAATTACAGATCTCCCCATTTTGTGTAGGTGGGAAAACTTGCAAAATCGGCAGTGTATCAAATACTTATTTCCACCTCTGTATATGTAATACAGAAAACAGTGAATTATGAGAAGTACTGCTCCTTCTGATGACAAGGACAGGGCACACCACAAAACTTGTAAAAAACTGACTTCATGCAGGAAGGCTCCTTGAGTTCTGCACACTTGCAGAATGCCAGATGTAATGTCGTGTGACAGCATATTTACTTGAACTTCCAGGGCTAGAAATGGTAGTTTATACCAACAATAACTGGAATCTGGTTTTAACCTATTCATTACATACTGGTTTTGGAAAACATTTAGGGCCCGCAGACCTTTAGTATTGAATTAATATACAAGTGCACAAATGTGCCATGTGGTCAATATACAGCCATATATAGTACATAAATGATGCATCAGAACACTACAATTAATGAATACATGAACTCCAAAATTGCTATAAAAATAAAAAACTTAAGGCGCTTAGTGTTTTTTTTACTCGAAAAGTGTAAAAACCATCCAGCCACGTCAAGGTGTACCTAAATATTGATGGACCCTATCACTAGTGTCTTACCTCTGCGTGTGTCAAACAAGGCTTCATCGGAATTAGGAGTGAAAAGTGAGCCAAGCATATCACACAAGGTAGGGCAATAGTATTTAGGGACCATACATATTAAAGTCACACCTTGACGTGGTTGGATG
This sequence comes from Anomaloglossus baeobatrachus, assembly GCF_048569485.1. NCBI lineage: Eukaryota > Metazoa > Chordata > Amphibia > Anura > Aromobatidae > Anomaloglossus > Anomaloglossus baeobatrachus. The sequence continues at coordinate 140,530,631 of NC_134353.1, read as the reverse complement.
GCTTTTGCGCTCTTTCCTTAAAAAAAAACGCTGAGTACCTTATGTTTTGTTTTTTTTTTTTAAATTCTTTTATTTATAAATGTAATCCTTTAACAATACACGTAACAGTTCTTAAGATCAAATGGACTTTTGTAAGATACATTCAACACACCAAAAAATAGGACATAAGGCACACTTTATATTTTTACATCATGACAAAAAATTTTCCCGCAAATGCCCCCTTTCAGGTGTATAGACATTCAGGGTTCCATCTAGCTTTTCCAAAGAATAAATTCACATTTAACAGGTAACATACGTAACTCACCAAGAATAGTAAGAAGCGAAAGAGGAAAAGACCAGAAAGAAAGCTAGAGTAATAAAACAAAGAATAGAAAAAGAGTGAGAAACTGGGGAAAAGGAGGAAGGTGGGAGGGGGGCGCTGGGAGGTGGAGGGGCCAGGTAAGGGTAAGAAGGGATGGGGGGGGGATGGGAGGTGGAGGGGCCAGGTGAAGGTAACAAGGGGTGGGGGTGGGGGGTCTGGGGATCCGCTTATGTATTACCTTCTGTGGTTCCCTCAGCCGCCTCAACATTGCCCACCAGAGCACCATAGTCCTCCGAGTGCTGGAAGTCCATCCACTCCCTCCACATGGCCCAAAATTTCTCATATGAGTCGTGTAATGATGAAGTTAGATCCTCCATATACATGAGGTCATTGACCTTATTGATCCATTGAACTAGCGAGGGGGGTGCCGTGCTCTTCCATCTCTCTGGGATGCACACTCTCGCCGCCATGATGAGGAATTTCCTCAAAGATTTTTTTGTATATTTTTTCAGAAGTCCCGCAGTGATGTAACAGGGCGGCAGCAGGTCCCAATTCCTCCTCTCCACCCGTCACCCGTGAAATGATATTAGACACTCCCCTCCAGAAGGGCCGGATCGCCTCACATTCCCAGAACACGTGTAGAATGTTGCCCTCTGCTGTGCCACACCGCCAGCATATGGGATCAACCGTTGGGAACATCGCATGTAACCTTGAAGGTACTCTGTACCATCTGGTTAGCAGCTTGTAGCTAGCCTCTTGAAACCTGGAGCTGATGATGTGTGCGCCAACCTGAAGACCCTTTCCCACTGTGTTGGTGTCAGCTGGATTCCCAGATCCCGTTCCCACTGTGAAGCAAAAGGGGGGATTTGTTGGTCCGGGGGCGAAGATAGGAGCGAATATACTGCCGAAAGAGAATGCCGTATCGTGCCTGGTCCCACACATATTTGTTCAAACTGTGTCTTGGGTCGCTGAAAGAGGGATCTGGCTGGAAGGCTACTGAAAAAGTGTGCCAGTTGCAAGCATCTCCAATGACCAAGTGAGATGGGACCCTGTTTAGCTGCCAATCCATCTACCGACGGCCAGGTGTCCCGGTTTCCAAAAATTCTCTATCCGATCCACCCCGCCCCGAACCCAAGACTGAAAAACTGGATCCGCTCTGCCTGGCTCAAAGGCAGGATGGCTCAGGATTGGCGTCAAGCTCGATTGCCTGGGTAACATTTCTGATTGCACCTTCCCCGTATTACAGTATGTCACAGTTGACCCGATAGTTGGATGTGTTTTCAAGCTTGCAGGGACCTCCGAGAGCACCCATGGCAATTTGTTGAGGGGAATTGGGGAAAAGAACTGCTCAATTTATATCCAAGCCTTTTGAGACCCGTTCCTGCACCAATCAATCATTCTAGTTAGATGACCTGCTAAATGATACCTTCTCATGTCTGGCAGCCCAATCCCCCCACTACACTTGGTCCTGTGCAAGATAGCTCTTTTTATTCGTACCGATTTACCTGCCCAAATGAAGGAGGACTGAATGGACTCCAGAGATTTGAAAAATCCTGAGGGTATTTTGATTGGGAGCGCCTGCAGTAGATATAGAATTCTAGGTAAGATATTAATTTTGTAAATCTTGCTTCTGCCAAACCAAGAGAATAATGATTTCCCCCATCTGTCACAGTCCAGCCTAATGGAAGACAGCAGAGACGGGAAATTCTGAGAGTAGAGCAGACCGAGATCCCCAGTCAGCTGTATCCCCAGGTAATTTAGAGATTGTGATGCCCATCGGAAATTAAACGATCCCTTCAACTCTTCCACCTCTTTGGATGAGAGATTTATGTTAAGGGCCTCAGATTTCGTGAAATTGATCTTGAAATTTGATAAACTGGAGTATCTCCGGAATTCCCTCATAAAGTTGGGCAGGGAGATCCTGGGGGCTGACACGAAAAACAGGAGATCGTCCGCATATGCAGCTACTTTGTGCATAACATGGCCCACCCCAATACCCGCAATATCTGAGTTGGCTCGTACGTGTCTGAGGAAGGATTCTAGCGTCAAGATGAAGATTAAGGGAGACAGCGGACATCCCTGACGGGTGCCATTAGATATTTTAAATGGGTCTGACAGAATCCCATTCACTCGGACTCTCGCCGAGGGTACCGAGTATAAAGACATGATCCAACCCATCATTCCACTTCCCAACCCCAGACACCCGAGCGTGGCTTCCATGAAGGTCCAATCCACTCTATTAAAAGCCTTTTCGGCATCAGTTGACAGCAGGATAGAGGGTAGACCCCCAATTTTAGCTTTATATATCAAATTAATGGCCTTAACTGTGTTATCACGTGCCTCACGACCCGCCATAAACCCCGCCTGATCTGGGTGGATTATTTGAGAGATCAGAGGTGCCAGCCTGCTTGCAAGGATTTTAGCAAATAATTTTGTATCCACATTCAACAGGGATATCGGGCGATAGCTAGCACATTGTGTTGGGTCTTTCTCCATCTTAGGTATTACCGTGATGTGTGCTCTCAATGAATCTGCATTGGGAGTTGAGCCCTCTGAAGCCCTAGAATTAAAGGCTGACAGGAGGTGTGGAGATATAATCTCCTTAAGTTTTTTGTAGTATACGAGGGGGAGTCCATCAGGCCCAGGCGCCTTTCCCGATTTGGATGACCCTATTGCGTCCACCAGCTCTTGATTTGAAATTGGAGTTTCCAATGCGGCTATCTCGGAGTCTGTCAACCGCGGCATTTTTGCTTCTCTGATGCACTCTGAAATTTTACTTTGAATAGATGATTTTGACAAAGTGGGGTTATGTGTCTCTAAATTATATAAGGATGCATAGAATTTTTGGAACGTCTCCGCAATTTCTGCTGAAGAATGTAATATTGAGCCCTGAGGGTGTGTAGGGGAAATTTTTGATATAAAGGTTGTCGCCTGTTGTTGTCTGAGTGCTTTCGCTAATATCTGGCTACACTTGTTCCCGTATTCATAAAAATGTCTACGGCATCTATTAAGGACCCCTTTTGCCTTGCTGTTAAGTAATTTACGTAGCTCGTCCCGGACTTTGAATAAGGCTCCTCCCACCTCCGCCGAGGGCATCTGCTTATGTTGTGTCTCCAGATCTCTCAGCTGTGTTAGCAGTCTGTTGACCTCTAGTTCCCTTTCCCTCTTTCTTCTTGCCCCTTGCTGTATGAGAACCCCTCGAATAACACATTTGTGGGCCTCCCAGACCGTCGTTGGTGATGTATCCCCACCCGCGTTCAACGTAAAGTATTCAGTCAGGGAGTTCTGTACTGATTGAAGGCTTTCAGGGTCCTCCAGTAGGGAAGTGTTCAGTCTCCACTGCCACTGCTGTGGAAACGGAGACTGTAGCACCATAGACACAGTGCAAAGTGCATGGTCAGAGAATGTTATGCTATCTATCTGGGCTTTGGAGATCCTTTTGAGGTCTTTATGTTTTATAAAAAAAAGTAGTCCAATCTGGAGTATACACCATGTGCATTTGAATAGAAAGAGTAGTCCCTGTCAGTCGGGTGCAACAATCTCCATGTGTCCACGAGCTGCTGCTCATGTAATAAGCACCGCAGCCTGCAGAGGGCTGATGTAGGATGTGCAGAGGCCCCCGAGGAGGTGTCCTGAGCTGGGTTTAGAGCGATTTTGAAATCCCCCCCATAATGAGTGTCCCCTCCACGAAATCCTCCATAGTGTCAACAAATCCGGCCAGGGTATCAATTTGCCCTACATTGGGGAGGTATATAGAAGCTAATGTGTAAATATGCGTAGCGATCCTGCCCTTCACCAACAATAGCCGTCCCCTGTCATCACTGCTCGCAGAGTCCATGAATTCCCAAGGGATGGAGCGCGAGACAAGAATACTAGTACCTCGGGACTTCGGGTCTGGCGAGAAGCTATGATACGCCTCAGGGAACCAGCGTGATGTCAATTTAAACGGTTTATGTTTGCACAGATGTGTTTCTTGCAGGAAAGCAATTTGGACCCCCGTTTTTTTAACGTATTTGCCAGGATAGACCTCTTACCCGGGCTATGTAAACCTTTCACATTCAATGTCCCACATTTCACCTCCGAGTTCCCTGGTTTATGCATGTTGGGTCAGAAACAGTGTTGGACCCCCTACAAAACACTGACCGGGGACGGGAAAATGGGGTAAGGATCGGGTGGGAGGGGGGGATCAAGAATCAGGTAGAAAAAAGAACTAGCAGCAAAGAAGAAAGAGCAGAGAAAAAAAAAAAGCGATAAGTATTAGCAGACAGAAAATATGAACAGTAACAGCTGGCCTAAAGGAATGGCCAGTAAGTTTCACACAATAAAACTATGCAGTCTCTGAAGAACTTAGAGACCTGGTGCTCTCCAGATGGGAGAACCACTCTTGGGGTGCGTGGAAGACCAAGGGCAAAAGCTAAACAAGCTCGAAGCAGAAATGACAATATTATAGTGAACTGAAAACCCACGTCTCACCTCCCCGTTACACGACAGGGCAGTGAGAGGCACATTTCTTAGAAAAACATCACGTTTATCAGACTATCCATCAACATTATCAATTGAAGGGTCCATGTGAGACCCCCTCAGGGGGAGAGAGAGAGAGAGAGGGAGAGGGGGAGAGAGAGACAGAGAGGGGGTGTGAAAGGGAGAGCGAAAGAGAGAAAAGGGGAAGAAAGGGGAGAAAAAGATAAAGAAGAGAGAGAGTGGAGGAAGAGAGAAAAAGGGGCGAAAGAGAAACGATGGAGCACAGAGAGAGAGAAGAAAGAGAAAGGGACGAGAGAGAAAAGGAGGAGCAAGAAGAGAGAGAAAGAGAGGGAACAGAGAGAGAGAAGAGAGAGAGAAAAAGAGAGAAAAGGGAGGAACACAAACGGATAAAAGAGAGCATAGAGGGGGAATAATAATCTCTCCACCTCTTTCCCTCCCACCCAAGAAAAGAGATAAATACATTTCAAGTAGCAATTAACCCAATATTTATGATGATCACGTCCGGCCTACAAGGGGCCATCCTCCCACATCTCCCGCTCCCCCCACCACAAGATAGAAAACCGCAATCAGACCCAAGTCTTCAACCTGGCTCCTCCTGGGAAGATTCTCCGGTCGGCTTGGGATCTCTGGAACTCTTCTGAGGTCTTGCACGGCGGCGTCCACCTCCTCGTCTTCTTTGGGGTAACCCGGCGGGTCTGTCCATATGTAGCCAGTTAGGGATCTCTACTGCCGGTGTATCAAGAAATTGGAAGAGACCCTCCACCTCCTCCGGCCGCTTCAGCAGATATTGGTCTCCATTGTGGCGTACTATTAGGTGAAATGGATGTCCCCATCTGTAAGATGCTCTTTTCTCTTTAATTTTTTGTAGAATAGGGAGGAGCTGACGCTGGGTTCTGGCTGATATGTCAGGAAAAAGCTTGATTTCCGACCCTTCGTAAGAGACGGTTCCATGGACCCATGCCTTCCTCAGTATGGCTTCTTTATCCATGTAGTAATGCAGTCTGCACAGAACATCTCTCGGCTGTGCTGTGTCACCCGGCCCCTGGCGGAACACTCTGTGGACTCTGTCGATCACATAAGTGGAGTCCTCTGCAGCTCCCATCACTTTGTTGAAAATTAAAGCTACAGACTGCGGGCTACTAATATAATAGAGGCAGGCTACTAAAATAATAAATGGAGTGGGTGCATTACAATACACAGAAAGGTTATCAAAATTAGGTCTATTTACTCTAGAAAAGAGAAGACTTAGGGGAGACCTAATAAATATGTACAAATATATCAGAGGGCCATACAGAGATCTCTCCCATGATCTGTTTGTACCAAGGACTATGACAAGAACAAGGGGGCATTCTCTTCGATTGGAGGAAAGAAAATTCCTACATCAGCATAGAAGAGGGTTCTTCACGTGAAGGCTCTGGAACTCTCTTCCTGAGGAAGTGGTGATGGCCAACTCACTGAATGAATTTAAGAGAGGAATGGATGCTTTTCTTGATAGCAAAAGTATAGAAGGTTATAAATAGCATAATCTTACAGGTAGATAGAAGAGCGACCTAGATTATTAGAGGAATGGGTGGGCTGCAACACCAAGACAGGTTATTAAACTTGGGGTTATTTAGTTTGGAAAAACAAAGGCTTAGGGGGGATCTAATCACAATGTATAAACATATGAGGGGACAGTACAGAGACCTTTCCAAAGATCTCTTTACACCTAGACCTGCGACTGGAACACGGGAGCATCCGCTACGTCTTGAGGAAAGAAGGTTTAATCATAATCACAGACGAGGATTCTTTACTGTACGAGCAGTGAGACTATGGGACTCTCTGCCGCATGGTGTTGTAATGAGTGATTCCCTACTAACATTTAAGCAGAGCCTGGACGTCTTTCTTGAAAAATATAATATTACCAGTTATGTATATTAGATTTTATGACATGGTATTGATCCAGGGAACTAGTCTGATTGCCGGATGTGGAGTCAGGAAGGAATTTTTTTCCCCATTGGAGCTTATTTGACACATTGGGTTTTTTTGCCTTCCTCTGGATCAACATGTTAGGCTACGGGTTGAACTAGATGGACTTAGAGTCTCCCTTCAACCTTAAAAACTATGAAACTATGAGACTTAAGGAGGGCTGCTGCTATCTCTTCTGGGATGCCTTTCAAACGAATATTATTTTGCCTCCCCGTTTTCTTGATCATCTAACAAGATGGCGACATTTTGCAGGTGTGTATTGGATTTGGATAGATTTTGCTCCAGTGTGTTAATTCTTTCAAATAGTGTAAACACATCATTCTCCACTGCAGTGGTGCCTGTATCCAGAGCATCAATGTCCCCTTTCACAATGGACAGAGCCCTCTCATGTGCCGCCTCCATTTTAGTAACTAGATTGTCCAGGTCATGTTTGGTGGGGAGAGCAGCCAGCAGCTGCAGGATACGCTCTGTATCCACAGTGGAGCTTCCTGGGTTAACTCCTTGTGTGATCTGACCTCCATTTTGGTTCTCCTGACTGTGTGGGGATTGACTGCTTTGGGAGCCTGACAACTCCTGACTTGCCTGGGAGGCCCTGCTTTCATTACCCCCATGCATATCTCCATCAGTGCCCAGACTCCTGCTCTCTTCACCAGCCTGGCTCATCAAGCTCTGCTGTGGGGCCTGAACTCCACCGCCCCCCTCCTTCTGAGTATTCTGTGTAACAGCCTCACCTCCTGTATACCCCTGCACCACTGGTCTCTGTGACGAAAGCAAAGATCTCGGTCCCAGCTGATCTCTGACGGTACCGCCCTGTACCTGCACGCCATGCATCGCCACTGCCACTTCTGTCCCGCTGCCACCACTGACGGCTGCTGTAGCTGCAGGCACCTGCCTCATGGATGCAGGCGCCATTACTGGAGCAGGCCTGGAGACCGGAGAGAGTTTCCCCCCTTTGAACAGACGATCCACTGCTGCGCTGCTGCTTCTCTGGGCCGGTGGTTCGGTCTGTGGTGCTGTGCCTCTCTTCCCCGGCATGTTAGAGAGTGCCAGGTGGGTTTTTCTATGTTATTTGCCACCTCAGCCTGCAAGAGCTCCTACAGAGCACTTCTGCTTGCCATCAAGCTCAAGCCACGCCCCCTACCTTATGTTTTTGATGTATATAGCAATTTTGTAGTTCATGGATTCATTAATCTCAGTGTGCTGACACATCGTTTATGTATACAAATGATTTTGAATACTATATATTGCAAGGCTACGGTCATAGTGCAGTAAATGCAGCATTTTGGCAGTGAAAAGAAAATAGAAGTGACTGCAGCCTAAGAAGTGCAAGTAAATGAATAAATACCAAGTGCTCATTTTTGGATTTTCTAACACCGTAACAATATATTTGACAACTGCTTAAACAGCAATCATTGTTTGTAAGGTAGGTTATCATGGACTATGCTTGCATCGCAACACTCTTCCCAATCATAGGCAAATATTAGGCATTTAGCTTAAGTTAGGAGACGAGGCAGTTGGGCTCAGTGTTGGGACACGAGAATGGTCCGTATCGGACTGAGTATTGGGACACAAGTATGATCCGTATCGGGCTCGGTGTTAGGGACACAAGTATGGTCCGTATTGGGCTCAGTGTTGGTACACGAGTATGGTCTGTATCGGGGTTGGGACACAAGTATGGTCCATATTGGGCTCGGGGTTGGGACACAAGTATGGTCCATATTGGGCTCGGGGTTGGGACACGAGTATGGTCTGTATCGGGCTCGGGGTTGGGACACGAGTATGGTCCGTATCGGGCTCGGTGTTGGGACACGACTATGGTCCATATTGGGCTCGGGATTGGGACACGAGTAAGGTTTGTATCAGGCTCGGTGTTGGGACACGAGTATGGTCCGTATCGGGCTCGGTGTTGGGACACGACTATGGTCCATATTGGGCTCGGGGTTGGGACACGAGTAAGGTTTGTATCGGGCTCGGTGTTGGGACACGAGTATGGTCTGTATCGGGCTCGGTGTTGGGACACGAGTATGTTAATAAGCACGAGGCACTCCCAGTTAAAATTGAAAAACCAGAATTTTTTATTATTCCATATTCAGTGCAGTTAAATGTTTCGGTCAATGTATGACCTTCGTCAGTAACTAGCACATGAAATTAACAAATGCACAGGATATCTGGCTTTAAATGTTAGGGAAAGCTGTTGGTACGCTAATGATTAAGCGTCATTACTGGCCGTCTGTAACAAGCGGTATCTGCCGCTGTGTGGTAGTACATGAGTATGGTGCGTATATCACAGACATGTGAATCTGGACTATATTAAACACTTCTTTGACAACAAAGAGTATTTTTGTGAGCAAAAATCCTGTGCATTTGTCTAACAGACCCATTTACAACATATGCGTCTCTATATCAGCATTGTATAGCAGCATTTTCTATACACGGTATATGACTCCTTACTTAGAACTAGAGGGACACGTTATGTAGTACAATGCGTAGCCAAAGCTTCAGATTTATTCCTTTCCCCTCTGGCATCCATAACACAGGCATATACCCTGGCAGACCCTTAGGCTATGTGCGCACTTACCGGATTTTGCCGCGGATTTTTCGCGGATTTGCTGCATGTTTCGCTGCAGAAAATGTTCATAACATCTCTGCAGTGAATCACCAGCAAATCCTATGGAGAAAAAAAATCCTGTGCGCACTGGGCGGAATTTGACAGCTGCATGTTTTGCTGCGGGAATCCCGCAGCAAAAACAAGTGCATGTCACTTCTTTTCCGCACATCGCTGCGGGATTTCACTCCATTGACTCAATGTTAATCATGAAATCCTGCAGGGAATAACGCAGGCAGCAAATTCTGTGCGGTTCACTGCGTTTTCCTGCGTTATTCCCTGCGGTATTTCGCGGTTTACCTCCGGTAATGTGCATCGCTTGTCTGCGGTTTTGCAGGGAAGTGATGTCATTACAGGAAGAGGAAGCCGTGCAGACAGTAAACACACACAGATCACAGACACACACAGACACATCACAGACATAGAACACATAGACACAGACACATAGAACACACATAGAAAGAAAACGGAAATATAGGAAAAAAAGAACGTGGGCTCCGCTGTATATTTACCTTCCAGCCGAGGTAAGCACACAGCGGCGGCCCGGTATTCTCAGGCTGGGGAGGGAGAGGGCAGGGTTAATGTCCCCCGCCTCACTCCCACCTCCCACAGCCGAGAATATCAGCCGCAGCTGCCCCGGCACTGTCGCATGCATTATGCGGCAGCACCGGGAGTGTCCTCGGCTCTTCTTGCCACCGTGTAGCAGTGGTGGCAAGGTAATACAAGGGGTTAATGTTGGTGGGGGACCACCGCCATTAACCCCAGGCTTGATCATGGCAGCGTCTATGTGACAGCTGACATGATCAACCCGTAAGTAAAGTGAAAAAACACAGACACCAAAAATCCTTTATTTTAAATAAAACCAACAAGCCTCGTTCACCATTTTATTAACCCCCCCAAAAAAAGCTCCGGCGTAATCCACCGCTCCGACGTCCTGCGCTGCTTCCATACAGCCGCGACTGTCACAGACACAGGCTGAATGCAGCAGACAGCAGAGGTAATTACCGGTCATTTCCCACGGCCGGTAATGTGAACTCACTGCCGACCGTGGGAAATGCAGCGATCTGTCCTCTATCTATCTATCCCTCTATCTATCCCTCTATCTATCTATCCCTCTATCTATCTGTCTATCTATCTATCCCTCTATCTATTCTTCTGTCTATCTACTATCAGAATTAAATGTATTTTTTTTTTTTTTCTTCAATGTGCTTTATTGCATTGAATGCAATAAAGCACATCCCAACCCGCACGCGGCAAAACCGCGAATAATACCGCGGTAAAACCGCGGCAAACCGCGGCAAACCGCATGCGGTTTTCGGGTGCGGTTTCCCGCGTTTTTTTTACCGCGGGTGCGGTAATCTTTGAGAGCATGCGGAATTCTCTCAAGGAAATTTCATTTCCCAGTGCGCACAGAGCCTTACAGCTATTCCTCTACAGAGTGGACATGAAGCAACGATTATTAATCAAACATTATACACATGACCCACTTAAAATTTAAAATGCAAGAAAATCAGTGCCACAAAAAAGAAAAAAAATCACATGCACGGGCATATTTTATTACAATGGTAAAAGATGACTTAAGAACAGCTGCTGACAATGCTCAGCCGTAACAAATGAAACTATAAGAGATATGACATATACTAAAAAAATAACGATGACCCGGTTTACTTGTGGAATCAAAAAACAAACACTGGTCATTGCCTTTCAATGTAATGATGAAGCTGTACCGCTCGCTGTGTTTATCATTTGTCGCCTCCTAGTGGAATATTCACATACTGCAGCACGTCTTTAATATAGAGACCAGCCCTTATAGAATGGTAACAATATAATCAAATAGTGTGTATGTATGGAGATCTTGTAGCTGACTGCTTAGAAAGGTCCTGAGAAATTTGGGCCAACAATCTTTTAAAAGGTTTAGCGCAGCCAAGAAAATCTGGAGGGCAAGCTGTGCAGAGGACATTATTTATATAGGAGCGAGACAAGTTTTCCACATAGATATGTTTCTTGATCTAGATGAGAATGGGTGAGTTTTAGGAGTTGTTAATGGCTGCTCAGAGTGACTCCTGCTGCTTATCATTATACCCATCACAGACAGTGATGTGACATGACCTCACATCATTCCATGGTGTTGGGACCAGCTGAGGCAACTGATGGGTGAATAGTGGTATTTTTACTTCTTACTGACATCCGCACATGTACGGTGCAATTCAGTAGCAGGTGTATGGATCTCACGGGGTGAGCTTTCCCGATACACAGCTGGTAATGGCTGTGATTTACAGCAAGGACCTATCTCCAACAATCACAGGTGGAGCAGAGCGCTTCCTGTGATTGTTCAAGTTAAATGCCACTGCAAACTCCAGCAGCAGCAGTAACAGTTCACCGGCATGGGGGCCACTGTCTGTCCAATGGCGCGCACATGACAAGACTGTGGGGCGTCGATAGGTTGCCAAAACAGCTGGGGGTCTGAAGACCCCCGTGCTTGTCATTATGGATCTCCCCTGAAACCTGCCTGTGCCGGGCTTCAGTGGAGACTGTGATTTTTACTATATACAGTGATACTGTGGTATGGTTGTATATAGCACAAGCAATCAGAGAGATCACAGGTTGATAATAAATTCAGTGAAAAATAAAATAAAATTAAAAAATATATGAAACCCCCCATAAAAGTTCAAATCACCCCCCTTCCCTTAATTAAAAAATAAGGATAATAATAAAAATAAAAACGTGGTATCGCTGAATTCAGAAAAGTCCAATCCATCAAAATATAAAAATAATTAACCCGATCAGTAAACACTGTAAGAGAATAAAAATGAAAAACACCAAAAGTAAACAGCTTGTTCACTACTCTAACTATGATAACCCTATCCTTAGAATAGATCATCAATGTCTGGTTGGCCAGGGTTCGACACCCCGATGATCAGCTGCTCTCAGTGCCGGTGACAGCAGGGGGCGGAAATGCTCAGTACCAGAGCTGCTCCATCTTCTGATAGACCGGCTTAAGTCTGAAATGTGTATGGGGGCCTTTTGCAGACATCAGTGTACTGTAACATTGCTTTAAGCAATTATCTTGTTTTCCCTCTTACCTCTGCACGGTGACATCACTCTCTTTATTAGGTCTGGGCAGAGACATGGCTGTATATACAGTATTCCAACATGCCGATGTTTCATGCAGAGCTTTATATACAGTATTTGAGCGTCACTTTCTCTGTACTGTGACATCACTGAAGGTACCAGCACTTTTTGTCACATGACTCTGTGTATTATCTATTCTAAAAAATGACCAAAAAAGCAATGCAGATAGCCAATAAAATATAATTTTATTAAATATTTAAAATAGACAGGCCAAGTACAGAAATAGTGTATGATAAGCACAACACAAAGCAAGGAGAAAAAAAGATTAAGATTTCGACCCTGATGAAGGTTTCGTAATCAAAACACGTGTCGGGTACTCGGCACCATCACTAGCAGGATAAGATGCCACTTGGTATGTGTATATTCCATTGTTCACTTGATTGACACTTTCTTTATTACATAATATGACTATTTCACCATATATTGTCATTACATGTCTCTGTAACATCAGGGTTATATATTATAATATTGTTTGTTGACCTAATTCCCTGGTGTTTTTTGACATTTGACTATATTAATTGTTGTTTGGTGGTAATCTCTTTTCCTCTCCTCCTTGCTTTGTGCTGTGCTTATCATACACTATTTCTCTACTTGGCCTGTCTATTTTAAATATTTAATAAAATTATATTTTGTTGGCTATTTGCATTGCTTTCTTGGTCATTTCTATTGTATATGGTGCAATTAGCCTGGGTGGATTTTATGTCCACAACTACTATCATGCATGGGGTGTTTATATTTTATATCTAATAATTACTTTACCCCTGTTGTTTTGGCACCTTTGGTTGTATAATCTATTCTGTAAAATATTTGTATCTTTTGGGTAAACTTGACTCAGGCAGGGTGGAGAAATTCAGAGAATAACATTTGGAAATAATGTATCATGGGGGATAAATAAACCATAAAACATGGTACTTGCACTTGTCCATTCAGATTCTGGTAGCCAGGGTACATTACACTGTTTCCTTAAGAACTGCATTTTTAAGCGTTAGCCAATTAATAAAACGCGTAGTAGGACATTTGGCAGACAACAGGAGAATTTATAATGCGGCAAGACACTTTAATGCATACCCAGAATCAACTAAATAAACTGAAACTACAGAGAGATGGAGATATTTTATGTATGATATTTACAAGAGAGGTTTTCTGGATATTTACCCTAAATGCAACAGGTATGTGCATTACTTCAAGGTGTCCCAGGAGCCCCTTTCAACACGTCAGGTCACATATTGCTGGTACTACAGTGAGCAGTCTGCATGGCCTAAATGCATGCATCTCCAGATAGGTCTCCCATTGAGCACATCTGGTAGGAACATCAAAAGAGACCGGTTTTTCCTCACCGCACTTTTTCACCACTCAAAAGACGAAAATTATATCATCCAAGTCTTTATTGAAAGAGCTAATACAAGTCAATGCGTTTCTGGGGTCACAGCCCCCTTCTTCAGGACAAAATAGCAAAGGACAAGGATAGTCTTACCTGGTAAGACCCTATTACGCCCCCCTTTTTTCACAGACTCTTGTTATTTTATTGAGCACATCTGGAAAGTCGAGACTGTGGACAAAAAGCGCAATAGGGTCTTACCAGATAACAACCAAGATATTAATTAATAAGGTGAACTCACCTGTAGGGGTTGTGACAGTCACAACTTCTATATTCACATGGTAGCAAGGTGAAGTAGCTGCAGCCCCGAAGTAGTCAGAGTAGATATTTGGTGGAAACCGTGTGTCACACCGCGCTTATCACCAATTTTAAGTCCGAAATAAATTATTCCATATCTTTATTAAATTAGCAAAGTACAGGAATTTTATAACGTGTTTCGGAGGTTGCAGCCCCCTTCCTCAGGACATATAGCAGTGACAAGGATAATCAACTATCAGGAGAGATAAGCCGGTATATATACTCCTGGGTATAGACGTCATAGGACTTCCCTTTTTTCAAATGTTGGCGGGATCCTTATTACTTAGCTAATTCAATGAAGACATGGAATAATTTATTTCGGATTTAAATTGGTGTTAAGCGCGGCGTGACAAATATCTACATTGAGCACATCTGAGATGTCTTTGGTTGTCAATTGCAAAGGGAGCTGCCAGCAGTTGATCTTGATGATTTGCCCAAATACATTCAGTGTGGCAAAATAAGCGACAAAGGCCAGGTACCCTTAAGTGCTGCCTCACCTCTACTTCAATCCCCGTGATCGGATATCTATGTGTATGATTGATAAAGGTCAATATTGACACAAGTGTTTATATACACTGCTCTGTGGAACACACAATTAAAATGATCCTCTTGAACCGGATTTCTTTTTCTACTTAATTCTGATGGATTGGGACTCTCTTTGAGCACCTACATCTACAGTTAGGTCCAGAAATATTTGGACAGTGACACAATTTTCGCGAGTTGGGCTCTGCATGCCACCACATTGGATTTGAAATGAAATCTCTACAACAGAATTCAAGTGCAGATTGTAACGTTTAATTTGAAGGTTTGAACAAAAATATCTGATAGAAATTGTAGGAATTGTACACATTTCTTTACAAACACTCCACATTTTAGGAGGTCAAAAGTAATTGGACAAATAAAGCAAACCCAAACAAAATATTTTTATTTTCAATATTTTGTTGCGAATCCTTTGGAGGCAATCACTGCCTTAAGTCTGGAACCCATGGACATCACCAAACGCTGGGTTTCCTCCTTCTTAATGCTTTGCCAGGCCTTTACAGCCGCAGCCTTCAGGTCTTGCTTGTTTGTGGGTCTTTCCGTCTTAAGTCTGGATTTGAGCAAGTGAAATGCATGCTCAATTGGGTTAAGATCTGGTGATTGACTTGGCCATTGCAGAATGTTCCACTTTTTTGCACTCATGAACTCCTGGGTAGCTTTGGCTGTATGCTTGGGGTCATTGTCCATCTGTACTATGAAGCGCCGTCCGATCAACTTTGCGGCATTTGGCTGAATCTGGGCTGAAAGTATATCCCGGTACACTTCAGAATTCATCCGGCTACTCTTGTCTGCTGTTATGTCATCAATAAACACAAGTGACCCAGTGCCATTGAAAGCCATGCATGCCCATGCCATCACGTTGCCTCCACCATGTTTTACAGAGGATGTGGTGTGCCTTGGATCATGTGCCGTTCCCTTTCTTCTCCAAACTTTTTTCTTCCCATCATTCTGGTACAGGTTGATCTTTGTCTCATCTGTCCATAGAATACTTTTCCAGAACTGAGCTGGCTTCATGAGGTGTTTTTAAGCAAATTTAACTCTGGCCTGTCTATTTTTGGAATTGATGAATGGTTTGCATCTAGATGTGAACCCTTTGTATTTACTTTCATGGAGTCTTCTCTTTACTGTTGACTTAGAGACAGATACACCTACTTCACTGAGAGTGTTCTGGACTTCAGTTGATGTTGTGAACGGGTTCTTCTTCACCAAAGAAAGTATGCGGCGATCATCCACCACTGTTGTCATCCGTGGACGCCCAGGCGTTTTTGAGTTCCCAAGTTCACCAGTCAATTCCTTTTTTCTCAGAATGTACCCGACTGTTGATTTTGCTACTCCAAGCATGTCTGCTATCTCTCTGATGGATTTTTTCTTTTTTTCAGCCTCAGGATGTTCTGCTTCACCTCAATTGAGAGTTCCTTAGACCGCATGTTGTCTGGTCACAGCAACAACTTCCAAATGCAAAACCACACACCTGTAATCAACCCCAGACCTTTTAACTACTTCATTGATTACAGGTTAACGAGGGAGACGCCTTCAGAGTTAATTGCAGCCCTTAGAGTCCCTTGTCCAATTACTTTTGGTCCCTTGAAAAAGAGGAGGCTATGCATTACAGAGCTATGATTCCTAAACCCTTTCTCCGATTTGGATGTGAAAACTCTCATATTGCAGCTGGGAGTGTGCACTTTCAGCCCATATTATATATATAATTGTATTTCTGAACATGTTTTTGTAAACAGCTAAAATAACAAAACTTGTGTCACTGTCCAAATATTTCTGGCCCTGACTGTACATCTATCAAGGAATGTCATATTTCATTACAGTATTATATCATTACACAGACAACCATTAATAAGCAATGTCAATATTCAATGTTGCAAATTCCATGTTGAGGAGTGTATAACACTAAAGGCTACTTTACACGCTGAGATATCGGTACCGATATCGCTAGCGTGGGTACCCGTCTCCATCTGACACGGGCAAATCGCTGCCCGTGGCGCACAACATCGCTCGGACCCGTCACACGTGCTTACCTGTCCGGCGACGTCGCTGTGACCGGCGAACCGCCTCCTTCCTAAGGGGGCGGTTCGTTTAGCGTCACAGCGACGTCACAGCTGCGTCACTGAACCGCCGCCCAATAGAAGCGGAGGGGTGGAGATGAGCGGGACGTAACATACCACCCACCTCCTTCCTTCCGCATTGTGGCCAGGAGGCAGGTAAGGAGAGCCTCCTCGTTCCTGCGGTGTCACACGGAGCGATGTGTGCTGCCGCAGAACGAGGAACAACTTCGTTACTGCTGCAGTAACGATATTTGAGAATGGACCCCCACGTCACCGATGAGCGATTTTGCACGTTTTTGCGACGATGCAAAAGCGCTCATAGGTGTCACACGCAACGGCATCGCTAGAGCGGCCGGATGTGCGTCACAAATTCCGTGACCCCAACGACTTTGCATTAGCGATGTCGTAGCGTGTAAAGCCCCCTTTACATTTGGTTATTACACACAGTGGTTCATGGTGGTTTCACATGCTCTTATTCACATTTTCATTAAATGTGTGAATTTGTTAGCTACTAATGAGTTTTTGCATTCTCATTTGGTAATTGACTGACAAGTGTTATTAATACCTGACTTGTGTAATACCTGCCATGATTGAGAATAATATGCATGTTTGTCTCTGTGCCGGTTTTACTTGATACTCACCCGATACAAATTTTAAGCACTTTATATAAAGAAAAACCTTTATTTTATCATGAGCGTTGTTGGCTGGATATATACTTGTTGCAGCCAAATAAAGCTAATTATCTGCCACTTATCTGCATAAATGTTATAATTTGGCAGTCATTGGCCATTATTGCAGTGAAGACATTAAACTCGGATTTAGAATGAATACATTTATTTACAGCATTTTTTTTTTAAATAAAAGTGCAACATGCAATGTAATTAAAACAAGCGTGAGAAAGTTAATGATCCAACATTGCAGTTTCTGTACCGTCAGACATTGTAGTGTTGTAGTTTAAATAAACAGCAAAAGCTTAAAATTAATTTCAACATGTTGTATCCGGGAAATGAAGTAAGACCGTAATAACCATGCTCAGCGCTCATACACTGGACTTCCCATCAGCTATAATATGATAGAGTAGAGCTGTGCACAGTCAATGCCAGCTATTACAGGAATATCGATACGCAAGTCTGTATATGACATGTGAGATGATACTCGATTATAATATACGGCACCGGATACTCCGGATAAAGTGTTACTATCTACACGTGAGTGGACTATTAAATCTTATCAGGGTTGTCAAGATGAAGAACTATACGGTATATGTTTAGATGTGTTCTTAATAAAAAGAAACTAAAATAAAATGTACTAATGATATCAGACTTCCTGATTTTCAGATGTATTTCTATGTTTGTTCTATTGGAGCTCTGCACAGAAAAAAATGAATTAGCCTCAAATCTTTTAATATGCATGGATATTGTCTATACTATATGTAAGTCTCACATGCTTAATTGACGTCCTAATAAAAAAAAAAGTATAGATCGTACTAATGTTCTTGTATTATCCCGATCTTCTGATATCAGTGCCAGCAGTTCCAATTCCAGCTTGTGCTGAACATAGAGGACAGCTTCCTGACCAGTGCCGAGTATGATGGGACTGGCTAACTGCCCATTATTAGAATAGACTTGTCCAATTACCTGTGTGTTGTCTCTAATTATATTATACATGTGTTGTCCTGACGCTAAGTATAAAGCATAAGACACTATAATGTATGCTCATTTAAGACATGAATGGAATTCCCACATTGTGCAAATGATATATGCAATATTTAACGACAGTGTCACGTCCAAAACTCAAATTACACCACTTACACATTCATATATGAGACCTAGCCTCTTATATACAGCCTGCTGCTCTATGATTCTTAGGGTCGTTTCACACATCCAGTATTTCGCCGGATTGCCGGATCCGGCACACCCCAGTACAGTGTAATACTGTACAATGGCATCACGGCAAGCTCCGGTCACATGTTCCGGTCACATGACAGCATGTGACCGGAGGTTTCCCCGATGCCATTGTACTGTATTGCACTGTACTGGAGTGTGCCGGATCCGGCAATCCGGCGAAATGCCGGATGTGTGAAACGAGAGAGGCTGATTCTGACAGGTGAGGGTCATAAGAGTGCATCCGCACTGACACTGGGTGAACTCAGCTCCTGCAGTCAGTGTGTGAAGGGCTGGGATTCAATTTAGGCAGCACTCCAATCATTCATAATGGGAGGAGCAGAGTATTGCAATTGAGTGGGCAGAATGGTGCACTGAGGTGTTGGCCAAGGCTGCATGGAGAACCCTTCACTTATATATGTAATAAAACAGTTTTTATATAACACAAAATTAGTGAAATCTGTATTACAGGGTCTGATTTTTATGGAGGTTAAGTCCCCTGTATGAATGGAAAAGTGGTTTTACTTTAGTGTTAGTGGTGACAGACTCCTTTTAAGTAAATCTAGAAAAATAAAATAACACATGCAGGCCGTCAAACATGGGGACAACATGTTCAAGTTAAAATGTTTTTTGTTCCCTGACAAATCTACTCTTGTTACAGCATAACTTCACCGTAAAACCCATGTTCTATAATTTAATACTATTAGTGATGAGCGAATAGTAAAATATTCATGCTTGATAACTTGTACAGAATACCTAGTATTATTCCAGAATTCATCACAAATAATGAACCTAATGCAAGTCAATGGGGAACCCGAGCATTTTCCTGGGAGATCTTCAAGAAAAATGCTCAGGTTCACCATTGACTTGCATTAGGTTCGTAATTTGTGATCGATATTGAAATAGTACTAGGTATTCGGTTAGCATAATCTGAACATGAATATTTTACTATTTGTTCATCACTAAATACTAGCAATAAATCTTACAACCTGGGCTTTCTCTACACAGATCCCCAGCCTTATTCATATTCTGCATCCTCCTCCTCCAAGCTGTTAGTGACCACCATGTCTACACACACAAGGCATTTTAGAGGGGTTGTTCCCTTGCAAAAAATCTTCAAATTTGTTTGACTAAGGCTAGGTTCGCACACTGCGTCTTTTTGACGCTGCGTTTTTGGCCGCTAAAAACGCACAAAAACGCACCTGCGTCGAAAAAACGCATCAAAAAACGCATGCGTTTTTGCCACGATTTGGTGCGTTTTTGGCTGCGTTTTGCTGCGTTTTTGATCTCTGCGTTTTGCTGCGTTTTTCCAATGCATTGCATGGGGGGAAAACGCAGAAAAACGCAGGAAAGAACTGACATGTCCATTTTTTTTTTTTAACTCAAAAACGCAGGTAAAAAAAACAGATGTGTGCGGACAGCAAAAATGAAAACTCATAGACTTTGCTGGGGAAGCAAAGTCCTGCAGTTTTGAGGCCAAAAACGCACCCGAAAAACGCGCAAAAACGCCGCGAAAAACGCACTGTGCGCACATTGCTTTATAGACACCTACTAGTATATTTTTCTATCGTCTTACCAATCTTCAGATATCAGTGCTGGTCACAGCAGCTCCATTTCTGGCTTGTGAGTCAGCGTGTCCGGCTGTGTGTGAAGGAGGCTGGTTGGCCTCATATTTCAATTGCTAAGCCGGCCCCTTCCCTCTATGGCAGAAAAGGGTTTGGCTTAGCTATTGAAATAAGCAAGTTAACCAGCCTCCATCACACACATCACACATGACACAGGAAACTCTCTATGTCTAAAACAGGCCAGAAGTAGAGCTGATGGGTCCCATGACCGACAATGATATCTAGAAATTGTGCCATAACATAGGTATGTGACATGAGGTGGGAGAAATTATTTTGGAGAAATTTCTGAGTACTAGAGGAATTATGCTTTAAAAATAATGACTCAATGTAGTTGGCCCTATTGTGCCTGCGACAAATAAGCCAATGAAAACATATTAAGGGAGATTTATTAAAACTAGTTAGGCAAAGGAAAAGTCTTATTGATCTCACTACAGTCCTTGATAACTTGCCTATGACCACGAGTGCTGATTGACTCTGCTGTGCTCACAACTTCCAGTGTCACTCATGCAACCTGCTGCAGCCACTAGATAAATCATCGCACACTAAAAATCTCATGCACAAAATTATATATATATATATATGTAACACATCTCATCTGTATAGCTAGAGATAAATGTTGTGCTCTATTATGACAATCGCACTAGTTCTTGTCACCCATATTGTGTCCCATAGCTAAAAATGAACATTTCATTAGGTTTATCATATTATTAATATTCAGTGGCTTGCAAAAATAGTCACCCCCCCGGCTTTTTACCTGTTTTGTAACAATACAACCTGTTTTTCAATATTTTTGTAATCTGATTTGTGTGTGATGCATCAGCACTAAATAGTTTGCCTTGTGCACACATTGCCTTTTTGCTAATTTTGTCATGCTTCTTTTAATTAATAAAAGCAAAGAAAAAGCATCCCAGCAAAGCCTGAGAATCCTGACTTGCTGTGCCCACGTTGCTTCTTTCTTCCTTGCAGTTTTTGTTGCTAAAAAAAGAATCAGAATGTCAATTGTTTCTGCATTTTTTCCTGCTTTTTTCAGCAATTGACGTCAATAGAGTCAGTGAAAAATGCAGAAAAAAATACACGTGTAATGCACACGTTGATTTTTATGTGTTTTTTTATGTGCTTTTTTTTACGTCACTGAGGTTCCCTGCAGCCATTTCCTAATCTTGCAGTCTTTACCGCGGGACCTAGCAAGGAACCCCGGTGATGTCACAAGGTGAATCGAGTTTATGCTGGTGGATAACTGGGGTTTTCTGCAGATTCGCCGGCATGAAATCGGTTCACCTTGTGACATCACCAGGCTTCCCTGCACCTAGGCCTCACCATCTTTACCGCGGGACTTTGCAACAAAGAACTTTAGTGACATATGTGCCCTAGTCTGTGAGGTGATCCATACCTCAGTAACCTGGGGTCGTCATGGTGACGACCCAGAGTTACCATGGCAGCGATCGGGCCCCTGTGATCACATTACATGGCCCCGATTGCCGGGGAGAGGCAAGTGGTTCCTTTCCCTGCCTCCTGAATGTTGCGATCGCACTGATCGCAGCATATAGGGTGTTAAACTGCCGGGAGCTGCGTGAGCACTCCTCCTGGCATCGAAGACCGTGTCTCGGCTGTAAGATCTGCCGATGACCCAGCGGCAACCGCAGGGGTACAGCGCCTGAACACCCGCGGTCATCATGACTAAACAACGTACAAAAATAAACATGGAAAAAAACACGTGAAAAAACTCGCAAATGCAATAAAAATTGTGGCTTTTTTCATTTGCTGTTTTCTGCCAAAACATAAGTTTTTATGTGCAGATTTTCTACACATAAAAACGCGATATGGGCACATTGCCTAAACTGGTGACGTGAAGTGAAGTGAGAACAATACCAGAGGAAACCCTCTAACCTGAAGAACCTGGAGCAGCTTTGACTTGAGGAATGGGCAAAAATCCCAGCGGCAAAATGTGGAAAGGTCATTGACACTTATCCAAAGCGACTTGCAACTGTAATTGCTGCAAAAGGAGGCTCCCCAAAGTACTGACTTTAGGGGGTGAATAGTTATGCACACTTAATATTTCAGTTATTTTCCCCTTTTGCTTGCATCACAATAAAAAAGAAAACCAAATGTTCACAGTTGTAGGCATGTTCTTTAGATGAACTAATGCAAACGCTCAAACACTGAAATTGCAGGTTGTGAGATAATAAAACACGAAAAATGCCCAAGGGGGTGAATGCTTTTGTAAGCCACTGTACAGAGCCTGTAACTAGAGTTGAGCGAGTATCGAAATATTCGTGATCCCAATACTCGTAATGAGTACTGTCTTCAGTGTAGGAGGAGAAAAAGGGGTTAAACCCGCGCAATCCGCCAAATAAGATGTAGAGATGTTGATAGTTTAATCACTCTTTTATTCCATAGGTCTACGCGTTTCAAGGTGCAGGGACCTCTTCCTCAGGACCAGAAAATCAACATATGGTCCTGAGGAAGAGGTCCCTGCACCTTGAAACGCGTAGACCTATGGAATAAAAGAGTGATTAAACTATCAACATCTCTACATCTTATTTGGCGGATTGCGCGGGTTTAACCCCTTTTTCTCCTCCTACACTGAAGACTTCTGCACGTGGGGCCGCGGCAGCCGCCATTATCCTATGCTATCTACGGTGGTTGTGACCCTTCACAACCATTTTTGGTGAGTGTATTTATCTATATACTAACCTGTACTTATCTGGTAAAACCCTATCAGCGCTTCTGTTTTTTAGCACTGTAATGAGTACTGTGTAATAGTTGCGTATTAGTTCCGAATAGTGAGTGCAATGCAAGTCAATGGGATATGAGAGTATTTTCCAATGATCGGTTAATGTGAGTAATTTTCTGCTGGAGTCTAGCAAAAAATTACTCGCATTTCCCATTGACTTTCATTGAACTCGCTATTCGGAATGAATATGCGAGTATTACACAGTACTTGTTACGAGTATCGGGAACACTAATATTTTGATACTCACTCAACTCTACCTGTAACATACAGCACATCAGGTACTTGTGTTGGATAATACATTAATGTGTATGAATCAACGTTTAATTTAATAAATATGTAAAAAATAGATTCTAATAAAACATGCCATATGTGAAATTCACAAATTAAGATAATAATCAGTGCAAAATCCTAACACTATCCGGATGGGGGCACCACAGTGTCTGTGTTTATGCCCAGCGCAGAAAAATAACGTAACAGACGCATTTTATCTCAGTGTATCTCTGCCGCGGAAGCTCCGGAATAATTCTCTGAAGTGTTTCCTGGTGACAGAGGTCACACACGCATAGTAGTCCTTCAGGCCATGCTTTGGTTTATCCTGGTGATACAGACACATAGATTAAAAATGTATGGAATAAAATGGCACAAAGGAGATAACCTCATAAAACTCTGATGAAAAATTAGATGAAAAACACGAATGAAACTAGGACTGATTTTTGCATATGAGAAAAATCACTGATGTCTGTATGAGCCTTTAGGCATTCATGGGTCTCATAGACGGAGCCGTGACCTTTGCCTCACCACACTCTGCTTCATCTCCTAATAATATGATCCATAAGAGGAGTCCACACTAACATTCATTCGTACAGACTAGTGATCACATACAGTGGAACCTTAGATTACGAGCATAATTCGTTGCGGGAGTGTGCACTTAAACCAAGTTACTCTTATATCAAAGCGAATTTTCCCATATGAAATAACTGAAACGCAAACAATTAGTTCTACAACCCAAATATATTTAGTGTATTTATACAAACTTATTATAGTAATACAAAATAATGTACTGTATTCATATAAAAATATTACCATACACTAATACAAAATACTGTACAGTACAGTAAAAAACATGTAAAACTAATTAAGCTGAACGTTAGCTTACAATAAAATTGTTGGTGTGCGAGAGGTACAATACCAGCAATGTGCTGTACTGGTTATCAATAAGAAAGTACAATACTGTATCCTCAAATGCAAATTGATAGACCTGCTAAATAGTATATACTGTACTGTACAATGCATAAACAAGAGAGATACCAGACCACCCAGCAGAGATAATCACAGACGGTGCACGGAAGGGAGGCCACTCCTAGATTCAAGTAAAGAAAAACTCCAGCATCCAATCCAGATAATAAAAATTCTTTCTTGCTTGCTTTATTGGATTTTGGTGAACACAAAGACTTTTTTTAATCTGTGTGTTCATCAACTGATGTTATGTGATCAAGGGCGCTGCGACGTCCGAAATGCGTCTTTTGTACGGTTGGCGCCGCGCCATATTGATGGCTATTTCATAGAAATCCAATAGAGCAAGAAAGAATTTTTATTATCTGGACTGGCTGCTGGAGTTTTTCTTTACTTGTACTGTACAATGGTATATTGTATACAACACATATGTACAGAAGCTTACCTCCTTAGTGGGTCAGAGCATGGTGAAGGACAGAACCGGTAGTGTGCACGGTGAATATTTGCTCTTATTGCAATTCATTGCTCTTAAACTAAGTTACACATTTTTAAAAAGCTTTGCTTGTCTTACAAAAGGCTCTCAAACCAAGTTACTCTTAATCCAAGGTTCACCTGTATAGATCACTTCCAGGAACATCACATAACACATTTTCCTGCAGTTTATCTGGACTATAGAAATTCTATTCTGCATATTGATGACATCGCCAAACATGGATGACTAGAAGACAACATGCACTGACTAGAGAGATAGAGAAGACGTACTTATCTGTTATAAAGCTGTTTCTTCAGACAGGCTCGGAAAGTGGTGTATTTCTGGATAGTACTGTAGCCCTGTGAAGCAGAAGACAGATGTGTGCAGATCGCAGAGCAGCAACAGGGTGGAAAGCCAAAGGAAAAGTGATATTAGTTAGCTGTAACGTGAAAACAGCGCTCACAACAGTGAGGGTCACATACAGTCATATGAAAAAGTTTGGGCACCCCTATTAATGTTAACCTTTTTTCTATATAACAATTTGGGTTTTTGCATTAGCTATTTCAGTTTCATATATCTAATAACTGATGGACTGAGTAATATTTCTGGATTGAAATGAGGTTTATTGTACTAACATAAAATGTGCAATCTGCATTTAAACAAAATTTGACCGGTGCAAAAGTATGGGCACCTCAACATAAAAGTGACATTAATATTTTGTAGATCTTCCTTTTGCAAAAAATAACAGCCTCTCATCGCTTCCTGTAGCTTTTAATGAGTTCCTGGATCCTGGATGAAGGTATATTTGACCATTCCTGTTTACAAAACAATTCCAGTTCAGTTACGTTTGATGGTCGCCGAGCATGGACAGCACGCTTCAAATCATCCCACAGATTTTCAATGATATTCAGGTCTGGGGACTGGCATGGCCATTCCAGAACATTGTAATTGTTCCTCTGCATGAATGCCTGCGTAAATTTGGAGCGGTGTTTTGGATCATTGTCTTGCTGAAATATCCATCCCCTGCGTAACTTCAACTTCGTCACTGATTCTTGCGCATTATTGTCAAGAATCTGCTGATACTGAGTTGAATCCATGCGACTCTCAACTTTAACAAGATTCTCGGTGCCGGCATTGGCCACACAGCCCCAAAGCATGATGATCAAGACGTTTGTTTATTGATTAATCTACCAAATCCACCAAATTTTACTGTTGGTATCAAGTGCTTTTCTTGGAATGCCATGGTTTTTTGCCTCCATGCATAACGCCTTTTTGTATGACCGTATGTTCTTCCAAAATGTAACTGGCTTGTCCAAATGTGCTTTTGCATACCTCAGGCGACTCTGTTTGTGGCGTGCTTGCAGAAACGGCTTCTTTCGCATCACTCTCCCATACAGATTCTCCTTCTGCAACGTGTGCTGTATTGTTGACCGATGCACATTGACTCCATCTGCAGCAAGATGATGCTGCAGGTCTTTGGAGGTGGTCTGTGGATTGTCCTTGACTGTTCTCACCATTCTTCTCTGCCTTTCTGATATTTGTCTTGGCCTGCCACTTCTGGGCGTAACAGGAACTGTACCTGTGTTCTTCCATTTCCTTACTATGTTCCTCACAGTGGAAACTATATTATAGTAAGGAGATGGGTGTTTGAACACCGCGCCAAAGACCACTGATGCAGGAGATGAATTTAACGTGACTTTATTCCATGTTCAGGTCTACGCGTTTCAGGAGCATCCGCTCCATGGAGAGTAATGAAGCCCCCTGCCCTGCAAAGTGGCCTTACACTATGGAGCAGTGTGGCGCTCCTCACAGCTGACGTCCCACGGTTTCTTCATAGCCTGCGTCTCTCATGGACTCACACTCTGCAGCAGGAGGCCGGGGACCAGCACCTCAGAGAAGATGAATTTCCCGCCCCCACAATCCTCTCCGACCTAGTCGGTCGGAGAGGATTGTGGGGGCGGGAAATTCATCTTCTCTGAGGTGCTGGTCCCCGGCCTCCTGCTGCAGAGTGTGAGTCCATGAGAGACGCAGGCTATGAAGAAACCGTGGGACGTCAGCTGTGAGGAGCGCCACACTGCTCCATAGTGTAAGGCCACTTTGCAGGGCAGGGGGCTTCATTACTCTCCATGGAGCGGATGCTCCTGAAACGCGTAGACCTGAACATGGAATAAAGTCACGTTAAATTCATCTCCTGCATCAGTGGTCTTTGGCGCGGTGTTCAAACACCCATCTCCTTACTATAATATAACTTCATCCCAGGGGTGACTGCTGCCGCTGACCCAGTATATATGCCTGCATAGTGGTTGTGACTTTTCACAACTACACTTGGTGAGTAACCTCTGTGAATCATACCCTATTTGTTTGTAGGGTAAGACCCTATTGCGCTCTCTTTCCACAGTGTTTTCACGTCACAGTGGAAACTGACAGTTTAAATCTCTGAGACAATTTTTTGTATCCTTACCCTGAACAACTATGTTGAATCATTTTTGTTTTCAGATCATTTGAGAGTTGTTTTGAGGAGCCCATGATGCCACTCTTCATAGGAGATTCAAATAGGAGAACAACTTGCAAGTGGCCACCTTAAATACCTTTTCTCATGATTGGATACACCTGCCTATGAAGTTCAAAGCTCAATGAGGTTACAAAACCAATTTAGTGCTTTAGTAAGTCAGTAAAAAGTAGTTAGGAGTGTTCAAATCAAGAAATTGATAAGGGTGCCCATACTTTTGCACCGGTCAAATTTTGTTTAAATGCGGATTGCACATTTTCTGTTAGTACAATAAACCTCATTTGAATCCAGAAATATTACTCAGTCCATCAGTTATTAGATATATGAAACTGAAATAGCTGTTGCAAAAACCCAAATTGTTATAAAGAAAAAAGGTTAACATTAATAGGGGTGCCCAAACTTTTTCATATGACTGTACTATGGTGCGTGCACAAAGCTGGTACTACCCATGGCTATTGTATGCCAGGGTTCAGGTGATAAGCAAGAGTAGAGAAACTCCTTATATTTCTTGTGACCCATTAAATATCTTGATTGTATTGCCAATGTATGTAAAGCGCTATATAAATGAATACAATTATTAATGATTATTAATATTATAACAGTTTCATTATTTTTGTAATTCGAAAGCAGGAGGCAAAGGAGCTACCGAAGCTCCCAACTGTGCCCTGCTGACGGCATTTACATAAGGTGGCAAACAATCTTTACCCGAGGTAGAGGAAAGTCTATATATTTATCATAGACCTGGCAAAGCTTTGTCAGATGCCAACTATGGGGCATCCTATTACGCTGTCTATTTTAGAGCAATAAAGCAGACAAACAGATGTCAGTGATCACATGCACATCTCCCAGGAGCTCTTCCTTGAACATGTGTTAAAGTTGTTTCGCGCTCAATACCAGTCCCCTGCTCTCGGCTTCCTTCTTGCCAGGGATAGTGCACCCTTAAACACTTGCACTTCGGACCAGGTGTATAGTTGCATTGCTGGCACTGTCGCTGTCTAGATCCAGCATTTCAGACAGCTTCAGTGCAGCACTTACAAGTTGTAAAGCAAAAAGCTTGCAAGTGCGTGCAGCTTACCTATTAGACTGGCTAACACGTCTAACCTAGATCATGAGTAGAAACTATACAATTAAAAATCCCTCGGTTCTTAATAATGGAGAGGATTTTTAGTATGACGTAAATTGCAAACTTGCTTGTTTCTACCAGCACTTTGCAATTTTACCTATTTAAAAAGATAATGAGACAACTCCTTCACGTTTATGGAGCATGTGACCTCATTATAGTGGGTCATCAAACAAAAGTGGAGAAGCAAAAACAAAAAGTCCTCAAAAAACAGGTTCACAGGATTCAGTGAGATAATTTACTATAGACTCTAGAGTACACATCTTCATTACTCCATCAAGCCATGGTAAGAGGGTACAAGTGCACGAATCAGCATGGCTTCTGAATCTGTAAAATGTCAACTGAGGTTGGTCTCTGCACAGGATTCCTTTAAATCAGTCCTGGGCAAAAAGCAGCCCTTTGACTTTTCTAGTTCAGCCTGTGGACCAAAACAGGTTCATTTTTTTTTTTTTTTTTAATATGCAAACACTTCAGAACCCAATGGTGGAACAGGCAGCAGTCAGCTCCCTTGCCCACCATCCAGCCTGAGCCTCTGTGTCTCCATGCAGAAGGCGTGATGAAGAGATTAGACTGCACTTGCTGAGCAGGACCGCAATCCACATGCTGCACAGAGCAGAGGAGCACATTGGGTGAATAGGGGAAAAGTGAGTAGTTGTTTTTTTTGTCAATCAATAGTTGTTGCCATCTGATTGTGTGTATTTGGTGGATGAGGGGCTGTAGACATTATTATGTGTGGGTGATGTGCAGGCCATAATAATGTGTGAGTGGGCTGTGAGGGCATCATATTTTGTGGGGTTGTCTGGGCCATCTTACATTGTGATGTTTGTTGGGACCATCATGACACGTAGGGGCTGTAGAACTATAATACTGTGTGAGCATGTGGGGGTATCATACTTTGTGTATGTAGGGGGGATTATCATATTTTATGTGGGCATGCTATCATGCTGTGTGGGTGACTAGGTTCATCATATTGTAAGTGGGAGCATCATACTGTGTGTGGAAGGCTGTAGGGTATTATGCTGTGTGGGGGTGACTGGGGGCATTATTTATTACTGTGTGTGGAGGCATTGAACCTGGGAGATGGGGATCTGGTGATCAAGGTACATCTATGCTCATATATATATATATATACACACACAGTACAGACCAAACGTTTGGACACACCTTCTCATCTCTAGAACAACTGTTAAGAGGAGACTTTGTGCAGCAGGCCTTCATGGTAAAATAGCTGCTAGGAAACCACTGCTAAGGACAGGCAACAAGAAGAAGAGACTTGTTTGGGCTAAAGAACACAAGGAATGGACATTAGACCAGTGGAAATCTGTGCTTTGGTCTGATGAGTCCAATTTTGAGATCTTTGGATCCAACCACCGTATCTTTGTAGAAAAGGTGAACAGATGGACTCTACATGGCTGGTTCCCACCGTGAAGCATGGAGGAGGTGTGATGGTGTGGGGGTGCTTTGCTGGTGACACTGTTGGGGATTTATTCAAAATTGAAGGCATACAGAACCAGCATGGCTACCACAGCATCTTGCAGCGGCATGCTATTTCATCCAGTTTGCGTTTAGTTGGACCATCATTTATTTTTCAACAGGACAATGACCCCGAACACACCTCAAGGCTGTGTAAGGGCTATTTGACTAAGAAAGAGAGTGATGGGGTGCTACGCCAGATGACCTGGCCTCCAGAGTCACCAGACCTGAACCCAATCGAGATGGTTTGGGGTGAGCTGGACCGCAGAGTGAAGGCAAAAGGGCCAACAAGTGCTAAGCATCTCTGGGAACTCCTTCAATACTGTTGGAAATCCATTTCCCGTGACTACCTCTTGAAGCTCATCAAGAGAATGCCATGAGTGTGCAAAGCAATAATCAAAGCAAAAGGTGGCTACTTTGAAGAAGCTAGAATATAAGACATATTTTCAGTTGTTTCACGCTTTTTTAAGCATTTCATTCCACATGTGTTAATTCATAGTTTTGATGCCTTCAATGTGAATCTACAATTTTCAGTCATGAAAATAAAGAAACCTCATTGAATGAGAAGCTGTGTCCAAACTTTTGGTCTATAATATATATATATATATATATATAGACATACACATATATATATATATATATATATGTATATATATATATATATAGACATACACATATATATATATATATATATATATATATATAATATATATATACACACACATTATATATATATATATATTCACATCTAATGTGCCATGGAATAATAGCTGCTACTGGTGAGAGTATATGATGCAATAAGATCTTTTGTAACATGTATTAGGACTAGCAGCAGGTCATATTTTATTCTCATTATTAAGTGATAAAAATGAATGTGATAATAATAATAATATTCATAATAATAATAATAATAATAATAATAGGTTCGGGACTCCACAACAGCCATGGTCTGTTATGTGGCCTCTTAGGAAAATGAATTGTCCACCCCTGCTTTCAATCATATTTGTGTCAAGTACTAGGTGTAATGGCGGAAGAATGGTCAGCAGGTGGCAGCAAAATGCAGCGAAGAACTCAAGTGCAGCTGCAGTCATCAGCGAGTGCTGTGAAAAGGGATCATTTACTGCCAGGTCACTAAAGGTGCAGCACTCAATGTAAGAACTCTACTGCTGCCTTTCTATAAAATGCTCTTATAGATGTATACTTATAGTATGAATATATATAACTATTGCATACAGATTACTACGTACAGTATTGAACAGGTCAACTGAGCATATCATTGTGGCGTTAGTAGTAGTGAAATATTAGCAGATTGTAAAGTGGAGCTTCTTACCCTGAACCCCCGATGTAGCCGGTCTTTCATAATACCAATAAATTCTTTATAACTTAATTGATCGTCTCTGTCGACATCAAAGATCTTGAAGACAGTGTTCACCAGATGAGGAGACAACTTCAGGCCTGTAGCTACATATACGGCACGCTTGAACTCATCTGTGGAGAAACAAGACATCAAAAGAGTCAAACCAATCATTATGATAAGAGGGAAATCTCCCATCTTGTTTTGTCATTCCCTGTTCTTTAATGGGAATTGGTCATGGAGAAACAAGGTGATGTTTCGCCGTGGAGCAATCCCCAGGCTTGTTTTTATTGTGGCGAGATTGTAATGCTAACGCTGACTTCTTACTAAGCTTAGCACATGAAGATGTCATTATTTTTACAGAAAAGCACAACGTACCTAACTTTATTAACTCATCAGGCATCTTACTGGCGGCCTACTATGCCCAGAAACAACACTGGGATTGTGTGTGGCTTTGTACCCTAGCCAGCTGTGCCCGCTCCATTTATTTAGACTGTGCCAGCATCCTATGATAGGTATCAATACTGCGTGAGACGAGGACTGCTGCTCACATTTGGCCTCTAGAGGGAAGCTGTAGTGTACATCATATCTGAAGTGTTCGTCCAACTGCCTTCCATTGTGCCTATAGGACATACACCATAAGGACGAAGGCAGGTGGATTATTTTTCAGACTCTGGTCAGTGGTTTGTTAAAATTGCAGAATCATCCCTTCACTTCAAGGGGGAATGTGTCATCAGAAAATGACCTATTTTTTAACCAAGTTAGTATGTTAAATCTATTTTTTTATTTGATTGAGGTTTTTTTTCAGATCATCTATATTAAAATGAAAAAAAAATTGAAATTTTCACATTAGTCACTGAGCCTAATATTAAACTTCAATAGAAAGGAAGCCATCTCACCAATATTAGCTCTACTATTATTAGTATTAAATATACTCTGGATCTCAGAAACTAACCACTGACTTTGAAGAGACTTAAAAAGATGAATAAAATGATATCTAGCTTGAACGGAGGTAAAAATCTTCAATATTTATGAGAAAATCATTAAAAAGAATATGTAGCCAGATAAATACATCCACAAATTATAAATGAAACCAACCAATGTGTTTCTGTTGTATATAGTACCTTTACTCATAGCTACTGATGTGCAGATTCGCAGATACCCAGGATCGGTACCGGACTTGTTCCTGGATATCTGGCTGAACGCCGGTAACTATATAGGTTTATGGGGACCAGAATCCGGCACTTTAAAATGGTGGTAAATGG
This sequence comes from Anomaloglossus baeobatrachus, assembly GCF_048569485.1. Taxonomy (NCBI): domain Eukaryota; kingdom Metazoa; phylum Chordata; class Amphibia; order Anura; family Aromobatidae; genus Anomaloglossus; species Anomaloglossus baeobatrachus. Next base: position 140,498,203 of record NC_134353.1, on the reverse strand, counting down.
CAAAGAGGGATTGGAGCAAACGCGTTATACTTACCAGTCTCCAGTGTGTCTGTCATGCTACTTCCGAGGCCGCTCATTATTTTTCATGCATATGCACTGCTTTCCCCGCCCACCGGCAGTCTATGCATCTGATTGGTTGTAGTCAAACGCGTCGCCACCATGTGTGACAGCGTGTCTGACTGCTTTCAATCCAAGGCGCAGTCTGCGTGTTTATAGTGTAAAAATAAATAAAAATTTGGCATAGGGTCCCCCCCATATTATGATACCCAGCTCAGATAAAGCATACGGCTACAGGCTGCAGCCCCCAGCCATATGCTTACCTTGGCCCTGTATCAAAATAAGAGGGACCGCATGCGGCTTTTGTTTTATTTAAATAATTAAAAATAAACCAAAACAAAAAAAAAACGACAACAAAAAACGGTGTGTGGTTCCCCCCAATTATGACACCCAGCCAGGATAAATCTTACAGCTGGGGGCTGGTATTCTCAGGCTTGGAAGGTCCATGGTTATAGGGGCCCCCCAGCCTAAAAATTGCAGCCTGCAGCCACCCAGGATTGTTACATCTATTAGCGACAATCCCAGAACTTTAGCCGGCTCATCACGATTGCCCTAGTGCGGTGGCAATCGGGGTTAATGACAGCTCACAGCTGCCACTAAGCCCTAGATCAGTAATGGGAAGGGTCTATGAGACTCCCCATTACTAATCAGTAAGTTAAAAGAAATAAACACAAACACCGAAAAAAATCCTTCAGTTGAAATAAAATACAAACCCCACCCCCACCCTTTCACCCCTTTATTACCCCCTAAAACATCCAAGTCCAACGTAATCCACACGAGCTGCAATGACGATTCCAGCTCTGTTAAATTACTGAAGGCACAGCGCGTGGGCATAGACTGAGCAGCAGCAATGAGTGGTGACATTACTCAGTTTACTCTGGAGGTTCCCATGGTCCTCACCTTTGACCACAGATAACCTGACCTCAGGGAACCTCATTAAACTCAGTGAGGTCACTGATTTCACAGACCTGTATCTCCTAGTAGAAAACAGAGTTTTTTTGCTTAGAGATGCAGATTTAGTGCTGACATTTTTACTTCATAATCCTGCACCCAATCTACATGTCCTGGCAAAAAAAAACAACAAAACAAATAAAAAAAATTGCATAACAGATACTGGTGCCCCCGGATGCACCCAATACTGTAAAACTGCCCATTTTAGTGTGGCATTTTAGTGAGGCCAGCCTAAAGCACACCTGTGAAATAATCATGCTGTCTAATCAGCATCTTGATATGCCACACCTTTGCGGTGGATGGATTTTCTCGGCAAAGAGAACCCTCACTAACACAGATTTAGACAAATTTGTGAACAATAATTTAGAGAAAAAGGCCTTTTCTGTACATAAAAAGTCTACGCTCTTTGAGTTCAGCTCATGAACAATGGGAGGAAAAACAAAAGGGTTGAGTTTATATTTTTGTTCAGTATAAATATAGATAGTGGTATAGAAACCTTAACAGGACCATCGAGGGTATGAATTGGTTAAGTGTGGCGAAATTTAAACAACTCTTAAAAGCAGAACTCAATTCACAATAGATGTAACCAGTATAGCAATGTGTAGTACTATTTCATCAGTGCTTTCTTATCTGACAATCCATGATGAAGAGCTCAGTGCAGTACACAGCTATCGTGATTCCACACTCATCACAGGTACAAGTGCTGCTCACAATGATAGTTTGATGTCTCACATGAACGATCCAATCAGCCATTGAATTAGCATTTTGCTTGTTAGTTGGCTGATCAGTGGCATATTTACACAGGTCAATGATCGGGAACAAGCATTCTTAGGGTACCTTCACACTTAGCGATGCAGCAGCGATCCGACCAGCGATCTGACCTGGTCAGGATCGCTGCTGCATCGCTACATGGTCGCTGGTGAGCTGTCAAACAGGCAGATCTCACCAGCGACCAGTGAACAGCCCCCAGCCAGCAGCGACGTGCAAGCGACGCTGCGCTTGCACGGAGCCGCCGTCTGGAAGCTGCGGAGACTGGTAACTAAGGTAAACATCGGGTATGGTTACCCGATGTTTACATTAGTTACCAGCGCACACCGCTTAGCTGTGTGTGCAGGGACCAGGGAGCCGCGCACACTGAGCACTGGCTCCTTGCTCTCCTAGCTGCTGTACACATCGGGTTAATTAACCCGATGTGTAATGCAGCTACATGTGCAGACAGCAGGGAGCCGCGCACACTGCTTAGCGCTGGCTCCTTGCTCTCCTAGCTGCTGTACACATCGGGTTAATTAACCCGATGTGTACAGCAGCTACATGTGCAGAGAGCCGGAGCCGGCAGCACAGGCAGCGTGAGAGCTGCGGAGGCTGGTAACTAAGGTAAATATCGGGTAACCACCTTGGTTACCTGATGTTTATCTTGGTTACAAGCTTACCTCAGCTGTCAGACGCCGGCTCCTGCTCCCTGCTCGCTTCATTTGTCGCTCTCTCGCTGTCACACACAGCGATCTGTGTGTCACAGCGGGAGAGCGGCTTTGAAGAAAATGAACCAGGGCTGTGTGTACGAGCAGCGATCTCGCAGCAGGGGCCAGATCGCTGCTCAGTGTCACACACAGCGAGATCGCTAATGAGGTCACTGCTGCGTCACAAAAAGCGTGACTCAGCAGCGATCTCGGCAGCGAGCTCGCTGTGTGTGAAGCACCCCTTATGTACACTTGTTTGCCAATTATCTGCCCCCAAAAATGGGCTTTTACTTCGCTCTTCCTACTGAGATTACAAACTTGGTTGAGTATGCATATGTATTGTAGTCCAAGATAAATGACTGTCTGACATACAAGTTCCTCAGATAATAAGACCTACTTCAAAAATAAGCCCTAGCATGATTTACAGGATTTTAGGGGAATGCTTGAAATATAAGCCTTACTCCAAAAATATGCTCTAGTTATAGTCAGGGCCGGTGTTAGAGGGAGTCAAACTGCGCAATTTCACAGGGACCACAGCAGTTGTATTCGGAGTTTAAGATTTTTTTAAGGTCATTTGATGACTTCATAGTCATGTGACATGATATCATCTAAGGTCTCTTAATTACAGGAGTCTAAAAGAACTTAACAGCAGACAGGCTGGTATACAGGACTGGTATTAGGGAGAGCAAACTGGGCAATTTCACAGGGCCCCTATTCCCTTAGGGGCCCCAGCATTTCTATCCTGATTATGACATCATGTTACGTGACCAAAGAGTCTAAAGCGGGCTTTACACGCTGCGACATCGCTAGCATTTGCTGGCGATGTCGAGCACGATAGCACCCGCCCCCGTCGTACGGCCGATATGTGGTGATCGCTGCCGTAGCGAACATTATCGCTACGGCAGCATCACACACACTTACCTTCCCTGCGACGTCGCTCTTGCCGGTGAACCGCCTTTTTTCTAAGGGGGCAGTTCGTGCGGCGTCACAGCGACGTCACACGGCAGCCGTCCAATAGCAGAGGAGGGGCGGAGATGAGCGGGACGTAACATCCCGCCCACCTCCTTCCTTCCGCATTGCCGGTGGAGGCAGGTAAGGAGATGTTCGTCACTCCTGTGGTGTCACACACAGCGATGTGTGGTGCCGCAGGAACGAGGAACAACATTGCTAATAAGCAGAAAACGATTTTTTGTTTCAGGACGACCTCTCCGCGGCAAACGATTTTGACCTCTTTTGCGATCGTTTAAGGTCGCTCATAAGTGTCTCACACTGCAATCTCGTTAATGAAGCCGGATGTGCGTCACAAACACCGTGACCCCGACGATAATTCATTAACGATATCGTAGCGTGTAAAGCCCGCTTAAAGCTGAAGAGGAGACAGCCTGGTGTTTGTGTACGTGTAGATAGATAGACACACACACGTTACACACAGGGTTTGGAGAGATATGTTGATGGTCCAGAATGTAATATGACTAGATTTGAATACATGTAGATTTTTTTGCATTCAAGAATAAATGTAGATTGTTGTTCATGGAAAAAAAAAAATAAGACCTCCCCTGAAAATAAGCCCTGGCCCATCTTTCAGAACAAAAATAATATAAGACCCTGTCTTATTTTCAGGAAAACAGGGTATCTAGTGTGTATGGTTAGCGTCTGTTTACTTATCTGTAGCAGTCATGTGCCATCCACCCAAGTAATGACTGCAGCCAATTTGTGGTCTCAGAGGTCTTGAAAGTAATGAGTTATTTATCAGCTCACCACTCAAAGTCCATGTTTGAAGAATGAAACTAGCGGATACATCAAGCCGATGCACGGAATCCGGGGGTTGGTGTCCACTAAAGTTTCAGAGAAGAAGGGTAGGAATCCAGCACCATTTAAAAGGTTATATTCTTATTCCTTTACTGCATGAGAGCTTACAAGAGATTACACCATCTCGACATAAAATTTAAAAATCAGATGCATTTCGAATAAGAACAGTCTAATTGTTTGAAACATGTATGGAGTTTCAAATTTTATGACGAGATGGTGTAATCTCTTTTAGGCTATGTGCGCACTAAAAAGTGACTATTTCTTAAGAGAAAACCGGACCCTCTTAAAGAATCTCGCACCCGCAGTAAAAAAACGCACCAAAACCGCAACGAAATCCGCATGCGGTTTTGCTGCGGATTTTCCGCAAGTTGATCCCCGTGGATTTTTACCATTATCTATGGCAAAAACCGCAGGTACCTGCGGAAAAGAAGTGACATGCTCATTAATTCTGCAGCTGAAAATCCGTGGGTATAAAAAAACGCAGTGTGCGCACAGAATTTTTTAAAACCCATAGGATTTACTGGGGAATGACAGCAGCAATGTTAGACACATTTTCTGCAGCAAACCAGTGGCAAATAAGCGGCAAAATCCGCGGTAAATACGCAGCGTGCGCACATAGCCTTGAGCTATCATGAAATAAAGGAATAAGAATATAACCTTTTAAATAGTGCTGGATTCCCACTTTTTTTCATTCTCAGAGGTATTGAGCCATCCTCTGTTGTGGGCTGATTGGCTGCAGTGGTCATGTATGTAGGAGGCATGTGACTGTTGCAGAGAAGTCAGCAGAGACCAGTAGATAGCATGGGAGCAGCAGTGTTAGAGCAGCAATGGAATAAAAAGGTCAATCGTAGTTCTTTTGACATTTTGTGCAATTTACTACCTTGTGCCAGTAAAACCCCTTTAACTTCACTAAAGGGTTAAGAAAGAATTGTTGTAGAAAATGTATGCCCAAACCTGCAAAGTTTTGGTAGATCAAAGAAAGAAAATCACTGAATTTTTCTGCATAGGCAAAGAGCCATCTAAGCCGATGTGACCACAATAAACACCATCATAGGTCCCATCTACTGGGAGATTTGGGGAATTGGTGTTAAAAGGGAATTTATGTGCATGACATATCCCCAAGATGAAGCAGCCATTTTACCTTATATGTTAGGTTATACCTGTGTTTTACTTACAGTATTCAGAAAATCTAAGCTGATTACACGGGGTCAGAGTGTGTGCCATATCATTGTCTGAAACCTTGGTTATATTTTACCTCTTATATGGCAAAGAAGGAAAAGTGTCTACCAATATAAGCTGAAATACGTACACGTTTTGGCATGTCAATGGATCTTGGTACTGGGATTGCTTACCTTGGCCAATAGATCGATTGGCAAAGTTGTACATTTGCATTGCAATGGCAAAATCTTCTAAGTTGTTCAAAAACTGGAAGAAAGACCTAAATTCATCAAACGAGATTCCCTGAGAAGCAGAGCAGAAAGGCAGCGTTAGTTCCTCTATGATTTTATCTAGATAAGTAGATGAAAGTATCAGCAGGCGATGAATAAAAGTCATTTAGAAGGTTATAATATGGAACATGATACTTCCTTTACCAGTAAAACCCTTCCTAAGCGAGTGGTGCGGCCAGCTCAAAGAGCTTAACGCATCGACGACAAGGGAATATGTAACAGTCAGGGCGGGAGGCGCACAACATTAATGTATCATAATAATTAGGAAATGATGGGCTGTACAGGACACCTCCAACCAGACATTTTATCAGACTGCCCTACAGGTCCCGATTCTAGTCTACACTAATATTTTGGGGCTGTCACTAAAAGGTAGCCCAGCACAAAATGCTCCGTAGCCCTAACATTTGATGAATTAAAAGAATGATGACATTCGCGATCAGCCAGGACAAAGAGCAGCTCCTGATGTCCCCTTCTTCTTGAGTGGCCAGGAGCTACAGAAGCCTAAAGTGGCTGTCATTTTGATGCCTTGTTAATGCAACTCAAGCACTTTATGAATAAATTCCAATAATCTGAATCTTTGGAAATGAGTGGAATATGTCATCATTGTTAGGTGGCTGACCCCCAATACCCCCGCCAATAAGCGAGCATTGAGTCCCTTTCAGTGACACACAGCGCCATACATTATATAGTGGCTGGGTCTAGTATTGCAGCTCACTGCTGCTCAGTCTCATTCAAACACCATACTCCCTCTAATTAGCTTATTAGAATTGGACCAAATATTAATGACCCATAAAAAGAATAGACTAGCAATATCAGAGTAACACTTAAAGGGGTATTCAAATTGTTTCTTCAGGGAGGAAGGAGACAAACTCTAGCGCCAGCTATTGGAAGTAGCAAGCCTACAAGTCAAAAGTGACCCTCCAACGACCCTTTTCTTATGACCTACGATTTATGCCAGATCAGAACCTCAATTTGAAGACATGGTGTTTTGGGATGATTATCCCTCGTCAGTGCAAAGTATGAGATCTGATATGGCTGAATGAGAAGCTCTACTAGGATCTCAGGGGAAAACCTTTCTCCTTGCGGAGACTGACAAACTAATCTGGCTGTCAGTGGTGAGAAGTCTTATAGGGGTAAAGAGGTAGTCTCATAACACACAACCCTTTTAACGTTGAAACAAATATTGTATTTCTAGGCAAAGCTGCATCTAGTCAGACATTTTCCCTGGAAAGGAGATGTGATATTACTCGGTAGATGAGTAAGAGGCTCTGCTGGTTAGAGAATCTGGGCTCTGTCTCCTTGAAGTGCCTGAGCACGGGACCTCCCTCTATACCCATATCCGTATGCATTAATAGGACATATACAAAAGGAGTCAACCTAATTGGATAAAGTCGTTGAGGTCAATAGATTATAACCATAATGATGAGTGCTCTAGATGTATCACAGACCTTTTTCTTTCACATAGTGTCCAAAAAAGGGGCTAACGGCGTAAGAAAAGAACGGATGTTTGACTGAGCAGGCATTTTCATCATTTACGAGCCAGGGAGAAAGAAGAATAAAACTTGAAAGGACGCTTCAATCAGTGTTTACTTACATGAAAGACACACTGGTTAAACATGCAAGCAAACACCTCCTTCACATCCCAGCACTGGCAAATTAGTCTGACCAAGGAGATCCGAGTCCAAAGTCATGGACAAAAAAGAAAAATCACAACTAAGCAGATGTCCAGCCAAAAAGCAGCCTAATTCGACATCAAAATGCAAAAGAAAAAGTGTAAAACCATACCAATCACAGTCTCAGACAGTAAAGCCACTGCAATGGTGTCTAAACATGGGGAGGAATCATTAATACATTCATGCCGTAGTCACTTTCACGAAGAACCTCGCATTACGAACGGACAAGATTCAGTATTGCAACAAGTGAAATTAATTTCTAGTTAATTAATTGTAATGTTCATCTCAATTGTTTAATTTTTAGCTTTTCCTGTTTTTTTTTTTTAATATTGTTTGGCATATGACATACAATGTTTGCCCATTGACAACAAAGCAATATTTTAGTTGGAAAATGACAGTAATTCCTCTAAAGACACAACTACACTAGATGCCTTTTAGATCACTATTCTACAGTATATCACAAAAGTAATTACACCCCTCACATTTTTGTAAATATTTTACAATTTTTATGTAGGACAACACTGAAGATACACACGTGGTCAAAATTGTTGGTACCCTTCGTTTAATGAAAGAAAAACCCACAATGGTCACAGAAATAACTTGAATCTGACAAAAGTGATAATAAACAAAAAATCTATGAAAATGAGCAAATGAAAGTCAGACATTGCTGCTTTTCTGCTTCCATAGAATTTAAAAAAAATAAAACTCATGAAATAGGCCTGGATAGGAATGATGGTCCCGTAACTTAATATTTTGTTGCACAACCTCTTGAGGCAATCACTGCAATGAAACGATTCCTGTAACTGTCAATGAGACTTCTGCACCTCTCCACAGGTATTTTGGCCACTCCTCAACAGCAAACTGCTGCAGTTGTGTCGTGTTTGAGGGTTGCCTTTTCCAGATGACATGTTTCAGCTCTCTCCAAAGATGCTCAATAGGATGTAGGTCAGGGCTCATAGAAGGCCACTTCAGAATAGTCCAATGTTTTCCTCTTAGCCATTCTTGGGTGTTTTTAGCTGTGTGTTTTGGGTCATTATCCTGTTGTAAGACCCATGACCTGCGACCGAAACCAATCTTTCTGACACTGGGCAGCACATTTCTCTCTAGAATCCCTTGATAGTCTTGAGATTTCATTATACCCTGGAAAGATCTAAAACAACCTGTGCCAGATGCAGCAAAGCAGCCCCAGAACATAACATAGCCTCCTCCATGTTTCACAGTAGGGACAGTGTTCTTTTCTTGATATGCTTCATTTTTCCGTCTGTGAATATAGAGCTGATGTGCATTGCCAAAAAGTTCAATTTTTGTCTCATTTGTCCATAGGACATTCTCCCAGAAGTTTTCTGGCTTGCCAACATGAAGTTTGGCAAATTCCAGTCTAGCTTTTTTATGATTTTTTTTCAACAATGGTGTCCTCCTTGGTCGTTTGCCATGGAGTCCACTTTGGCTCAAATAACGACAGATGGTGCGATCTGACACTGATGTTCCTTGAGCTTGAAGTTCACGTTTAATCTCTTTAGAAGTTTTTCTGTGCTCTTTTGTTACCATTCGTATTATGTTTGATTTGTCATTAATTTCCCTCCTTCGGCCACGTCCAGGGAGGTTGGCTACAGTCCCATGGATCCTAAATTTCTGAATAATATGTGCAATTGTAATCACAGGAACATCAAGCTGCTTGGAGATGGTCTTATAACCTTTACCTTTAACATGCTTATCTATATTTTTTGTTCCAATCTCCTGGAACAACTCTTTCCTTTGCTTCATCTGGTCCATGTTGAGTGTGGTACACACTATGTCACTAAACAGTACAGTGAATATCTGTAGCCCTATATACAGGTCCACTGACTGATTACAAGATTGCAGACACCTGTGATGCTAATTAGTGGAAACACCTTGATTTAACATGTCCCTTTTGTCACATTATTTTCAGTGGTACCATCATTTCTGTCCAGGTCTGTTTCATGAGTTTTATTTTATAAAAAAAATCTGTGGAAGCATGGTTGAAGAGCAATGTCTGACTTTCATTTGTTCATTTTCATAGATTTTTAATGTATTATTACTTTTATCAGATTCAAGTTATTTCTATGACCATTGTGTTTTTTTCTTTCATTAAACGAGGGGTACCAACAATTTTGACCATGTGTGTATGACACTTTGATTCAATGTAAAGTAGTCAGTGTACAGCTTGTATAACCGTGTAAATTTGGTGTGCCCTCTAAATAATTCAACACACAGCCATTATTGTTTAAACCGCTGGCAACAAAAGTAAGTACATCCTTGAGTGAAAATGGCCAAATTGTGCCCAAATTGTCAATATCTTGTGGAGCCAACATTATTTTCAAGCACTGTCTTGACTCTCTTGGGCATGGAGTTCACTAAAGCTTCACAGGAGCCACTGGGATCCTCTTTCATTTTCCATTATGATATCACGGAGCTGGTGGATGTTAGAGACCTTACTCTACTCCACCTTCCATTTGAGGATGCCCTACAGATGCTCAATAGGGTTTAGGTCTGGAGACATGCTTGTCCAGTCCAGCACTTTTATCCTCAGTTTTGTTTATCAATGCAATGATGGTCTTAGGGCGGCTTTGCACACTACGACATCGCAGGTGCGATGTCGGTGGGGTCAAATCGAAAGTGACGCACATCCGGCGTCACTTGCGATGTCGTAGTGTGTAAATCCTAGATGATACGATGAACGAGCGCAAAAGCGTCGTTATCGTATCATCGCTGCAGCCTCCGACATTTCCATAATGCCGGTGCAGCGACAGGTGCGATGTTGTTCCTCGCTCCTGCGGCAGCACACATCGCTGTGTGAAGCCGCAGGAGCGAGGAACTTCACCTTACCTGCCGCCGGCTGCAATGAGAAGGACGGAGGTGGGCGGGATGTTTACATCCTGCTCATCTCCGCCCCTCCACTTCAATTGGCCGCCTGCCGTGTGACGTCGCTGTGACGCTGCACGACCCGCCCCCTTAGGAAGGAGGCGGGTCGCCGGCCAGAGGCACGTCGCACGGCAGGTATGTGCGTGTGAAACTGCCGTAGCGATAATAATCGCTACGGCAGCTTTCACTATATATCGAACGTGCGACGGGGGCGGGACTATCGCTGCAGCATCGGTAACACATTGTTACCGATGTCGCAGCGTGCAAAGCTCGCCTTAGAAGTGTGTTTGGGGTCATTATTATGTTGGAATACTGCCCGGTGGCCCAGTGTCCGAAGGGAGGGGAACATGTTGTGCTTCAGTATATCACAGTACATGTTAGCATTCATGGCTTCCTCTATGAACAGTAGCTCCCCATAGCCGGCAGCACTCATTCAGCCCCATACCATGACACTCACACCATCATGATTGACTGCAGGCAAGAGACACTACTCCTCATCTGATTGCCGACACACACGTTTGACACCATTTGAACCAAATAAGTTTATCTTGGTCTCATTAGACCACAGGCCTCAGTAATCCATGTCCTTGGTCTGATTGTTCTCAGCAAACTGTTTGTGGGTTTTCTTGTGTTTCATCTTTAGAAGAGGCTTCCTTCTCAGACGACAGCCATGCAGACCAATTTGATGCAGTGTGTGGCGTATGGTCTGTACACTGAAAGGATGACCCCCCCCCCCACTCCTGTAACCTCTGCAGCTATGCTGGCAGCACTCATATGTATTTTTTGAAAAGACAATCTCTGGATATGACGCTGTGCACTCATCTTTTTTGGTCGACCATGGTGAGGCCTGTTCTGAGTGGCACCTGTCTTGTTAAACCGCTGTATGATCTTGGCCACTTATAGCCTAGGCCATATTTATGTAGAGCAACAATTCTGTTTTTTGGATCCTCAAAATTCTTTGCCATGAGGTGTCATATTGAACTTCTAGTAACCAGCATGAGGGAGTGTGTGAGCAATAACACTAAATTTAACTTACGTGCTCTCCATTCAGATCTGAGACCTTGTAACATTAATGAGTCACTTGACAATGGGGAGGAAAAATTACAAATTTGTCACAATTTGGCCATTTTCTATTAGGCATGACAACCTTTTGGTGCCAGCAGTTTAGACATTAATGGCTGTGTGTTGAATTATTTAGAGAGCACCAAATTTACACTGCTATATTATTTATACAAGCTGTACATTGACTACTTTTTCATTATATCCTAGCAGCGTACTTAAGGAAAATGGTGCCCATAGGTAGAGCATGCGCAGTTGAGATCTCTGCTTGTCATTGAGTCGATAGCTCAATCTGTACATGCGCCAACTCCGGGCGCCATTTCTTTGAAGCCCGCACCACCGACAGTTTCTGGATCTTGCCTGCCTCACTCACAGCTCCCGCAGCCAGCATCTGGGACACCCACCGCACCGCCTGCAGCAGTGCTCTACTACACCACCGCCCCTGCCTCGTGTTGCCCCACTCCACCACCGCTGACACCTTTCCCTGGTAAGACACCACTAGATTGTAAGACGGACGCCATTTTTTTTTACTTTATTTTCTCTAAATTTGGGGTGCGTCTTATAATCATGTGCGTGTTATAAACCGCAAAATACGGTACTTCTTCAAATGCTAATCTATACTCAAAGATCTCAGAATTCCACAGGACTACAGGCAGATATGGAGAATTCTATCAATCAAGCAGAGTCAGCAAGGAGAAACCATCAGAGAAGTGGTCAGAGGACAGTACTCTTTTTTTAATTTCTTTCATTAAATTGCATAAAAAACAACAAAGACCAAGGCACTGAGTGTGCCACATTAACAATCAAAAACAGAAAAATATCCATAAGTGACAGCATGTTGACATCGAGATCATTAGTCATACTGAAATCTTAGCAACTATTGTTAAATAAAATTACATAATGTAAAGTTTCTTTACTTCAACCAAATATAAGAACAAACCCAAGAAAGAAGATGAAAGAGGAAGGAAACAGAGAAACAGTATAGAAGACACAAGGGAAGGAGAGCGGGGGTGTGTATGTGTTAATTATACTAAAAGTTCTATGTTCAGTGCTCCTTGATACAGGCATGATATTTGGCAGAAGATCTAAATTCTAGCCAATAAAACCAAGTTTTTTAAAAAAGGGTCTTAAGATTTATTGACTGCAGCGGTCATTTCCTCCATCGACAACACTTCATTTAGTTTTGAGAACTAGAAAGAGATCGTCAGAGCAGAATCTTTATTCCATAGCAGGGGAAAGCAGACAAGTAAGTGGCAGAATATAATGTCTGTATGTTTTTAGCTGGATGTCACAGTGATGAAGAAGGAGAAGAACAGTAGTCAGGTCAAGCACAAAATCTGTCATCTTTTGTATCACTAATTGTACTTTGTCCCAAAAAGGAGTAAAGTGTCTACAAGACCAAAAAATATGTGGTAAATCGCCTTCCTCATTTCTACACATCTAAAGGCCCTGTCACACACAGAGATAAATCTTTGGCAGATCTGTGGTAGCAGTGATATCATGGACATATTGTTCCATTTGTACACAGCCACAAACCTGGCACTGATTGTCCACAATTTCACTGCAACCACAGATCTGCCGCAGATTTATCTCTGTGTGTGACAGGGCCTTAAGACATGGGATCGACTTCAGGGAAAATAGAATGCAGGCAAGTCAGCACTCTTTACAATCGAGATAACAATTTATAAGTGTCCTACTAGAAAAGAGACCAGATCGACACTTGATGTGTTAGAAAAAATTCCCCATGGATTCTTCGATAAGGAAAGACCCAAATCCCCTCCTATTGTGTCTGAATCCAGATGACAGAATTGTCCGGAAGGTCAACCAACAAAATGTATGAGAAGGACAAAGTGCTCCTCAAAGGTCTTGCACTCGAGTAAGCTGCCTCGAAATTAGTTTTATCATTATTATTGAAGGATCTGCGAGGGAGTAACTGGAAAAAATGTGAAACAGTTGACCTATCCTCCAGATATCCAGAGTGGACGTGGAAGAAATATCAAGGAGATGGCTGTTTTAAGGCCAAAGGTGTCACATTTCAAAATCACAAATTCTGCAATAATCCTTGTTCATCCAGGATCGGAAGACAGTGTCATCAAGACCTGGGGGGAAGAGACACTATTCTTTGAGCTTGGTACGATTTCTCTGAAATGCAGCAGTGTAAAACATATTTACTGTTATCAGGAAGCTTGTTGGTATTTCATGCTGCCTGTGGTTCACCTTAAAGAGTGATTCTCATCTCAAATATTTATGGCATATTCTTAGGATTTGCCATAAATGTAAAATAAATGCAGGTTGCATCAATGGGACTGGTATCTAACTGGAGAACGGGGCTCTGATGTGCATTACTGTAGGTACCTCTCCACTAACAGTAGTGGGGCCGTTTTCTCAAAATAGATTTGGGCCCAATGGTGGGACCTGCTTTTACTGTACATTTATGGTGTCTGGGATATGCCATAAATGTATGAGATGGGAATAGACTCACCCTTTCAGAGTATTAGAAACTGTAGAAAATATACAATATTACAAGGTGGGTGCCCAACTGCTGGGTCCCTCACCTATTCTGAGAATGCCTCCATTTCATTTGTTCTCAATGGGACTGCCAGAGATAGCCAAGTACACTCTCCTAGAGAATAAATGGAGAACAGGCAAGAGTGCTTAACCTCCACTCCATTCAGAAGGTGATCTGTAGAGCCCTATTATCAGTACAATGTGGGTCTCAGCAGTTGGATCCCCAATGGACAGAAGATAATAACTAAATGTGGTACAAACTCTTTAAACTACTCTATTAAGCTATTATTATTCAAAATAACAGAAGAGAATCCAGCGACTGTGGGGGGTAGAATTATTCTTAAAACGTCCCGTTTATTGTAGACACGTTAAAATACAGTGCAGCATTTTGCAGCCACAGGGCTAAGCTATAGGAACAACCATCCTATGCATTTCATCTATAGGTAGCCTTAGTCATGGATAACTGGTTATCCATGACTAAGGCTACCTATAGCTGAAATGCGTAGGATGGTTGAACATGCTGTACTGTATTTTAATGTGTATACAATAAATGGGACGTTGTAAGAAAAAATCTACTACCCACAGTCGCTGGATTATCTTCTGTTATTTTGTATTCTTCTATTCGTCTGGAGCCAAGGCTTAAATCCGTGCGCAACGGGAAGAATCAGCAGCATAAGATGACTATCAAGAAGGGGTGAGCTGAATTACTTTTCTATTTTTACCATTATTATTCAAAGACTTTCTCTTGCCACCGAAGATATCTGTAAAGTAAGAGATATCACCAGGTAACTTCAGTACCCAGTTAGTACATCGTCTGCCAGAAATTCAAGTGGTCAACGTTCAATCCACAATCATTAACATTTCAAACACAACTCTTGTGCTTACATGACAACAATCAAGTAAGACAATGAGGTGTTAAACTGGAGGTGAAAGGTAGTAAATACTATGTTTCACATACTTTCCTAAATTATACAACAATCCTTATTTTTATATGGTGAGAAGAGATGAGAAACCATTTACACACCACTCAATTATGGGCCATTCAGCTTCTGACCAAGAGGTAAGATGAAAGTGGCCCTAACAATAGGTCTTGCACTAAGTACACTTTAGGTTTTCTGGTTCCTCAAGCTCCACTGTCAACACTGCCAAAGTGTAGCCATTTCAGGCAAAGATAAGCTGTTAGCAAGTTTTCCTTAGGAAGGATTAACCTGATCCCACCACAAATACAAACAGAAGAATACATCCAAACATCCAACGCCTCAAGGACTACTTGTAACATCAGCTCTATTGGTTTCCACTCAGGCATTTTCATGCCAAAAGCTCTTTCTATTAACCGGGGGTACCAGGCTCACAATTCATCTTACACAAGAAGTCAAGCAGTTGGACACACAAGCTTCTCAGCAATCGTTCATTCTCTGGGATCCCTTTGAAATACTTTGTGGCAGTGGAAAAGCTGAGCAAACTGATCAATGTCATCAATCTCACATTATAAAAGGGCGATGTCTGTCAGATGGTGCTGAAATCTTTACATTTCCTTATTTTTCTAAAGAAATATGCACAAAGTAATTATGTCCCAAAGAGTGATGTATATTTTTCACTATCTGTTTATGATTAGTCATCAGTTTTCTATGGCTAATAATAATAATAATAATAATAATAATAAAAAATTGTATATAAAATCTATTAAAATGGTGAAGTATTTATGTTTTAAGGTATGTAAACTTTTAGATCCATTTACTTATTTATACAGTATATTTGCTAGATCGCAGATACAAAAAGTCTCCACACTCATGTTAGAATGCCAGTTTTTTTGCCATGTAAAAAAATATCAAGAAGAATATATTACACTGGTCAACGCAATTTTTCTAGCAAAAGGTTTTAAAACATATTTTAAGTAAATTTTGCCTGCTGATTACGAATATGAACTCCGTTTTTGGCTATCACATCAGGATTTCGAGATATTTTCAATTTTTTATGAAAATTACTCATATCGAATGTTTTATGATAAAAACCACGATTTTAGGTACTACATTTTGTATATTTTTAATCAAGAAATAACAAAGATTACAAAGTCTATGTACAGCAAATCAAATATACTTAAAGAATTAAACAACAAAATATAAAAACACATATATACGGCATACAGATGAATGGCAAATGGCAGTTATTTGAAGTTTCTTTTCTTGGCTGATCTGTGATGTACAGCTTCTGGGTTGTCTCTCATCAAGCTCCAGCAACAGTCAGCCATCATATGTGAGTCCAATCGGCCTTGATATCGTTCTTCCATTGTTTTAATGTCCTGATGAAAACGCTCCCCTTGTTCCTCGCTCACATCCCCAAGGTTCTCTGGAAAAAAGTCCAAATGGTTGTGTAAATAGTGAATATTGATATTCATTCTACATCCAAGATTTCGCAGACTCATTAGTAGCTCTTCCACAATCTCTTCATAGTTGTCTGCTTTCTTATTCCCTAGAAAATTCTGCACCACATTACAAAATGCATTCCAAGCTCTTTCTTCTGTATCATTCATTGATGTGATAAAATTTGGGTCTCTCATAAGTGTTCTTACTTGAGGTCCATCAAATATTCCAGCCTTTTTCTTCTCGTCACTAAGACAAGGAAAAGTTGAACATATAGAGTTAAAGCATTCTCCATTGTGATTGAGAGCGTTGATGAACTGCTTCATCAATCTAAGTTTTATGTGCAAGGGAGGAATGACAATGTTCTTCCTATCCACTAGAGGATCATGGATGACATTCTTATCGCCAGATGCCAAGCTCTGTCACTGAGGCCATTCAGTTTTCACCCAATGCTCTGCTGTAGCTCTACTGTCCCAGTAGCACAGAAAACAAGGGTGTTTTGTGTACCCTCCTTGCAGACCCAAAAGAAAGTTAACCATTTTCAAATCAACCCAAATTAACCACCCATGAACATTATATTGTAACCTCTCTAGAACAATATTGATATTTTTATATTCTTCTTTAAGTTTTACAGAATGACCTATTGGTACACAGCCATACTTATTTCCATTGTGTAACAGAACACATTTTAAACTTCTTTTGGAACTATCAATAAAAAGCCTCCAATCCCTTGAATCATATGCTGGAAGTCCCATAAAGAGAAGTAGCCCTTCAACATCAGTACAATAGAGAAGCTGGCCATCTGAATGGAAGTACTTACGCAGTTCTGCTTCCCTGTTACGATAAAATGAGACACTTGTTCCGGGTTTCAACATTCGATTCTCTTGTAGTCTTGAAGCCAATAGTTCAGCAGAATCTTTTGGTAGATTAAGATCTCTAACCAGATCATTCAAAACAGACTGAGTAAACAGAACTGGTTTGTCACAATCTTCATCACATGGCTGAAAAATATCTGGACTGTCTTCTTCATCAGTATAACAATCTGAGGAGAGATCTGTGTCAACATTTTCTGGAAGCGCAGTATATTTTGGAACAGATATGTCTTCACTATGGGTAACTGGTCGAATAGCTGAAGGGATACTCGGGTATTGCAAATATTGCTTGTTTTTCTTATTGAAACCTTTTACATCGACAAGGCAGAAATAGCAGTCTTCTAAATGATTGCTTGGTTCTCTCCAATCCATAGGAACTCCAAACTGAAGTTTAGCATTCTTTCCTTGAGACCATGATCTCAAGCTCTCAATACAGGTTTTGCACACTTTGTGAGGAGCCCAATGCTTGTCTTGGTCTCCAAGTTTTACTTTGAAGTACGCAAAATACACCCTCTGAAAGTCAGTAATGTTGCGCCTCTGAGTCTTCACAGTAAAGTTTCCACAGATGTAACAAAAAATATTTGGATCATTTGAGCACTGTCTTCTGCGAGATGTAGAGGCCATTGTTAGATCAGCAAAACATCCTGCACAGAAATACAAGATAAAAGTGGTTAGCTACCTGAGTTGTTCATTGAATTTCTGTCCCCCCTCCCACACCTTAGGTATTGATTCACAAACAAAAAAACAGAAAAACTGCAGGATGAAAACAATAAATATCAAAATTCATTGAAAATTTCAATAAATAAAACAGTACCTGCACATGACTGTTGTGTACGTTGAAATCGTTTTGTTTACTTTCTTATCAAAACAAATGGGAATTATGCATGTTCAAAGAAAGCAAAGATATTCTCACATTTATTGGGAGACTAAATGAAAACTAAATTTACCTTAGTGAACCATATAAACCGATACTTTTGATACACTACTGTACTTATAATTTCTCTATCACATCACGTTTTTGCGTTATAGGTATATATCCCATTTTCATGAATTCCATGAAAAATATAAGATCAGATTTGAATTCAGCAACCTCAAATTAGTCTAAAACTGTTCTTAAAGTCCATGCCAGATTTTTTTTTTTTTTAAACCAGTGTTATGTGTGCAATTTATTTGAAGAATAAACTGAAATCTTTTTTGGGCAAAAAAAGAAAAATCAAGAATAATGTAGGTGTATAAATATTCACAACCTTAAACTAATAGTTTATTGAAGTACTCTTTGAATTTATGACATCATTCAGTCTTTTTGGGTAGGAGTCTTCCAGCATGGCACATCTAGAATTGGCTACCTTTGCCTGTTCTTCCTGCAGTAGCTCCACATCTGACAGATGGCGAGGGCATCTCCTGTGTACAACACCATCTTCAGATCACCCACAGATTTTCAACTGGATTGGGGTTCGGGCTCTTGCTGGACCATTTCAAAACTTAGATACTCTTCTGGATAAGCCATTCTTTTGTTGATTTCGAGGAATGCTTAGGGTAGTTTTTGTGCTGAAAGGTGAAATTCCTCTTCATCTTCAGCTTTATGCACAGGCTGGATGGTTTTATTGCAAAATTGACTGAAATTTAAACTGTTCATAATTACCTCCACCTTGACTGAAGTCCCAGTTCCATGCCAAAAAAAAGCCCCAAAGTATAATGCTGCTTCCACCATGTTTCACTGTGGGTATGGTGATCTTTTAATGACGCAGTGGTGTTTTTGCACCAAACATACCTTTTACAAATGGAATGGACAAACACAGAAGCACTCCAATGGGTGAATCAATAAACCAAAGAGTATTGTGACGTCTCCGTGGAAAGGCTCACCTGTACCAATTATAAGAGAGACAAACTGTGGAAAGAATAGGCGCAAATAGGGTCTTACCCGGTATAAAGGGATGGGGTGAATGTTGGAAGGACACTCACCTTATCAGGTTATGCCAGTCACAACCCCTTAGCAAACATAGAAGTAGTGTTGAAGGCAGCAGTCCCGCAGCGGTGAGATAATTTCAAGGTAGGAGAAAGCGGGTTGAATACCGCGCCAAAACCACAGGAATACGGAGAGTTTAAGTGAATCCCTTTTATTTCCACAGGTCTACGCGTTTCAGGGACATATCCGTCCCCTTCATCAGGACAATATACAGGGAATATGGAATGTATGGAATGTATGGAAATAAAAGGGATTTACTTATACTCTCCGTATTCCTGTGGTTTTGGCGCGGTATTCAACCCACTTTCTCCTACCTTGAAATTATCTGTACCAATTATACTATCAGGTACAACTTTGGAGTCTGCTTTGAAAGAACTGGCTAATGCTTTCTCACTGGTTCCCAGTAGAAGTCATACATGAGTTGAAGTCCAAAAAGAAAAAGGAGATAATACAACAGCTGCTGGAAATAAAATTGGTTATTTTTTATTAAAATCTTCATGTAATGCGTTTCAAGGTCATAGAGTCCTCTACATCAGGCAAGTTTTAACAGAAATCAATTCACATTGATGTATATAGTGTACTACTCCTTGACTATAGAGAAGGCCACATGGGAGCAATAAGTGCCCAAAACTGGCAGACACATTAGGCCAAAAAGAGGCTAATGAGAGATGGGCTGTGACAAGTGCTGAAGTATGCTTTGCTGCACTGAGAGTGACACATGGACAGTGCTAGAACAAAGTGCAAGGTTATTGTAAAGAACAACTGTTAATACCAAGTGACTGGCGCTTGCAAGGCTGACATTAAGCTTATTGCCTTTTGTAAATCTCCAACCATCAAGCTTGTTGCATCTTTGTGAATAAAACGGATGCTGAACTGTCTCATGCATATGCCTGTATTCCTTCCACCATCCCTGATCGGGGGACATCTCTAACACCTAGGACCACTTTATCCTATATATCTAAAAGGACAGACCAACATCCAATCACATCCCTCTCCCACATACATACTAGAGTAAGTATTAAACACAAAATATATTGCTGGATTTTTTCATGACTAGCATTATCACGTTCATCCTTTTTGCAGTGGAATAAAAGCAAATATTGGCATTTATAGAATCTTATTTACCACAAGGGTCTTGATATCTTGGTGACAATTATAGATCTGGACACAGTGGGGTCTATTTATTGAGACTGGCATAGCGAATGCCAACTCTTAATTATAGGCCGCTTAATTAATCTAGAAATGTTACTGTCCTGAGTTCCTGAGTAGAACTGCCACGATGGCTCTGGGATAGTGGGAAACCAGGGCCCCTAAGCTGTCCTTAAGCTATGGGGCCCTATGCTATCCCTATTGTCAGAGATACCCTTAATGGTGGGGATGCCTTAGCCTCCTTCCTGGCCCTGCGCCTGACCAGTCTTGATCTGTTTCCCCCTACCCCTACCCCCAGGGAAAGGGAGGGATGGCACAGGAGTGTAATGAAAGTCACAGATATAGACACACCAGGGAAAAAATAAAACTCTGTCACACAGCGCGCACACACATAGATAAAGACAGGAGAAAGATTCAGGAGAAAACACAAGAGAAGGAAGGAAGGTACAAAACAACAGGGGTAAATTCCTCAACCGCAAGAAGTAAATAGTAAAATTTTCACCAGAGCATCTGGGACAGCAGACTTCACAGACCAACATAGAAAATATAGCTGGCAAGGGTAGAAGATTTCATCCAGCTTAAATAGAAGGGGATCAGATATGATTAGCCTCCCCACCACATGTGATCAAAGGAGCCTAACAAGCAGACTAGTAGAGATTAACTCCTGCTAGTCTGCCTATGAATCAGCACACAGCAGGTCAATGCCCGAGTTTGCCTGTGTTGATCCCAGACACCAGAGAAACCATCAGGCGGAGTGTCAGAATCTGCAATGTGAACAGAGCCCGACGCTGCCATGACAGTCTGCAATGATTGTACAAAACTCTGTGCAACAAGAATATTGATTTTTTTTCATTTTTATGAACGGACCTGAACATTGTACAAAATTACCTTCTCTTCCGAAATCCTGAAGCGCACGTTCTCCAAGTAGCTTGATGTGTTTTCGACATTTGTGTATCGTAACAGAATGTGGGCAAAATCTTCTTCACTGATTGTATTCATGCCTTTAGAATAGGAAAGGAACTCAATTTCAAGGACCTCAGTCTGGAGGTTATCCATAAACCTAAAACAGATTTAAAAAGGGTAAATGGCTGAATTGAAAAAACCTGAGAGAATTGAAGGGTTGAGTGGGCAGCACATTCACTATTGTCATCCATATTTTAAACCTTCGAATGAAAAATGAAACAATGTCTATGCCACAAAACATGAATGTGTTTTGCTTTGAAATCGATTCAAAGGTTTCCATTCATGGTGGTGTTTTCCCCAAAATTCTAGAGTCAAACAACTTCAAATATCACAATTTTGTGCAATTCGAAGGTAAGCAAAAATGCTGCGGCTTTTCATTCTTTATGCCAATCCTGGGAAGCTTCATTAAAAGATTGGATGGGGCATGGTGAAACCAATCCGGCAAATTCATTGAAATTTACACCACTTCAGAAACAGTAATGTTAGAAATATACTCCAATCTTTGTCAGGAGTAACAATTCTGGCAAAGGCGCATGGTACATATAAGATGTGCCTAATTCATTAAGAGGTATGCACCTTTTACTGCATTAGGCACATCTTATGTCAGCTTTGCCTTCTGGTGTGCACAACCCCACTCTTAACGAATCGGGCATGAAGACTTCATCATTTGTATCTGTTTCCATGTTTGTTGTATGTATGAACTGTGTTTCTTGTTTTGTGCATTTACAAGTTCACTTTTTCAGGTTTGTATGATGTGTCCATGTTAGTTCTGTAAATAATGCATCATTTATTTTTGTTACGTTCCACTGCACTGTGTATTTATTTTCTTTTCAATGTTTTCATTGTGGTTTATTGGTATATTGTGGGCCATATTTTTTACACGTCGTATTTTGTATGTTTGAATGCTGTGTTCCATGATGAAATGTCATACAACAGATAATGTCTACGGATATGGTTTACTGCTGTTGTGGTTTATGTTACATAATTGTAAGATGTGTAGCTCGCTATAAGTTGTGTCCACTATATATATATATATATATATATATATATATATATATATACACACACACACAGTGGGTACAGAAAGTATTCAGACCCCTTTAAATTTTTCACTCTGTTTCATTGCAGCCATTTGGTAAATTCAAAAAGAAGGGAATTTTGTTTACTTACCGTAAATTCCTTTTCTTCTAGCTCCAATTGGGAGACCCAGACAATTGGGTGTATAGGCTATGCCTCCGGAGGCCGCACAAAGTATTACACTAAAAGTGTAAAGCCCCTCCCCTTCTGCCTATACACCCCCCGTGCTCCCACGGGCTCCTCAGTTTTGGTGCAAAAGCAAGAAGGAGGAAAAAAAATTATAAACTGGTTTAAAGTAAATTCAATCCGAAGGAATATCGGAGAACTGAAACCATTCAACATGAGTACACAAAAAAACAGGGGCGGGTGCTGGGTCTCCCAATTGGAGCTAGAAGAAAAGGAATTTACGGTAAGTAAACAAAATTCCCTTCTTCTTTGTCGCTCCATTGGGAGACCCAGACAATTGGGACGTCCAAAAGCAGTCCCTGGGTGGGTAAATAATACCTCATAATAGAGCCGTAACGGCTCCGTCCTACAGGTGGGCAACCTGTGTTTCGTGAAAGTGTGCAGGCTCGACCAGGTAGCCGCCTGACACACCTGCTGAGCCGTAGCCTGGTGCCTCAAAGCCCAGGACGCACCCACGGCTCTGGTAGAATGGGCCTTCAGCCCTGAGGGAACCGGAAGCTCAGCAGAACGGTAAGCTTCGAGAATTGGTTCCTTGATCCACCGAGCCAGGGTTGATTTGGAAGCCTGTGACCCTTTACGCTGGCCAGCGACAAGGACAAAGAGTGCATCCGAGCGGCGCAGGGGCGCCGTACGAGAAATGTAGAGTCTGAGTGCTCTCACCAGATCTAACAAGTGCAAATCCTTTTCACATTGGTGAACTGGATGAGGACAAAAAGAGGGTAAGGAGATATCCTGATTGAGATGAAAGGGGGATACCACCTTAGGGAGAAATTCCGAAACCGGACGCAGAACCACCTTGTCCTGGTGAAACACCAGGAAGGGGGCTTTGCATGACAGAGCTGCCAGCTCAGACACTCTCCGAAGTGAAGTGACTGCTACTAGGAAAACCACTTTCTGCGAAAGGCGTGCGAGAGAAATATCCCTCATTGGCTCGAACGGTGGTTTCTGAAGAACCATCAGCACCCTGTTCAGATCCCAGGGTTCCAACGGACGTTTGTAAGGAGGAACGATGTGACAAACCCCCTGCAGGAACGTGCGTACCTGTGGAAGTCTGGCCAGGCGCTTCTGAAAAAACACAGAGAGCGCAGAGACTTGTCCCTTAAGGGAGCCGAGTGACAAACCCTTTTCCAATCCGGACTGAAGAAAGGACAGGAAAGTGGGCAAGGCAAATGGCCAGGGAGAAAAACCCCGAGCAGAGCACCATGACAGGAATATTTTCCACGTCCTGTGGTAGATCCTGGCGGACGTTGGTTTCCTAGCCTGTCTCATAGTGGCAATGACCTCCTGGGATAATCCTGAAGACGCTAAGATCCAGGACTCAATGGCCACACAGTCAGGTTGAGGGCCGCAGAATTCAGATGGAAAAACGGCCCTTGAGACAGCAAGTCTGGTCGGTCTGGTAGTGCCCACGGTTGGCCGACCGTGAGATGCCACAGATCCGGGTACCACGACCTCCTCGGCCAGTCTGGAGCGACGAGGATGGCGCGGCGGCAGTCGGCCCTGATCTTGCGTAACACTCTGGGCAACAGTGCCAGCGGAGGAAACACATAAGGGAGTTGAAACTGCGACCAATCTTGAACTAAGGCGTCTGCCGCCAGAGCTCTGTGATCGTGAGAACGTGCCATGAATGCCGTTCAACGTGACCTTGTTGTTGTGCCGGGACGCCATTAGGTCGACGTCCGGCATCCCCCAGCGGCAACAGATCTCCTGAAACACGTCCGGGTGAAGGGACCATTCCCCTGCGTCCATGCCCTGGCGACTGAGAAAATCTGCTTCCCAGTTTTCCACGCCTGGGATGTGAACTGCGGAGATGGTGGAGGCCGTGGCTTCCACCCACATCAAAATCCGCCGGACTTCCTGGAAGGCTTGCCGACTGCGTGTTCCTCCTTGGTGGTTGATGTAAGCCACCGCTGTGGAGTTGTCCGACTGAATTCGGATCTGCTTGCCTTCCAGCCACTGCTGGAACGCTTTCAGGGCAAGATACACTGCCCTGATCTGATCTCCAGAACATTGATCTGAAGTGAGGACTCTTGCTGGGTCCACGTACCCTGAGCCCTGTGGTGGAGAAAGACTGCTCCCCACCCTGACAGACTCGCGTCCGTCGTGACCACCGCCCAGGATGGGGGTAGGAAGTATTTCCCCTTCGATAATGAAGTGGGAAGAAGCCACCACCGAAGGGAAGCTTTGGTTGCATGAGAGAGGGAGACGTTCCTGTCGAGGGACGTCGGTTTCCTGTCCCATTGAAGAGGACGCAGGTGAAACTGCGCGAAAGGAACTGCCTCCATTGCTGCCACCATCTTCCCCAGGAAGTGCATGAGGCGCCTCAAGGGGTGTGACTGACCTTGAAGGAGAGATTGCACCCCCGTCTGTAGTGAACGCTGCTTGTTCAGCGGAAGCTTCACTATCGCTGAGAGGGTATGAAACTCCATGCCAAGATACGTCAGCGATTGGGCCGGTGTCAGATTTGACTTTGGAAAATTGATGATCCACCCGAAACTCTGGAGAGTCTCCAGAGTAGCGGTGAGGCTGTGCTGGCATGCCTCTTGAGAGGGAGCCTTGACCAGCAGATCGTCTAAGTAAGGGATCACCGAGTGACCATGAGAGTGGAGGACCGCGACTACTGTAGCCATGACCTTGGTGAAAACCCGTGGGGCTGTCGCCAGGCCGAACGGCAGTGCCACGAACTGAAGGTGTTCGTCTCCTATGGCGAAGCGCAGAAAGCGCTGATGCTCTGGAGCAATCGGAACGTGGAGATAAGCATCTTTGATATCGATCGATGCAAGGAAATCTCCTTGAGACATTGAGGCGATGACGGAGCGGAGGGATTCCATCCGGAACCGCCTGGTCTTTACGTGTTTGTTGAGCAGTTTTAGGTCCAGGACAGGACGGAAAGACCCGTCCTTCTTTGGAACCACAAACAGGTTGGAGTAAAAACCGTGACCCTGTTGCTGAAGAGGAACAGGGACCACCACTCCTTCTGCCTTCAGAGTGCCCAGCGCCTGCAGAAGAGCATCGGCTCGCTCGGGAGGCGGAGATGTCCTGAAGAATCGAGTCGGAGGATGAGAGCTGAACTCTATCCTGTAACCGTGAGACAGAATGTCTCTCACCCAACGGTCTTTTACCTGTGGCAGCCAGGTGTCGCAAAAGCGGGAGAGCCTGCCACCGACCGAGGATGCGGTGTGAAGTGGCCGTAAGTCATGAGGAAGCCGCCTTGGTAGCGGCACCTCCGGCGGTCTTTTTAGGGCGTGACTTAGACCGCCATGAATCGGAGTTCCTCTGAGCCTTCTGAGGCCTTTTGGACGAGGAGAATTGGGACCTGCCCGCACCCCGAAAGGACCGAAACCTCGACTGTCCCCTCCTCTGTTGGGGTAAGTTTGGTTTGGCCTGGGGTAAGGATGTTTCCTTTCCCTTGGATTGCTTAATGATTTCATCCAATCTCTCACCAAACAAACGGTCGCCAGAAAATGGCAAACCGGTTAAGCACTTTTTGGAAGCCGAATCTGCCTTCCATTCCCGTAGCCACAAGGCCCTGCGTATTGCCACCGAATTGTCGGCTGCAACCGCCGTACGGCTCGCAGAGTCCAGGACAGCATTAATAGCGTAGGACGCAAATGCCGACGTTTGAGATGTTATGGAAGCCACTTGCGGCGCAGACGTACGTGTGAGTGCGTCAATTTGCGCTTGACCCGCTGAGATAGCTTGGAGTGCCCATACGGCTGCGAATGCTGGAGCAAAAGACGCGCCGATAGCTTCATAGATGGATTTCAACCAGAGCTCCATCTGTCTGTCAGTGGCATCCTTGAGTGAAGCCCCATCTTCAACTGCAACTATGGATCTAGCCGCCAGTCTGGAGATTGGAGGATCCACCTTGGGACACTGAGTCCAGCCCTTGACCACGTCAGGGGGAAGGGATAACGTGTATCCTTAAGGCGCTTAGAAAAACGCTTATCTGGACAAGCCCGGTGTTTCTGGACTGCCTCTCTGAAGTCAGAGTGGTCCAGAAACATACTCGTTGTACGCTTGGGGAACCTGAAACGGAATTTCTCCTGCTGAGAAGCTGACTCCTCTACTGGAGGAGCTGAGGGAGAAATATCCAACATTTGATTTATGGACGCGATAAGATCATTCACTATGGCGTCCCCATCAGGAGTATCAAGGTTGAGAGCAGCCTCAGGATCAGAATCCTGATCAGCTACCTCCGCTTCATCATACAGAGAGTCCTCCCGCTGAGACCCTGAACAATGTGATGATGTCGAGGGAATTTCCCAGCGAGCTCGCTTAGGCAGTCTGGGACTGTGGTCCGTGTCAGAGACCTCACCCTGGGATCTATGAGACACCCCGGGAGGACATGGTTGTTCCAACTGAGGGGAACCAGGGGGCAATGATTCCACAGTGCCCATGGTCTGAGATACCGGTCTGGACTGCAAAGCTTCTAGTATCTTAGCCATAGTCTCAGAAAGCCTTTCAGTAAAAACTGTAAACTCCGTCCCTGTCACCTGGACAGTGTTAGCAGGTGGTTCCCCCTGGGCCACCCTTAGCAGAGGCTCCGGCCGAGTAAGTGCCACAGGGGCCGAGCAGTGCACACAATGAGGGTCAGTGGAACCTGCCGGTAGTGAAGCCGTACATGCGGCGCAGGCAGCATAGTAAGCCTGTGTTTTGGCACCCCTGCTTCTTGTGGGCGCCATGCTGTTGTCTCCCCTGAGCAACCCAGGAGGGTATATAGCCAAAAATCAACCGTGCACTATACAGTGTAAAGTATAGCCTATAATCATATAATCTATAAGTACACTTCTGCACAAGTGGGGCCAGCACCTGAGGTGCTGCTTACCGGCCGCTCAAAGCGGTTGTGTGGCCACCAGAATCCCTGCCTGGGTCTCCCAGAGCTTGTCTCCCCTCTCCAGCGTCAGAAGAGCTGACAGGAATGGCTGCCGGCGTCCTGAGGAGAGGAAGGGGCCGTGGGCGTGCCCTAGAAAGTGCGGGAAACTGGTGCCCCACTGTGCACAGTGAGGGGGGAGGAGTATGCAAAGCATGCTCCAGCCCTCAGTGCTGACATTCTGTACAGCGTCCCGCCCTGGATGGCAGGCCTGGGGGCAGGAAGAGAATGAGACTAGGCCGCAGAAGCCGGGGACTATAGTTATAAGCGCGGCCGCCGTATAAGCGCGGTCGGCGCGGATGTCCCCGGCGCACTAACAGTCCCAGCCGCGCCGCATGTATAACAATGGCAGCGGCGGTCAGCGCGGTAGTCCCCAATACACTACACACCCAGCCACGCTGCAGCGTGTGATGGCACAAGTGCGGTCAGCGCCGCGGTCCCCGGCGCACTAACACACCCAGCAATGCTGGAGTGTTTCTGTGCGCGGTCCCCACGGGGACACAGAGTACCTCAAAGTAGCAGGGCCATGTCCCTGACGATACTCGGCTCCTTATCCAGCAGAATCCCCAGGGGCTGTGGATGGAGCACGGTCTCAGTGCCTGGAGACCGATAGGATCCCACTTCACCCAGAGCCCTAAGGGGGATGGGGAAGGAAAACAGCATGTGGGCTCCAGCCTCCGTACCCGCAATGGATACCTCAACCTTAACAACACCGCCGACACAGTGGGGTGAGAAGGGAGCATGCTGGGGGCCCTGTTAAGGGCCCTCTTTTCTTCCATCCGACATAGTCAGCAGCTGCTGCTGACTAATCTGTGGAGCTATGCGTGCATGTCTGCCTCCTTCGCACAAAGCAAAAAACTGAGGAGCCCGTGGGAGCACGGGGGGTGTATAGGCAGAAGGGGAGGGGCTTTACACTTTTAGTGTAATACTTTGTGCGGCCTCCGGAGGCATAGCCTATACACCCAATTGTCTGGGTCTCCCAATGGAGAGACAAAGAAAGTTCATTTTTTTCTCATTAATGTACACTCTGCACCCCATCTTGACATAAAAAAAAACAGAAATGTAGACATTTTGCAAATGTATTAAACAAGAAAAACTGAAATACCACATGGTCATAAGTATTCAGACCCTTTGCTCAGAAGCTCAAATTTAAGTCCCATGCTGTCCGTTTCCTTGTGATCCTCCTTGAGATGGTTCTATGCCTTCATTGAAGTCCAGCTGTGTGTAATTAAGCTGATAGGACTTGATTTGGAAAGGCACACACCTGTCTATATAAAGGCCCCGTCACACTAAGCAACATCGCTAGCAACATCGCTGCTAACGAACAACTTTTGTGACGTTGCTAGCGATGTTGCTGTGTGTGACATCCAGCAACAACCTGGCCCCTGCTGTGAGGTCGTTGGTTGTTGCTGAATGTCCTGGGCCATTTTTTAGTTGTTGCTGTCCCGCTGTGAAGCACAGATCGCTGTATGTGACAGCGAGACAGCAACAATTAAATGTGCAGGCAGCAGGAGCCGGCTTCTGCGGAGGCTGGTAACCAATGTAAACATCGGGTAACCAAGAAGCCCTGTCCTTGGTTACCCGATATTTACCTTTGTTACCAGCCTCCGCCGCTCTCACTGTCAGTGCCGGCTCCTGCTCTGTGCACATGTAGCTGCAGGACACATCGGGTTAATTAACCCGATGTGTGCTGTAGCTAGGAGAGCAGGGAGCCAGCGCTAAGCATTGTGCGCTGCTCCCTGCTCTGTGCACATTTAGCTGCAGCACACATCGGGTAATTAACCCGATGTGTGCTGTAACTAGGAGAGCAAGGAGCCAGCGCTAAGCAGTGTGCGCTGGTCCCTGCTCTGTGCACATGTAGCTGCAGCACACATCGGGTAATTAACCCGATGTGTGCTGTAACTAGGAGAGCAGGGAGCCAGCGCTCAGTGTGCGCTGCTCCCTGCTCTCTGCACGTGTAGCTGCGTGCGCTGGTAACCAAGGTAAATATCGGGTTGGTTACCCGATATTTACCTTAGTTACCAAGCGCAGCATCTTCCACGCGGCGCTGGGGGCTGGTCACTGGTTGCTGGTGAGCTCACCAGCAACTCGTGTAGCCACGCTCCAGCGATCCCTGCCATGTCAGGTTGCTGGTGGGATCGCTGGAGCGTCGCAGTGTGACATCTCACCAGCAACCTCCTAGCAACTTACCAGCGATCCCTATCATTGTTGGGATCACTTGTAAGTTGCTTAGTGTGACTGGACCTTTAGGCTACTTTCACACATCCGGATTTTTGCTCTGCGGCACAATACGTCGTTCTGCAGAAAAACCGCAACCGGCTTTTGTAACGCCGGTTGCGGTTTTTTTTTGCATAGACTTACATTAGTGCCGTATTGTGCCGCAGGGGCTTGCGTTCGGTCCGGTTTTTGCCGCATGCGGCAGATTTAGCCGTTGCCGCGGCCGGATCGAACGTTCCCTGCAACGTTTTTTGCTCCGGCAAAAAACACCGCATCGCGCCGCATCCGGCCGCTGCGGCGCATTTTTCAATGCATACCTATGGAGGCCGGATGCGGCGCGATGCAAAAAAACCCGCATCCGGTCGCCGCATGCGGTTTTTTCCACTGCGCATGCTCAGTAGCATGCCGCAACCGGAAAAAAACGGACGGGCCGCATGTAAAAACTTATGCAACGGATGCGGTGTTTTCGCTGCATCCGTTGCATAGTTTTCACAGCCGGATTGAGCCGCAGTGCTCAAACCGGATGTGTGAAAGTAGCCTAAGACCTCACAGCTCACAGTGCATGTCAGACCAAATAAGAATCATGGGGTCACAGGCCAAGGTTACAAAAGAATTTCTGCAGTGCTCAAAGTTCCTAAGAGCACAGAGGCCTCCATAATCCTTAAATGGAAGAAGTTAGGGACCAACAGAACTCTTCCTAGACCTGGCTGGTCACTCAAACTGAGCAATCGGGGGAGAAGAGCCTTGGTGAAAGAGGTAAAGAAGAACCCCAAGATCACTGTGGCTAAGCTCCAGAGGTGCAGTAGGGAAATGGGAGAAAGTTCCACAAAGTCAACTATCACTGCAGCCCTTTCATCAGTCGGGCCTTTATGGCAGAGTGGCCCGATGGAAGCCTCTCCTTAGTGCAAGACATATGAAAACCCGCATAGAGTTTCCAAAAATCACATGAAAGACTCCCAGACTATGAGAAAAAGGGTCTCTGGTCTGATGAGACGAAGATAGAACTTACTGGTGATAATTCTAAGCGGTATGTGTGGAGAAAATCAGGAACTGCTCATTACCTGGCCAATACAATCCCAATAGTGAAACATGGTGGTGGCAGCATCATGCTATGGGGGTGTTTTTCAGCTGCAGGGACAGGACGACTGGTTGCAATTGAAGAAAAGCTGAATGCGGCCAAGTACAGAGAAGAAAACCTTACAGAGTGCTCTGGACCTCAGACTTGAACAATGGTTCACCTTTAGTGTTGAGCGGACCCGGGTCCGCACGGTTTGAGAGCCCGATTCGAGTCCGACCAGTACCCGGGCTTCGGGGTGCACGATCCGGATCCGTTGTTTTTTTTTTTTTTTTGTTCTCTCTCTCTCTCTCTCTTCTACGGCAAACCGATCCGGATCCACCGGACCCGGATTGTAATCCATCCACTCTATTCACCTTCTAGCAAGACAATGACCCTAAGTGCACAGCTAAAATAACAAAGGAGTGGCTTCATAACAACTGTATGACCATTCTTGACTGGCCCAGCCAGAGCCCTGACCTAAACCCAATTGAGCATCTCTGAAGAGACCTGAAAATGGCTGTCCACCAACGTTCATCATCCAACCTGACGGAACTGGAGAGGATCTGCAAGGAAGAATGGCAGAGGATCCTCAAACCCAGGTGTGAAAAACCTTTCCATCATTCCCAAGAAGACTCATGGCTGTACTAGCTCAAAAGGGGGCTTCTACTCAATACTGAGCAAAGGGTCTGAATACTTATGACCATGTGATATTTTTGTTTTTCTTGTTTAATAAATTTCCAAGAATTTCTACATTTCTGTTTTTTCTGTCAATGTGGGGTGCAGAGTGTACATTAATGAGAAAAAAAAAATTAACTTATTTGAATTTACTAAATGGCTGCAATAAAACAAATAGTGAAAATTTTAAAGGGGTCTGAATACTTTCCGTACCCACTGTATATATAGATGAAATGCCTAGCTCAGTGAGAGATCACACAACCATATGTACAGTACAAAAACATACAGAAAACAAAAAAAGTTTTAACACGAGAGTAGGAACTTCACGACTGGGTACACCATATTGCAGTGGGATGGGTTTTACGCTTTTTGATCAAACAGTGTTACCCAAGTAACATGTTATTTACATGTACTACTGCTGCTATTTACTTACTATAGCATATATGCTCATTTTGTGTTTTTCTCTTGGGGTTTTGTATGTTAAATGGACACTTTGTTTAGGTACTCTTATTGCACATATACAGTCATATGAAAAAGTTTGGGCACCCCTATTAATGTTAACCTTTTTTCTATATAACAATTTGGGTTTTTGCAACAGCTATTTCAGTTTCATATATCTAATAACTGATGGACTGAGTAATATTTCTGTATTGAAATGAGGTTTATTGTACTAACAGAAAATGTGCAATCCGCATTTAAACAAAATTTGACCGGTGCAAAAGTATGGGCACCCTTATCAATTTCATGATTTGAACACTCATCACTACTTTTTACTGACTTACTTAAGCACTAAATTGGTTTTGCAACCTCATTGAGCTTAGAACTTCATAGGCAGGTATATCCAATCATGAGAAAATGTATAGCATGCTTCAAATCATCCCACAGATGTTCAATGATATTCAGGTCTGTGGACTGGGATGGCCATTCCAGAACATTGTAATTGTTCCTCTGCATGAATGCCTGAGTAGATTTGGAGCGGTGTTTTGGATCATTGTCTTGCTGAAATATCCATCCCCTGCGTAACTTCAACTTCGTCACTGATTCTTGCACATTATTGTCAAGAATCTGCTGATACTGAGTTGAATCCATGCGACCCTCAACTTTAACAAGATTCCCGGTGCCGGCATTGACCACACAGCCCCAAAGCATTATGGAACCTCCACCAAATTTTACTGTGGGTAGCAAGTGCTTTTCTTGGAATGCCGTGTTTTTTTTGCCTCCATGCATAACGCCTTTTTGTATGACCAAGCAACTCAATCTTTGTTTCTTCAGTCCACAGGATCGTCTTCCAAAAGGTAACTGGCTTGTCCAAATGTGCTTTTGCATACCTCAGGGCACTCTGTTCGTGGCGTGCTTGCAGAAACGGCTTCTTTCGCATCACTCTCCCATACAGCTTCTCCTTGTCCAACGTGTGCAACTATTTTTCTATCCTTCCCCTGAACTATGTTGAATAATCTTTGTTTTCAGATCATTTGAGAGTTGTTTTGAGGAGCCCATGATGCCACTCTTCATAGGAGATTCAAATAGGAGAACAACTTGCAAATGGCCATCTTAAATACATTTTCTCATGATTGGATACACCTGCCTATGAAGTTCTAAGCTCAATGAGGTTGCAAAACCAATTTAGTGCTTTAGTAAGTCAGTAAAAAGTAGCTAGGAGTGTTCAAATCATGAAATTGATAAGGGTGCCCATACTTTTGCACCGGTCAAATTTTGTTTAAATGCGGATTGCACATTTTCTGTTAGTACAATAAACCTAATTTCAATCCAGAAATATTACTCAGTCCATCAGTTATTAGATATATGAAACTGAAATAGCTGTTGCAAAAACCCAAATTGTTATAAAGAAAAAAGGTTAACATTAATAGGGGTGCCCAAACTTTTTCATATGACTGAACCACCTTATGTTCTAGCTCATTATTTTTGTTTTTTCCATATATACAACATGTATCATGATTACAGGTAACTGATCATTGGGGTTATTATTTATTAAGAATATAGGAAATATCGGATCATATATATATGTATATCAATATTATTACATTGCATACAGTTATATACATAAAAGTGGCTCACCGATAAAAGTCTTCAAAGTTAAGTTCAATTTTTCCTTTCTTTCCAAAAAAGTGCACAAGTAGCGTAGTATGTATCATGGAACTGGTAAGCTCATCAGCACCCTTCATACAGAAGATAAATTTCATTGTATGACTGAGCGGATACAATGTTACCATGCAATATATAATATACAGATTACAATATTCATTAAAAAATATCTAATAAAATGACTGGGAATGGGTGACCTGCAAATATAAGTTTACACATTATTATGCTATGCCATTATAAAGCCTTAAATATGGGTATTTTGAAGTGCGTAAGTTATCCCCATCCATATACCAGGGCATATCTATCTGATTAATGTGTGACTCCCACCCATCCCAAGAACCAGGGCTCTGAAAAGCCCCATCTGAATGGAGTGGTGGTCAATCATGCGCACTGTTGCGCCATTGATTCAGAATGAGACCACCGGAGATACCATGAATAAATTATCTTGCTAAGTTTCTGGTTCAAAGCAAAACCCTGACAATTGGATTTTATTAGGTGTTGCACTGGCACATTGAGGAGATCAACTGGTTCATGTCTCATCATCAAGTGTAACACTTGCAGCCCTAAAAGGTAGATAAGACAATGCTACAGTAGAAACTGATCCAAATTTCTCACAATGATGTTTGTTGCAGTCAGTTTCCCCCCTACTTAGACCATCCCATTGGTTTCCGTACTCTTACACCAACCTTTGAAATACTACAAGCAAGGTTAGCACATTTTTAGCCCTTTTCATTTGTTAGGCCCGCTTCACACATCTGTGCGGCGTCCGTTTTCACACGTACCGGAGACACGATCACAAGAATCCTCATTCAAATCTATGGTGATCTTTACACCTCCGTGTTTTCTTGTGGACCGTGTGAGCCATAAGTGTGTCTGTGTGAGCCACATGGAGACATGTCTGTTTTTAACTGGCAGCTCAGATACACAGACCCAAACAAGTCATTAGTTCCATGAAAAACACGTACAGCACACGGATGACATCCGTGTGACCTCTGTGTGCCGATTGTGTGCTGTATGTATTTAACATAGCAAAATATCGGAAAAGCTTTGTCATTTCATTCTCTCGTTAGCCATACTGGAAAAACACGGATGGCCACCCGGATGATGCAGACGGACACACGAATGGACTAAATGGACTGCGTAAGACTTGCATTTTTTAAAACAGCCATTTGAAGGGGGCTTATAGACACTTATGAAAGCTTAAAACTCCAGAACATTATGCTTAGTAAATTTTCCCCATTTCCTTATCTCCATTTGTTTCATTCATGTTTTGGTCACACGGTGAAGTTTTAATTCAGTTTTTGATGCATTTTCTTTCAGTTTTAGCTAAATGTTGGAAAATTATTCTATACACTTTTCCCATCTCCGGGATGTAAGCTTAATCTTAGTATTGACACACAAAAAAAAAAATTATTTAGCTTTTCAAAGTCTAGAAATATGTGAAAATAATCTTTACTGTCAGAAATTATAGAGAAAGGACGTAGAACAAAGAGAAAACCCAAAATAAATGAATGATTAAAGCATTTAACTAACACAAACACATATTAAATGGATACTATCCTTGAGTAACGGCCGCTTTACACGCTGCGATCTCGCTAGAGAGATCGCTAACGTGCGTACCTGCCCCCATCGGTTGTGCGTCACGGGCAAATCGCTGCCCGTGGCGCACAACATCGCTCGGAGCCGTCACACATACTTACCTGCCTAGCGACGTCGCTGTGACCGGCAAACCGCCTCCTTTCTAAGGGGGCGGTTCGTTCGGCGTCACAGTGACGTCACTAAGCGGGCGCCCAATCGAAGCGGAGGGGCGGAGATGAGCGGGACGAACATCCCGCCCACCTCCTTCCTTTCTCATTGCGGGCGGCCACAGGTAAGGTGAGGTTCCTCGTTCCTGCGGTGTCATACAAAGCGATGTGTGCTGCCACAGGAACGACGAACAACATCGTACCTGCAGCAGCAACGATAATTGGGAATAGGGGAGCATGTCAACGATTCACGAATTTTGCGACCTTTTTCAATCGCTCGTAGGTTTCACACGCAGCGACATCGCTAAAGAGGCCGGATGTGCGTCACGAATTCCGTGACCTCAACAA
This sequence comes from Anomaloglossus baeobatrachus, assembly GCF_048569485.1. Classification (NCBI taxonomy): domain Eukaryota; kingdom Metazoa; phylum Chordata; class Amphibia; order Anura; family Aromobatidae; genus Anomaloglossus; species Anomaloglossus baeobatrachus. Next base: position 140,462,767 of record NC_134353.1, on the reverse strand, counting down.
CATCGCTTTAGTGATGTCGCTGCGTGTAAAGCGGCCTTTATTCTATAAATATACTTGTTTTCGAAATGCTTTAGAAAAATTGTTTTTTTTCCAACATAATGGTGGCCATACTAATTAGACTAAAGCCCCCCATAGCCATGGGTAGCTGTTGGGGGGAACATCATTTGGACAGCAGCTATCTAATCCAACTTTCCAATACACAAGAATACTCAATCTGCCAAGTGCTCGAGTTCTTGGAGATTGTCGCTGGCAGATATCTAGGGTGGCAGCTTATCTCTTAAAGAAGAAAAGGTTTGGCAGTCTCAAATCAGACATTCTAAATCCTTAATTTCCCGGACAATCATCTATCAGGTACCTCATACAGATTATTCCGTTGGCTGAACCCCCTAATATCTTCAGATCTGTCCAACATTAGTCTAATGTGTATGGGAGCCTTTATATGGGATGAAATAACCATCTAATATGTAAAAAAGGTTTGGCCAACATCTATGAAAACTGTGTGACCAACGTAAGATGCTGAAGTAATTATGACACTTCCCAATATACTATTGCTCAACAAAGAAAAATGGTGGGAGTTTTTAGCACTGAACCTTCAAAATTGGGAAGGCAGCTTTAAATTACAATGCACAATATATGACAAGTAAAGCAATGTATTCATAGTTACTCAATATTTTGCCTAGCCGTTCTCTACATCAGTTGTATTAGAAATCACATTCTGTAAGAACATTAAAGTGAACCATGAAGTAGAAATGGCAATATACTCGGTTTTGTATTCAATATGCAGCGTGTATTTGGTCAGCTTAGTACTGGCCTATCTTTTGACTTCACTGAATATTATTATGTTGCACTCGGACAGGCACAACACATAAGAAAACATCACATATACACATAACAGAAGAGTAAAAGCAAGAGGAGCCAACAATGACATGCATAATAAGTGCCAACTAGCATCGAAGCAGAACGCAGATGATGCAGGTTAATGAAGGTCTAATGAGATGTAAGGGGTCTAGGACCAGAGGTCTATTTGTACCTCTGCAAGGTCCGAAAAGAGGGCTTGGCTTGTGCCACGTCTCAGAGTGTCCCAATAGCTTCTGGAGACCTGATCTTGTGCATCTGTTCTATATACCTGCAGAAGTTGTAAGAAGAATAAATACTTGGAAGAGCAAACACTTATTCAACTTCAAGAATGGTACAATGCTTAAAGGGTTGTCCGGCTAAAGGTGGCTTTACACACTGCAACATCGCAAACGACATCACTGTAACGTCACCGGTTTTGTGACGTTATAGCGACCTCCCGAGCGACATTGCAGTGTGTGAAACACATCAGCGACCTGGCCCCTGCTGTGAAGTTGTGATCGCTACAAATCGTTCAGGACCATTCTTTGGTCCTTTGTTTCCCGCTGTGCAGCAAAGTTTTAGTGTGTAAAGGGGACTTTACAGCGACTTCGTTAGCGAATTCCCTTTCAAAAAGCTGCTTTACAACGTCCCCAATGACTAGCTAGGTCATTCTGCAGGTCCGGATCGCTGTTGCGTCGTTGGCCAGGTTTGCCTGTTTGACAGCTCACCAGAGACTTTGTAGCGATCCCGGCCAGGTTGGGATCGCTGGTGGGATCGCTAGAAAGTTTCAGTGTGTAAAGGGGCCTTAAGAGAAGTTATCACATACTGTGTCCACAGGATATGTGATAACTGGCTCGGCGATGGGCGTCCTACTGTTGGTACCTGAACCAAATGGCAGATTGTGGATTTGTATCTCAATGGCAAAATTTTTATCCCTGTTATAAAATGGCACAGCAGGTTGTGTGACAATTCATTCTTTATGGGGATGAAAAAAAACAAGCAGAGCACTTGGTAGCCCCATAGGGAATGAATGAAGCAGGGGTCAAGCATTCGTACTGCAACATCAGTCTAACAAAAATAAAACTGCATTGTTCTGCCGAATGGAGCAGGTCCCAGTGGTTGGACCTCCATCGATAAAAAAATTATTACCTCTTCTCAGTATAGGTGATTAGTTGCTTTAGCTGACGAACCCTTTTAAGAATTACAAATTAATTATTATTGCATTCTCCTCACATTGAACACTTCGTTATCGACATATACACTATATTTCTGTGTGGGATATACAGTACAGTACTTGCAATGTTACACATTTTTTGTCCTAGTAATATAACATACACATAATATACCATACAGAAAGGCAGATCAGTGGTTAGCACTGTTGCTTTACAGCTGGGGTTGTGGCTTCAAATGCAACCAAGGAAAACATCTGCAAGGAGTTTGTATGTTCTCCGTGTGTTTGTGTGGATTTCCACTGAGTGCTCCGGTTTCCTCCCACACTCCAAAGACATACTGATAGGGAATATACTGTAGATTGTGAATCCCACTGGGTGAGTGATTATTATAAAGCACTGCGGGTTATGTTGGTGCTATATAAACAGCAGAAATACAAGTGCTGATAATTAATGTGTAAAACCATGATAAAGCTGCCTATGACATTATTTAGGGGGCACCCACGAAACAACAAAACTTTAGTGTAGTACAATAGTGCAAGATGGTTTAAAAGGGCTTGTGTTAAGGGGTTGTCTTATGAAAGAGAATCCATTGAAAGTGAGAGTTCCGCGACAAGATCACTTTAGGTCATCGTTGGGGGTTTCCCCCGCATGACGCCAATACGCTATGTCCATAGGAAATATGAGCAAGGGTACTCCTCATCAAAGGACTTAATTGCTTACTTAGAGATACTTTCACCATTTTTACATGCTGAACTGGTCACATCAGGATAAAGTGGCTGCAGTTCTGAATAAAATGTATTTTTTTATTTTATTTTTTTATCTCCACAGCAGATATATTAGCTTGTAAAGTTTATACGCTAATTTCCCCTTCAAAAAAGGGGCCATTAGCAGAGATTTTTCTCAGACAGCATTTACTATTCCCTTCCACGATGAAACCCAATCATAAGGCAATGCAGGGAGAAAAATGCCACCAGAGAGGCTTAGAGCACCATCATTGTGATATTGTAAGACTGATGGGTCTAATCAGGTCACATAAAGATCTCACTGACGGCAACTACTGCCAGTAAATGTGCTGAGGGAGGAGATCAGAGCTGTTTGTCCTTACATACATATTCTCCATCTATCCCAGCAAATAATGCATGTGACACACTGCAGCTCTCATCTCACAGCACAGTCAACTCTGTTCTCTTCCCCCCATGAACTTGAATTCGCCGTAGCTGCCTGCAATGAGATCTATGTGACTTGTAAAAAAGAGCAGAGCTGTATGTCATTACATAATCTGTGATGCATTAACTATAAAATTAGCATATACACTCTACAAGCTAATATTTCCGCAACAGAGTTGAAAAATAAAAAAAAAATATGCTTTATTCAGGTGAAAGACCCTCTTTAAAGAGGTGGTTCACTACTCTGCAAAAGTGGCCACATCCCTGTAAAACTGATAGGGAAGGCTTTTTCTAAATACCTTGATCAGCCAATTCTACCTTTGAGTGGCACTATTGTGGTCTGCTCATCCCCATGAAGTGACCCGTGGGGCTCCGTGACCTCTGAGATCCGGTGATGTCACGTCAAGTTCTAGTTGACCAGACATCATCGAGCCTGGCCCCAGGCTTCCTGAGTGACTGGGCTGTGAGCAGTGTTTCACTGCACATCACAGCCCAGCATCTCGCGTGCGCTCTCGTTCACTGCAGAGTGCCACAAGCAAGAGGGATGCTGGGCAGTGGTGAGCAGTGAAACTCTGCCCACAGTCCAGCCACTCAGGAAGACTGGGGCCGGCCTCGGTGATGTTAGGTCAACTGGAAGTTGACGTGACATCACCAAATTCCAGAGGTCATGGAGCCCAGGGGGAGTCACTTCATGGGGATGAGCGGACTGCGTTAGCACTGCTCATAGGCAGAATTGGCTGATCAAGGTATTTAGAAAAAGCTTTCCCTTTCAGTTTTACAGATATGTGGTCAGTATTGCAGAGGAGTGAATAACCTCTTTAAAGGTTCATCTCTAGCATTCAAAAATAGCTTGTATTCCTATTTTAGGTTCTTTTCTTACTTGAACATGTGTAGTCTGTATAGGTAGAGCTCATGCAATTGGTCAATGTTTAGATCGGAAACAGGTTACCCATAGACTGCAATGGGATGACAGCATAGGAAGAAAGCAAAAAACCAGCTCACCGACTTGGATAATCCCAACGTCCAGGAAGGTGCAAGGATCCAAGGCAGCCAGACCCAGCTGCAGATAACAACATAGCAGAGGAAGAAAAAATCCAGCATCCAGTTCCTGACTATATTAAAATGGATTTTCTTTATTTTATCAAAAAGATAAAAACATCTTACAAAGGTTCCTCCATATTCATAAAAACCTTAACATGGCAGAGTATACAAGGAACGTGTTTCGGAGTAAAAGAGTAAAGGGCCCATTACACGCAACGATATATCTAACGATATGTCGTCGGGGTCACGTCGTTAGTGACGCACATCCGGCATTGTTTGACATATCGTAGCATGTGACAGCTACGAGCGACTGTGAACGAACACAAATACTCACCTTCTCGTTGCTCGTTGACACGTCGCTCATTTTCAAAAAATCGATCGTCCTTCTGCGCGCCGGTTGTTCATTGTTCCCGAGGCAGCACACATCGCTCCGTGTGACACCCCGGGAATGATAAACACAGCTTACCTACGTCCTGCCGGCAATGCGGAAGGAAGGAGGTGGGCGAGATGTTATGTCCCGCATATCTCCGCCCCTCCGCTTCTATTGGCCGGCCGTTGTGTGACATCGCAGTGACGCCGGGCGTCCCTCCCCCTTCAGGAAGAGGATGTTCGCCGCCCACAGCGAGGTCGTTCGGGAGGTAAGTACATGTGATGGGGGTTACCAACTTTGTGCGACACGGGCAACAAATTGCCCGTAACGCACAAATGATGGGGGCGGGTGCAATTGCACTTGTGAACGCACGATAAATCGAGGCGTGTAAAGACGCCTTAAGGAGTTTTTACTCCGAAACGCGTTCCTTGTTCACTCTGCCATGTTAAGGTTTTTATGAATATGGAGGAACCTTTGTAAGATGTTTTTATATTTTTGATAAAATAAAGAAAATCCATTTTAATATAGTCTGGAACTGGATGTTGGATTTTTTCTTCCTCTGCTATGCAATGGGATGACAGTATACTATGAGCTACATTAATATTTGATTGAAGTCTTGCTTCTCCAGGAGAATATATTGCCTAAGTATTAGTTAGTGGCAAATTTTCAGTGCATGTTGCCTTGATAGATTCAAGTGTACTCTAAAATTACAACATTATTGACAATTTGATTTGATAAAAAGCTAATTTTTTTTAATTTTTAGATTGTGGGAGAAAATCTGCACAAACAGGAAGAGAACAAAGAAGTCCGAGGAGCATCATACCATCCTTATATAAGTATGTAAGGTCATCCTGTGGTATCTAAAGTTACTCCACTAGTCTTTTAGTACAAGGAAATATTTCATTATCCATAGACCCATCCTATTCTACAAGGATCCTTACATGTATTGTCATTACTTATTTTCACATTAGTCTTCTACAACTTCATTGTTATAAAGTTTGTAGTTTTGTCCATAAAATGTTTAATGCAAAGGGTCCCAACCTTAAATATGGTAGAAGGAATCACATTTTCACATTACATTATGCTACCCTGACTTCTGGAATGGCCCCTATCGATGGATCTGTATGTAAAAATGTAATGATGGACAGAAAGTGATATGAAATAGTCTTTTGTCTGATCAGTTATTTCCACAAGTATTTTTCTAACATGAGAAGCTCCATGAAAATGTATGAAAAGTCGGCATTGTATTATATTCCCTCCCGTACAAAAGAGAGAGAAAAGCATGCACGTTATGTTAAAAGATTAGTGGAGCCTGGGAAACAAGTATGTGGAAACATAGCATATGTGCTGTCGTCATTCCTGTGTTAGTGGTATTAGTAGCAGCAATTGTTAGGTCAGGTAAGGTATCTCACAAGAAAAATTATATAAAAGGAAATTAAGTGGTTACCGGAAATAAATGTTAACACTTCTGGAACTGAGAATGTAATATTACTGAAGTCTGGTCAGACAAAGCCTAGGTACAGTATGGAGAAGAGAGCTATTGTGGTGGTCTCATCACTATTCTACGGCTAGTGAAATTATACTTATTGTAAATCATTGAACGGTCTGGAAGAAAACAAGTGTTAACACGTAAAAGGGTTTCCTATACTGAAATCAGGCCATGAGGGTGTGAATCACCGGTAGACCTAGGGTCCTAAGGGCTCCTTGTCTTTTATGAACACCATAACCCAAACGTTTGGTGTCTGAACCACTTTTGTGCAGACAATGTTGATATACTAGAGCTGAATTAATGGGGTTAGAAAAATATCTCATGGGGACCAGTAGATTTTGGTGTCAGGTCATCATGGTGTTCACCTGTTGTCTTTAAAAAAAAAAGGCAAAAATGTGCCCTTGAACCTTACTGTTCCTGTTAGACGACCTGAGGTCCTTGTATAGCCCAAACATCTTCGAGCAAAAGCATCAGGGATGAATTCAATCCTTTTCTCCCCATCATCATCTGTCGGAAATCGTGAGGACCACATACACATGAATGTTGACTGGTCCCACCAAAATCTATGGGTTCTGACTACTTTACTTTTATGTGTAAAGAGACATTTGAGCCTTCTCTTGGATGTAAATGTCAGGTGCATTACCTATCACAGAAAACTCTGGAATATCACAATGTGTAGGCATACAGTACACCGTACGTCACCTAGAATAAAAATGTATAATGAGCAGTGTAATCTTTTTGTGGGATGTAGACTACACTTTCTTAGTATTGTAGATAGTATCCTGTCATATATTTATCTAGCAGATCTCAAAAACAGATTTGGGAAAATGGGGGCTTATGGATAAGTTTGGTATATGCACCAGAAACTTTCCCGATGCATATGACGAAAGTGTAGGAAAAATTGATGTGACTAGATCCTCAACTATGCATCAACCCGTGGTAGAAGCGCTTTATACTAGGCTCCTGGTGCCAGGGCTGTGGAGTTGGGGATAGTTTTGGGTGGAGTTAGGGTTGGTGGAAATGTCCCAAATGACATCAGCGTTAAAGCAAAAAATATTATCTGTTACTAGTATTGTACAATGAATTTAGAAAACTTTAGAAACGTAGTAATATACTGAACATGTTTGGATATGTTTTATGTGTTTATTTTATGTTGTTCAAGCTAAAGTGACTATCAAAAATACAGGGATGACAGGTGTATTCTAAAGCGGGCTTTACACGCTACAACATATCTAACAATGTGTCGTTGGGGTCACGTCGTGACCCACATCCGGCATCGTTAGTGGTGTTGTAGCGTGTGACAGCTACGTGCGACTGCGATTGAGCGTAAAACTGTTCATCGTAAACACGTCGTTCATTTCCTTAAAATTGCACATTGGGTTGTTCAATGTTCCCGAGGCAGCACACATCGCAGTGTGTGACACCCCGGGAACGATGAACAGATCTTACCTGCATCCCGCCGGCAATGCGGAAGGAAGGAGGTGGGTGGGATGTTTACGCTTACGCTTCTATTGGCCGGCTGCCTTGTGAGGTTGGTGTGACGCTGAACGTCCCTCTCCCTCCAGGAAGTGGTTGTTCGCCGCCCACATCGAGGTCGTATGGAAGGGTAAGTACGTGTGACAGCTTTTAATCGATTGTGCGATACGGTCAACAAATTGAACGTGCCGCACATATGATGGGGGCGTGTCACATCGCATACGATATCGTATGCTTAATTGAAAAGTGTAAAGCAAGCTTTAGAATGATAGAAAATCAATTATCACCAAGGGCTGTAAAGTCATATTCTGGAAAACCTTGGCTTACCGACCCCACGGCCATCCTTGGTACATATTGCAAGAATGATTAAACTTTTTCTTTTCAAAGTAGTCGTGGCTTACGAAGTCTCCAAAAGACTATAAGAAATAGGTATGTTTTATATACCTATTACTCTAAGAATACATACAAGTGTAGAAATTGAAGCTTCTGTCTAGTATTACAGTGCAATATAGTGAACGGAGCTAAAGCTTTGGCTGGGATAAAGTTATATGACATCAGTAAAGAGACGCCAGAAGTGAGCGGTATGGAAACAAAAGGCATTCACATTACCGCTCTGGCTGTCTGACAACTACATGATACGGTGGCACTGAACACCACTTTGTAGCTACTTACAAGCACTGGGAAAGTTGAAGTGTGCAATGTATCTTTGATCACAAAGAAGCCTATTCAATTGCTAATATAAAGGATTCCTTATGAGAGGAGCAGCTTCATGTTTTTCTCTGTTTGTAGCTAAACTAATGTATCTTATACTGTAATATTTCCCCGTTTCTGGATATCAATAATAACTGTCAGAGTTGGAGAAAGTTTTTTAAGCACAAGAAAAATACAGCAAGGTTTACCATAGTGACGCCGGGAGACGGAGCTTATTGGGAGCAATAGCTGTTGTGTATGCCATTCACTTTTGTCTCCAGTTACAGTAAATTCCGTTTATTTAGTGTACGGTTTGCGGTGTCCTGTTAATGCACTAGTTACTGTGACCTGGGCAGGTAAATACTGTTGCCCTTTTTTGCTTTGTTAATTATTTATTGTAATACAAATTTCTAATATGTGTGGTGTATCAGTACTTAATGGGTATCTGCCAGCAGGATTTCAGCCCCAAACTATTAATATGTGCATGTAGCTCTTGGAAAGACAATTCCAACAATATCTTTACATGACCAGTCTGGTCCTCCGTTACTGAGCAATCAGTGTTTGTATTGATGTGTAAATGAGGCCGAAGAGCTGTGTGTAGAACTGAAGCCTCTGTCACTCCAGCACCACCTCCTCTTGCTTGACTCAGAGCCTTTATCAAGGTGACTTCAGGCAAGGGGAGCAGGATGAGGCGGTGCTGGGCGGGGAATAGAGCTGGAGCGAGCGAGGCTTCATATCTACAAATAGCTCTTAACACTAGAAGTCCCAGGAATTTTGAGCTCCATAGGGTTCCAATGGTAGAAATGTTAAATGACCCCTCTCTGGGACTTCTAGTGTTAAGCCTCATTTGCATATAAATTTCAATGTTGATTTCTTGGTAATTTGAGGAACGGACTGGCCATGTGAAAGTGTTGCTGGACTTGTCTTGGAAAGAGCTACATGTAAATATAAATGCTTTAGGGGGTGAAATCCTACTAACAGATTCCCTTTAAAAGGAATCTGAGAGTAGACTTTTGCTATTTATTCTGAGAGCAGCATAATATATTGCACAAGAGCCTGATTCCAGGGATGTGTCACTTGCTAGGCTGTGTGTTGTGTAATTAGTATTTTATCAGCTTGAGATTATCACTGTCTGACTAGGTCTCACCCGCAGAGCAGTGAGGCTAATCACTGTAACCCCGCCCCCCCACTGATTGGCAGAATGCTGACAATATACCATGTACACAGGAAGCTGCCAGTCGGGGGTGAGGGCAGCGGTTATACAGAGCCCAGATGACTTCACTCTGCTACATCATACATCAGACAAAAATTCTATCAAAACTTCACCAAACAGTTCAGTAAGTCATATAATCGCTAGAATCAGGATTTCTTGCCCTATATTATGCTACTCTCAGATTATATAACAAAAACCTGCTGACAGATTCCCTTTAAAATTTCTGCTTTCTGCAATTCAATAGAAAATTTCAGGCTTGATCACAGGGTGCAGAGATCATCGTTAGAAGTAAAGCAAGGTAACGGATTTGAAGTTTCTAGGAGTAAACAAATGTTTCCATGGAATCACAGCAAGATTTTGAAAATGGTGGAGAATAAATACAAAGTATGTTCTTCATCATACACTGACAAAGGTTTATTAGCTGAGAATGTAATATTCTTTTTAGAAAGCTGCTAGATTTGTTTGCCTCTATATGATGGTGTCTGACCCAGCCTCTCTAGTTATCACGGGGAGTTGGGGAATATAACTTTTTGAATATGTTGACTATCATTCAGTGTTATGCTGATTTTCTGTGTACTTGTCTTTCATGTGCATATAAACCTTCTTATATATTGTACTCGCTGGCTCGGTATAAAGTAGTAATTCAATAGGAATGCGGCTACTATACAATAATCATAACATAAGTAAAGATCCCTATGGGAAAAGCAACGAGACAGACACGTCCTATTTTGCTAATGTCATTCTGACTGAAGGAAAGCAAAAATAACAGGTAATTAGCAACAGTAAAAATATTGACATATCGTCATTAAATACCGATCTCAAAAACACTTAAAAGTGGACTGTAAGGAACGCTCCAGTGACAGAAGAAAAAGGAAGGAAAACAACACTAACTTTTGACACCGGGGAAACGTGCAGCAGCAGGCAGTGGGCAGTTACAGACGTTCATTGTTACTACTGGGTAATAAGAGGGGATTGGGGAACATTTCAATTGGAATAAATGGTGTATGGCTTGGATCATTGTGTAAGAAGAAGAACTAAACTTTAATGGCGTCAAGCCATACTTAAAGGTAAATTCAAAAATTTCAATCGGAATTGTTTGAGCAGCTGGAGATAAAGATCCAAAATATCGAGTGTGAAGATTACAGTGTAGCTCTGTCAGACATGTCTTGTTTTTCTTGAGTACCTTTATATAGCAAGATTTTGTGTATACAGAATATGGCGAGTGCGTGACCAACTGTTCTAGCTGAAGTTAAGCTGAATAAGAAGTAACATTTGCTAAAGAGAACTTCTGTAAAGTATTCGTGTAGTCGCCCATGGGATTTTTAAACTTGAGGGTCTGACAATGTATTGAGTTCAAATTGGTGTTTGGAAACTTTAACACAAACATGCTGACCGAACCACGAACCACGAGCCACGGGTAGCATAGATCAGACACTGGCTGCGTTATTGTAGCCGAGCATGTTTCACTGTAAACGCTGTGGTGTTTCACAATGAGCGCACTTTGAAATGCTGGTTGAGGACTATATGCCTAGGCCAAGGCAGTGTATAGGAAGAGACCTCTCAGTGTAATGGAGCAGAGCAGGGAGAAGCTGCCGAGGACCTGCCTTGTCCTAGGCACCCGAGACACACGGGGGACACTGGATCAAAGCTTTTATAGCAGAAAACAGATGTAAAAGCTTTGAAAAATAAAATCATTTTTGCAAAACTCCTAGTTGTGCAAAAAATTAGCGACTTGTGCCATTCGCATAAAGCAGTAGCTGGGGTGGGAGGGGGGCATGGCTACATCTGCCTGTCAAATTCATCAAGACTGCCAGTATATTGTACACCAGAAATGCTAATCCAGTCGCTGTCTGAAGTAGCCTTTCTGGTGTGACGCACACATGTGTGCCCGACTCAGAAGAAGCATTGAATTCATTAAGTATTCACCTAATGATGACTGAGCAGTACGATGCTTGCATGCTCTTTCCTCAAGTCGAGCAGGTTGTATGCTCTGACATGCTCAACTCAGGTAAAGTATAATTGAAGTCAATCATCGGGCAGTTTGGCTCTCCGACGACATACAGCCATCCATAAACAAAAAATTTCTTGGGGGAGAGAGGGCATTTTTTATGACACACTACATCCGAAAATATTGTGTCAACCCCCAGTGAGAGCCATTCAGAGATTGCAAGTGGCTCTCACTGGGGTGTCGGCTCCCATCATTTACTGAAGGGAGCCGGCTCTTTGTATCGGATGTTTCACGAACAATACATCTGAGCACCTGAGATACAAAACTGAGCACTGAGTGTACCCGAGCACTACGATGCTCGACCTAGTATTGAGAGCCTCAATGCTCTTGCTCATCATTACTCTTAATGAATTTGGCTTATTGTGCTTCGGCAAGACTGGTGTAGCCCGTGCGTGTATTAAGCTAGTCTTGCTTAATTGGCCCCCTGCAATAACACAGCAAGATTCTGATTAATGCTTGTGGTTTGGTAGTATGAATCTGCTGCAGGTTTCCTTTAAATATTTTTTAAAAATTACATTTACTGAATAACGTGGGTACTGGACAATTACCTCCTTTATAGTTATTTTATTAACGTGATCGGAATAATCAGAGATATAGGCTAATACTGATGCCCCCTCCCCATGCAGTGGTCTTGGCAACCAGACTGTCAGATGTGACAATCTTAGAGTACCAAGTACCCCTGGCAGCAGTCAGATGATGGGATATCCTAGCTCAGACTGTGATACTATTCTCAATAGTATACCCTGGATCGTTGGTGACGTCCATACCTGTGACCAGGTGAAATGAGCTGATGAATGGTGGGATAACCTAATTCATGTTTGGGCTGTCCCGGACATATATACTGGTGATCTGTAGTCTGCTGGCCACTAATCCTTATGTGGCTTGTAACCCAGGATCAAAACTCTTTAATAGCTTCTCCTGAACTTACCATCACGGAAGCTAAACATTTATATTACATTGTTTCTTTCCTTATTATCTCTCATTTTCTTTTTGAGACCTAACAAACCCCATGTGCTTGAAGCTTAAAATTATCTGTCTAGGAACATCCCAAAAAAATGTTTTTTGGAGTTATGACTTTAATTGACCTGCACAGTGTATGCAGATGCCAATCATCTAAAAACTGATATTAGTCCTAACGCATGCAAGTGACTAAATCTACCACACCCTATAGGCCATCTTAAAACATGACATGTAACATAGGTTAAAAGGTGAGTCTAGCACAAGAGCAGCAGATCTAGTAAAAGCAGTGACAGTTCTCAGACTCGCACATTGCATGTTAAAGTACATACACCGTTAGTTGTTGCAAGGTATCCATAAAGTTGTAGACGCTTACATACACCAACAAGGCCCAAGTGAAGTGTCACATTTCAGAGTCAAGTCGTGAACAGCAAGATAAAAGGGAAGAAGACAAACAGAATAGGTTAAGGCATGCTCATCATTCAGTATTTACAGGCTATAGAAAACAGACAGATGGAGCACAATTTACAATGTACAGGGCCAAAGACGTATTTCATTGTGATCATAAGGACACAATTTCCCAAATATTTCAGACTAGTCGAGAGGTACAGAACAACAGACGTAACTTACCTTCTATAAATCAGACACATTATAATAGTATGAACCTGTATCATTCAACTTACCACTCAGAAGGTCTTCAAGGATGTAGAAGTCTACATTATTCTTATACATAACCGCCAAAGCGTAAATTGCCCATTAAATGATCTGAACTATCAACATATTATTCTATATTTCTAGTACATATTAATATAAATAAGGCAAATGAAAGTTGCCCCCTCCATATGACGGACAGCCATTTGCCAAAAACAAGTAAGATCCTCAACTTCGATGAGAAATGAAGCTATCTGTTTCTAAAGCTTGATGGGCAAATTAGATCAATGTTGAATGAAGGCTTCCTGGTTGTCTCTGATAGAAAGACAAATCGGAAATGTGGCATTTCAACATGTCAGACCATTTGATGTTGGGGAAGAGTCTAACAGCAGTTTATCCTTCTCTCCCTCACAGAAAAGGTCATGGGGGGAACCACTGACTGACATTATGACTTGCACGTCATTAACTTGTCCTTTATGTAGTTCATAATTAGTAAATATTCGTGTTAGGATTATTTGTAACGAATCGCAAAGTACTATTCTGGTATATGTATATATCAATTCCCTGATGACGCCAGTATGGTTAGACATGTTGGGGAGGCTAGTGCAGAGATAGCTTGAACTGTTACCAATTACCAATATTAAGTGTTGACAATCGGCCAATGTCTAGCCATATCTAATCTACAGAGGGAAATTAAAAGGAACCTGTCACCAGATTTGGTAACTATAAGCTGCAGCAATCACCAGTGGGCTCTTATCAGGGCAGATCGAAGTGCACCTTCGCAGGACCTCAATGTCGGCGCATTTGCATAACGTAGGATGCGTCATGCACCCCGGCTTCAGAAGAAGGAGGACAAAGATGGTTGAAAGAGGAGGTGCTGCACTCGGAGAATAGAGCCACACAATTGACCCATCTGCACCGAACCGACCGTTTAGGTAAGTATTATAAAGTCATTTTTTCGTTCTACACAGCAGCCTGGGCTCTTATATACAGCATGTTAGAATGCTGTATATAAGAGCCCACTGGTGATTGCCGCAGCTTATTGTTACCAAAACTGGTGACCGGTTCTCTTTAAATACATCCGACCGTCTATCTCTACACTTAGTGTTTATAAATGTTTGTTCAGTGCACTCTATATTGACTAATAGGAATTAATAAAAGTTGAGTTTTAAATAATAGTCTTTAGTTTAGGAGTTTAGTTCCCTTTGGCAAACTGTCACTATTCCACTATAAGTCACAAATAATGAACCTAATGCAAGTCAATTGTTATTTTTCTTGTCGCGACAAATGCTGAAATAGTACTCAGTATTCAGTAAACATTATCCCAATATGAAGAGTTAGTATTCGCTCATCTGTATTCATAATGTATTATCATTGAAAGAACAACGTTATGTGCCTCCATGGTTACAGACTACAAATGCGCTATGCGTAGTCAGATCCTGCAGTCTTACTTCTTGCTAAGATGAAATAAATTGAGCTAAAAGTAGGGGAGAGATGACAATGAGTTTTGTTTCAATGTCACACTGCACAAGGTTTGTTATCATGGAAAACATAATCCTAAATAAGAACTGTGAAAAAGAAATGGTAAGGAATCTTTAAAAGATTAAATCAATAGCCCTCCAAAAAAACTAAATTTCTTCCACCAAAGATCTGGAATAAAAATGACTTTCTGCAAAGTCTGAATAGGTGCAAAATGGAAAGCAGATTTCCCACATAGCAGTCCTTGCATCATTTCTCATTCTTATGGCCAAGTTGTATTTTCCCTGTGGTGTTGCCCGTTTGCTACGTACCATAGATACAAGTCTTCGGCCATTATTAACCATCAACTAACTGCTGTAGGGCTCAGCTGGTTCACACATACTGGGTGGTCCCAAACAGAAACCCATTGGGAACAGCACTTTTATGGACTGGTTTCCGTAAAACAGTTAACACTTTAGTGAGCCTCATGTGCACTTTTGAAGCACTTTCATCCCTACAATAGATATTTGGGCCAGGTTGTGTCTTACATGTTCTGTATACAGGGTAGCTAATATCCAGTGTCAATTGCCTAGATTCCTATGTAAAAAAAATAACATAGGAATGAAACCGACTTGGTATTTTCTAACAGTTCACTCTGAATTGCCCTCTATGAAAATCTGCTTTAGTATTTGTATACAAACATAGTGAACCTCTCTGCTCTCAGGTAACTGCAATATGATGATTCATAAGTGATAGGGTGTAAATATTCGGGCATTCATAAGCAGGATATGATAGGGGCAGGTCTAAACTATATCAAAGTCCCTCATCTTTTGGGAGAATGGTGGTCCTGTGACAACAAGGCGGCCATCAATGGCTGTTTTTCTCAATTATATCAGATCAAGGAGAAAAATACACACAAGCAGTGATTCAAAGGAAAGATCATTGTCTGTGAGTTAATGGGGTTCACGTGATCCTCAATTTCGCAATAGTTAGGGTTCCATAGGAATGGAGATTCCAGCATTCAGAAAAATATAATAATGAAATGTAACCTTTAATAAATCATGATAAAAAGATGTATAAAATAGGAGCATGACTTAAAAAAAACTCCTGAAGCCTTACGCGTTTCGAACCACATATTAAGCCTTATTCGTAGTCTGACACTATTCATATGCAATCCAAAACGAGTGGGACCGCAGGAGGTTATTTTTTTTAGTCATGTGCATTTTCTATATATCTTATTAACCATGAATTATTATATTTTCTTATTATATTTCTTGCAGATGCAGGAATCTCCATTCCTATGGATTGATCATTTTTTCTACCCGAGAACCGGCTCAGTACTTGTTTTTTTCCCATGCACCATAAATGAGAATATTCAAAGGACCTGTAGGATTTTTTCTGTTGACTTTTTGGGATGGTGAGCTGTTTCTTTTTTATTTTCTTTCTATTTTGTTCCAGACATGGGACACAAAAGTATCTTAGAAAGATACACACAGACATTGCAACCTCTCCATAGATTCAGGAGAAAGAATGTTCCCAAGCTGTTACCGTGATTCACATGACCCTCATTTTCACACCCAGTGCTACTATCAGGGTATAACAACCGTGACTGGTGTACCGGGCCCGGTTAAGATGGGGGAGCCCGGCCGTGCCTAGGATAATTACTTAGCTTTAAGCCCCGGGCCGGCCAGGCCCCCCTCTTCACTGAGCCCAAGTCACAGCTGCAGCAGGGGGGCCTGGTGATGTCGCTTCAGCCACTACATGTCACTTTGTTGCATGTGAAGCCCTTCTAGGGTATCGCATGCAAATTAGCCAAATGGCCAGAAGCAAGGTGAGTGGAGCAGAGCAGGGATGCGTCACGTCATCCCGCAGCCCAGGGTGATGAGGTCATCACTCTGCGCCTCATCACAGTGCTGCGGGAAACGCGGAGGTGGTGAGGACGCGGCATCTGGCGGGGAATGGTAGGCGCTCAAAGAGCTGAAGATCGCCGGGGGTGGTGGGGGGCCCGCAGTCCCCAGCACCTGCCTTGCTTTAGCTGGATGCGCATCGGAGGGAGTACATCCAACCTAAATGCATGGTGGCTCAGAGACGACACCGCGCAACGTTGGAGCCAGGGAGGGTGAGTAAAATGTTTTCTTTTTTTCTTTTTGCGGCAGACAAATATAAAAGGAGAGGTCCTAGAAGGGGATGTATACAAGAAGGAGGGCATATTTACCGAAAGGGAACAAAAAACGGGGCTGGAGACAACACTATGTACCCAGGAGGGGAGATATATATATATATATATATATATATATATATATATACCAGGAGAGGCCCTGGAAGGGGACCTATATACAAGAAGGAGGACATATATACAAGGAAAGGGACAAAAACCAGGATGGGGACATATATACCAGAATATGGCCAGGAGGGGGAGATACAGTCAGGGCCAGAAATATTTGGACAGTGACACAAGTTTTGTTATTTTAGCTGTTTACAAAAACATGTTCAGAAATACAATTATATATATAATATGGGCTGAAAGTGCACACTCCCAGCTGCAATATGAGAGTTTTCACATCCAAATCAGAGAAAGGGTTTAGGAATCATAGCTCTGTAATGCATAGCCTCCTCTTTTTCAAGGGACCAAAAGTAATTGGACAAGGGACTCTAAGGGCTGCAATTAACTCTGAAGGCGTCTCCCTCGTTAACCTGTAATCAATGAAGTAGTTAAAAGGTCTGGGGTTGATTACAGGTGTGTGGTTTTGCATTTGGAAGTGGTTACTGTGACCAGACAACATGCGGTCTAAGGAACTCTCAATTGAGGTGAAGCAGAACATCCTGAGGCTGAAAAAAAAAGAAAAAATCCATCAGAGAGATAGCAGACATGCTTGGAGTAGCAAAATCAACAGTCGGGTACATTCTGAGAAAAAAGGAATTGACTGGTGAGTTTGGGAACTCAAAAAGGCCTGGGCGTCCACGGATGACAACAGTGGTGGATGATCGCCGCATACTTTCTTTGGTGAAGAAGAACCCGTTCACAACATCAACTGCGGTCCAGAACACTCTCAGTGAAGTAGGTGTATCTGTCTCTAAGTCAACAGTAAAGAGAAGACTCCATGAAAGTAAATACAAAGGGTTCACATCTAGATGCAAACCATTCATCAATTCCAAAAATAGACAGGCCAGAGTTAAATTTGCTGAAAAACACCTCATGAAGCCAGCTCAGTTCTGGAAAAGTATTCTATGGACAGATGAGACAAAGATCAACCTGTACCAGAATGATGGGAAGAAAAAAAGTTTGGAGAAGAAAGGGAACGGCACATGATCCAAGGCACACCACATCCTCTGTAAAACATGGTGGAGGCAACGTGATGGCATGGGCATGCATGGCTTTCAAAGGCACTGGGTCACTTGTGTTTATTGATGACATAACAGCAGACAAGAGTAGCCGGATGAATTCTGAAGTGTACCGGGATATACTTTCAGCCCAGATTCAGCCAAATGCCGCAAAGTTGATCGGACGGCGCTTCATAGTACAGATGGACAATGACCCCAAATATACAACCAAAGCTACCCAGGAGTTCATGAGTGCAAAAAAGTGGAACATTCTGCAATGGCCAAGTCAATCACCAGATCTTAACCCAATTGAGCATGCATTTCACTTGCTCAAATCCAGACTTAAGACTGAAAGACCCACAAACAAGCAAGACCTGAAGGCTGCAGCTGTAAAGGCCTGGCAAAGCATTAAGAAGGAGGAAACCCAGCGTTTGGTAATGTCCAGGGGTTCCAGACTTAAGGCAGTGATTGCCTCCAAAGGATTCGCAACAAAATATTGAAAATAAAAATATTTTGTTTGGGTTTGGTTTATTTGTCCAATTACTTTTGACCTCCTAAAATGTGGAGTGTTTGTAAAGAAATGTGTACAATTCCTACAATTTCTATCAGATATTTTTGTTCAAACCTTCAAATTAAACGTTACAATCTGCACTTGAATTCTGTTGTAGAGATTTCATTTCAAATGCAATGTGGTGGCATGCAAAGCCCAACTCGCGAAAATTGTGTCACTGTCCAAATATGTCTGGACCTAACTGTATATATATATATATATATATATATATATATATATATATATATATATATATATATATATATACCAGGATGGGACCTGGAAGGAGACATATATATAAGAAGGACATGTATTCAACGAACGGGACAAAAACCAGAATAGGGACATTGTAACAGAATGTGCCCAGGAGGGGATATATACGCTAGGATGAGCCCTGGAATGAGACATATAAACAAGAAGGATGACATATATAAAAGGAAGGGGACAAAAACCAGGATGGGGACATATATATTAGAATGTGCCCAGGAAGGGGAGATATACATACCAGGATGGGCTATATATACCAGGATGGGGACATATTTACCAGGAGGGTTCCAGGATCAGGACATATATAACAAGAGGACATATATGCTAGGAAGGGGACAATAAACTAAGGTGGCGACATACGTACCAGGAAGGGCCCAGGATGGGGACATATATACCAGGAGGATATTATACAGAGGGGGAATGTGTGTGTGTGTGGGGGAATAGTATACAGAGGAGCAGTTTGTGTGTGACTATTATACACAGGGGCACTGTGTGTTTGGGAATACCTCACTTACTGTAACCTCACCCATCCCTTGTAGACGGTGAGTCATCGCGGGCAGTGTCCTCGCTTCTCTTGTACCAGTCTGTGTCTTGTTTTGTTTATGATACAACAAGAAGTAAATGGCAATTCCTCTGTGCTGATGGTAATAGATGTAGGGGTGCGCTTCAGGTTCCAAGGCCTTTTGTCAATAGAAGAATACAAGGCACCCCCAAGATTGGCTGCAACGTGTGATTTATTTAATGTGCATAACAACAACAGAACGTTTTCGGTCTGTAGACCTTCCTCAGTAAGCACATTCGTGAAGAGGAGTTCAGCGTGGGTGATTAGCGCGGTGTCCACCGCCGCATGGAGTCAGCCTCCATGCGGCGGTGGACACCGCGCTAATCACCCACGCTGAACTCCTCTTCACGAATGTGCTTACTGAGGAAGGTCTACGGACCGAAAACGTTCTGTTGTTGTTATGCACATTAAATAAATCACACGATGCAGCCAATCTTGGGAGTGCCTTGTATTCTTCTATGGTTTTGTTTATGATTACTGTATTTGTCTACACTATGTATACCCCTTTTCACATGTAAAGCGCCATGGAATAAAAGGTGCTATAATAATAAGTAATAATATTATACACAGGGGCAATGCATCTGTGAGGCGGATATTATACAGAGGGGCAGTGTGTGTGGGGGGATATTACACATGTGGTCAAAATTGTTGATACCCCTCGTTTTATGAAAGAAAAAAACCCAATGGTCACAGAAATAACTGGAATCTGATAAAAGCAATAATAAATAAAAAAAAACTATGAAACTGACAGTCAGATATTGCTTTCAACCATGCTTCCACACAATTTAAAAAAAAATAAATAAAACTCATGAAATAGGCCTGGATAGTAATGATGGTACTCTTAACATAATATTTTGTTGCAAAACCTTTTGAGGCAATCATTGCAATCAAACGATTCTTTTAACTGTTAATGAGACTTCTGCACCTCTCGACAGGTATTTTGGCCCACTCCTTAAGAGCAAACTGCCCCAGTTGTTCCGTGTTTGAAGGTTGCTTGCCTTTTGCAGACGGCATGTTTCAGCTCTTTCCAAAGATGCTCAATAGGATTTAGGCCAGGGCTCATAGAAGGCCAGTTCAGAATAGTCCAATGTTTTCCTCTTAGGCATTCTTAGGTGTTTTTAGCTATGTGTTCTGGGTCATTATCCTGTTGCAGGACCATGACCTATGACTGAGATCAAGCTTGCTGACACTGGGCAGCACATTTCTCTCTAGAATCCCTTGATAGTCTTGAGATTTCATTATACCCTGCACAGATTCAAGATACCCTGTGCCAGATGTAGCTAAGCAGAACCAGAACATAACAGAGCCTCCTCCATGTTTTACAGTAGGGATAGTGTTTTTTTCTTGATATGGTTCATTTTTACGTCTGTGAACATAGAGCTGATGTGCCCTACCAAATAGTTCCATATTGTCTCATCTGTACATAGGACATTCTCCCAGAAGCTTTGTGGCTTGCCAACATGTAGTTTGGCAAATTCCAGTTTGGCTTTTTCATGATATTTTTTCAACAATGGTGTCCTCCTTGGTCATCTCCCATGAAGTCCACTTTGGCTCAAACAACAACAGATGGTGCTTTTCTGACATTGATGTTGCTTGAGCTTGTAGTTCACCGTTAACCTATTTAGAAGTTTTTCTGGGCTCTTTTGTTACTATTCGTATTATCCGTCGTTTTGATTTGTCATCAATTTTCACCCCAAGACATCTGCACTCCTGGCGGTGTTGAAGCATGAGATCCCGCTGCTCTTCAGCGTCTGAAGCACAGGTGAACAAAGGAATGATCCAGCTTCATGTTTCCATAAAAACACAGCTTTAATGAAAAAGACTTTTTTAAAATACAAAGAATATTTTCTTGTAAGATAAGCCACAAAAGTATACAATCTCTGAGTTAGGAAAAATCCGAAGGTTCTTTAAACCAAGGTCTAAGAGCCGCGTCTGGTGTGCGGTTTAAAGAACCTTTGGATTTTTCCTGACTCAGAGATGGTATACTTTTGCGGTTTATCTTTATTACAAGAAAAATATTCTTTGTATTTTAAAAAAGTCTTTCATTAAAGCTCTGTTTTTATGGAAACGTAAAGCTGGATCATTCCTTTGTTCACCTGTTGATTGAACACGTCCCTTTTGTCACATTATTTTCAGTGGTACCATCATTTCTGTCCAGACCTGTTTCATGAGTTTTATGTTTTTAAAAATTCTGTGGAAGCATGGTTGAAAAGCAATGTCTGACTTTCATTTGTTCATTTCCACACATTTTTTATTTATTACTTTTGTCAGATTCAAGTTATTTCTGTGACCATTGTGGGTTTTTCTTTCATTAAACAATGGGTACCACCAATTTTGACCACGTGTGCAATATAGAGAACCAGTGTGTGTGTGGGGGGGGCTATTATACAGAGGATCAGTGTGTGGAGGGATATTATACAGAGGAGAAGTGTAGCAGTGTGTGGGTGGATATTATACAGAGGAGCAGTGTGTGTGGGGGGATATTATATAGAGGAGCAGTGTGTGTGGGGGGATATTATATAGAGGAGCAGTGTGTGGGAGAGATATTATACAGAGGAGCTGTGTGTGTGTGGGGGGATATTATATAGAGGAGCTATGTATGTGGAGGAAATATTATACAGCGGGGCATTGTGTGTAGGTATGATATACAGAGAGGCAGTGTGTTTGGGGATATTATACATGGGGTAGTGTGGGCGAGATATTATGGAGAGGGGCGGTGTAGAGGGTGTATTATGGACAGGGGTGGTGTAGAGGGTGTGTTAATAATTTTCTGAGGGAAATACTTCATTTTCTGGAACCTCAAGGGTACTAACACTTTTGGCCATGACTGCGTGTGTATATATGTATGTACATTTTTCCAAGCATGGTGGTGAGAGTGTGGAAGGTTTGCGTGGCGGAGGTGGAGCTGGGGTGGAGCTTGGGTGGAGTCTCAAGGGGGCCCAAAAATGTTATCAGTATGGAGGCCTGAAATTCCTAGTGGCGGCCCTGTCAACACCAGATGAGTCCTAGACATGGGACCTGAAGTTATCCTACATTTATGGGATATCCCATCAATTCTGTCTTTCTTTGAGTCTATAAATACTACTAGGGACCTTATACACCCTTCTCTGTAATGGAGTCGTGCCACAATTCTGTAAACCCTATCAACACCATTCCTATTAAGCAGAAAGTTTGACTACATTTTAAGAGGATGTCCTGGATTTACTCTAGAGAATCTTTCTAATGACATATCATTAATTTAGTTTTAACACTTCGAATGAAAGATTGCATGAAAATATGTCTAGCCTTTTTCCTCCAGTTAACCAGCATTCAGTGTTTTCTCCATCGAATGAAACGTTTTTATATGGCCTTTCCTACTGTACAAAATAACTGGAGCATAAATGCATCTGAGATAACACATCTGTCCTATTGTACATTAGGCAAACATTGGTTCAGAAAACAATGCGGAACAAAAGGAGCAAGTTTATTTAATGAATGCAGGCTTCCACAGAATTGCAATGATGACGTACAATGCTAAGGAAGCGGCAACCATGTATGCAATAGAAATCTCCCTGCCGTGCTGCCTGATATGTTACATTTATATAAAGGGAACTGTACTGAGAATGAAAAATATACTGCACAAGAAAAATGACATTCTGCTTATGGAGGTTCAATAAAGTCAGAGACATCAATAAAGTCAGAGACATCAACAAATAAGTGGTGGAAGTATAAAGCCTCTATTGACCTAGTAGACAATGTTTCATAAAGTTAAGTGGCAATTTTCGATGTAGGTTAGCCAGGAGTAGATACAAATAGAAGAAACATAAAGGGAAGACTAATACTTCTCTTTTTTGTTTCCGCTCCTGTGTTTGGTACAAAAACTGCATGTGTGATCCCAAGCCTCATGATATATTCACATGTAGCAAATTGGCTGCAAAAATTTCTGCGACTGTCCCATACATATTGTGGAATTCCCTGTGTTCGCTGCTAAACAACCTGCACATGATGGAACTGTCTTTTAGGCCCCCTTAATACCCGTGTTTCTGACATGTGTGGTGTCCATTTTCACACGTACCGGAAACACGTTCACACGCATAATCAATAAAATCTATGTTGGTCCTCACATCTTCGTGTTTTCACACTGACAGTGTGTTCTTGTAAACCATACGTAGGTCTGTGTGATCCACACGAGGACATGTCTGATTTTTGGATGCAATACAGATCACAAAAGTCAATGGGTCCGAGAAAAACACGTACATTACACGGATGGCATCATTACTGACATTTAAGTGTTAAAGATTTGCAAAGATGATAGATGGATAGATGGATAGATGATAGATAGATAGATAGATAGATAGATGGATAGATGATAGATAGGATTTAGAGAACAGATATTAGCCAAATAAATATATAAGGATTCTTGTGTGCATGTCATATTTTTTTATTACTGGGTTAATAAGTGGAGATAGACACCTCTCCATTGCCAACACCAATGCTTAATGCCAGCTGACATTACACAGCTGACATCAACTCCAAAAACCATTGCCCAATTGTCACCGCACCAGGGCAATCAATAAGATCTAAGGCAAGGTGTCAAAATTGGGGCATCTTGTGATTCTCCACTTCTGTGGCGACTGCGGGCTGCTATGTTTAGGCTGGGAAGGGCCAAATAACCATGGACCTTCTCAGGCTCATACCAGCCCACAGCTGCTTTACCCTTGCTGGTTATCAAAAATAGGGTTGAGTCCACGTTATTATATTTTCATTTAATTATTTCTTTATTTGGTTAATATCTGTATAATCATTGCACATCTTTAGCTCATAAAAACATTAGACTCCGTGTCATATGTTTTTTTTTATATATGTCACCATGACGTCAGACACGTACATACAGATTGTCAAAATCGAATTGCCACATGTCTTTTTTAGTGCGCATATGTGAAGGGGCCTTAGTAGCAGAAATTTCTGCAACAAATTTGCCACACAAGAATCTTCCATAATTAAAAAGATACTCAACTGGAACTAAATGTTTGATACATTAGGTTTGTTTAACACTATTTTCAGAATCTTCTTATTGTATTTTTTGGCATTTTGTTTAATCTATTACATCTGAGTCATCCATTTTTTAACGCTTGTATCGATACATTTTATATCATTGCATGACCTTGGAGTGTGCAGTGAAGTTCTTGTTTCTAAATATTGGGGTCCAGCCCCGTTTACTAAAACCTTCCACCTCCGAATGATTGAATCAAGATTTTCGATATGAGGTTACTCCACCTACACTGAACAACATGGATAAACGTTCATCAATAATAACCGATAATCCAATGGACAAAGATATGAATTCCCTTTTTCATCGCTGGCAGCCTATTAATTATTATGTGGGCAGGAGCAATATTAAACAAGTTACCAGTTGAGCACACTTTTCCTCTTCTCCTTTCCGTTCTTTTTTTTCATTTTTCTTTCTAAATATTTCCTGTAGCTGGAAAACAGATAAAATACAGAATAAGTTATATCTACAACTGTATACTGTAAAAAGAAATACACCAATTATAGAGACCAATAATGGAAGGCTCTAGAATTTACACCCTTCCGGTAGGTTTTGGAGCCAGTTTCAGTTGAATCCGGACCTGATGCGGATTATTTGCTTTATTTCTGTACTGTCCAGGTAACTCCCTGTTAAGCCAATAGTGATCACGCTGCTAAATTCATAACCCTTTATTATGTTTCATTCACGCACAATATCTGTGTAGATGGCTGTGTACGGGCGTGACAAGCTTTTATCTAGATATACACAAGACAAGTAGTCGGAATTAGTATTCTGGAGGAAGCGGTGTTAATCTGGGGGAATACTCTGCTGAGAATCAGCAACTCAAATATCATCTCTCCACACCGAGTCATTTGTCTGCACAGTAGGCACCAAGCATACCTACAGATCTTTTTTCATACTGTCAGCACAATCCAATTAAATGATTAAGATTTTTTTCGTACATCCATAAGATTCCTTTGTGGTGCTGTACAAATCATTACTTAATAGATATACAACAATTTGAAGGGCTTTAATACACAACAAATACGATAAAAGGCTTATCATACAACAGTGTGGTATCAGAAACACAAGAACCAAAAGCAATGTATCATATAACAGTGTGACATCAAAAATACAAGAACCAAAATTAATGTATCGTACAAAATAGTATCAGAAACACAAGAACCAGAAATACAGTGCCTCCTTGAATTTTTCAATCTTTTCCCACATTTCAGGCTTCAAACATAAAGATAAAAATTTTAATGTTATGGTGAAGAATCAACAACAAGAGGGACACAATTGTGAAGTTGAACAAAATGTATTGCTTATTTTAAACTTTTATAAAAAAAAGAATAAACTGAAAATTGGGGCGTGCAATATTATTCGTCCTCTTTACTTTCAGTGCAGCAAACTCACTCCAGAAGTTCACTGAGGATCTCTGAATGATCCAATGTTGTCCTAAATGACTGATGATGATAAATATAATCTACCTGTGTGTAATCAAATCTCCGTATAAATGCACCTGCTCTGTGATAGTCTCAGTGTTCTGTTTAAAGCGCAGATAGCATCATGAAGGCCAAGGAACACAACAGGCAGGTCCATGATACTGTTGTGGAGAAGTTTAAAGCCAGATTTGGTTACAAAAAGATTTCCACAACTTTAAACATCCCAAGAAGCACTGTGCAAGCGATCATATTGAAATGGAAGGAGTATCATTCCACTGCAAATCTACTAAGACCTGGCCGTGACTCAAAAATTTCATCTCAAACAAGGAGAAGACTGATCAGAGATGCAGCCAAGAGGCTCATGATCACTCTGGATGAACTGCAGAGATCTACAGCTGAGGTGGGAGAGTCTATGCATAGGACAACAATCAGTTGTACACTGCACAAATCTGGCCTTTATGGAAGAGTGGCAAGAAAAAAGTAATTTCTCAAAAATATTCATAAAAAGTGTTATTTAAAGGGAACCTGTCAGCAGAAATTTTGCACTAAACATAAAAGATTCCCCCTCTGCAGCTCCTGGGCTGCATTCTAGCAATGTTCCTGTTGTTCTTGTGCCCCCTTTCTGACCAAAATAAAGACTTTATAAAGTAGTACTTTTTTGTATGCAGATACTGTAAATGGTACACGGGGGCGGGCTGCCTGGTGTCTGTTATTCTGCCTCCTGCCGCTTTAGGCCGTCCCCCATCACTCATTTCCATAGCTGTGGACGCCGCCCAGTGTTCCAGAGGTCCCCGCGCATGCCCAGTGCCTATCTCTCGTGGATGAGCACTGTGTCAAGTGTCACCGCTGGTGACGTGTGCGCAGGCTTTAGATTATGGGCGGCGCTTTGATTTTCATTACCAAGTAACCGCCCATAATTGCGTGACCGCGCTTTCCCCCTCTGCCTCCTTCGTTCTGCGCAAGCGCGGGCCTGCTGACCCCACGTTACCTCTTTCCCATCTTGCCCTGAGGCAGGAAATAGATGGGAGGAGCGCGGAGCAGGACAATCCTGCGTCTAATCCTGATCGGTGGTGTCCTGCTCCGCGCTCCTCCCAACTATTTCCTGCCTCAGGGCAAAATGGAAAAGAGGAAGAATGGGCAAGAATTTCAGTCTCTTGATGTGCAAAACTGATAGAGACATACCCCAAGCGACTTGCAGCTGTAATTCCAGCAAAAGATGGTGCTACAAAGTATTAACTTAAAGGGGACGAATAATATTGCACGCCCCAATTTTCAGTTTATTATTTTTTATAAAATTTTAAAATAAGCAATACATTTCGCTCAACTTCACAATTGTGTCCCACTTGTTGATTCTTCACCATAACATTAACAATTTTTATCTTTATGTTTGAAGCCTGAAATGTGGGAAAAGGTTGAAAAATTCAAAAGGGGCCGAATACTTTCGTAAGGCACTGTAATGTATCGTATAAAGTAGTATCAGAAATACAAGAACCAGAAATAATGTATCATACGAGTACAACAGAGTATAATCAGAGAAAATAAATAAAAACAACAAAAAAAACCCTAATTCGACTTCTAAGGCCTTGCGTGTCAGCTTTCTTCAAATTCGAGAAAAACGGACCGAATTTCAGAACTGATTTTCATCAATTTTGTCAGTTTGGTGCAATTTATGATAATTTTTCTTGTATGTTAAAAAAAAAAAGTTTCTACACCTTTTCCTATCTATGTCTATGTGCGCACGCTGCATCTTTGTGGTGACCACAAAAATGCATGTTTCCAAAAAAACTCTCCCTCGGGATGCATTTTTGCTGCGTTTTTTTTCAAAGATGTAGCCAAAAAAAAGCTGCAAGGTGCGCACAGCAAAAATGAAATCTCAGACTTTGCTGGGGAAGGAAATGCATGCAGTTTTGGGACCAAAACTGCACCCAAAAAATGAGGCAAAAAACACAGCGTGTGTACAAGGTCTATCAGTTCCTGAAAAGCAGACCACACTCTTACAGTAACCGAGGACTGTCCGATTTTTTCACAGACTCATTGACTTACATTGCTGATTTTGATCCGACATTTTGCTCAACATCGGATCTGTTTACACGATTTCGCGAATCCACAAAAAATCACAGCAGGGAATGGCCCCATTTACTATTATAGGTACTAGTGACAATAGCACAGATAGCACTTGCACAAAAAAAACTGATATGTGAATGATGCCTTACTCAAAGTGTTCCATCAAGAAAAATCTTTTTACATTCCAGAATTTGCCAGATGCCAAAATAACGCTAAGTTCGAATCAGATTTACAAAGAAGCTGGTTAAGTTTCCTTTTTGCCCACTTGGTGTTAGAAGGG
Organism: Anomaloglossus baeobatrachus; assembly: GCF_048569485.1. Taxonomy (NCBI): domain Eukaryota; kingdom Metazoa; phylum Chordata; class Amphibia; order Anura; family Aromobatidae; genus Anomaloglossus; species Anomaloglossus baeobatrachus. The sequence continues at coordinate 140,434,742 of NC_134353.1, read as the reverse complement.
CTTCTTTGTATTGGTCATGAGACAAGCAATTCACTCTGATCACTCTATGATACTCACTTAAAACTTATTTTATATCTAGGATGAGTGTACTAGAGACATGGCAAATTTGCATTGTTATCATTGTACAATATATTATGGTTCAATTCTACAATTGGAAGACAATATAAAAATTATTTTTTACTGGATGAGTTGTACTTTTAAATGAAACCATGAATTTTACCATATAGTGTACTGGAAAACAGCAAAAAAAATTCCAAGTGCGGAAAAATTGCAAAAATGTGTCATCACACTATTGTTTTTGGGATATGTTATTCACCGTGTTCAATATATTGTAGAACTGATGTGTGGGTGTGATGGGTCAGGTCGGTGCGAGTTTGTAGACCCCAAACATGTATAAGTTTACTTTTATCTAAGGGTTGAAAAAAAATTCACAAGTTGGTCCAAAAAAGTGGCGCACTTTTTGTGCCATTTTCCAAAACCCGTAGGGTTCTTAATTTTTGGGACCTGGGGATCAGTGATGGCTTATTTTTTGCATCTTGAGCTGACGTTTTTAACGGTACAATTTTTGCATAGATGCTACGTTTTTATCGCCTATTACTGCATTTTGCGCAAAATTAGCGGTGACCAAAAAATGTAATTATGGCATTTGGATTTTTTTTGCCGCTACGCCGTTTATCGATCGGATTAATTGATTTTATATTTTGACAGATCGGGCATTTCTGAACACGGTGATACCAAATATGTGTATATTTTTTAACCCTATTAGTTTTGATGGGGCGAATGGGGGGTGATTTGAACCTTTATGTTTTTTTAAAACTTTTTTTTTTATTTCACTAGTTCCCTTTGGGTTATAAGGATCACCAAGACGTCTGATCGCTTGTGCATTTCTGTAGATCACAGCTGCATTGCTCTGATCTTTAGAAAAGCTGCTTTCCTCTCACACACGGCTCTCTGCCTCTTGATAGCTACAGCAGTCAACACATGACCCTATGCTACCATGGCAACCATCGGCTCCACACGATCACATCATGTGACTTCCAATGGCACCAGGTAAATGAATGCTTATCTTGTCAGATTTTGACAGCGAGATGTAAGGGGTTAACAGGTGTGAGTGGATTGCGGATCCACAAGTGCCTGGGTGGCACACATGTCAGCTATTAAAATAAGCCGGCAGGGATTACAGTGACACAATCCATGACGTAACCAGTATGTCATATGTCGTTAAGAGGTTAAATGTATTTTACTGGGTGTGAGGTAGCGTTGTCGGCTGCGCTGCAGAAGACACGGGATCCAGGCACCAAGATTCACAGCACACAGTTTATTCCAAAGAAAAAGTCCACAATATTACATATGTGCCTTTCCGGCAGAGAACTCAGGGAGATGTGATCACTCCCTCACACCCGGCACACCTGCCCTTGTTCCTGAATCTATTTATCCCTCCCTTCAGCCTGTAGGGAAAACAGCATTAACCCTATAGTGGGTTATCATGGAGTGAGCACAACCGGGGCGAGACATACCGGCCGTCATAGATAACCCCGGTCACAGTCTCACATACCCCCCCCCTCAGTTCAAGCGTGCGGGGTTGAACTCCTGCCATCAAACACGGGCCGCGGGACAAGGCATCGGCGTTGCCCTGCAACCTACCGGCCCGGTGTTCAACCGTAAACCGGAAGTTCTGCAGAGAAAGGAACCACCGGGTAACCCGGGCATTCCGTTCCTTGGCGGACCTCATCCAGACCAGTGGAGAGTGATCCGTCACCAAGCGAAACTGACGTCCCAGCAGGTAATAGCGTAGGGACTCCAAGGCCCACTTGATCGCCAGGCACTCCTTCTCCACTACGCTATAATTCCGCTCGGGAGGGGCGAGCTTCCTACTTAAGAAGGTGACGGGGTGTTCCACCCCCTGAACCACCTGAGACAGCACTGCCCCCAGGCCGACCTCCGAGGCGTCAGTCTGTACTATGAACTCTTTCCGGAAATCAGGGTTTACAAGAACGGGCTGTCCGCACAGGACCCCCTTCAGGGCCCGGAAGGAGTCCTCGGCCTGCGGAGTCCAGTGCACCATGACGGACTTCTTGCCTTTGAGAAGGTCCGTCAAGGGGGCTGATAGTCCCGCAAAATCTTTTACAAACCTCCTGTAGTACCCCACGATACCCAGGAAGGCCCTAACCTGCTTCGTGGTCAGGGGTCTAGGCCACTTCTGGATCGCCTCAACTTTGTTAATTTGGGGCTTAATCACTCCTTGGCCTATTACGTAGCCCAAGTAGCGGGCTTCCGTGAGTCCCAACGCACATTTCTTGGGATTGGCTGTCAATCCGGCTGTTCGAAGCGCGTCCACCACCGCTTGTACCTGTTCCAAGTGGGTCTGCCAATCGGAGCTGTAAATAATGATGTCATCAAGGTACGCTGATGCATACGCCTGGTGGGGTTCCAGCACTAAGTCCATCAACCTCTGGAACGTGGCCGGAGCGCCATGTAACCCAAAAGGCAAGACAACATAGTGGAAGAGACCCTCCGGCGTAACAAAAGCGGTTTTCTCCTTGGCGGACTCAGTTAGTGGCACCTGCCAGTACCCCTTGGTCAGGTCGAGCGTGGTAAAATATCGCGCCTGTCCCAGCCTATCAATCAGCTCATCCACCCGCGGCATGGGGTAGAGATCGAACTTGGATATTTCGTTCAATCTCCTAAAGTCATTGCAGAACCTTAAGGAGCCATCGGGTTTTGGTATTAGGACAATCGGACTAGCCCATTCACTCCGGGATTTTTCGATGACCCCCAGGCGTAACATTGACTTTACTTCCTCTGATATGGCTTGTCGTCGAGCCTCCGGTACCCGGTATGACTTCAGGCGTACCTTCAGGTGGGGCTCGGTGACAATATCATGTCGTATCAGATTGGTCCTACCGGGCAGCTCGGAGAAGACATCGGGGTTCTGCTGAACCAACCGTCTGGCCTCTCGCCTCTGTGTCTTGGTGAGGGCTTCTCCAGTCCTTACTTCCGGTTCGTCCTCTCCGGAGGTCGCTGGAGCCGGATGTGAACGACCCGAAGAGGAGGGAGGTGGGGAAAAAACAGCCATCAGGTTTTCCCGTTCCTGCCAAGGTTTTAATAGGTTGACATGGTATATTTGTTCAGGTTTCCGCCTACCGGGCTGCAATACTTTGTAGTTAACCACCCCGACTCTTTCCTTTATCTCGTAGGTGCCTTGCCACTGAGCCACTATAAAAGAGAAAGTAGCGCCTATGAGAAGTACCCGCAGGTCTAAGATTAAATTTAGAGGAATAAGAGTTTGCTCACCTGGTGAGGTTGTGCGCCCTCGCACAACCCCGGTGTTGGTTGTATAGATCCTCCGATCTAATATGGATTGGGGGTTTGAAGCCTTGGTAGCGATCCTGTTAGATCGTGATCTTTGCTGGAGATGTCCGGATTCAGGACCGCTGGTTCCTCCTGAAATCCCCGGCACTCTGGGTTCTGGAGTGTTACAGCGATCCACCGTTCTCCAGCTGAGGGTTTCACTTCGAAATGGAGTGCCTATGTCTTGCTGCAGCTCTGACCGAATCCCTCAGAAGGGAGTGAGCATATAGTAAGTAATTGGATTATCGGTCTGGCGAGCGCTGACAATGCACAGGTTCCGTTATGATTAAAGTTGTTTTATTGTTAAAATATTTCAGAATGCTCCTGTTATTCAGATAATACAACGCGTTTTAGCAATACATCAATGCTTTCCTCAGGTATAACAGGAGTAATTCTCGAGCAATAAATATATAGGGGTTGCACAGGTGGTGTTCTTGTGGGTGTGCCATTAATTAGAACTTTTGTTTCCTTTATACAAAATATAGTGAGATAAAATTTATTTAGTTTCATAATAAGATAGTTGTTAAAAAGATATTTGTTAAAAATCCTTTTAAGGGTATTAGGTATATAGTATAAATAAAATCTATAGTATATAGTAAAATTTATTATATGATGAAAATTATTTGAATTAAAATTAATAAAATTTTATAATTTTATAAAAATTCGTTTCAGAGTTTTATTTTTCCCTTGTATGTTTCATTAAAATTGTGTTCTCTATGTTTCTACTGTGTTTATTTTTCTACTATATATGTATGTATTATAATATCTTTATAAATGAAATTCCTTTAAGGATTTTTCTTATTTTCTCTTAAAGGGATTTTTTTCTCTTAAAGGGATTTTTTTCCTAAAGGGGATTTTTTACTACAGGAATCAGACATTTAGTAATCTTATCTGGCTACATTGTCCAATGTTAAATTGTGTCCTTCTGGGGCTAGAGTGCCCAGTTTGAAAATCCAAAAACTTTCTATCCTGGTTAATTTCATTATTGCTTCTGGGTCTTTATTATCGACGGAGTCTATAATGATGAGGGTCATCTTTGTGTGATCCCTGTTGTGCTGAATGCTATAATGTTTTGAGATACTGTGTTGCATATAGCCATTTTTAATATTATGCCGATGTTTGTTCAATCTGGAGTGCATCTCTTGTATTGTTCGACCCACATATTGTGTGCCGCATGGGCATTCTAGAAGATAGATTACATATGCAGATTTACAATTAAAGGTATATTTTATTGGGAAGGTTTCCCCTGTAGTTTTGGAGGTAAAAGTTTTAGCTCCTTTTTTCATGACTTGACAGCAAAGGCATTTGGATGCTGTGCAGGGGTAGCATCCCCAGAGGTTCGGATTGTCTGTTTTGATTATTTTTGGTTTTATGGATGTGTTGCTAGGTGCAACCATATTTCCTATACTCCTATTTTTCCTGTATATAATCGTTGGTTTATGAGGTATATGGTCTGTTAGAATAGGGTCATTTTTCAAAATGAACCAATATTTGTTCATTAATTTTTCTATGTGGGTTCTCGGTTGGCAATATGTAGTGATTAAACTCCATTTTAAATATTTGTTTTTTCTTTCTTTTTCCATTGTGTTTTCTTGTTTAGGTTGTAAGCATTTTTCTTGGGTGAGGAGATTTGTCTTTTTATAGGCATCTTGGATAAGTTTTTTTGGGTAGCCTTTTTCTAAAAACCGCTGCTTTAAAGTTTTAGATTCATTTTTGTAGTCTTCATCGGCCGTACAGTTTTTCCTAATTCTCCTGTATTGTCCGTATGGGATGTTGCGTATCCACCTTGGTAGGTGTCCGCTATGAAATTTAAGGTAACTATTGACATCCACCGTCTTGAAGTGTGTGGACGTTGTGATATTACCAGTTCCATTACGGGTGATCTGTAGGTCCAGATATTGGATAGTTTTCTCTGAATAATTAGATGTGAAGGAAAGACCCCAACTGTTTCTGTTTAATTCTTTTATAAATTCTTTTGCTTCTGTTAGTGGACCCCTCCATATTATGAAGAGGTCATCGATAAAGCGACGGTATAAGGCTATATGTTCTCTGTATTTTGACTGTGCGATGGAGACGGATTCAAACGCACCCATGAACAGGTTTGCATCGCTTGGTGCGAATCGCGTGCCCATCGCACAGCCTTTAATTTGTCTGTAATAAGACCCTTCAAATAAAAATACATTGTTCTCCAATATAAATGCTATTGCCGTTGCTATAAATTGTCTTTGAATTGGGGGGATTTCTGTATCTTTTTTCAGAATTTCATCTATGACTTGTAAGCCTTTATCGTGTGCTATGTTATTATATAGAGCGCATACGTCCAATGTAATTAAAATGCTGTCCTTTTGAGGGGGTAAATTTAATAGTTCTTTTATTAGTTGGGTTGAATCTTTTAAGTATGAGTCCAGTTGGACTACATATTCTTGTAAGAATAGATCTACATAATGAGAAAGGTTGCTGGTAATAGAGTTTATTCCTGAAATTATTGGGCGTCCTGGTGGGTTTATTGGGTCCTTATGTATTTTGGGTAGGTAGTAAAAGTATGGTATCATGAAATTTGTAATATTTAGAAATTTTTCTTCTTTTTTATTTAATATTCCTTTCTCTGAGGCCTCCCTAATGATTCTACTATAATTGGTAAAAATCTGGGGCGAGGGATCTTGTTTTATTGGTTCATAGTACTCCCTATCATTCAGCATTTTAATACCTTCGTTAATGTACCATGATCTGTTCATTATCACTACTCCTCCTCCTTTGTCTGCTCTTTTTATAACTATATTCTCATTTTCCCTTAAGGTGACAATGGCTCTTGATTCTCCTGGTGTTAGATTCTTTTTTATTCTTGGATTGATATAGGATCTGATTTCTTTTAATATTATTTGTTGTAATATTAATACTGAAGATCCACAGTTAATTACTAGACATGTGAACCCGAGAAATAAAACTAGTAAATTTTACCCAATCCACCATAAGGGTTCACATGTGGAAACTTTCCAACAAATAATATTAAAAGAAATCAGATCCTATATCAATCCAAGAATAAAAAAGAATCTAACACCAGGAGAATCAAGAGCCATTGTCACCTTAAGGGAAAATGAGAATATAGTTATAAAAAGAGCAGACAAAGGAGGAGTAGTGATAATGAACAGATCATTTCAAAGACAATTTATAGCAACGGCAATAGCATTTATATTGGAGAACAATGTATTTTTATTTGAAGGGTCTTATTACAGACAAATTAAAGGCTGTGCGATGGGCACGCGATTCGCACCAAGCGATGCAAACCTGTTCATGGGTGCGTTTGAATCCGTCTCCATCGCACAGTCAAAATACAGAGAACATATAGCCTTATACCGTCGCTTTATCGATGACCTCTTCATAATATGGAGGGGTCCACTAACAGAAGCAAAAGAATTTATAAAAGAATTAAACAGAAACAGTTGGGGTCTTTCCTTCACATCTAATTATTCAGAGAAAACTATCCAATATCTGGACCTACAGATCACCCGTAATGGAACTGGTAATATCACAACGTCCACACACTTCAAGACGGTGGATGTCAATAGTTACCTTAAATTTCATAGCGGACACCTACCAAGGTGGATACGCAACATCCCATACGGACAATACAGGAGAATTAGGAAAAACTGTACGGCCGATGAAGACTACAAAAATGAATCTAAAACTTTAAAGCAGCGGTTTTTAGAAAAAGGCTACCCAAAAAAACTTATCCAAGATGCCTATAAAAAGACAAATCTCCTCACCCAAGAAAAATGCTTACAACCTAAACAAGAAAACACAATGGAAAAAGAAAGAAAAAACAAATATTTAAAATGGAGTTTAATCACTACATATTGCCAACCGAGAACCCACATAGAAAAATTAATGAACAAATATTGGTTCATTTTGAAAAATGACCCTATTCTAACAGACCATATACCTCATAAACCAACGATTATATACAGGAAAAATAGGAGTATAGGAAATATGGTTGCACCTAGCAACACATCCATAAAACCAAAAATAATCAAAACAGACAATCCGAACCTCTGGGGATGCTACCCCTGCACAGCATCCAAATGCCTTTGCTGTCAAGTCATGAAAAAAGGAGCTAAAACTTTTACCTCCAAAACTACAGGGGAAACCTTCCCAATAAAATATACCTTTAATTGTAAATCTGCATATGTAATCTATCTTCTAGAATGCCCATGCGGCACACAATATGTGGGTCGAACAATACAAGAGATGCACTCCAGATTGAACAAACATCGGCATAATATTAAAAATGGCTATATGCAACACAGTATCTCAAAACATTATAGCATTCAGCACAACAGGGATCACACAAAGATGACCCTCATCATTATAGACTCCGTCGATAACAAAGACCCAGAAGCAATAATGAAATTAACCAGGAGAGAAAGTTTTTGGATTTTCAAACTGGGCACTCTAGCCCCAGAAGGACACAAATTAACATTGGACAATGTAGCCAGATAAGATTACTAAATGTCTGATTCCTGTAGTAAAAAATCCCCTTTAGGAAAAAAATCCCTTTAAGAGAAAAAAAATCCCTTTAAGAGAAAATAAGAAAAATCCTTAAAGGAATTTCATTTATAAAGATATTATAATACATACATATATAGTAGAAAAATAAACACAGTAGAAACATAGAGAACACAATTTTAATGAAACATACAAGGGAAAAATAAAACTCTGAAACGGATTTTTATAAAATTATAAAATTTTATTAATTTTAATTCAAATAATTTTCATCATATAATAAATTTTACTATATACTATAGATTTTATTTATACTATATACCTAATACCCTTAAAAGGATTTTTAACAAATATCTTTTTAACAACTATCTTATTATGAAACTAAATGAATTTTATCTCACTATATTTTGTATAAAGGAAACAAAAGTTCTAATTAATGGCACACCCACAAGAACACCACCTGTGCAACCCCTATATATTTATTGCTCGAGAATTACTCCTGTTATACCTGAGGAAAGCATTGATGTATTGCTGAAACGCGTTGTATTATCTGAATAACAGGAGCATTCTGAAATATTTTAACAATAAAACAACTTTAATCATAACGGAACCTGTGCATTGTCAGCGCTCGCCAGACCGATAATCCAATTACTTACTATATTGCCACTGAGCCAGGAATTTACTCTCTGCCGTGGGAATCAATACCAACACCCGATCCCCGGGATTAAAGGTCCGCACGGTGGCTTGTCTATTGTAGCGGCTGCTTTGCGCAGCCTGAGCCTCCTGTAAATGCTCCTTCACAATTGGCATGACCGCGCTTATGCGGTTCTGCATACCCAAAATGTGTTCAATCACACTTTTATGGGGGGTGGGCTCCTGCTCCCAGGTTTCTTTTGCCAGGTCCAACAATCCCCGGGGATGTCGCCCGTATAACAATTCAAAAGGCGAAAACCCCGTGGATGCCTGTGGCACCTCTCGTATGGCAAACATCAAATAGGGAAGCATCATATCCCAGTCTTTCCCGTCTTTGGAAATCACCCTTTTGAGCATGGTTTTCAGGGTTTTATTGAATCGTTCCACTAAACCATCCGTCTGAGGATGATACACAGACGTACGCAACTGCTTGATCTGGAGTAGCCGGCATAGCTCTTTGGTCACTTTAGACATGAATGGGGTCCCCTGATCCGTAAGGATCTCCTTGGGCAACCCCACCCGGCAGAACACAGCAAACAACTCCCGAGCTATAAGCTTGGCTGCAGTATGTCTGAGAGGTATCGCCTCTGGATACCGGGTGGCATAGTCAACGATCACTAGGATATGCTGGTGCCCTCGAGCAGACTTTACGAGGGGCCCCACCAGATCCATCCCTATCCGTTCAAAAGGGACTTCTATAATGGGTAACGGTACCAACGGACTGCGAAAGTGGGTCAGGGGTGCGGTAAGCTGACACTCCGGGCAGGTTTCGCAGAACCGTTTTACCTCCCCAAAGACCCCGGGCCAATAGAACCTTTGCAATATTCGCTCCTGCGTTTTCTTGACCCCTAGGTGACCACTCATCAGGTGTTTATGAGCCAAGTCGAGGACCCGCCGGCGATACGGCTGGGGCACCACCAACTGCTCTACCCCTACGCCCCGTATTTCATCTACCCGGTAGAGTAAATCCTGCTTAAGAGCGAAATGGGGGTATCTTACCTGGGCACCAGGCAGCTGTGCCACCCCGTCAACTACTGTCACCCGACTCCGGGCATGTATTAATGTAGGGTCCTGGAGTTGGGCTGTCCCAAACGTATCCGGGGACGCCTCCAACTCCGGGATGGGCTCGACCGTCTCAGCCTCTCCTGCCAATACCTCTAGGGGCGACCTATCAGGTTCACATCCTGTCCCTATCATGGGGACCCCTACGGCAGGCGTCCCGGATTCAGGATTGTAGGGCTCAGGTCCCGGACTGACCAATATCTGAGGGGACTTAGGAGGTCCCTTCCATAAAGTCCAAAAATAGGGCAGATCCCTTCCTAGGATCACATCATAGGGAAGAGTATTAATAAGTCCCACCTCATGTTGCACCTGACCGCAAGGTGCTGTGATGGTGACTATCCCCGTGGGATAGTCTCGGCGGTCCCCATGTATGCAAACCACCCCCACAGTATGTCCGGTGGCCTTTACTTTAGCCCTTAGGGTTGATCGCACAAGGGTCACTAAGCTTCCGGAATCCAACAAGCCTGTAACCGGACATCCATTCACCTGAATTTGGCACAAGTGGGGCTCAGTCTCTGGGTAGACCAGGTCAGCGGTACACACCACCTGAGCATACATTGAACCCCGCCGGGTAACCCCACAATCCATGGGCTCCGGGGTGAGTGGACACTGGGCTTCCATATGTCCCACCCGCTGGCACCGCCAACATCTAATAGGGAAGGACACCCCCTTGACGAGTTGTCGTTTAGGGTACATAATTTTCCGGACCTCAGGGACGGAGGGTGCGGTTTCAGACGGGACGGTAGCGGACTCCCGCACCGGTGTCAGCGGTGGGTCCTTGGCCCTAGGCTTGGAGGGGCCGGACCGACGGGCGGTACGCAAAGTCTCAGTGTCCCGTATCAAGTCCTGCGTAGCCACATGCCGCTCTACCAGGGACACTAATTGGTCCAGGGTACTCGGGTCACCCTGTCCGACCCACCGTTGAACGGTGACGGGTAAAGTGCGCACAAAACGATCCACTACTACCCTTTCCACCATTTGCGCCGGGCTCAGAGTGTCAGGCTGCAACCACTTTTTTACAAGATGCAACAAGTCATAGGCCTGGGAGCGTACGGGTTTGGCTTCCTCATAGAACCACTGATTTACCCGCTGAGCCCGTACACAGGTATTCACCCCCAACCGAGCCAGTATTTCGGCTTTCAGGGTCACATAGTCAATGGCGTCCTCGGTACAGAGGTCCAGGTACGCTTTTTGGGGTTCCCCCGTCAGATAGGGCGACAATACCTCAGCCCACTGCGGGGTCGGCAGCTTTTCCCGCTCGGCCACCCGCTCAAACACCGCCAGGAACGCTTCCACATCATCACCCGGGGTCATCTTTTGCAACGCTTGTCTCACCGCTTTCCGGACGCTGCCGTCGTCATCCGGTCCCGGGGTTGTTGCTGCCGGTCTGGCACGGATCAACTTGGCCAGGAGAACCATCTGTTCTTGGTGCCTTTTTTCCTGCAATTGCAAGGCTTGCTGCTGACGTGCATTGGCCTGCTCCATCTGTTCTTGGTGCACTTGCAAGGATTGCTGCTGACGTGCATTGGCCTGATCCATCTGTTCTTGGAATTTTTTTTCCTGCATTTGCAAGGATTGGAGCAGGTGTGCATTGGTCTGTTGCTGCTGTGCATTAGCCTGAGCCAAATGCTTTAGTATGTACTCCATGGCGTCGCCGGGTTTGGGCTGTAGTATAGCCGCTCGAATCCAGGACATGCGCAGCTGGGTCACCAGGGATGGATGCTACACCTCACCGGCTGTCATGCCCGCCGATTCTCCACCATATGTGAGGCAGAAGACACGGGATCCAGGCACCAAGATTCACAGCACACGGTTTATTCCAAAGAAAAAGTCCACAATATTACATATGTGCCTTTCCGGCAGAGAACTCAGGGAGATGTGATCACTCCCTCACACCCGGCACACCTGCCCTTGTTCCTGAATCTATTTATCCCTCCCTTCAGCCTGTAGGGAAAACAGCATTAACCCTATAGTGGGTTATCATGGAGTGAGCACAACCGGGGCGAGACATACCGGCCGTCATAGATAACCCCGGTCACAGTCTCACATGGGATATAATGTGATATACCAACACTAAGTAGCAAAGGTTTGTGAAGTTTAAAGAAAATGATACATGGTTTTCTAAATATTTAAAAATAGTACTCTGAATATTGTGATGTACATTTGTACATCCCCCTGTGTTAATACTGTACTTTATAGGAACACCATTTGCTGCAATTACCTCTGCAAGTACAGTATTTTTCTGACTATAACATCTTGCTAAAATGTATGTGCGTTTTATAGTCTACCGTCAGTAAGGTCAGTAGTGCCAGACCTCCCTGACTGATTCCTTAAAGGGAACCTGTCACCAGATGTTTCCCTATGCAACTACCACCTTCTGCAGCTCCTCGGCTGCATTCTATGAAGGTGTGCCTTGTATCTGGCCCCCTTTTCAGACCGCAAAAATAACTTTATAAATATTACCTTTTCGTATGTAAATTCTTTAGTAGGGCCTAAAGGGTGGGCTCTCTTTCTCCTTTGTTCCCCCCTCCTGCCGCTGTACGCCGTCCCCTGTGTTGATTTGAATTGATGACGACAGTCCCATCATCCTCCACGCTGTGCCGAGGTCTCGCGCATGCACACAGATACAAGGCACACCTTCATAGAATGCATCCGAGGAGCTGCAGAAGGTGGTAGTTTTAGTTGCATAGGGAAACATCGGTGACAGGTTCCCTTTAAATCATAGAAGCACAGCACTTAGTTATCTCAGCAATAGGGTAGAGCATTCCTAAGTGGCTGTATAGTTATGTCTCGATTTCGATCTGTGTAATTAATGTTGAGCAGGAGAGACTGAACTGAGCTTGCTAGGGTTAATAGAATGCAGTGTCAGGCTGGGGTGAAAAGGGCACACCAGTAACATGGAGTTTGGGGTCAAAGTTCAACTACATACATATATTACATTATCTGCATTCACAAGTTTACCATATAATAAACTGGGTAGTTTGATAAATAAATGATAAGATGCTGCCATTATCGGCACACAACACATCAAGTGTATTGTGGCAACCACTACTTATATAAGGTGGTGGGTGACCAACTCCTGTACAGGGACCCACTGGGGAATTTGTGCGCATGCGCAGTAGCGCAATGGAGGCCTCTGTGAGAATGATTTAGGACGTGTCATCCACATGGAACAAGAAATGGGGATGGCAATCGCAAGAAAGTAGGAGGCTCCGGACCGAGACCAGTGACTCCTATCGGGCAGGACCACCCTGCAGGTGAGTATAATAAAAAATGTTTGTTACGTTATACAGAGCAGCCTATGCTCCTATATACAGTATTCTAGAATTCTGTATATAAGGGCTCGCTGGTGGTGGCTGCAGTTTATAAAATAGGGAAAATATGGTGTCCCCTATAAGTGACATAAATGAAAGACATTACACATATAAGACACTAGGCATGTAGTTTATTCCACAATAAATGTGCTCTTTATGAACTCTGGCACAAGACAACTTGTATTGAAGCCTTGTTACGTCACTGTTGGGAACAGTATATCCTACCCTTTATTTTTTGGTAGAACCCTCCTAATATACTTCTACCACTTTAGAATAATGAATTCCCCCCTCTTCTACTGAAGACCACCAAGTAAGGAGCACAACTGAACCCAACCAGCATTACCCACACATTACCCCCTCCACATTTTTAGATTTCCAGGGTAGTTTTAATATTAATATTTGTTTCCTATGTTCTGTTGTCCAAACCTGGGTGCGTCTTATAGTAAGGTGTGTCTTATAGTCTGAAAAATATGGTAGTAGCTATGTCCCCTACACAGCTTTTTGCAAACTGCAAATGGAACTTATTGCGAAAAGAATTGAGTTTTTAGCTAAAAATATATATATTTTTTTAAACATATGTAAAAAAAAAAAATCATGTTTCTCTCAATGTATTATGCATTAATTAATTAAAAATGTGGAAAGTTCACGGGGTATGAATATTTTTTCAAGGCACTGTATGTATTTAATGTAAAATTATAAACAAGAGGTACAAGCTGAAATATAGTTATGAAAATCAATGATGAATCTAATAAGCTAGCATCAGTAACATCCTCAATTATTATTTTTGCAATTGAACCCTTAAAGGGCGGTCTTATCACAGATACTCCCTTTAGTCACTATAGTGGAAAAATTGATTTCCATAGTTCTCAAACTTTAAGACACCTGAGAAACAGCTGATTTTTCTGCTGGAAGTTGCGTATGATCATTTTGCGTGAAGGGGGGATGTAGTATTACAGGGTACTGCCCAAATCGGCCTATCAGGAAAAACTGCTTACTAAGACTTATAGAGAAGGATAAATAATAGCGTCTATGAACAAGGATTGCCATAATACTTTTTCTTAGATAAACTTCAGCAAAATATTTCCACAAATATTTTCACTTTAATTATCATTACTATAGATGAGCGATCCCAAACTTTAAAGTTTGGTGTTCGTAGCAAACATGGACTTTACAGAAAAATCTGTGTCCAAGTTCAGAGTTCGGGTGCTGCTCTAAGCTAACCACCAGAGCAAGCATCGCTGTGCTCAGGTACGCTCAGTTCTCAGAGCAAGCATCGCTGTGCTCGGGTACACTCAGTGCTTAGAGCAAGCATCGCTGTGCTCAGGTACGCTCAGTTCTCAGAGCAAGCATCGCTGTGCTCAGGTACGCTCAGTTCTCAGAGCAAGCATTGCTGTGCTCGGGTACACTCAGTGCTCAGAGCAAGCATCGCTGTGCTCAGGTACGCTCAGTTCTCAGAGCAAGCATCGCTGTGCTCGGGTACACTCAGTGCTTAGAGCAAGCATTGCTGTGCTCGGGTATGCTCAGTTCTCAGAGCAAGCATCGCTGTGCTCGGGTACGCTCAGTGCTCAGAGCAAGCATCGCTGTGCTTGGGTATGCTCAGTGCTCAGAGCAAGCATCGCTGTGCTCGGGTACGCTCAGTGCAAGCATCGCTGTGCTCGGGTATGCTCAGTGCAAGCATCGCTGTGCTCGGATACGCTCAGTGCAAGCATCGCTGTGCTCGGGTACGCTCAGTGCTCGGCTTACAGTGTTTGAATGGCTCGCACTAGGGGGTAACAACAGCGTTATTAGATGTAGTGTGTACATAAAAAAATGGAAAAGCTAGGCCCCCTTTCCCCTGAAAGTGCTATGTTTATGGCTCGGTGTATGTGGTCGGAGAGCCAAGCTGCCCAATCGGTGACTTCCAATGGGGTTCAGGTAAAGTCCAGGTCCAGAGCAGAACTTTATCTAAAGTCCAGCTAAACCCACAGAACCCGAACGTCAATGGGTCCGCTCATCTCAAATCAGTCCCTATTTTAGAAATGAAGTATCTGGACACGTTGTATATAGTTTTGCGGCATCAATGTAGTTTATATTGTGGCTTAGAAAGCCAGTTAATAAATTGCCTGTGAATAATGTTCTTGGTGCTAGAATATTAAAGGGTTTTCTTGCCCATGGACACCTGTCCATAGGATAGTTATATATTGTATGATCATTGGGGTCCCCACTAGTAGGACCCTCATAGACCACTAAAATGAAGGTTTTGTTGCTTATCACTGCACAATATTGAATGGTTCCCAATTACAATGGTATTGTAATTGTTCCCCATGATTCTCCTCTTCACTGGTCATACAGTGAGAATAAAGGTGGTATCTAGACCCTTGTTCTAGTGATGGGTTGGGGTCTTAGTAGATCAGACAATAATCGCCTATCCTGGGATTGGTAACAAATGTCCATTGTGAGATTACCTCTGTAAGTCAATTAAAGGTGTACTTGCATAAGGTTACATCTTTTTTTAGACTGATGTAAAATTGTGATGGGGCTGTCATCTGAAATGAGCTGAAGAGAGCTGGCTGTTGGTTTAGTAAGTTTTTCTTGTCTCTCTATTTCTTCCAATATATACAACACACTTCAGGAATCCGATCGCCTCATGCTCAGCTTGTAATGTGATGAGGAACCTCACTCTAAATTGCCATCTTCCTTAAAAGCCCCAAGAATGTTTCCTTTTCACATTCCTCAAAGCGTCATTATCCATCAGTCCCAAACAAATGATCCTTTTCTTTTTCTTTTTCAGAGTTCATTTACAACATTTTTGGATTTGTCAGCTTCCATGTCTGGTTCTTTGCTGCGAGTCATTCAGCTCCTGATAGCTGTCTCACCCTTGGCTCTTTAAGCGTCTTGTATTACAGACACCAGGGACAGTATTCGGTCACTGTTGGGTGACTTAGATGTAGCTAATTTAGTTTCATTCAGACATGGCCATTGTTGTTTTTACATACATCTCTTTCATGCATTTTCTCTTCAAAGGAGCTGATATAAATAACAAGGTGAGACTAAACTTGGAAGCCATGCCAACGCTGGTTGATTGTTTAACATCCACATCAGTGTAAACTGAAGATCCATAGGTTACAAGCCTCGGCCTAGAATCTAGGATTTCTTTTCATGTTGCCCATCTAGAGCAGATCTGCATACTTAAAGGGGTATTCCCATCTCCAAGAAGCGATCCTAATATGTAGTAGGTGTAATTATAATTATATTAGCAAATACCTCCAATTAGAAACATAGTATAGTTCTTCTGATATAGCCATGTATTTTACCTCATGTGCATGGCATTGCAGCATAGTTATCTATGGTTACGACCACGAGCAACTAACTAATTGTCACTATATGAGTGGACATAACCATGGACACCTAAGCCTAAGGCATTAAAGTGTCAACAGAAGCCATCAGGTGTTTGCACAACATTGGGCTTTAGGCCAGAGGTCTAGCTACAGGTGTGCCATGGACCTTCCGTCAAAGCTATCATGGTGCAGAGTGTAGACTGGAATAGAAGTAGATCCTGTTCAGTGATGAGTTCGGACACAATGATAGCCGAGGATTGGTCTGTAGACCACATGGGCAACACCAAGAAAAGCCAATAATGAGGGAATGTCACTCCAATCCTACTCCCCGGATTATGGTGTGGAATAGCATACTGTAAGGTAGCAGAACCCCTCCAGTCTTCATTCCAGAGACACTAACAGCTTTGCTTTAAATTGATTTGGTCATGGAACCAGTAGTACAGCCATTTCTCCAAAGTCTCCCAGTAGCCATTTTTTCAACAGGTCAAAGGCAGGCCAAATGTTGCTACAGCCACTGTGAGCAGCCAGTGTTGGCAAAAGGTGCTACAATGGCCAGCTGACTCTCCAGACTTGTCTCCCATAAAGCACATCTGGGATGTCTTTGGTGGGCAATTACAATGGGATCTTAGGCGGGTTTTACACGTTGCAACATCGTTAGCAATTGCTAGCGATGTCCAGCGCGATAGCACCCGCCCCCGTCGCACATGCGATATGTGGTGATTGCTGCCGTAGCGCACATAATCGCTACGGCAGGTTAACACGCCCATACCTGCTCGGCGACGTCGCTGTGACTGCCGAACAATCCCTCCTTCAAGGGGGAGGTGCGTTCGGCGTCACAGCGACGTCACCGCGACGTCACTAATCGGCCGGCCAATAGAAGCGGAGCGGCGGAGATGAGCGGGACATAACCCCGCCCACCTTCTCCCGTCTGCATTGCCGTTGGGACGCAGGTAAGATGATGTTTGTCGCTCCTGCGGGTTTACATACAGCGATGTGTGGAGCTGCAGGAACAACAAACAACGTCGAACCGACATTATGGAAATGAACGACGTTACACAGATCAGCGATATTGTACGCTTCTGTGCTTGTTCATCGTCGCACCTAGGATTTACACGTTGCGATGTCGCTACCGGCGCCCGATGGGTGTCACTAACGACATGATCCCGACAATATATCGGTAGCGATGTCGCAACGTGTAATGCCCCCCTTAATGGTTTTCTGGTTTTCTCATGTGCATTCAGCATGGCAGAACATTCCTCAGAAAAACCAGCGGCCAAGGTTCACATTGGTAACAAAAGAGGGAGGTGGAAGGTCCTTAAAAAAAGATTACAACAAACTAGGAAACAGAACCTCCAAGGTGTTGTTTTCAGAAACAATAATGGTGACACGAGAATCAATAGATAGACTACCGGAGCTTAGGGAGATCATAAGTGGCTAAGAAATTGGTACAGGAAGGAAGGGTTTTGTTTTCATGGAAAACTGAGCCGAATTCTCGATCGGCTACAGGCTTTACGGTATGGGAGGGTGCAGCTGTGTTGGGAAAATGTAGTAAGACGGATGGAGGTTTATTTACACTAGAATCGAGGGGGGGAGTGGTGTGAATTTGTTTTCCAGTTCGGAGCTCCCTCTTGTGGTCAGTGCTGGCAGTGCAGTTGATGTGTGGAATGGAAACGACACACCTGCAGAGGACTGGCAATCAGGGTCTGACTCGGCTATTTAACTTAGTAGCTTTCTCTTGTTACTTGCCGGTGGTCAATTGCTCCTGTGTGACCAGGACATTTTGCAACCAGCTCTGCTCACTTCCAGAACTTCCCTCAGATAAGTGGTCTTGTACCTCTGTTATTTGTTTACCACCTTTTGTTGTTGTTCTGCTTTGATACTATGCCTGATTCTTAATTTGTCTGTGTGGAGTTGTGGTGGAATGGATCACTCCCTGCTGGGAGTGTCTGTATACTTAGCTCCATGATTCTGCATGATTTGTGTTTAGTCATGCTTGGTATTTTTCAGTCCCTCATCTGTATTAGTGTTTTTTGGATCCCAGTAACATCTGAGTGCTGGTACAGTGGGGGAGAGGTTTAGTAACCTCAGGATTTTTTCATATCAGTAGTGCTGGTATTTAATAGGGTTTTTACGGCTGCAGACAGTTGCTCTTTCCTATCCTTTTCTATATAGTTTGGGCCTCACCTTTGCTGAAATCTGTCCTTTCTGGCTTTGTATTGTGTTTTTCTATATCACCGTAGCCTTTACATGTGGGAGGCTATCTACAGTAAGTGCAAATCTGGATATTGGTAACACAGATGTCATTTATTTGGCCTTTGGAAAGGCAATTGATACTGTACCACATAACAGTTTTGTAATAAAGCTTCAGAAGAAAGGGCTTGGAGAAGCCATACTCAGATGGGTAAGGAATTGGCTATAAGATAGGAAACAAAGAGTAGTCAAATATGGTACATTCTCTAAATGGTATATACTCAGCAGTGAGGACTGCAGGGAAAGTATCAGTCTTTGCTGACAACACCAAACTATGTAAAAACTGACCTTGACTATAAAATATTACAAAACGATCTGGATAAGATGTCTAAATGGCCAAACTCTTGGCAAATTAGGTTTAACGTTGATAAATTTAGAGTAATGAACTTAGGCCAGAGTAATCCTGTTGCTGCATATATAGTAAATGGAAGTAAACTCGGGACTACAGAACAGAAGAAGGACTTCGGTATTCTAGTTACATGTAAGCCGAGTAGCAGTACTCAATGTCAGCCAGCAGCTGCTAAAGCAAACAAGATTTTAGGGTGTATAAGAAGAGAGATTAGATCCCGCAATTCCAACGTATTGCTACTGCTCTATAAATCACTTGTAAGGCCACATCTAGAATATGGGATCCGGTTTTGAGCTCCACATTTTAAAAACAATATTCAGAAGTTAGCGTCAATTCAAAGACAGCAACTAGATTATTACAAGGGATGAAAGGCCTCCCATATGATGAGAGGTTTGAAAAGTTTTGCTTGTTTAGCTTAAAAAAACAAAGCGTTTCAGCGGAGATCTCATTTATATGTATGAATATATGTGTGATCACTACTATGGACTGGCAGATATCTTATTCCTTCCAAAGACAATACTAAAGTTTAGGGGGTGTTCATTAGGGGTAGAAGAAAGAAGATTCCGTCAGATAAATAGGAAAGGGTTCTTTACAGTTAGAGCAGTCAGACTGTGAAATGCCCTACCACAAGAGGTAATAATGGCAGATCGCATAACATTGTGGGTTCTAAAAAATTTGGTGACAAAAAATGTATAATTGGTAGAAAAAAGTTGAACTAGATGGACCTCGGCCTTTTTTCAACCTATGTAACTGTAACTATGTAACCATTAATAACGTCACTGGTAGCAGCCAAGGCGTAAGCGAGCATGGGTATTTCTGCTCGTGGTATTCATTCATACTGATTAAATGATGATTTAAACATTTTATTTCCAATTCCATAGTTCCTGTAATTTCTATAATTCCATGACTGTTCCTTCTTGGCATTGCAATTTCAAAGTTGCGTAGTCTATGAAGGTATCTGTAAGGTTTGTGTCATGGTGGCATTATTGTACAAAACATAATAGGACAAACACTGCATCATTTTGTCCACAGGAGATGTGAACATAGCTTTATTTACGCTATGAGTTTTAAAGAAAAAGTGCTGGCATGCTTTTATATACAGTTAGGTCCAGAAATATTTGGACAGTGACAATTTTGGCGAGTTGGGCTCTGCATGCCACCACATTGAATTTGAAATGAAATCTCTACAACAGAATTCAAGTGCAGATTGTAACGTTTAATTTGAAGGTTTGAACAAAAATATCTGATAGAAATTGTAGGAATTGTACACATTTCTTTACAAACACTCCACATTTTAGGAGGTCAAAAGTAATTGGAGAAATAAACCAAACCCAAACAAAATATTTTTATTTTCAATATTTTGTTGCGAATCCTTTGGAGGCAATCACTGCCTTAAGACTGGAACCAATGGACATCACCAAACGCTGGGTTTCCTCCTTCTTAATGCTTTGCCAGGCCTTTACAGCCGCAACCTTCAGGTCTTGCTTGTTTGTGGGTCTTTCTGTCTTAAGTCTGGATTTGAGCAAGTGAAATGCATGCTCAATTGGGTTAAGATCTGGCGATTGATTTGGCCATTGCAGAATGTTCCACTTTTTTGCACTCATGAACTCCTGGGTAGCTTTGGCTGTATGCTTGGGGTCATTGACCATCTGTACTATGAAGCGCCATCCGATCAACTTTGCAGCATTTGGCTGAATCTGGGCTGAAAGTATATCCCGGTACACTTCAGAATTCATCCGGCTACTCTTGTCTGCTGTTATGTCATCAATAAACACAAGTGACCCAGTGCCATTGAAAGCCATGCATGCCCATGCCATCACGTTGCCTCCACCATGTTTTACAGAGGATGTGGTGTGCCTTGGATCATGTGCCGTTCCCTTTCTTCTCCAAACTTTTTTCTTCCCATCATTCTGGTACAGGTTGATCTTTGTCTCATCTGTCCATAGAATATTTTTCCAGAACTGAGCTGGCTTCATGAGGTGTTTTTCAGCAAATTTACTTCTGGCCTGTCTATTTTTGGAATAGATGAATGGTTTGTATCTAGATGTGAACCCTTTGTATTTACTTTCATGGAGTCTTCTCTTTACTGTTGACTTAGAGACAGATACACCTACTTCACTGAGAGTGTTCTGGACTTCAGTTGATGTTGTGAACGGGTTCTTCTTCACCAAAGAAAGTATGCGGCGATCATCCACCACTGTTGTCATCCGTGGACGCCCAGGCCTTTTTGAGTTCCCAAGCTCACCAGTCAATTCCTTTTTTCTCAGAATGTACCCGACTGTTGATTTTGCTACTCCAAGCATGTCTGCTATCTCTCTGATGGATTTTTTATTTTTTTTCAGCCTCAGGATGTTCTGCTTCACCTCAATTGAGAGTTCCTTAGACCGCATGTTGTCTGGTCACAGCAACAGCTTCCAAATGCAAAACCACACACCTGTAATCAACCCCAGACCTTTTAACTACTTCATTGATTACAGGTTAGCGAGGGAGATGCCTTCAGAGTTAATTGCAGCCCTTAGAGTCCCTTATCCAATTACTTTTGGTCCCTTGAAAAAGAGGGGGCTATGCATTACAGAGCTATGATTCCTAAACCCTTTCTCCGATTTGGATGTGAAAACTCTCATATTGCAGCTGGGAGTGTGCACTTTCAGCCCATATTATATATATATAATTGTATTTCTGAACATGTTTTTGTAAACAGCTAAAATAATAAAACTTGTGTCACTGTCCAAATATTTCTGGCCCTGACTGTATGATGGTAGTGATATGGGTCAGTAGACGCTTGTCCATGAAACAAATACAGTACCTTTTGAAATGAAATCTGTTATGCCGGTCATGATAAATCTAGCTTAGCCAGGATGAATGCTCCAGGCCATACTTCCAACCTGATTTGCATATCGCTTCTCCGATAGACTTCTCATGACTGGCACATGGGATCTCTACCCACTTTTAAGTGAAGTTGTCCCTACATGCAGCTCATTTCATCAGGTTTAACATTAGTAAATCTCTGCAATCAGCTTTTCTCAATGGGGGAAACTAATGCTGGTAATACAGTTTGTATCGTTGTTTACTTTGAGCCCTATCGAAACCTGAAATAGATTTAGCAATCGTAAAAAAAAACCTGGAATATTTTTGTTATTTTTCGCTTAAAAGTAAGAGGCAAACAGGCTTAAGAAAGAACCATGTGAGGCTATGTATACTCTATGTGCAATTATCCAGACTACCGTGAAACATGACAGCTGGATTATTTATTACGGGACGAGTTTGTAAACTTTCCTGGCTTCTGCAAATCAACATACTTTTGTGTGGGAAAAATGCCAATATTAATCTGTTAACTATTCAAGAATTTCCATGCAGTCATGGCATTACAAATACACCAAGCTCAATCCTGTGCACACACTCCACACTTAAAGAGGTGGGCAAAAGGCCAAAGTAATTTTTCATCTAAATCCCTATATATTTAGTGCCATAATCTAAACTAATTTCTAATATACGTGCATTAAAAATTCCTTATCCTTCCCTAACTACATTATCTAACTGCTACCGTTTTTTTTCTCCCTATTTCCTCTCTGATGATGCTTTGTTTGAGAATTCGAGTGCATGGTGGGATACTCAAACAAAGCATCATCAGAGCAGGGGCAGAGGCTACGGTCACTGCCGTATACTTTACTTCCTGCCAGAGACAAAGCATCATCAATAATACTCATTTCAGGGGCTGGCCTAGACTCTGCGTGCTGGGCACCGTGCGATGTACACAAAGACAGTGCGATATCTATTGACGGCTCAGATCAGCAGTGGCTGATATTTTGGTGCAGAGAGCTGTTCTCTGCTTCACAATACATTTCAATTGAATGTGCGTCCTAGGACGAACATTCAGCTGAAACGAAGTGCTGGTGTCGGCAGCCCCGTGGATCAGGCAGTGATGCAGCCTCAGGGGCCACACGAAAACCGCATGCCATGTGTTTGAAACCCCTGCAGTAGACGATTGGCCAAAACATTTGTCTTAAGGCCCCGTTACAAGCAACAACGTAACCAATGATATATCGCCGGGGTCACGGATTCCGTGACGCACATCCGGCATCGTTAGCGACGTCGTTGCGTGTGACAGCAAGGAACGACCGTTAAAGATGGAAAATAGTCACCTTATCGGCTATCGTTGAGACGTCGTTCCTTTTCAAAAAATCGTTGATTGTTGATCTCGCAGGTTGTTCGTTGTTCCCGCGGCAGCACACATCGCTATGTGTTACAGCTCGGGAACGACGAACTTCAGCTTACCTGCGGCCGCCGGCAATGAGGAAGGAAGGAGGTGGGCGGGATATTACATCCCGCTTATCTCCGCCCCTCCGCTTCTATTGGGCGGCCGCTTAGTGACGCCGCTGTGACGCCGAACAAACCACCCCCTTAGAAAGGAGGCGATTCGCCGGACACAGCAAAGTTGCTAGGCAGGTAAGTACGTGTAACGGCTCCAAACGGTTGTGTGCGCCACGGGCAGCGATTTGCCCGTGTCGCACAAACGACGGGGGCGAGTTTTTTCGCTAGCGATATTGCGTGTAACACCCCCTTTAACATGTATGGTGGTCTTACCTCGAAGATGTCCAAGATGCATGCTAGACATGGTACCTGTTTGTGCTATTATAGTCATAGTATATTCTCCCTGTTACCATTCAGTGAATATCCCACATAACTCAAATATCTATGTTTTTAGGACAATTGTGAATGTCAAATGCAAAAGATGGAGGGAGAAAATATAACTGCAAATATGGCTAAATGTTCACAATTTAAGTAATGTTGGACAATGCCAGACATGCAAACTGTTAATTTCAAATGTAACTAATAGGAAATATTAATCATATCTAGCTGGGATCTTACGCCCATAGTCATGAGGACAAATTTTTAAAGTCAGACATATGTCACTTTATGATATTATAACTCTAGAATGCTTCATCACATCCCAGCGATTTTGAGACTGTTTTCTTTGTAATACATTGTACTGTTAATACGTTGTATTGTTAATGGTAAATGTAAGTAAATATGTTTTGCATTTAATTATGAAAATATCGGAAGTTAGAAAAATATTTTTACCACCTAAATGTTGCTAATTTCTGAACAGGCCACTAAAGTCACCAGACTACGAGGCCATAATTTAGACTTGAATTGCTATGGCAACCATCAGTAACACACAATCATCATCTCCGAATGAAAATTGGGTTAACGAGGGAGCCCGCTCACACTCTATTATATTAACCATCTAGATGAGGAACTCACTAATTACAGCAGCATCTAAGGGGTTAATTGGCCATGGTCAGTGACAACACCCATTGTGACTGATGCAGCAGCGTGTCAGCCATAGTGGACAGTCGACAGCTGCTGCATTTTCACCCATTTGGGAACGCTATTCTTTTATAAGTCAGGCCAGTAAAAAGATGTATTGCTGGTGCTTAAGGGGTCCCTCTGTATGGTAGTAAGTACCTATTGTTTAATTTTTTTTTTTCCAAGTTAACTACCCTATTTTCCGGCGTATACGACGACTTTTTAACTCCTGAAAAAATTCTCAAAAGTCGGGGGTCGTCTTAAACGGCGGGTGTCATCACTTTACACACAATAAAAGATATTCTCACCTCTCCTCCGTTCCCGCAGTGCCTCCAGCTGTTTCTTGCAGTCCGCAGGCACACAGACCACTCTGTGATAGCATCCGTGCACGGAGCGGCCGCTGTAGGATGTCGTCTTGGCTGTACTACAGATCAATGCTTTACAGCGCCACAAAGCATTAAACTGCAGTAAAGTGCTGATAGTAGCAGCAGCCCTGTGTATTGGATGCACTTTACTGCAGTTGAATGCTTTGTGGCGCTGTAAAGCATTCAACTGTAGTAAAGCCATGACGACAACCTGCAGCGGCGGCTCCATTCACGCTATCATGGAAGAGTCTGTATGCCTGTGGACTGCAAGAAACAGCTGGAGGCATCACGGACATGGAGGAGAGATGAAAATATCTTTTATTGTGTGTAAAGAACGGCAGATAGGGGACAGAAGGGAACCAGCAGGAGGGCATTATTAAACAATGGACTCATTACTCCATGGGACATTACAGCAGGGCACATTACTATACAATGGGGACATTACAGCAGGAGGGCATTATTAAACAATGGGTTCATTACGGCACGGGACAGTACAGCAGGGGATTTCACTAAACAATGGGGACATTACTGGGGTCGGCTTACATTCGAGTATATACGATATATCCCAAACTCTATATTTTAACTGGAAAAGTTGGGGGTTGTCTTATACGCCTAGTCGTCTTATATGCCGGAAAATACGGTACACTGGCTATTACTAATCTCCTGACTCAGCCTGAAGCTCAGTTCCTCCATTATACTATATAAACTGCAGCTCTGCCTGTTAAGATTGACCACTATATGTGATCACAAGCTCTACACAACCAGGATGTGCCTACAGGAAGGGAATCAATACTGAAGAAAAGACTACCTGCTGCTACAAATGTGCCTCATGGGAAGCTGCTTTCAAATGATGGACCTAAAGCAGCACCAAATGTGAAATAAATGTAATTAATTAGCCGACGTGTTAAGAGAATAACAACAATATTCAGATCGAGCATTCTAATACCAAGAATTGGGCTCTGAACAATACTAAACGTATGTCTACATGTCTATATCAGCAAAACCGTGCTCCCCTTAAAAAGAGGTAATACGTTTGAGTCTTCAGGGTGAAGTTTCTACATAATACCCGGTAATTATCAGCCAAACAAAGAAGTTATTTTCATAGCTGGTGACATGTTCAATTTTAATAGACGTCACAGTATTATATATCTTCACATAACCTTATATTTACTAAAATGGAGAATTCTCTGATCTTTTTCAGAAAGCCACATTTCTTTTGATGTCGGTGTAAGGCAAGTTCTACACTTTGATTACAGACAATCTGTTTGAAATACAGTTAAAAAACAAATTATCCATTGGAAAAAAGGAAGCTAATAAAGAATGGCCAGTTTCCAGGTATGGCAAGTAAACATTAATCTGTCCAGCCCCATCGGAACAAGTGTGAATAACAAAGAGACGAATGCCTATCCTTCTGCAGCAGGATGCCCTTTAATGTTCCTCCACTTACCTGTAATTAGCTCTCTTCACATCTGGACAATTTAATCTAGTTACTTACTGAAGACATATTTTATTTTCGTTTGATAGCAGAACTTGTGATGTGGTTACGTTTAAAGCAAGGGAACAACTTTGATACTGAACAAGCTGTTGAAAAGCTGAAGCAAGAGTTGGCATTGATGGGGCAGGTGTAATCTTCTAATGTAGATTTAGGCAACAAGATACATCTGTGTATATATTAATATATCTACATGCTATATTCAAAATCCACAATCTGGTGTGGAAAGTGTGCAACTTACCACCAAGAACTCCTCTCTGTCCACCATCTGATTCCCGTCTGTATCAAACATATTGAAGGCAATCTTGAATCCAGCATGAGGTTCTGGAGAAAGGTTTAAACAGGTTTGTCAAAAAGTAATATGATATATGTATTTCCCCTTTGTATACAGTTCCAAAATTCAAAAGGTTATCTGGGACTATTTCAGTTTTTTACTATGGACCGAAGAACTAACTAGCATGTAGTTAACAGACCTCTCCTGCTGGCGATTCTGCAACTTCCACTGATGTCACGTTAGCATAGCAGTCACTTCTCTTCAGCTCTGCTCCGTTGATGGGGGATGACTGCAAGAGTCATGCTGATTGACAGTCGACTCCCAATTGACTAAATGTGGGGAGCCGGACATCAATCAGCATGGCATCGGCAGTCACATCCCGTCAACAGAGCAACCTGGAAGAGGAAGAGCTGCTCTGTTGACGTGAAGCAGCAGAATCACTGACAGGAGCAGTCCGTGATTGCTTTAAGCCAGCACTGGCTAGAACAGGCAGGTGGTAAGAAACTACCTGCCCATTAGTTCTTATGCCCATAGTAAAAAAATAAAATAGTTAAACCATTTAATATAAGTTTTGAAGGGGTTCTCTTCTGCTATAAAATGTTAAACTCGGGTGTGTTCACAATGAGTTTTTTTCATGAGTTCTTGGGGCAGGAACTCTGCAACTCTCCTATCAAAACATGTGGGTTTTTTTTAACTCATCAGTATGAACACTCCCTTAATGGGCAAGCAACAATGTAAGACGTTAAAAATCTTTTTTTTTTTTTTTTTAAAATCAGATACTTTTTTATTAAAACAGAATGCATACAACAGAATAACAAATCGGCATCCAAATTAAATTTATCACATCTATTACCCCTTTAACTCCCCCTCCCCCTCCCGCCCCCTCCCCGACCCCGGCAGCAACACCTCTCCCCGATACTACATCCCATTTAGTACACACTTAGGATACCCTTCAACTGTAGTATAGCAACCATCCCGTTGTGCAGGAGGAACAACTAGTAACACAAATAAAACAAAACATACACATCAGAGGTCTCAGACGGCTATCCCCGTCCCAGACCCGTTTACTGGTCCATCACTCGTCTTATTCGCATTGTAGCCAAGGAGACCACAGCTTCTCAAACATTTTAACATTCCCCCTTCTTTCATACACTCCCCGTTCCAGCTGAAGAATACATTTCACCCTTTTAATGTACTCTCCCCTGGTCGGGGGGTCTTTTTTAATCCAGGACCTGGCAATTAGCTTTCTTGCCGCATACAGCAGCCTAGCAATGACAATTTTCATAGTATTTTCCACCCCAAGCTCCTCAACATATCCCAATAGGCATATCACTGGTTCCCTGGGGAGGACACACCCATATGTTCTTCCTATCTTGTGGATAACCTTAGTCCAAAAGGAGACCAGTCTCGGACAAGACCACATCATGTGAAAAATACCTGCGTCAGATCCCTGACACCTTGGACACTCCGAATTCCTTTTCAACCCCATTTTAAACATCAGTAAGGGAGACCTATATACCCGGTGAATCACGTATAGGTGAGACAGTCTGGCCGGTTCGCTCATGGAAAGTTTAGGGACATACTCCAGGATACTCTCCCACACCTCCTCCGTTATCGGCCCAACTTCCTCCTCCCATTTAGATTTAGTTTTAATTGGGTATTCTAAAAGAAAGGTATGTAGTATATCTTTATATGTGCCAGAAATGATCCCTTTAGTGCTTCCTCCGCCCTTACACACATACTCCAGTACCAGGTCAGTCTGTATGGCCACACTTTGTTTAGCCGCTTGGGCTGCAATCGCATGTTTTAATTGTCTGTAGTGGAGCCAGCCGGACGCCGGTAACTGAAACTCGCTCTGTAACTGTGGGAACTATTTCACAATTCCTCCGTCCAATATCTGATGCATGTATATCACACCCTTGCGTCTCCACTCCTCAATATTCCCCATTTTCTGAATCTCCGGGAGATTACTGTTATCCCAGATAGGTGTAAACTTAGTTAACCGGGTCACCCCTCTCACCCTTTTCAGCCTATCCCAGGTCTTATTTATAAGTGCCATTGTAGGAGATGTTCTACCCAGGAGCCCCACCGCACCATCCTCTAGTCCCATTACCAATGGACTTCTACGTTAAAAATCTTTACTCCTTCACTGGACTGGTGCCACACCTTTGCAGCCTGTATTGTGTTGGTTCCCTAGCATCAACATCCAGCATGGCCATCATATGACCACTGTTCATATGAAATATGAAGGCTGCAGATGATCAACAGTCACGTGGCACCTCTGCTGGACGTTCACACCAAAAGGCTGCATAACAGAGCTACCAGTCTGATTGGTGAGCATGTTTTTTTTCTTTTTTACATTGCCCAGGACCCATTAGGTTAAAGATAATGTATCAAACTCTGCTCAAATCATGATCACACTTTACTTCGAAGGCATACACCAGGATAGTTTCCGAACATAAACCTCGGATGGAAGGCTTCGATCTATGCCCATGTAAGAGCATGCAGAGGCACATATAGCCCGTAGGTTTCCATGTTATAAAAAGGTATGCTTATTCTTTTTTAGACAAAAAAGGGTATAGTAGTGTACCATACACCAGTATGGCGAATGCCAAATTAGGCTAAAAGGATACCCTTCTTCATCTGTGTATGACTGAATGAGGACCTATTATAATTATTTTTTTTAATTATTATTATTATTTATTATTATTGCGCCATTTATTCCATGGTGCTTTCGATGTGAAAAGGGTGTACAAAATAGGGAAAAGTAGAATAATCATGAGCAATACAAGGCACAGACAGATACAGGAGGAGAGAGGACCCTGCCCGCGAGGGGTCACAGTCTACAAGGGATGGGTGAGGATACAGAAGGTGAGGGTGGAGATGTTTGTGCGGCGAAATAGCGGATCTATGGTTACACTTGCTATATGCACCATGAGTGTTCCAAGCATATACACTCAATGTATACTGAAAATGCAGTGTGAACATAGCCTTAGACTACCGGTAAGGCGCCACTAGCCAAGATAAGTCTCTTAATGGCAAGCGAACTGTGGAGGTATCACAGCTAAGGCTATGTGCACACACTGCGTTTTTTTGACGCTGCGTTTTTGTGCGTTTTTTAGCACTAAAAACGCACAGAAATGCAGCGTCTTTAAAAAACGCATGAAAAAACGCATGCGTTTTTACCGCATTTTCGTGCATTTTTGGCTGCGTTTTGCTGCGTTTTTTTATCAGTGAACATTGCCATTAGATTGTTGAAGAAAAAAAAAAAAGGTCTGATGTAATTTCCTTCTTCCATATGTTCTTCATTCATTCTTCATTCTCCACTAGTGTATGCAGGAGAGCAGACAGCTGCAAAACTACAAGGCTCAGCATGCTCCATCCAGGACTGTATGCTGGAGGGAGAGTCAGGGGGAGCAGACCTACAAGGCTCCGCATACTCCATCCACTAGTGGATGCAGGAGAGCAGACAGCAGCTGCAGAAATACAAGGCTCAGCATCCTCCATCCAATAGTGTATGCAGGAGAGCAGACAGCAGCTGTCGAACTACAAGGCTCAGCATCCTCCTTACAGGACTGTATGCAGGATTTCATTGCCCCCCCCAAACAAAAAAAATGACGTGGGCTTCGCCATATTTTTGTATGCTAGCTGGGTACAGCAGGCAGGTATGGGCTGCCCCCAACCCCCAGCTGCCTATTTGTACCAGGCTGGGAACCAAAAATATAGGGAAGCCCTTTTTTTTTTTTTTTTTTTTATTATTTCATGAATTTCATGAAATAATTAAAAAAAAAATGACGTAGGCTTCGCCTACGTTTTGTGTCCAGCCAGGTACAACTAGGCAGCTGGGAATTGTAATCCGCAATGCAGGGTGCCCAAGCTTTCTGGGCACCCCCGCTGCGAATTGCAGTCCGCAGCCACCCCAGAAAATAGCGCTTTCATAGAAGCGCCATCTTCTGACGCTGTATCCAACTCTTCCAGCTGCCCTGATGCCGGGTGGCTCGCTGGGTAATAATGAGCTTAGGGCTAGCTGTGTATTATCAGCTGGCCCTAAGCCCGAAATTCATGGTGTCACGCCAATATTAGACATGGCCACCATGAATTTCTAGTAAAGATAAAAAAAAAAAAACACAACACACAGAAAAATATTTTTATTAAAAATAAAAACACAATTAGTGACTCCATCTTTATTGAAATAAAGAACCCCACTCCGCAGTAATCATGGGTCAAGGGTCCCGCGCCGTCCAATCCGGATCCAATATCATCTGATCGGTTTGCTGGAAGGCAAAGCGATCAGATGATGTGTCAGGTTCAAGGCCTGAATCACATGAGACAGCAGCTGATTGTATAAAAGCAGTTCATACAATCAGCTGATGCATCAGTGAAAAAAAAAACAAAAAACACTTCTATGCAGCGTCGGACTGGCTACCAGAGGAATCTCCAGTAATGTCAGGCCTGGATTCAGGTACCTGCACTGCACTCCGGAGCTCTCACCTGAGCTCTGGCGTGCAGCCTGGACAGCGAGCGCCGAGTGACTGATTCCCCGACACTTGCCATTCAGTTCATGACAGCTGCAGACATCCCGGGCTAATCTCCGGTGCTCTCACCTGAACTCCGGAGCTCACCCCGGCCTGTCTGCAGCTGTCATGAACTGACTGCAAGCGGCGGGGAATCAGTCACTCGGCGGTAAAATGGGGCGTCACCGCGAGACTTACGATCAGCTGATGCGTCAGGTGACTGCATCAGGTGATCACTGCCAGGTCCTCACGGCCAGGTCATGCAGCTATCGGACGTGCCTGGGAGCTGGCACACAGCCGGAGCGGGGGTGGCGGGACCGGGAGAGGAGCTGGGAGTGGACATGGCACCGGGAGTCTGCAGACAGGTGAGTATGACATTTTTCTACGGTTCACTTTTGATTTAGCAGCCGCTTCCACCTCCTGCACGGGAGCGGACATGGCACCGGGCGGGAAATGGAAGCAGCAGTGGCGGTACCGGGAGGATTCACGCTTCTGTGTTTACTGACAGAAGGAATCCTCTTCCTGTACATGTCACTTTACTACCCACCCCTTGCGTTTATAGCTGCGTTTTTAGTAATAAAAACGCACTAAAACGCAGCTATATTTTCAATTTGCTGTTTTCATTGCGTTTTTGAACATCTCATTGAACTCAATGGGTGGAAAACGCAGTGAAAAACGCAAAAATAATTGACATGCTGCGTTTTTGTGGGCACCACAAAAACGCAGCTAAAAAAAAACCGCTGTGTGCAGACAGCAAAAATGAAAACTCATAGACTTTGCTGGGGAAGCAAAGTCATGCAGCTTTCTGGGCAAAAACGCACCCGAAAAAAAGCGCAAAAACGCCGCGAAAAACTCACTGTGTTCACTTACCCTAAGACCTTCAATGATCAGTTATCACCACTAGTGGAACTGCAAATTGAGGAAGTGTTAAGCTTTAGCAACTAAAGGAAATTAATGCTGTGGTTCCCTGTTCTGGCAAATTATAGGAGATCCGGATCAGAGGATCACATCTATCGCTATTTTCCTGGAATTTAAAGAATGTTACATTCATGTGAATGGTGCTTTCAGAAATCAATGTTCTCGCTGCCATAACGGCCCCATCTTGATGACCGGGCAAATTGGCATATTTTGTATTCAGTCTATAGCTTATTTTATACATGTTTAAATGGCTTTTCTGTTTTAAAGAAAATGGATCTGAAGTTCAGAAGGCAGAAATGAAATTGTCTTTGCTGTTGGCTTTTAGCCAAAAGTTGTAGTTCATGAGGTGGATTACCCAACCCTTAAGTAGATGGTTAAATCTGCTGTTTCTTCATGGAGCACTGTTTGTACTGAGAGCTTTTCAATTAGGCATACAAGATCACTAGTGATGAGCGAGCATGCTTGTAACTACTCGGTACTCGCACGAGTATCGCTGTACTCGGGCTGCTCGGCGGGGACCGAGTAATCTCGCGATACTCGTGCTGTACTCGTGGTCTTCATTTCTGCATGTTGGCGCTCTTTTGAGAGCCAGCCCTCATGCAGGGATTGGCTGGCAGACCACTGCAATGCCACAGCCCTGTTAGTTGTGGAATTGCAGTGATTGGCCGGCCTGCACAGCGTGACCGAGCCTTTATACCGGCCGGCGCGCTGTGCTCTGCTCACAACTATCCAGACAGTCAGTGCAGGGAGAGTGTCGCTGATTCAGGGAAAGCTTTGCGGCCCTTTATAGTTAGTTCCGGAGCAGGGCTGCAAACAGTGTGACCAGAAGTCCTTCTCAGGACTATTCTAGTTGTATACAGGCAGGCAGGGTATAGCCAGGTCGGAGTACAGTAGCAGAGTCCTTCTCAGGACTATTGTTGCTATATACAGGCAGGGTATAGCCAGGTCGGAATACAGGCTAGTGACCAGAAGAGTCCTTGTCAGGACTATTGTAGCAGTATACAGGCAGGCAGGCAGGCAGGGTATATAGCCATTCCTAGTCGTGACCGTATACCAGCCTTCATCATATCTGGGGCTGGTGTACACAGTCTAAAACAGTCCAGATAGTGTCAGACTTCTCAGTAATTGTCGCTCCTAAAAACCAGTTAGGTTCTTATTGCGTCCGTGCTTGCATTTAAAAACAGCACGTGTGTGTCTGTCGGTGGCAGCGTACAGGTGCGCGTTTTGCACAAACTATTATATAACGCACAAGTCTAGTGTATAATACACGTCAGTCAGCAGTGTCTGATAGTGTCAGACTTCTCAGTAATTGTCGCTCCTAAAAACCAGTTAGGTTCTTATTGCGTCCGTGCTTGCATTTAAAAACAGCACGTGTGTGTCTGTCGGTGGCAGCGTACAGGTGCGCGTTTTGCACAAACTATTATATAACGCACAAGTCTAGTGTATAATACACGTCAGTCAGCAGTGTCTGATAGTGTCAGACTTCTCAGTAATTGTCGCTCCTAAAAACCAGTTAGGTTCTTATTGCGTCCGTGCTTGCATTTAAAAACAGCACGTGTGTGTCTGTCGGTGGCAGCGTACAGGTGCGCGTTTTGCACAAACTATTATATAACGCACAAGTCTAGTGTATAATACACGTCAGTCAGCAGTGTCTGATAGAGTCAGACTTCTCAGTAATTGTCGCTCCTAAAAACCAGTTAGGTTCTTATTGCGTCCGTGCTTGCATTTAAAAACAGCACGTGTGTGTCTGTCGGTGGCAGCGTACAGGTGCGCGTTTTGCACAAACTATTATATAACGCTCAAGTCTAGTGTATAATACACGTCAGTCAGCAGTGTCTGATAGAGTCAGACTTCTCAGTAATTGTCGCTCCTAAAAACCAGTTAGGTTCTTATTGCGTCCGTGCTTGCATTTAAAAACAGCACGTGTGTGTCTGTCGGTGGCAGCGTACAGGTGCGCGTTTTGCACAAACTATTATATAACGCACAAGTCTAGTGTATAATACACGTCAGTCAGCAGTGTCTGATAGTGTCAGACTTCTCAGTAATTGTCGCTCCTAAAAACCAGTTAGGTTCTTATTGCGTCCGTGCTTGCATTTAAAAACAGCACGTGTGTGTCTGTCGGTGGCAGCGTACAGGTGCGCGTTTTGCACAAACTATTATATAACGCTCAAGTCTAGTGTATAATACACGTCAGTCAGCAGTGTCTGATAGAGTCAGACTTCTCAGTAATTGTCGCTCCTAAAAACCAGTTAGGTTCTTATTGCGTCCGTGCTTGCATTTAAAAACAGCACGTGTGTGTCTGTCGGTGGCAGCGTACAGGTGCGCGTTTTGCACAAACTATTATATAACGCACAAGTCTAGTGTATAATACACGTCAGTCAGCAGTGTCTGATAGTGTCAGACTTCTCAGTAATTGTCGCTCCTAAAAACCAGTTAGGTTCTTATTGCGTCCGTGCTTGCATTTAAAAACAGCACATTTGTGTCTGTCGGTGGCAGCGTCAGGCTCCATATTGTCCCTGGATAGAGACGTGCATGATGGCCTGTAAACATGAAGTGCCCATTGTAAGGAAGTGGGTCTATTGTAGTATAGCCCTTAGGCAGGGCAGCCAAAAATTTGGAGGCTCCACATTGTCCCTGGATAGAGATGTGCATGAGGGCCTCAAAACATTGTTCCCATTGTAAAGGAGCGGGTCTCCTGTCGTTGTAATGCCCATTCAGAAAGAATGGGCGAAAAAATTTACCACTGGGGGTATACCTGAAACAACGGCTTAACTATTGTAACGGTCACCATGATGGCGCATGAGGAGAAGGAGGAGCAGTCCAGCGATTAGCCAAAGTCCAGAAGTGTGTTACCATGGGTGAGTGGAGGTACATGGCAAATTCCCGTTACAAACTTTAAATTCCGCTGTCATTTGCTGTTGGTGTGTGGTGAAGTCTGGCCAAATCCAACCCTTGTTCATCTTGATCAGAGTCAGCCTGTCAGCATTTACAGTTGACAGGCGGGTGCGTTTATCTGTAATGATTCCACCTGCGGCACTAAAAACACGCTCTGACAAAACGCTAGCGGCAGGGCAGGCCAGGACTTCCAAGGCGTAGAGACTAAGAGCCAATTCATGCCACGTGTCCAGCTTGGATACACATTAATTGTAAGGCACAGAGGAATGTCGGAGTACAGTTGTTTGATCTGCAACGTACTCCTTGAGCATCTGGCCAAACTTAGGATTTCTTGTGGCACTACCCCTCACCTCAGGGGCTGTGGTATGTGAGGGGCTGAGAAAACTGTCCCACATCTTAAAGACTGTTCCCCTACCTCTGGCGGATTGGACTTGTGCCCCTCTCGGCTGTACGCCTTGGTTGTCCACTGATTCCTGACCTATGCCGCTAGCGTTTTGTGAGGGGAATGCTTTGCCTACTTCCGTGACTATGGCCTTCTGGAACTGCTGCATTTTGCCTGACCTCTCCGCCTCGGGAATAAGAGACATAAAGTTCTCCTTTTAGCGTGGGTCTAACAGTGTTACCAACCAGTAATGATTGTCGGCCAAGATGTTCTTAACGCGAGGGTCACGAGACAGGCAGCTTACCATAAAGTCAGCCATGTGTGCCAGACTCTTAACAGCCATCACTTCAGTATCCTGACCAACACGATGACTGAACATGCTGTCCTCCTCCTCCTCCTCCTCATCATCTACCCTGTCCTCTGGCCAGCCACGCTGAACCGAGGATATGACTGCATGTCATATCCTCAATTTGGCCAGAGAGTTGCTCCATGTCTTCATCCTCCTCCTCGTCATAGTCCTCCACTGCACGTTGTGATGAGACGAGGCTGGGCTGTGTGTTATCACCCACACCCACTACTGTTTCTTGCTCAAACTCATCGCGCTCCGCCTGCAATGCATCATGGTTGTTTTTTGAGCAGAGACCATTTTAGAAGGCAGAGAAGCGGTATGGTGACGCTAATAATGTCGTCATCGCCGCTCACCATCTTGGTGGAGTCCTCAAAGTTTTGGCGGATGGTGCATAGGTCGGACATCCATCTCCACTCCTCAGGTGTTATGTGTGGAGTTTGACCCATTTCCCGACGGCTTAGGTGATGCAGGTACTCAACAACTGCCCTCTTCTGCTCACATATCCTGACCAACTTGTGCAGAGTTGAATTCCAATGCGTGGGGACATCACACACCAGTCTGTGTGCCGGAAGATGCAAACGGCGTCTTAAGCCGGCAAGGCCGGCTGAAGCAGTAGGTGACTTTCGAAAATGTGCAGACAGGCGGCGAACTTTTACCAGCAGATCAGACAGCTCTGAGTATGACTTTAGAAACCGCTGAACCACGAGGTTGAGCACATGGGCCACGCATGGAACATGTGTCAGCTGGCCTCGCCTCAAAGCCGCCACCAGGTTCCGGCCATTGTCACACACGACCTTTCCTGGCTTTAGGTTCAGAGTTGTGAGCCAGTGATCTGCCTTCTGTTTCAGAGCTGTCCACACCTCTTCTGCATTGTGGGGTTTGTTGTCACCTATGCAGATTAGCTTCAGCACTGCCTGTTGCCGCTTCGCCGAGGCAGTGCTGCAGTGCTTCTGTGTCGCCCTGGACAAGCCAGGGGCCACAGAGCACAACACTACACCCCACACTCCCTGCAGGCATATCATAGTCAAAACACAAAATCCTTGTTGCCTTCCCCAGGGGCTGTTGTCCACACCAGGGTGTGGAGCCAGGCGGTTGGTCTCCACCCACCGAGGAGGAGGGAAAACACAGGCAGTGAGAGTTAAGCTAAGGAAGTGGAAGGAGGAAAGTAGTAGAGAGGAGAAAAGTGACAGAAAAGAGCCTGAAGTTGGTCCGGGTGTGTGGCCCGGACAGGACAGCAAGGTTGGCAGGATGTGGTGACCGTCTGCAGTGGAGGCCGATTGGAGTCTGCCGTAAGGACCGTGGACGGGTGGTGACCCGGCCGTACCGGACCGGTATACAAAGAGAAGCCAGCACCATTGGCAGAGGACTTTTGGATCCCGGCAAGGCTTGGTGTCGCCGTGAATTTGCCAAATCCGTTAGTGAAGGGGACCTCAGGGTTTCCAAACAGCCAAGTCCAGATAGAAGGCAACCGTCCAACCGTGAAGGGGAGACACCGCCACCGCCAAGGGCAACCGTCTCCCAGGGCCAGCGCCTGTGGGCAAAAGGGGCTCCTCCGGCCCATATCCAGGTCGGGGAGCGGGTTACCGTTGGGAAACCATCACTACCAACACTTAACTTAGGTGCAGGGAGAGACAGTCATCACTAACCTGCAGGGAGGAACAACCGCAGCCGTCCGAGTGACCCGTCCATCCAGCCACTTGTTTTACCGTGAACTGTGTCATCATCATTGGGCTGAGTGAGTACCTCCGTGCCGTGCGGCACAGCGCTGCCCCTGCGACCCTGCACTTCATCAGGCCCCGCAACCCGCCTGTCATCCATCTCTACCCCATCACCAGGCCCCGGGACAACCAACCCCCCTACCCACGGAGGGGAGAAATAACAACAAAGCTGCTCCCTGTCACAGGCTCCCGGGATCCCCGTCCAGAGCAGCGGTGGTGTCCATACAATCACCACAACCGTGGGTGGCGTCACGGACAATATCCCCAAAACCCAAACCACCCCTTTTCACTCACGGGCGAGTAGCGCCGCTCGAGTCCCCGGGATCCGGCCATCGCTCGAGCCAACGAGCAGCAGCAGCCGTAGAGCTGCGTCAGCCGGACCCGAGCAGTGGGAGAGCGCACCGTCCCCTCCTCCGCCCGCGACACTTCCAGCTTGGGACTGGTGTGGAGGGTAAAGTGGATCAGGATGCGCAGGAGGAGGAGGAGGCTGAGGAGCATGACATTCCGGAGCTGTAGAGTGTGTGTGAAACCCTGACTGAGGTAGGGCCTGCAAAACTTGGTGTGTGAAGGACGTGTTCCGTCCCTCGCTCAGACTGGGTCCCAGCTTGCACAATATTAACCCAGTGTGACGTCAACGAGATGTAGCGGCCTTGCCCACATGCACTTGTCCACGTGTCTGTGGTTAGGTGGACTTTGGCTGAAACAGCGTTGTTCAGGGCACGTGTGATGTTTTGTGACACGTGGTTATGCAATGCGGGGACGGCACACCGGGAGAAATAGTGGCGGCTGTGGACCGAGTAACGTGGGACAGCTGCCACCATCAGGTCGCGGAATGCTTCTGTCTCAACCAGCCTAAAAGGCAACATTTCCAGCGCAAGCAGTCGCGAAATGTTAGCATTTAGAACTGTGGCATGTGGGGTGTTGGCAGTGTATTTGCGCCTGCGTTCAAAGGTTTGCTGAATGGATAACTGAACGCTGCGCTGGGACAAGGACGTGCTTGATGATGGTGTTCTTTCTGCGTAGGCAACTGCAGGTGCAGGAGTGGAGGAGGCTTGTTCGCAGGCAGCATGGACAGGGGATTGGCTCGCATGCACAACCAGCGAAGACGTAGCAGTGACATCAGCAAGCACTGCTCCTGGACTCTGTTGTACTTCCCACAAAGTCGGGTGCTTGGCTGACATGTGCCTGATCATGCTGGTGGTGGTCAGGCTGCTAGTTTTGGTACCCCTGCTGATGCTGGCATGGCAGGTGTTGCAAATGGCCTTTTTAGAATCATCTGGAGCCAACTTAAAAAACTGCCAGTGTCAGAGTTCCGGGTTTTCCAGTTTTCTTTTGAAAGAGCTTGCCCTTTGTTAACATGGAGTTTTCTGTTCTGTTGCCCTACTTCCTGTCCATCTGTTTAAAAGCCGCCCCTAAAGCTTAGTCCAGTGCCTGAGTATACTGCTTCCTGTGTGCTCCTGCCCTGCAGCTTTTGGTTCCTGATTGTTATTCGGATCCTCTTGGAAAACAACCGACACCGACTCTGGACTTCATCTGGTATCATCTAGCTGTGCCCGGACTCCGTTTGCCGTCTTTGGTCGGCACTTCTGCCCGGTTCCTTCCGTTTAATACCACTCTGGACTCACATCACGTACGGACATTTTTGGACTTACCTATTGCCCTTTTGTGTCCCGGCTGCTGCGCATTTAGGGCTTCTGGGGTGATTGCCAGACAGTCCCTGTATAGGGGTTCGCTCTTGGTGGTCTCCCTGGGGGAGTCCGGTGCGCGGTCCCGGGAATTCCCTTTCGCTCCGTCCCTGGAAGGTATTTCCTGTATTTATGTTCTACTGTGTTTTTGTTCCGTTTATGTACATATTTGCTGGTTGCATATTATAAACGTATTGCACCAAGAACTCGTCTCTGGTTGTCATTGCCCTAACGCAATCGAAATCCTCAATACATACAATAGTATTACAGCCAGACTCGGGAAGACCTAACATTTGTACAGGCACCTTGTGTCGTGTTGTTCCGGGGAACAGTTGCCTGACGTCTGCCTGGGGCCACCACTCTGCTTCTTACTGCCTGTTGGGATGCTACGCCTCCCTCCCCCTGTGCACTGCTGTCCTCGCTCTGCATATCCTCCTGCCAGGTTGGGTCAGTTACTGGATCATCCACCACGTCATCTTCCTCTTCCGCACCCTGCTCCTCCTCCTGACTTCCTGACAATTGTGTCTCATCATCGTCCACCCCTTGTTGAGACACGTTGCCAACTTCGTGAGAACGTGGCTGCTCAAATATTTGGGCATCTGTACATACAATCTCGTCATGGCCCACTTCAACAGGAGCTGGCGAGAGGCCAGAATTTGTGAATGGAAACGTGAACGAACAGCTCTTCCGAGTGTCCAAGTGTGGAATCAGTAATGTCCGTGGACGTGTACTCGGCCTGGTGGTAGGAAGGAGGATCAGGTTCTGAAATGTGCGGTGCAGTATCACGGCTACTGACACTTGACCGTGTGGAAGACAGAGTGTTTGTGGTGGTGCCAATCTGACTGGAAGCATTATCCGCTATCCAACTAACAACCTGTTGACACTGGTCTTGGTTCAAGAGCGGTGTACTGCAGCGGTCCCCAAGAATTTGGGACAGGACGTGCGAGCGACTAGATGTGGCCCTTTGTTGTGGCGAAATTAGAGCTTGCACACAACCTCGGTCTCTGCCTGCACCACCATCACGTCCACTTCCTTGTTCGTTGACAACGCCCTTGCGCATTTTGCAATGCTGTGCTGATGTGTATTCACTAGACTTGTGCGTTATATCCAAGTTTTTGCAAAACTCACACAAATGCAGCGGAAAGCTGCCACCAACAGGCACACACGTGCGGTTTTTAAATGCAAGCACGGAGGCACTAAGAACCTAACAGGTCTCTATCCAGGGACAACGTGGAGCCTCCCAATTTTTGGCTGCCCTGCCTAAGGGCTATACTACAATAGACCCACTTCCTTACAATGGGCACTTCAGGTTTACAGGCCCTCATGCACGTCTCTATCCAGGGACAACGTGGAGCCTCCCAATTTTTGGCTGCCCTGCCTAAGGGCTATACTACAATAGACCCACTTCCTTACAATGGGCACTTCAGGTTTACAGGCCATCATGCACGTCTCTATCCAGGGACAATGTGGAGCCTCCCAATTTTTGGCTGCCCTGCCTAAGGGCTATACTATAATACACCCACTTCCTGACAATGGACACTTAATGTTTTGAGGCCCTCATGCACGTCTCTACCCAGGGACAACGTGGAGCCTCCCAATTTTTGGCTGCCCTGCCTAAGGGCTATACTATAATACACCCACTTCCTTCCAATGGGCACTTCAGGTTTACAGGCTATCATGCACGTCTCTATCCAGGGACAATGTGGAGCCTCCCAATTTTTGGCTGCCCTGCCTAAGGGCTATACTATAATACACCCACTTCCTGACAATGGACACTTAATGTTTTGAGGCCCTCATGCACGTCTCTACCCAGGGACAACGTGGAGCCTCCCAATTTTTGGCTGCCCTGCCTAAGGGCTATACTATAATACACCCACTTCCTTCCAATGGGCACTTCAGGTTTACAGGCCCTCATGCACGTCTCTATCCAGGGACAACGTGGAGCCTCCCAATTTTTGGCTGCCCTGCCTAAGGGCTATACTACAATAGACCCACTTCCTTCCAATGGGCACTTCAGGTTTACAGGCCATCATGCACGTCTCTATCCAGGGACAATGTGGAGCCTCCCAATTTTTGGCTGCCCTGCCTAAGGGCTATACTATAATACACCCACTTCCTGACAATGGACACTTCAGGTTTACAGGCCATCATGCACGTCTCTATCCAGGGACAATGTGGAGCCTCCCAATTTTTGGCTGCCCTGCCTAAGGGCTATACTACAATAGACCCACTTCCTTACAATGGGCACTTCAGGTTTACAGGCCCTCATGCACGTCTGTATGCAGGGGCATTGGTGAACCTCACAATTTTGGACTGCCCTGGCAAAGGAAAATACTACAAAGACTCACTTCCTCAAAATGGGCACATTAGACTCAAGAGGCCTTCATGTACGTCTCTTCTCAGGGACATCGGAGTGCCACACAATGTTTTCACGTAAAATCTTTCATGTATTAATCTCAAAAAGTAACATACACCAGCTCTATCTCACTATTGGGTATGTGCCCTTAACATTTCCGCCATGAAAAATCATTTTGGGGTCATTTTGGAAGGTTTTCTGGTGAGTCCGTAAAAATGGCGTAAAACGCGGACAAAATTGTTCACAGCTGTGACTTTTCAGTGATAAATGCTTCAAGGGGTCTTCCCCATGCTGTTGCCATGTCATTTGAGCACTCTTCTGAGACTTTTGTGACATTTTTAGGGTTTCTCCATGCTGCCGGGGGGTCATTTCACAAAAATACTCGGGTCTCCCATAGGATAACATTGGGCTCGTTGCTCGGCCCGAGTACACGAGTATCTTGGGAGGCTCGGCCCGAGCTTCGAGCACCCGAGCTTTTTAGTACTCGCTCATCACTAAAGATCACTTTATGACAAGTGAACAAGGCCTAAACACACTGGATTTTAACACTTTAACCCTTTACCATGTTTACATTTAGAATATGAAAAACCCTTAATTTTTTTTTATTATTATTATTTTTCAGCAACAACTAACAGCTATTTTTTTCCAAATGCTAATTTTCAGCTATTCTATAAACATTTCTTAGGCTATGTTCACATGCAGAGTTTTTACTGTGGCTTTTTATTTTCTAGAGCAAAAACCCTGCTTTCTTAGCAATAAATGGGGCTTTCAAAATGCCCAATTTGGGGCATTTTCTGGGTATGCATTACATGTGTACTTGTCTACAGAACATGTGCAAGAAGTTAGTTCTATTCTCCAAAAATGCATGTAAAACGCAGCGAAAAATGACGTTGCTTTTTTGGGCTTTTTCACTTTCTCATTGTTTTTTATGAGTAAAAAAAAAACACTATAAAAAAACGTTGAACAAATTGACATGCTGCATATTTTAAAATAAATCATGCAGTTTTCAAATTAAATAAAAAAACCTAAAACTAAAAACAAAAAACAACAATGTGCAGAAGATTTCTGAAATGTCAGCTTGATCTGGCACTGTCAAACGCAGCTTTTAGTTTGCATCCAAAAATGCCGCAAAAACTCTGCACTGCCCCACATTGCCATAACTCTGATAAATCTCTAATAGAAACAAGCAGAGAGGACGCAATCTGAAAAAATAATAAGGCTACGTTCCCACGATGAGTATTTGGTGAGTTATTGATTTTGCAGGATTTCTACAGCATTTCTGTCATCTTATATAAATTAAGCTACTTACGTTTTTTTATTGGGTTTTTGGGGGGGGAGAGTTAACGTGTTTTTACTTCGTTTTTTTTACTCTTCAGTCTTTGTCTACTTTTTGGTGTGTCACGTTTCAAATAAAGCTGCTTTATATTTGATACTTATTGGTATTTTGGTATTTGGCTTTGACAGCACTAAAGGCCCCGTCACACTAAGCAACATCGCTAGCAACATCGCTGCTAACGAACAACTTTTGTGACGTTGCTAGCGATGTTGCTGTGTGTGACATCCAGCAACAACCTGGCCCCTGCTGTGAGGTCGTTGGTTGTTGCTGAATGTCCTGGGCCATTTTTTAGTTGTTGCTGTCCCGCTGTGAAGCACAGATCGCTGTGTGTGACAGCGAGACAGCAACAACTAAATGTGCAGGCAGCAGGAGCCGGCTTCTGCGGAGGCTGGTAACCAATGTAAACATCGGGTAACCAAGAAGCCCTGTCCTTGGTTACCCGATATTTACCTTTGTTACCAGCCTCCGCCGCTCTCACTGTCAGTGCCGGCTCCTGCTCTGTGCACATGTAGCTGCAGGACACATCGGGTTAATTAACCCGATGTGTGCTGTAACTAGGAGAGCAAGGAGCCAGCGCTAAGCATTGTGCGCTGCTCCCTGCTCTGTGCACATTTAGCTGCAGTACACATCGGGTAATTAACCCGATGTGTGCTGTAACTAGGAGAGCAGGGAGCCAGCGCTCAGTGTGCGCTGCTCCATGCTCTCTGCACGTGTAGCTGCGTGAGCTGGTAACCAAGGTAAATATCGGGTTGGTTACCCGATATTTACCTTAGTTACCAAGCGCAGCATCTTCCACGCGGCGCTGGGGGCTGGTCACTGGTTGCTGGTGAGCTCACCAGCAACTTGTGTAGCCACGCTCCAGCGATCCCTGCCAGGTCAGGTTGCTGGTGGGATCGCTGGAGCGTCGCAGTGTGACATCTCACCAGCAACCTCCTAGCAACTTACCAGCGATCCCTATCGTTGTTGGGATCGCTGGTAAGTTGTTTAGTGTGACTGGACCTTTAATGTGCGGATTACATGCGGTTTTGATGGTAAGTTCCAGACTGACTAGGGAAATGCAGTGGATATTGTCTATATGAACTTTTCAAAGGCGTTTGATACAGTGCCCCACAAAAGGTTGATACATAAAATGAGAATAATGGGAATAGGGGAAAACATGTGTAACTGTGCTAAGAACTGGATCAGTGATAGGAAACAAAGTGTGGTTATTAATGGAGCACATTTGCGAGCACCATTAACAGTTGGGTACCACAGAGCTCAGTATTGGGCCCTCTTCTTTTTAACATATTTATTAAAGACTGTCACAAGAGGATTTTTGCAGGAATCGCCAACTGTCATGGCAGCGTCAGGATCTGTGGAAACTACAGATTCTTGCACTCTGCCTTCTAAGTTCTCTGATGTCTGTGATCAGTGCAGGGAGACTCGGGAGTTGACCCATAGACTTGTAGTTCATAGGCAGGCTAGCAATAGTTAATCTCTGCTGGGCTGCACATGCTATGGGAGAGCCAGTCACATTCACTCCTCTCCTATATATGCTGGCTGGACACTTCCATTAAGGTGGCTTTACACGCTACGAGATCGCTAACGCGATCTCGTTGGGGTCACGGAATTTGTGACGCACATCCGGCCGCTTTAGCGATATAGTTGCGTGTGACACCTATTAGCGATTTTGAATCGTTGCAAAAACGTTCAAAATCGCTAATC
Organism: Anomaloglossus baeobatrachus; assembly: GCF_048569485.1. NCBI lineage: Eukaryota > Metazoa > Chordata > Amphibia > Anura > Aromobatidae > Anomaloglossus > Anomaloglossus baeobatrachus. Next base: position 140,390,608 of record NC_134353.1, on the reverse strand, counting down.
GGTGACATGCCCCCCCACTCTTCACAAATATCGTTGCTGCTGCAGTAACGATGTTGTTACTCGTTTCTGCGGCAGCACACATCGGTCCGTGTGACACCGCAGGAACGAGGAACCTCTCCTTACCTGCGTCCTGCCAGCAATGAGGAAGGAAGGAGGTGGGCGGGATGTTCAACCCCCTCTTCTCCGCCCCTCCGCTTTGATTGGGCGGCCGCTTAGTGACGTCGCTGTGGCGCTGAACGAACTGCCCCCTTAGAAAGGAGTCGGTACGCCGGTCACAGCGACATCGCTGACAAGGTATGTGCGTGTGATGGTGCCGTAGCGATAATGTTCGCTACGGCAGCGATGACCACATATCGGCCGTACGATGGGGGCGGGTGCTATCATGCTCGACATCGCTAGCATCGGCTAGCGATGTTGCGGCGTGTAAAGCGGCCTTTAGTGCCAGCTGTAGTTTATCTATATTGGTCTGGAGAGCTGGTTTGATACAGACTTACTGGTAGTTGTAGTGTGTTATTGCTGTGAGCTTTTGTGGTGTTAACCCTTGTTGTCCTTTTGTTGCTGCCTTACTTCACTTGCATTTCTCCTTAGTTTCTTACTGTTGTTTGTTCCTGTGAGTTTGCAGTATGTCTGATTTTCCCTGTCTGTTTAAATTTGTGTTGACATCACATTCCAGCCCCTTCCTTCCTGTGGGGGTGGAACAGGACAGGTTAGCTCTGTTCAAGAGAATAGCCAGGCATGGGACTCGGGCATCTCCACCATTAGGAGTAACCCTGAGCACAGGGATAGAATAGAGTCACCTAACATGAGGTACAGTACAGGGAGCTAGCTGTCCCTCGCTATCCTACAGTTACATCGTGACATTATAGCTGGCCCTAGTTTCTAGCATGGATCCAGTTGATGCATTGCTGAGACAATTGCAGACCTTGTCTTTTCAGGTGGTTGAACTAAAAGGAGTGGTACAGCAGCAAGCTCAGTCCATCACACCAGTGCAATCTGCCCTGTTCTCTGGATCCTCAGAGCCCAAACTGCCTCTCCCGGACAGGTTTGCTATGTTCAGAGAAGCATATAAGCTACCATATGTTTAGTTTTACCAACTTTAGAGGTTCAAAAAAAAAATGAAGAAAAAAAAATATGGGGTCCGTTTTATAATTCGGTGGTGTCTTACCACGTAGAGGGGCGGCAGCGGTGGTGGAGTGGGGGGGGTCACAGGATGCAGGGGCTGTGCTGGTGTACAGCGATGCTACGTGTGGTGCAGAGGGAGGCCCAGATGCTCACTGCGGGTGCTGCTCTTTGCGGGGCAGCTCTGAGCTGGGGCTGTGGACACAGCTCTACTCTATGCGGCACGAGCCATTCTGAAAATGTTGGTGATACGGGTTTCAAAAAAATGGCATCCGGAATCGGCACGTGCACAGATGAGAGCTTGAGCCAAGGGCTGCATCTGCACACATGCCAACTCTGGGCGTCATTATTTGAAGTCCTCACCATCAACATCTTCAAAATGGCCCGTGCCTCACCACCCTCAGCACAGAGCTGCCCCGCACAGAGCAGCACCACACAGAACAGCGCCGCGCCCACAGCCTCGGCACAGAGCAGCCCAGCTGGCGCTCAGAGCAGCAACGCACCCACAGCCACAGCACAGAGCAGCACAGCATAAAGTAGCGCCGCACAGAGCAGCCCCTGCAGCACACCACATAGCATTGCCTCTATCTCCTTTCACCCCTCTTTATCACCCCCACATTCAGGTTCTAAGATTCACCACTAATTTTCCTCCCAAAGTTTTGTGATGAAAAGTGCATCTTATCTGAAAAATGCGGTATATTTCCGTTTACGTTCCCACTCTTCTGATGGTGAGGAATAGAGGGTTGGAATTATTATCTCTCTCTTGAGTGAGGAACCACTAGCATGGGCCTTTTCCTTGCCCTCTGATTCTCCTGTATTTTTGACGGTGGACGTGTTTTTCTTGGCACTCGGGCTCATCTATGATGATCCGGATAGAACATCATTAGCAGAATTTACCCCTGGGCGATTTTCTGTTTTTCACTCCCCTTCTTCCGAGAGCCATAACTTTTTTATTTTTCAGTCAATATTGCCATATGAGGGCTTATTTTTTGCAGGACTAGTTGCACTTTTGAATGAAACCATTAGTTTTACCATACAGTGTGGACAAATAGTGAAAAAAGTGCAATTGCACAATTGTATTGGTTTTATTTTATTCACCATGTTGATTATATGGTTACACTGACACATCACTGTGATGCCTCAGGTTGGTACGAGTTTGTAGATACCAAACATGTATAGGTTTACTGTTATCTAAGTGGTGGAAAAAAATTCAGAAGTTCGTAAAGATTAAAAAAAAAAAAAAAAAAGTGTTCTTTTGTCATCGTATTGCAAGACCCCTAGCATTCTCATTTTTATTTTAATGTTGCAGCGACGAAAAAAAACGTAATTTTGGCGGTTTGTTTTTCTCTCTACGCCTTATACTAATCAGATGAATTGATTTACTATTTTGATAGGGCATTTCTGAACACGGTGAAACCAAATATGTGGGGTTTTTTTTAATTGTTTTCTATTTTCAATGAGGCAAAAGGAGCGTGATTTGAACTTTATTTTTGTTTTTTATTTGATTCTTTTAAACTTATTTTTTTTTATTTTACTAGTCCACTTAGGGGACTTTATGTTTGTATTATCTAATTGTTTATGCTGTTCAGAGTGATGCAGCAGCATCTCTCTGAACAGCAGAAATGCTGTTCTCCTGTGAGTGTCGGCGATCTGCCGGAAAGTGAATTGCGACAGCGGTCGTCGGCTGACCCTTCACTGTCATAACAATCAATTGGTGCCCCGTAATTGTGCACAACACTTCAGGTTTCTCATTGACTGCTGGCATAAGGATTTGCTTGCAGTTTTGTGACAAAAGTGCAATAAAAAATGCACTTTGTGCACACCGCTTAAGGCCTCTGCCACACTCACGTGTAAAAACGTACGTTTGCTGTAGTCTGTTTTTTGTGTCCGTGTTCCGTATTTGCAGTCCGTTTTTCCCCTCCGTGTAGTGTCCGTATGCATATCGTGTGTCATACGTGTGTACGTGTGTGCGTTTTCCTGTGCGTGAAATACGTCAGTGTGTGTTCCGTGTGCAGTCCGTTTTTTGTGCGTGTTTAACATGTTTCACACATTGAGATAATGGTGATTACTTGGAATTAAATGACACATAGGTGTATGTGATTAGGACATAAATATAAGTTAACTATAAACTGTTTCCTGCTTGTATTCTGCCTTGGAGCACCTATGTGTTGAGACAAAATTGTCGCAATGCCATTATCCACGGAGGCCTTAGTGTTTTTATGTTGGATTATATCTCGTCGTTTTGGCGTTAGACGCCACATGTTGCAATCTGATAATGTAAGAAGAACCAGATTGTGGGTGCATCCACTAATGATGATGCGGCCTATGCATGGTCATTTCCATACTTTATTTTTTGAGTTACGGAATTTCCCAGATAAGTTTTTTTCATACTGCCGTTTGTCAGTTGAGAGTTTTGATTACTTACTAAATATTTTACGACCTCATTTGCAACATCAGGACACTTGGATGCGGCTTTCCATTTCCCCAGAGGAGAGATTTATGGTGACTCTGAGGTATTTGTTATTTTTTAAATATTTTTGTAAATGTGTTATGTTTCACATTGAAATGTGTAATTGATCTTTATTGATGTAATCTCTGTTTTGAATCAATGTTTGTGTTTTCTTTTGATTGCTTTTATTTAAAATAACATATTGTTAATTGTAAATCATTGTTTGTCTTGTTTTCATAGATTCTTGGCAACTGGTCAATCTTTTAGTGCTTTACATTTTGATTTTTTGTTGGGGAGATCAACCATTGCCGTTATAGTACGTCACACATGCGACATGATATGGCAACATTTAAAAGACCAAATGATGCCTCAGCCAAACAGAGAAGATTGGTTGAAAATCTCTAAGGGCTTCAAGGACTCTGTTGACTTTCCTAACTGCATAGGAGCTTTGGATGGCAAGCATTTCCGAGTTAAAAAGCCACCAAACTCTGGGTCACGTTATTTCAATTTTCATAAGTTTTTTTCCGTTGTTATTTTGGCATTGGTTGACACTGAATACCGTTTTATTTATGCTGACATTGGGGCCTATGGTAGTGCCTCAGATGCCCGTATTTTCCGTTCATCAAGATTAGCCCAACGCCTGCAAGAAAATGCATTATTGATCCCACCCCCACTTGCCCTACCTGGTACATCTGGACCGTTGGCACCATATGTCATGGTAGCAGATGCAGGATTTGCATTATCCAAACATGTTATGCGACCATATCCAAGGAGATCCATTGATGACAGGAAACAGTACTTTAATAATCGGCTAACTAAAGCAAAACGTTATGTGGAGTGTGCATTTGGTATTTTAGCTAACAAATGGCGCATTTATCAGACAACTATTCAGTTGCAGCCAAACTTTGTCACATCTGTCCTCAAGGCTACCATAGTGCTTCACAATTTCTGTCGGATAGATGAAGGAGGAACTTATGTGGATGATGAATTTCAGATAAACCATGTTGTTAATCCAACAGGTGAACCTATGTCTCATAATTCCGTGACATCTGGTTTACAAATTAGAAAATTATTTACTGATTACTTTAATTGTTTTGATGATAATAATAATATTGATGTTTGTTAAGATTGTTATGGATTTATTTCGATAAAAATTTATTATTTTCTCTTATACGAAAATGTTTAATTTTTTAGAAACATCTAAGAGCTTAAATCTTACATGTATTAAAGTGAAAATGCGTTAATCAGCAACTGACATTTCTGTTAACAACATGGATTTCTGAATGTTGTATGTATGTGTTTGTACATTTCTGTGTTAGTATCCTGAATTTTTTTTATTTTAAACTTACAACATTAATAATGTTAAACGTCTATGGAAATAATGCAATATTATTTTTAAATTTAAATAATAAACATGATATATTTTTTCTCAAAAATATTTTTTTATTAATAATAAGCATATTAATCCATAAAGTAATGCTGTTATTTTTTCACATCAAAATAAAACAATGAAATTCTTGTTCATCCTCTGTTAAATTTTACAAAATGTAATTTTTTATGGTATTCTTTCAAAAATTTAAAATATACTTTACTTACAAGAGTAAATTTTCAAAAATGTGTGCATTGCTTACAATGTTGTTAAATTGTCGACCAATTAAGTTGGTCTCATGTTGGACATTTACATAGACATAATAAATGTAAACTGTGTTTTGAGAATATAAGAACTAATCTAACTATCAAATTGGTTGTGTACAAATGTGTTCCTAAAATAAAAAACATATCCATGGCATCAAACATATATGTAATCCGTCACAAAATATAATCACACATGCCTTTTTTTTTTTTTTTAAACTCAGAGTTTACACATTTTTGGAAATCCCTATTTTTTTAAATTTTAACACATTCATCATATTTGTTGTTTGAATGTAAAGATTACCAAAAATGTGTATCATAAGTCAACAAGATCTTCTAGTGAAGTAACCTGAGTGTTGCTGAGTATGTTGTTTTGTGTGGCCTCAGAAATAGTATTTTCAGGAATGGAAGCAGTTGTTTGCTGAACAACATTCCTATTACTAACTACAGTAGTGTGTGGAACAGTCTGTTGCATGCTTGTTTGGCCCAACACATTGCCTGTTGTTGAGTACACCTGTGGATCTACATGGGTAATTGGGTATTGTGTGTGTGTATGTTGTTGACCTTGTGGATAGTTGACTGATGTTTGTAAGTGTGGTGTAGGTAACATAGTTGAGATTGGATAATGAGGCATCATGAATGATTGTGGGTATGTTGAACCAGGAAACAAGTTAGGTAAACCACCAATATTTGTGGGTTGAGTAAAGTAACTAGTACTTTGAGTGGGTTGTAAATTCATATAGTTCATGGGTTGCTGTGAGGTTGCACTTTGTACAGTGCTTAAGGCACCAGTATTGGTTGCAACATACCCTTGTCTAATTGGTGTTGGGAATAACGTACTTGAAGCAATTGAAGGTTGACCAGATTGTTGTAATGCTGGATTATTGACAATTACAGTTGCCATGGTTGTTTGTGTTGAAATGGTATTTTGATTGTCTGTTGTGTTTGGGACTGTATGTTGTTGCATAATGGTACGCCAATTTTCTATGGCCTCATAAACTCTCACTGGTTCCTGTTCTGCCTGACTAGCTGAAAGTAGGGTCAGCATAGCAGCACGTACACGTTCCTGCCTATCGGATGGAATTTTGGTTAAGCTAGAAGATAAAGACCGACAAAAGCGCTCGGCATCTGTTTCTGGAATTAGAGTGTTCATTATGTGAATAATGCGTGTGTCAATTATTTCCGGTAAGGATCTCATTTCCTCAGGTCTGCGGATTCTTCTTGCACGTAGAGGTTGTGGTGCAAAACGTGGAAGTACATTTGTTTGTGTTGATTGTGTAGCTGGTGTGGTTGTTTGTTGTGTTGATGAGCCTTGGGTGTTGGTTTGTGCACTCTCTGTCCCACCCTCATGTGATTCAGTTGCTGCATCTTGTTGAATCTCTGGATTTTCACTGTCTTCTCTGCCAGGTTCTTGTTCTGATGCTGAGGTGGCTGTAGCAGAGGGACCAGCTGTTGGGTGATCATCAGAATCGTCTAGATTATCCTCCGTTCTATAAGAAATGAGATAACATATTACAATCTTAACATTTATATTTGTACAATTATCTTCATGAAGTAAATGAATGTTGCTGTTTTTTTTTTTTTTTAAAAAAAAAAAAAAAAAAAACTTACTGTGTTACTTCTAAGATGGGTGCTAGGAAGCTTATTTGTTCATAATAAACATATCTGCGTTTGCGGGCTTGGCTGGATGAGGATGGTATAGGGTTGTACTCCCTTCGGTACTGATCACGTGCTGAACGCCAACGCCTTTTGACCAAGTCAACTGTGGAATTTAACAAAATATGTCACTTGCAACATTCAGCATAAATCTGCACACATTAATTAAAATAATGTTTGCTAAATGTAATATACAATTTAAAATAATAATGGTGCCCAAATACTTTTGAGGAAAAATCAATTTTTTATATATTCTTCATTCAAAAGCATTTTTAGACATTCACACATAACAAAATAATATTTCTGATAAATTATATTTGAAGTAATTGTCATATAGATTTAAATTTTCCTTTTTTTTTTTTTTTCCAATAACATTTTGCAATAAATTACTAGAAATATTATTTTATTAATGTAGGTCATGATATAGAAATGTTATTTAAAAAAATAAACAAACAATATTAACAATAAAAAAACATGAATTGAAATTGTGATAAAAAAATTAGACTAATAAAACAGGGAATTTAAAAACACATGACAGTTTAATCAGTTAATTAATTAACTTCATGAAGAATTCAAAGTCATATTACAACATTAAGTATACTTTCAGTTTTAACTTTTGAAATGTTAGGTTAACTTTTTAAAAATTTAACATTAACTGAATATATAGAGTAGTACATATACCAATTCTTCACAAAGTTAATTTAACTAAAAGACAACATAACTATAACAAAACATTCACAGTTTGTAATTATTTGAAAAATCCAAATATATATATTAAATGAATAAATATAAAAACATACAACAACTTACCATATTTAGCACGCTTTGCAGGCGAACATCTAGCCCATGCATTATTGGGGTACACTTCCTCAGCTACTTGAATCCAATGGCGGTCAACTGTCAGTCGGTCATGGTAACCATCAACACGTGTATCCCATAATGGTGGGTGAGTCTCGACAGCTGTTATCAGTTTCTCCGTGTCCACCCGTGGTGCCATTATTATATTTCGAAGCCGAAATTTTGCTCAAAAAATATCTTTCAATACACAGAACTACAACTGCTTGCTTGCTCACTCCTTCTGCAAATGCATAGTTAGTTTTGTGCAAAAAAAATATGTTAGCTACGCCACCTGAAAGTATTTGAGATTGTAACAACCTTTCTAATTAAAACACGGACACGGACCACACGGATAGCATACGGAGGCCATCCGTATCACGTACGTGTAAACACGGACCCATAGGATTTAATGGATCCGTGAGGACGTTATGCCGGTGGAAAACGGACATGTCAGCGCTTTTTCGGCACGCTCAAACGTACGCACGGAACGGACACACGCTCCGTGCGAAAACACTGACGTGAGGCTTTTTATATTAAAAATACTGTGTCGACATAAGCACGTGTCTCCGGTACGTGTAAAAAATGCCAAAAACGTACCGGAGGCACGGATGTGTGGCGCAGGCCTAAGAGAGTAAGTTTCAGAAGAGAAAAACATTCTTCTGAGATGGAAAAATGGGCAATGGGTCATATTAATTTTTTTTATAACCTTATGTCTAAGCTAACCATTATTATTCCTCCAAAGCTATATCTTCACCAAATTGCTCAGTAACCTGTGAGGTGATGAATGAAAAATAAATATCATGCACAAATATTTATGAACAAATTGAAAAAAAATAAGCTCCGACTTCTTTTTTTTAATCAATCAACTTCTATGGTTTTTGATAAAGCAGTGAGCATACAGAAAAATTCCCCATACACCAACCCTCATTCACCTGCCCTGGAGTTATAATGATTTCTAGTTCTAGTTTGGCTAGAAAACCTTTCAATTGAGGTTTTACATCTCCAGGGTGTAATGTAATCAGTAGAAATCAATCAATTAGTAGGAAAGTAATACAACACTACAAATAAAGGTTTTTAACAAAGTCTTATATAAGAACATCACTTGGTTAAAATAGTGATTATTCACAGCGGAGACTCAACACACAAATTTCTAGTACAGCTCAGTTCACACGGAAAATTGTAACAGAGACAGAATTCTAAAAATAAATCTGTTACAATCGGAGCAACAATGGATGCAAAATGGAAACCAAAATTTGTGTATTTTAAAACCCCCAATCTTTAAAGATTAACTCTTGGTTTCTATTCTGTTTTTGTTCCATTTCCGTTCTGTTTTTAACAGATCCATTTTTACCACAAGTGTCTGAACACATTTAGACTACAATTCATCACGGTTAAGCCGGCTTTACACACTACAATGTATCTTAGGGCTCCGCCACACATCCGTGAAAACCACGTCCGTGTAAAACGGGCCGTTTTTCGGGTCCGTTTTCCGTTTTTTATGTCCGTTTTTATGGTATGTGTGGCCTGCGTGTGTATCCCGTATGCTAGCCGTATGTGCGTGTGGAATGTCCGTGTGTGCGTGAGTGAAATAACTGACATGTGTATGTGTTGTCCGTGTGAAATGTATGTGTGTGATGCAAAATGTCGTTACTACATGTCGGAAGACAGAGTAGCGGGATGAGAATGAACTCGGGTGAACTTCACCCGACTTCATTCTCATGCCGCGGCTCTGTCTGTGTGCCGTGTACTGATTAGCGGTCACCTGTGAAGGATTCACCGGTGACCGCTAATCCCCCGAGTGACTGAAGTGTCCCCCCCTCTCTCATACTCACCGTTCCCCGATCACCGGCGCTGCACGGCGTTCACACTGCTTCGGCGGCTTTTTCTAATTTGAAAAAGCCGGCCGCCCATTAATCAATCTCGTATTCCCTGCTTTCCCCGCCCACCGGCGCCTGTGATTGGTTGCAGTCACACACGCCCACCACGCTGAGTGACAGCTGTCTAACTGTACCCAATCACAGCAGCCGGTGGGCGTGTCTATACTGTGCAGTGAAATAAATAAATAAATAAATAAAAAAAACGGCGTGCGGTCCCCCCCCATTTTAATACCAGCCAGATAAAGCCATACTGCTGAATGCTGGTATTCTCAGGATGGGGAGCTCCACGTTATGGGGAGCCCCCCACCCTAACAATATCAGTCAGCAGCCGCCCAGAATTGCCGCATACATTATATGCGACAGTTCTGGGGCTGTACCCGGCTCTTCCCGATTTACCCTGGTGCGTTGGCAAATCGGGGTAATAAGGAGTTATTGGCAGCCCATAGCTGCCAATAAGTCCTAGATTAATCATGTCAGGCGTCTATGAGACACCTTCCATGATTAATCTGTAAGTGACAGTAAAAAAAACACACACACACGAAAAATCCTTTATTAGAAATAAAAAAACAAACAAATTCCCTCATTACCAATTTATTAACCCCGACAAACCCTCCTTGTCCGGCGTACTCCACGGACTCCAGCGTCGCATCCAGCTCTGCTGCATGGAGATGACAGGAGCAGCAGAAGACACCGCCGCTCCGGTCACCTCCACGCAGCTAATGAGATGAGTAGCGCGATCAGCTGCTGTCAGTCAGGTAACTCGCGGCCACCGCTGGATCCATTGCGAATGCAGAATGGATGCAGAATTCATGCATTCTGGATGCTTGCTCTGCCATAGACAGCGTGGGAAAAGCATCCAAATTGCACAAAATAATTCACATGTTGCTTTTTAGAACGCAGAGATTTTGTCAAAAATTTGGCATCCAAAACGCTGCACTCTAAAACGCAACGTTTGCATGGATTTTCCTAAATTCTCATTGATTTTGCTGGGGATGCAGAACGCATGCGTTTACGCTGCAGTTTAAAACGTTGCGTAAACACATGAAAAAAAAACGCAACGTGTGCACACAGCCTAAGAGTTCTGACGTGGCGCATGGCACTCCTCAGATGCTCCTGATTCATAAAGAGGCATGCACCTCTCCATAAATAAAGAGCGCTGGCTCCTCCACATCCCCTTATCAAGACATAACTCGCCAAACTTGATGATCAGGGCCCTAGTGTTCTGAGCGTGCAAAATACTAAAGCACGGATCCGATAATGGATGAGATCCATTTTGATCCCTACACTTCAATGTTAATATGTATGGATCCAATTGCTATCTGATTTTTGGTTGGATAAAAAAAGGTTTGCAGATGTGGTTTTTTTTGACCCAGCTAAAGAATATGATAGCAGCTGGAAAAGGGGAATATTGAAGGCATTTTATGGCAAATGAATGGATCCTTTTATTTCCGTTTTTATGCTAGCAAAACATCTATAAATACTGGACATGTGAACACAGACTAAAGAACCACAAACCGCCCCTTAGAAAAGAGGCTGTTCGCCGGCCACAGCGACGTCGCTAGGAAGGTAAGTATGTGTGGCGGGTACTAGCGATTTTGTACACCACGGGCAGCGATTTGACCGTGATGCACAAACGACGGGCCCGGGTGCTTTCACGAGCGACATTGCTAGTCATTTCGCTGCGTGTAGAGCAGCCTTTAGAGGTTGGTGCTTTACATATGCAAACCACTCAATCAAACATTGGTGTGCTCAAGTATGCCTGTGAGCGCTGCTATCGCTGTCCACTCAGTTTACATTTCCTGACCACCCAGTTGCAGTGACCTCTCATGTCCGGTAATGTCACATCAACTTCCGGAATTGGAAGTTGACCTGCCATCACCGCGGCCGGCCCCACTTTCCCTGAGTGACTGGGCTGTGGACAGAGTTTCACCGCATATCACAGCCCAACATCGCTCTTATTTGCGGAGAAACCCGGCGAGATGATTAGGGTTGGAGTTCAGAGCTTTACATATGCAAATCCCTTGATCGAGCATTGGTGTGCTCTTGTACGCTCGGTGGTCACCCCAGTGCGAGCCACTTGGATTCTTTGAACAGTTCTCACTGGGGGTAAAATCAGCGTTATTGGATGTAGTGTCCCCCCACACACACAAAAAAAACCTTCCATCCTCCCTTCCCTGGAAATGCTCTATTTATGGCTGGCTGTATATGGTCGGAGAGCCGATCTGCCAATCAGTGACTTTCAATGGGGTTCAGGTCAATTCCAGGTCCCAAACAGAAGTTTATCTGAAGTCCGGCTGAACTTCAACAGGTCCGCTCATCTCTAGTAACGTGACCTCGCCACATATCTTTTGGATAAAATGATTTCAGATGGAGACTGTATTCACATTTTGAAGTGAAGTTGTGTTTTTTCGTTTTTTTTTTTGTTTTTTTTAAAGGTGGCAAAAATACCAGTTTTACTGTGATAGCGACTAAAGGGTGCTTTACACACTGCGACATCGCTACCGATATATCATCAAGGTCACGTTGTTAGTGACGCACATCCAGCGCCGGTAGCGACATCGCAGCGTGTGACACCAAGGAGCGACGATCAACGATCGCAAAATCATCCAAAAACGGTGATCGTTGACACGTTGCTCCTTTCCTTAATATCATTGATGCTGCAAGTACGATGTTGTTCGTCATTCCTGCGGCAGCACACAACGCTCTGTGTGACACCGCGGGAATGACAAACATGTCCTTACCTGCCTCCACCGACAATGCGGAAAGAAGGAGGTGGGCGGGATGTTACGTCCCGCTCATCTCCGCCCCTCCGCTTCTATTGGACGGCTGCTTAGTGACGTTGCGGTGACGTCGCTGTGACGCCGAACGCACCTCCCCCTTGAAGGAGGGATTGTTCGGCGGTCACAGCGACGTCGCTGCACAGGTATGTGCGTGTGACGCTGCCGTAGCGATAATGTTCGTTACGGCAGCGATCACCAAATGTCGCACGTACGACGGGGGCGGGTGCTATCGCGCTCGACATCGCTAGCGATGTCGCAGCGTGTAAAGCACCCTTAAGGCTTATTTTCTGGCAATCGGTTACAGTTTTGCCATTCATTTTACCATTCAAAGTGTGGCGAAGTTGCGAGAAGGATGTACAGTACTTCAGTAATTGTTTTTTTTTTTTGCTTCTACATCGTGTGGTACAAATGACCTAGCGGCACAAGTCTCCAGGTCAGTACGATTACAGCAATACCAAACTTGTATAGGGTTTTTTGTTTTAAATTTATATGGTGAAAAAATATTGAAAACTCAAAAAAAAACCAAACATTTTTTGCTGGTGTTGCCATTTGCTAAGACCCATAAGATTTTAATTTTTATGATTGAGTTGTATGAGGGATTATTTTTTGCATGGAGAAGCTGGTGTTTTTATTGATGGTATTTGCTAGTCGATCAATAGCTTCACCTATTTGCAATCATTGCTCATGCCCACTGGATTCTCAACATTTCCTCCTTATATAAACGCACCTCGTTCATGATTATCTTTCAGTGGAAACACATCTTTAGTCATAGAAAGTTTCCGTAAGGTTGCATCTCGTAATGGTGCTTTCGTTACGTTCCTACACGTCTTCCATTTTTTAGGTTGATCTGTCTATTTAACTTTATCTGCTTGGAATATTTCATGAAACCACGGCATAAGGACTCCTTATTTCTCACTGACTCAATTATTCATTGACTTATTATTATTTATTATACTTAATATAATTATTATTATTGACTTATTTATTTATTATTTATTAATTTACTCATTTATTGGCTCATTTATTTCTCATTGACTATTTAGTGGATATGGACACAGTGGCTACCTGTATTATAGGGCAACATGAGATTTATTTGGTCATGCACATGCCATATAAAAGTGATTAAGGGATGCACTTACTTGTTAATATGCAAAGCAGGAACAAATACTCTGTATAAGAAATCATGCCTAAAGAGAAGAAAACATACAGTATGAAGAGATGTTCTTATAAGAGAGACACACTTTATACATTCCTTTTTCTGTCCAGAGAAAACTCTAAACCATAAAAAAAAATAAAAAAAAAATATTTCAAATAAAGTGATAAAAAATATTAAATTAACACTTATTATCTTATTACGTGTATGCTCTATTTTCTGATGGCTCTCAACCACCTTTTATGAGAATCAACCACCAGGATTTTGTGATATGAAGTAAAGGCAGTGTCACACAGGCAGTAAGATGCTGAATCCAGGAATATCTGTTGTAGAAAGATCCGATACTTGAGTGCAAAAATATCTTTAATCAAAGTTGCAGAAATGCACTGCACTTTGATTGACAGGTGCAATGGGGGCAAGCCTTGGTGGGTCAGGTCCTCACTGCAAAGTCCTCCTCCGGCATCCTCCTGGCTTGCCCCCTTTTCCTTAATTGAATATAGTGCCGCCATTGTTGTTGTTGGCGGCACGTACGCACTGCCAAAGTAATTCTGTCTTCATTAAAATGGAGCCGAAGTCCGCGCATGCGCATACCGAGATCTCCGGTGTCATTTTATTGAAGACACAGTGGTGAATACTATGAGAGGCAGGGGCGCGTGCACAAATGTAAAATAAAATAGACAGAGAGGGAGAGGATGAGACAGGGGGAGGGGGGGGAGAGATAGAGAGAGATAGATAGAGGGAGAGGAAATGAGTCAGAGGATTGTGGTGTACATGAACCGCTACTAGATAGGGCATAATATAAGATTGATGACAGCCTGACACCTGGGTCCACCACAGATCAGCTATTACCTGAGTGTACAGAGGGAATCTCTGCAGCCCCATACACTGTTTAGTGTCGCCTCCCAGTTGCAGCAGTTAAGCCCCTATACAAATGAGTAAGAAATGATCTGCAGTACCCAAGATCAGCCACTACACAGTGTACACTGTTTATGGCACATCCAGCAGCCACTGAAGGTGATCTAATTGGTTATGGTCCTGGATCTTGTTCCTCCACCAATTGTATATTAAACTACTCTTTTGTAGTTACATAGATTGAAAAAAGATCTAGGTCCACCTAGTTCAACCTTCCTCCACCAATTATATATTTTGTCATTAAATAGTTTATAACCAACAATGTTATGTGCACTGTGGAAATCATCCAGCTTTATTTTAAAAGTTGATATAGCATCTGCCATTACTACCTCTTGTGGTAGGGCATTCCACAGTCTGACTGCTCGAACTGTAAAGAACCCTTTCCTATTTAGCTAGTATTGTCTTTTGAAGGAATAAGTCATGTGCCAGTCCTTTATGTTGACCACACATGTATTTAAACATATAAATGAGATCTCCTCAGATACATCTTTTTTCTAAGCTAAACAATTCCAAATTTTTCAGCCTCTTATCATATGGGCGGCCTCCATTCCTTGCAATAATCTAGTTGCTGTCTTTGAACTGACTATCTTCTTAATATCCTTTTTAAAATGTGGAGCCCAAAGCTGGATCCCATAGTCTAGATGTGGCTTTTCAATAGGACATCAGTATAAAGTAGTGATGCAACTCCTTAAGAATGATAAAAAAACACAAGGTAAGACCACAATTGGGTAGCCCAGGGCATCTGCCCTCTTGGCCCGATGGTATATGCCCTTGCAATTTTTTTGCATCACCTGTGCAATGTTTCAGGTTCTCAGAGAGGATCATGTTGTCAGTCAATAATGTTACACCCGCCACACAATGCACTCTGATCCTACCAAGGCTTTACACCTTAAATTTAAGGATTGTTTTCTAACAAACACAAACATACCACCTGCTCTATGTGGCCCTATGTCTGTGTATCACCTTACAGTAACGAGGCATTAGCCCCATAATTAGCCTGATAAATACTAACAGGCCAAATGGGAAAAAAAGCTTTGAGGCAGAATCTTCCTCGGATATCAGATACTGGAGTGTTTTGATAAAGTGGTGTGAGCAGAACTTTCAAATATGTTAAACCCATTTGTTTTATCGCTGATCACTTTGTTTGATGCCACTCTCTTTGTTGTGAAACAAAGACAAGCTGAGCAACTGTCAGGCGGCATGTCAGCAGAAAAGAAGACCACTATCTAAGAGGTCCTGAAAGCATTCCCTCCTTTTGTTTGTGGCCTTCAGAAAGAGATAGTTCTGCTTGAATGAGCTGAATGTTATGGGAGAAAAACCCTGGAATGGTTATGGCTCAGTAGACAAGTCCTCTGCAAGGATGGGACTGAGGTCACCAATGAGGGAATCCCAAAAAGTACAAAGCTTTATAAAACAACGATTTCATCTTCTACAATCAATGAAGGAAGAACCTTTTGACTTGGGGTACGTGCTCACGATCAGTTTTAGCACTGTTTTGAGCACAGTGTCTTTTTTTATGCATCTAAAATGCTGGGTTGTACAGTAGAAGCACAGTGGATGAGATTTATAGAAATCCCATGCCCACTATGCTTCTTTTCTCCACAGTGCAAACTGACATGTGGCACGGCCTTTCTGAGCTGCAGCATATCAATTTATGCTTGCGGACAAGCGAGTGTTCTCAGCAGGAGAACACAGCGAAAATACTCTTCGCTCAGAATCCTGATTTTCAGCCATGATTCCACAGAATTTTTTAAAAACATAAAACTCATGAAACAGGCCTGGACAGAAATGATGGTACCACTGAAAATAATGAACCAAAGGGACATGTTAAATTAAGGTGTGTCCACTAATTAGCATCACAGGTGTCTACAATCTTGTAATCAGTCAGTGGGCCTGTATATAGGGCTACAGATACTCACTGTGCTGTTTGGTGACATGGTGTGTATCACACTCAACATGGACCAGAGGAAGTGAAGGAAAGAGTTGTCTTAGGAGATTAGAAAGAAAATTATAGACAAGCATGTTAAAGGTAAAGTTTATAAGACCATCTCCAAGCAGCTTGATGTTCCTGTGACTACACTTGCACATATTATTCAGAAATTTAAGATCCATGGGACTGTAGCCAACCTCCCTGGATGTGGCCACATTAGGAAAATTGATGACAAATCAAAGAGACGGATAATACGAAGGGTAACAAAAGAGCCCAGGGAAACTTCTACAGAGATTAAAGGTGAACTTCAAGCTCAAGGAACATCAGTGTCAGATCGCACCATCCGTCGTTGTTTGAGCCAAAGGGGACTTCATGAGAGACGACCAAGGAGGACACCATTGTTGAAAAAAAAATCATAAAAATACAAACTGGAATTTGCCAAACTACATGTTGACAAGCCATAAAAGCTTCTGGGAGATTGTCCTATAGACAGATGAGACAAAAATTGAAGTTTTTGGCAAGGTACATCAGCTCTATGTTCACAGACGGAAAAATGAAGCATATCAGGAAAAGAACACTGTCCCTACTGTGAAACATGGAGGAGGCTCTGTTATGTTCTAGGGCTGCTTTGCTGTAACTGGCACAGGGTGTCTTGAATCTGTGCAGGGTACAATGAAATCGCAAGACTATCAAGGGATTCTAGAGAGAAATGTGCTGCCCAGTGTCAGAAAGTTTGGTCATTGGTTTTGCAACAGAATAATAACCCAAAACAGACAGATAAAAACACCAAAGAATGAGTAAGAGGAAACATTGGACTATTCTGAAGTGGCCTCCTATGAGCCTTGACGTAAATCCGATTGAGCATCTTTGGAAAGAGCTGAAACATGTCATCTGGAAAAGGCGACCTTCAAACACGAGACAACTGGAGCAGTTTGCTCTTGAGGAGTGGCCAAAATATCTGTCGAGAGGTGCAGAAGTCTCATTGACAGTTACAGGAATCGTTTTATTGCAGTGATTGCCTCAAAAGGTTGTGCAACAAAATATTAAGTTAAGGGACCATCATTTCTGTCCAGGCCAATTTCATGAGTTTTATTTATTTATTTTTTTTTAAATTCTGTGGAAGCAGAAAAGCAGCAATGTCTGACTTTCATTTGTTCATTTTCATAGATTTTTTATTTATTATTTTTGTCAGACTCAAGTTATTTCTCAGACCATTGTGGGTTTTTCTTTCATTACATGAGGGGTGCCAAAAATTTTGACCACATGTGTAAATAATGCTATTAGTGCTGCCAGCCATTACTCTATTTGTCTGCTTACATCACAGAAAGGCATAAGTAGGTAAGTGTATGCCATATCCAAAAATATCTGCTGCATTCAAGGGCAAGAAAACAAATATAAATTGTATTATAAAGCCTGATCATCTCATCACACTACCTATGAGGCAGTAAGCTCAAGTCAGGGGACTCGGCAGTCAGGCCATATCTTCTCATCCAAGCACAATCCATGTTTCATAGACGTATGAAAGTGGCCTATGACCAATGTGTGTACCTGCACTCAGCTCTGCAGAATAATTCTTAATAAGTCGCAAGCGTCCTTTAGGCCCCTTTCACATGTCTGTGAAAAATGTTTGTGTTTTGCACAGCCATGTTGAAGGTGCGTATGGCCCGTCCGTGTGCCATGATTTTGGCACACTAGTGTTCACCATGTGCTATGCGTGATAGCACACGGAGAGCAGGAATTTTTTACTCACCTGTCCCTGGCATTGCTGTCCCTGGAGCTGATGTCTAAAGTGCTGCTGCTTCCGGGTCCGCAGTGCAGTGAATATGCATGAGCATAATGAGCGGGCCTGGAAGCAAGTGAGAGTAGCGCCGAAGACAGCAGCGCTGGAGACAGGCGAGTATAGAAAATCATTTTATTTCAAAGACACGTGTTTTCTCTAGTACATGTCACACGGATCACATCAGTGTGTGGTCTGTGTGACATCAGTGCTGCCGGAGATAAACGGACATGTCTTTGTGCAGAACACAAGGTTCTTGTGAAAGCACTGATGTGTGCACAGACCATTGATTTTAATGGATTTGCATATGTCCGTGTCTCCAGTACGTCTAAAAAAAAATGGCACAAAAATTCTGAACATCCTTTACATATTTCACATTGACTTGAGTCAGGAAGGAACAACTAGCACATATTATCAGTGCCTGTCATAGGATGGTCAGATAGGAGTAGGATGTCAGATGACCCAATCATCACAAATCTACACAACCTAATATAACAAGGCTCAGCATTAATCATCTTAATTTAAAAATATATTCATATCACTAAAATATTAAGTCCATCTGTAGCCTATTAATTACATTGCTGCTCTTCTGGATGGAGAAATCACTGAACACTCGATGCTTCCAGAAGGAAGAAGAAGGTATTGGTCAATAATAATCAATAATATATAAGGTTATAAGTCCATGGAGAAGGAATGTGCTGTTTTTCATGTCAGGCTGGAGAAAGTGACACAGATATTGAAGACGTCTACTCTGACTGAATTCATAAATCAAGCCTTAACATAACAAGGTCTATAGTAAATGGCCACCCACACACTCACCTCCCTCTCAGTTTTTTTCTCAGATACACCAAGTTCATTGTTTTCTCAGATATAATGCTTTATAGTGGAATATAATGGCTGAACGCCATGTTATTTTCTCAGGCTTCATTGAACTGAGAAGTAAAAATGAAAGTGGAAGAAAGTGGAAGAATGATCAGCACCCCTGAAGATTATATAATAATTGTAATGTGTTATGTTGATGCATTGATATAAAAAGTGTACTGTGAAAACTATGAGACAGATTAAGGTCCTAAATCCTAAACGCGTCCTCATTTTCACCCCTGTATATGATGGAATTTTAACTATATGGAATAAAGATTTCTAATTTTTTTTATCAACTCTTGGACTTCGTTGCTGGATCTCATCCTTCTATTTTTGACCTGCAAAGGTGGCTGACTTTCCTTGGTCCACGCACAGTCGGATAAATGGTCTCCTAGAATCAGGGGAGCCGGATTACTCCTTTTTCTGTGTGAAAGCTATTGCTAGCTGCAAGAGTCTTTGTAAAGAAAGAGTTAGCAATCAGTGGGAAACTTAGAGGGGGTTCAGCTGTATAAGGGGCTGTTGAGGCCTAGAACACCTTAGTGCCTGTAGTTACAGCACAGTGAGCATCAGCCAGACAGAAAGCAGATTCTACCAGAACAGGAATCCAGAATTAGTGGCAGAAGCTTTATCCTAGAAGTAGGAAGCTGGGAGAGGCCCAAACAGGACCATAAGTGGCAGTGACGGTGGATAAGAGTTTATGGTAGTCCTGAGACGGCTGAGGTCTGGACGAGATGGCCTGTAACAGTGGTGGAGTGTAGTTTGCCAACTTGGTGTGGAAGATTTAAATAAGGAATTTTATGTCTTGCCTCATGGGAGGATCTGAAAAGGTAGCCGCTGTAGCCAATGTGCATGAAGTAGTAAAAATGGATTTGGCTAAAATAGATTGATACGACTGTGGGCAAGTTTTTCAGAGGACATGTAAAATGTTGCCGTTTATTAACCATCTATGTGAAATCTCTGGTGATTACTATCCAGTCTGATGCCAGTTACATGTTATGCCTTTTCAACTTCTACCTCAATAAAAGACTATAATGGCCTCTCTTGCTTCCTTGTTCGTCAACCACCGCCACACTATATCACCATTGACCCCAAGGGAGCAGGACCGATGGTGTGAGGGCGGACGTGATTACTACATCAGGTGTTTCGTAGGTGATTAGGGTTTTCAAATCACTCTCATCCAACCACAACCTTATACCAAAACTCCTGTAGCTATCAATAGTTTTCACAGTAGACTTTATACATCAATGCAACTCAGAAATGCATCAACAAAACACATTACATTTAGTATATGATCTTCAGGCGGTGCTGATCATTCTTCCACTGTTTTATGAATACAAAGAGTACTGCCTGCAAAATTTCCAATAATGTCCTATAGTATAACGGTGCCTCTTCCTCTTCCTTCTGATCATAACCAAAGATCTTTGTAAAAAAAAAAAAAACCAATACAGAGAAGTGAAGGATTGCAGCTAAAGGTACAACTGTACAACTAATTCCAGATGTCCCTCAAACTTGTTTAACACAAAATTTGGACTTTCTGAGCAATGAACTGAAACTATGAAGGAGCATTGTATATAAAGCTTGAAGACTCATATGCTGATAATTCAGGTTAAAACTTATAGCTTGATGTAATGCAGAGAATATCATCTCCATTAATTAATTCCTATGCGTTTCAAACACAGATCTTGGTTATAGTAATAACTTGGAAATGCAATCCAGAAGAGCTTTAATTAAAATAAAAACATTTTCATTTAAGTCCATAAAATTGTTATTTACAGACAGACAGGCAGATAACTTAGGGGTAGGGTACCATAATCTACACATTTCAAACCATTAGGTTCTTAGTCAGGGTATGTCTGTTGACTAACATGGTAACACTTTCTTCAATGGTTGGAAACCAATACAGACCTAATAGTTTTACCAGCCAGAGATTTGTTATGCTGTTTCCAGTCTACACAATCCTATGGATTAAACACATCAACTGGTGCAAATCTCTCTCTTGTATGGTTACAAGCTAAGGGCGGCATGTAAAAGCAAACAGACACACAAGAATCACAAAATGCATATTATAAATTAGGGAACAACTCGTTTTCAGAATACTATCATATATACCACAGTGGTACCTTGGTTTTCATTGACATCGGTTATCGTTGGTTTCGGTTTTCTTTGATTTTTGCCACTGAAAATTTGCCTGTTTTCATGGTTGCCTCGGTTTTCATAGTTTTTTGTCGGCGCTTACATGACTGCGCTGCTAATTTTGCAACAACAAAGGGAGATCCACGCATACTATCGCTCTGTGTGAAGTTGTGTATCACCCCACTTATCAGTTTCAAAATGTATGTAACAAAAAATAAAATGTATCTATTCTTTACATTAGTAATTTATATTAATTTTATATTCATTTCTTATTGTTTTTAGTATTAAACACCATCTTTATTCTCTATAAAATGTGTTTTTTTATGTATTTTGGAGTGTCTAAAACAAATTAAATGGATTTACATCAATTCCTATGGAAATAATTGCCTCGGTGTTCATTAGTTTCGGATTTCACCGATTATATTAGGACGGATTATCAACGAAAACCAAGGTATCACTGTGCATGATAGCTGCTTACAATAAGCTGTTCACTAGGTTTATAGATGTTTAAAGGACAACTCCATCATATTCCACAGTTTCCCTCCAATTAAAATAAAAAATCTGATACTCACCTCTGGTGGTGGTGCCATTCCAGCGGTGTCATGGGTTGAGTTCCTAGGGGCACGCGTGAGGTTGTGACATCATGCGAGCCCTGTGCGCAATTACAGCTAACTTCTCTCTTCCCGCTATTGGACATATAAGTTAATCAACAGAAAATGAGAGCTGCAGCTGCTGCTCATTTCCTGTTGACTGCTCCAGTGTCCGAAAGTGGGAAGAGTGAAATTGGCGGTGATTGGCACGGAGCTGGCATGATGTCACAACCTCATGCGTGCCCCCAGGAACGCAAGCTCTGACACCACTAGATCGGCGCCACTACCAGATGTGAGTATGAGATTTTTTATTTTAATTGGGGGAAACGTGAAATAAGAAGGCGTTGTCCTAGCAGTGGTCAAACTGTTTAAGATGTAAAGGTAAGTTTGAAGAAACAAGAAAAGAAGAGGAACACAAAGGTGATGATCTTAGTGTAACGTTGGATATCACTAGTTAAAATGACAATGGATAATAAGATGTACACTAAAGCGGACTTTACACGCTACGATATTGCTAGCAATGGCTAGCGATATCTTAGGCAAAAGCACCCACCCCCGTCGTGCATGCGATTTCGTGTGATCGCTGCCGCAGCGAACATTATCGCTACGCTACGCACTTACCTGGTCGGCGTCGTCGCTGTGACTGCCGAACAATCCCTCCCTCAAGGGGGAGGGACGTTCGGCATCACAGTGACGTCACCGCGACGTCACTAAGCGGCCGGCCAATCAAAGCGGAGGGGCGGAGATGAGCGGGACGTAACATCCCGCCCACCTCCTTCCTTTCACATTACGGCCGGCGGCAGGTAAGGAGACGTTCCTCGCTCCTGCGGTGTCACACACAGCGATGTATGCTGCCGCAGGAGCGACGAACAACATCAATAATCAACCATTACCGATTTTTGGTTTTGGGACGACCTCTCCATGGTGAACGATTTTCACCATTTTTGAGGTCGCTGGTAAGTATCACACGCTGCGATATCGTTAATGATGTAACAACTAACAACGTGACCCCGACGATAAAACATTAATGATATCGTAGCGTGTAAAGCCCCCTTAACTTTCTATGGATTGTGCAAAACATTTGAAGAAATCCCGATGTTTAAATATACAATAAGTCATTTGCTACTCCTCAAACAAAGAGTGATGATCATCAGTGAAACCATGGCAGTGCTTAGAGCAAGACATCCTCCTCCTGTCTTACTTAACTGTTCTAATAGAACATTCTTGAGGAAAGCTTGTTCGATGCTGAAATGCGTATTGTGTAAGTTCTTAACGTTGCTACTTTTCAAGCAAAGATTGCCAAATGTTACTCTGAGTAATGCTGCTCTAAGGACAAGTCATCTCCCTCTCATCTAATTCAGATATGTAAAGGAAATATTCCTACTTCCCTACTCCCCCCCCACCCCCCAAAAAAAGTACAGAA
The DNA here is from genome assembly GCF_048569485.1 of Anomaloglossus baeobatrachus. NCBI lineage: Eukaryota > Metazoa > Chordata > Amphibia > Anura > Aromobatidae > Anomaloglossus > Anomaloglossus baeobatrachus. The sequence continues at coordinate 140,367,479 of NC_134353.1, read as the reverse complement.
AACAAGAATGTGATAATTTGGAAAGCTATTTTAGCCATATTTTATTCACCACATTACACAGGATGCAGATCAGAAAGTCCAAACAGTTTTCTATTTCATTTAAAAAAGTAATGAATTTGGAAATGATGGCAGAAAAAAAACAAAAAACGTTGGGGTAAGGCCATGTCTACCATTGTGTAGCCCTATTTTTGTACCATTGTGTAGCATCCCCTTTCCTTTTTCCAACAGTCTATAAACGTCTAGGAAGTGAGATGAATTGCTGGAATTTTGGCAGTGGAATGTTGTCCCATTCTTGTCTGATGTGGGATTCTAGCTGCTTAGCAGTCCGAGGTCTTCTTTGCCGGATTTTTCATTTTATAATGCACCAAATGTTTTTTATTGGTGAACGGTTTGGACAGTTCGTTTTCTGAAATCAAGCTGTTGTGATCGACACTTTATGTGGTTTATCATCTTCTTGCTAAAATATGGAAGGCATTCCCTGGAATAGACATTGTCTGGATGAGATCACATGCTGTTCTAAAACCTTTATAAAATGCCTAGTATTGATACCATCACAAATGGAGATTTTATTTTTTTACTGCGCGCAGATAAAAAGTTGGATGGTTCCTCTACAGCATCTGGAGTTTCCATTAAAAAATATAAACATTTTTTGACTCATCTGACCACAGAGTAGTTTTCTATTTAGCCTCAGCCCATTTTCAATGCTTTAGCCCACAGAAGATGGCAGCGTTTCTAAACTGTGTCCTCTTCAACGCATAAGACCGCTTTCACACTCGCGTTGAACGGCATCCGTCACAATGCGTTGTGTCACGCATGTGACGGATGCGCTGTAAATAGTGTGATATAAAGGCAACGGATTCCTGTGAAATAAGGCGTTGCCTTAAGCCGAGAGAGAGAGAAAAAGCTCCCATCATCACTGCACACACCCCGGCACTACCGCCCCCATCATCACTGCACACACCCCGGCACTACCGCCCCCATCATCACTGCACACACCCCGGCACTACCGCCCCCATCATCACTGCACACACCCCGGCACTACCGCACTCATCATCATCACCACACACACCGGCAGTACCGCACTTATAATCATCCCCGCACACACCCCGGGACTACCTTCCCCATCATCACTGCACACACCCCGGCACTACCGCACTCATCATCATCACCACACACACCGCCGGCACTACCGCACTCATCATTACCGCACACACCCAGGCACTACTACCCCAATCATAACCGCACACACAGGCACTACTGCACTCATCATCACAATACACACGCAGGCACTACCGCACTCATCACCGCATACACACCGGCACTACCGCACCCATCATCACCGCACACACTACTTCACTGACGTCCCCACTGACAGCGCGACTCACTTCAGTTGCTGCCTGGAGCTGACAGAGAGCAGCGGTGTTCTACGGTCGCTCCTGTCAGCTTCATGTAGCAGAGCTGGATGCGTCGCGGGACCTCGTGTGGATTACGCCGGACCTGGAGGGGTATTTGGGGATTAATAAAGTGGTGAAAGAGGGTGTTTTTTTATCTTTTATTGCAAATAAAGTATTTTTTCGGGTGTATGTGTTTATTTACTTTCACTTACAGGTTAATCATTGTCGGTGTCTCATAGATGCCTGCCATGATTAACCTAGGACTTAGTGGCAGCTATGGGCTGCTGCCATTAACTCCTTATTATCTCGATTGCCACCGCACCAGGGCAATTCGGGATGAGCCGGGTAGAGTCCCGGGACTGTCGCATCTAAAGGATGCAGCAATTCCGGGTGGCTGCTGGCTGATATTGTTAGGCTGGGGGCTCCCCATAACGTGGGGCTCCCCATCCTGAGAATACTTACCTTCAGCCGTGTGACTTTACCTTGGCTGGTATCAAAATTAGGGGGGACCACACACTGGTTTTTGTAATTATTTATTGTACTGCACGATATAGACCCGCCCACTGGCGGCTGTGATTGGTTGCAGTGAGACAGCGGTCACTCAGCGTGGGGGCAGGTCTGACTGCAACCAACCATAGGGCGGGGGAAGCAGTGAATATAGATGGAATAATGAGCGGCTGGCTTTTTCAAAAGAGGAAAATCCGCCGGAGCTTTGTGACAACTGTGCAGCGTCGCGCCCATGATCGGTGAGTATGAGAGAGGGGAGGGGGGAGAGAGACCAGAAGTGATTTTAAACGATTTCGATCGTTCTGCTGGACATGCTGATCATGCTCAGTAAAATGTGACGGAATCCATCAGCGGATTCTGCCGCTTAGCGCATAGCGGCGGAATCTGCCACCATAGACAATCATTAGACACCTTGACGGATTGCAACAGAATCCATCAAGGTACATTATTTTAACGACCAAAAAAACGATACATGTAGTATTCCCTCCGCTCGACGCTGCGTCAAAATAACGACGCAGCGTCGTCCAGCGGATGCAACACAGACACTTGCGTTACAGTGCGTCATCAATACAAGCCTATGGAGAATAGTGCAGTGCGTTAACGGACTGCGCTATTCTCCATAGCGGCAGATTGCGCTGTACACAAGTGTGAAAGCAGTCTAATAGAGATTTAGCTCACAGATTTAGCTTGCATTTGTTGATTGCACAGTGAACTGGTTTTCAGACAATGATTTCTGGAAGTATTCCTGTGCCAAATTAGTGATCTGAACAACAGAATAATTCCTGTTTGTAATGCAGTTCCACCCTAAGGCATAATAATAATGATAATAATAATCTTTATATAGTACTATTAATTCACAGTGCTTTACATACATTGGCAACACTGTCTCCATTAATGTGTGCTCTGTGTTATTGGATGTTCCATGTATTCCACATGCAGTTATGTATTTTGTATAAAATGTCTTTTCGACTGCTTCTGGATTATTCTGATGTGCATTCCCTTTGTGAATTATGTATACAGAGAGAATATTATGCATATAACAACGTTATTTATCTGCCCTGACACTTGCCAGTCTCTGACATTGTATCCATAGTGCGCGCTTATGAGTTTGCGCATGCACAGTGTGTGCGGCTCTCTCTGCAGTGTCTCCTGGGTAGAATAACGTCAGAGGGAGTTTTCTCCCGGCTCGAGGCACACTGGAGAAGCCGCATCTTCTGATGCTATGCGCACCTGTGACCACTGTGGTGCGCCAGGTGACACATACTTGATGAGATCCTGTCAGGCATATAAACCTTGCACCCAGCACTTTATGTCCACGGTCCCACGAGGAAGTGTCAACACGCGAAACACGTGTTGGGACTACTTCCACACCTACCCCTGTACCTTGGTAACTACTAGGTAAGCTCCTTTTATGTATGCGCTTCTTTTTTGATTTGATATACCACGGACTTGGATTTTCTCCCAGTTAGGCCCTTAGACATTTACAATAAATGTTCTTTGGAACACTATTGGGTTACCCTGTGGGTGATTTGTCCTCTGCCTGTGGGTTTTTATATATATATATATATAAATATATATATATATATATATATATATATATATATATATTTTCCTGGCAGCGTTATACTTGAGCTTTGGAAGGTGGCATTTTTTTCAGCCTCCCATGTCTGTTGTCCTGTCTACTTATGTATTTTGTATTTACCTGCACTTTTTTGATATTCAATAAAATTTATAAATACTGTTATAAATACTGTTGTTTTTTTGAGTCATTATAGACCTGGAGATGTGAAAATATATGGGCAAATTTAAAGACTTTCCTTTTCTTGTTTGCATGTTTTATAGTTGTTGCCTAGGAACAATGCAATGAGGTCCATGTATGACTTTAATTTGTTTATAAGTGTCTTCATTGGGGCTCACAATCTAAAGTCCCTATCAGTATGTCCTTGGAGTGTGGAAGGAAACCGGAGAAAACCCACCCAAACACGTAGAGACCATAAAAACTCCTTGCAGATGTTGTCCTTGGTGGAAAGTGACCCCAGGTCCCCAGCGCTGCAAGACTGCAGTGCTAAGCACTGAGCCACCATGCTGCCCATATTACATGCATCCAATATAAACTGTCAGTCTTGTCCCTTGTGAACTTGGTTTTCTCCAGAATCTTTGATAATATTATGTACTGTATATCGTGGGATATAGAGTCTGTGCAATTTTACTTTGGGAAACATGTTTCTAAAATTGTTTCACAATGTTTAGGCACAGTGGCTCACACACTGCTGAACGTCTGACCATCTTTGCTTTTGAGAGACTCTGCCTCTCTAACATGCTCTTTTTATTCACAGACATGTGACTAAGTTGAAAATTGCTCCTCCAGCTGCTTTTCATTGGTATCTGACTGTTCCAGTCATTTGTGAATCCTGTCCTGACTTGTTTGAAATGTGGTACTGCCATCAATTTCAAAATGAGTCAATTTTTTTCAAGTCAAATGGAGAAATATCTAATGTTCATCTTCTGATCTGTGTTTTATGTTCTGTTGGGAATAAAATGTGGCGAGAAGAGATTTTTAAATCATTACATTCTTGTTTTCTTTACATTTTACACAGGATCCCAACTTTTTTGAATTTGGGGTTGTATCACATATATATACTGTATATTGTCAAAATTGACAGAGGGTCATTTCATTTCACTTACTGGGAATATGATTCCTAATGCTATCACTGTGTCCCTATACTATTCTTGGTGTGTGGGCAATTCTTAAAAATGTAGAGAGACTTTTTTTCACGGATCAAAGGTACAACACCACCACGAAGTGTGCTAAGCCCAAAGCTCCCTAGCAGACCATAACAAGACTAGTATGTCTGCAATGCACATAATGCTTGTGCTTCAAGAGTTTTCGTTGTCAATTGACTGACAAGAGCATTTATGTATTAAAATGTTGTGAAAACATTCAGCCAGTTTGCTTATCCCAAAGTGTGATTAGTATCTCTAAGTATGACACAAAGCTTGCACTTACTTTAATATAATGGTATTGCTTTCTTTAGTGGTTCAAGACCATGCCCTGAATTGGATAGCTTTCCGCTTTGATGAGTGTGGTTCAGGCTTAAAAATCCAAATGAAGAAAATGTTTTAAGGACGGAAAAAAAAAAAGTTTGTTTCAAGAAATGAAATACAATGCCTCTCTTTGACTTAAATCTGTCTGTGATAATCAGGGGAATCACATACAACTGTCTATCTGTGTCCAAGAGGCTAAGGAGAATGTCAACATTTTTTCATACCTTTCTAAAGGCGCTTTGTTTTGGGGGAGCCTCCTCGGCTATTCTGTGGAGACTTGCTCTAGTTTGAAACTCAACACCAGGATTAACAGGTTTCATCCCAGCATAGGTATTTGGCCAGAGTACAGAAAGCTCCCTACCGCCTAAATACGCACGGCACATGGGGTTTGCATCTTCAAAGATCTGAAAGTAGAGGAATCTGGATACACCAAATAAAGTAAAGAGTATTAATAACCTGTGCTTCGCAGCAAGCAATCCTTCTTTACAATTTCTTTTGGTCCTTATACAGCTCTATGGATAAATTTAGTAAAAAAAAAACCTATGTGATAAAAAAAATGGAAACCTGATATGGCTTCTCTATTATTTAAACATCTGTATTAAAGGGGTGCTGCGATTTAGAAAACCTATTTTCATAGCCTCTAAACCATTTCAGAATGCTCCTCTAGTATACAGAATTGAAAGCCTAAGAAACATGACATGGACAGCTATTTGATTTCAGTAGGAACTGTGTAATACTTCATTCTACCTGAGGGGGCACTACAGAAAAATGGTATAGTTGCCATTGTATCCCTGAAAAGATAAGAGCCTAGAGCCGTAATGACATTACAATCAGTGGTGTATCTAAGTGGGGGCTTTGCCCCATGCGCAGCCACCTGACGTAGTGGTCCGAGGTGACTCCTAGGCAGAATTTTGCTGGGGAGACATGTGAGGAGACAGAATGGGGAATTGTATGAAGAAACAGTTTGTGGACAGGAGGAAATGTTTGAGGAGGCAGTATGAACAGGGCAAAGGGGGGAATGGATGAGCAAACAGTATGAGGATACAGTATGGGGATGGGGGATATGTGAAGAGACAGTCTAGATGGTGGAAATATGTGAGCAGACTGTTTAGGGAGGGTGTCCGTATGAGGAGACAATATGGGCAGGGGGTAAAGTGGGAGGTGTCCGATTTGGGGAGGAAAGGGGAAATGTGTAAGGAAATAGTATGGGAAGGGGGAAATGTGTGAGGAGACAGATGGGGGAGGAAATGTGTGTGGGGGTAATGTGATGGGGCAGTATGGGGGAGAAATATGTGAAGGAATATTACAGTATGTGGAGGGAAAAGTGTGAGGGAGCACATTATGGAGCCTAGGTAGTGGGGGGGAGCAGTACAGAGTGGGGGACAGTGTGGGTGGAAAAATGTGTGAGGGGACAAAATGAGGAGTCAAAAGTTTAAGGGAACAATATGGGGGAGAAATGTCTAAGGTGGTCAAGTAGGAGGGGAGCGTGAGGAGACAGAATGGGTGAGAAATGTATGGGGAGATAAACATGTGAGAGGATAGCATGGTGCTAAAAAAGTGTGAGGTGGACTGGGTCATATAGGGGTGGCTGTAAAGTGAGTAAGCAGCAGGAAGAGACAGTGTGATGCCACAGTATGGATTGGACAGTATGCTGAGGGGGTTCTAAGGAGGGGGCACAGTATACAGACTGAGCAGCAGAGGGTAGACACACTGTGAGGGGACAGTGTGAACAGGAGGCCTGGTATGAAAAGAATAGGACAGTGTGGAGGCTATGTACCATAAGAGGGACAGTGTGATGGTCATTGTTTGTGCAGGGAAAACAGTGAATGGCAATTAATTATTTAGGAACACAGGGTAGGACAGATATATTTATGTATGAGCATTATAATGAAACTTATTTTTTAGGGCACCATGTCGGGATGTGCTGCATTAGATTAGACCAGAGAAGATTGAAGTCTGCAGAGAAGAGCTGTGTCATCATGGCGTCTGGATCAAATAGAGAAGAAAACAGAGAGAACGAATCCAATCTAAGATCACGTTACCTATGAATGTTTATATGTGATACTAACTACTTCTCACCAGTACTGTGGTTCTAGTATGGTCCGAAGTCTTATAATGCTGGTAACAACAATTCCCAGTATCTCCTTACCATTCTTAAGGACATACTAGGAGTTGTAGGTTCATGCAATAAAATGGTATATGGGGCCAACCTGGCATTACAATTCATGTCTGCACTACGCTTGGTGTTGTATTCATGTACTGATAGTGGTTCTGGTGATGAATTCCTATACTGATGGTGGCTATAATGCTGTATCTCTGTTCTGATGATGGTTTTAGTGATGTATTTCTGTGCTGTTATTGGTTCTGGTTTTGTACACATGTAACAATCCATAGCTTGCCAGATAACACACAAGACTATGTTAAAAAAAAAAAAAAAAAAAAGTATTGTCCAGTCTGACAAGTTAAGGGTTTCTACCTTTTGTATTTATGATAGAAGCATAAAAGGGGTTGTTCAACTTTGTGATGAAATTCTGCAATCATTCTATATCACTACAGACTTCTGAATTTTTACAACACGCAAATTGCACAATGTCAGGGTTCTCTGGTGTTGGTAGTGAGTGAGAGGTCACATGTTCGCAAGTATGCAATTTGCATATATGCAACTACAGGAGCGGTGCCTCACTCATTTTACTTGTATTGAGTGAGGCCCAGCATGTCTAGTCAGAATGTGGCCGAAAGTATGCAAATCACATATCTGCAGTCACATGACCATCCGCTCTCATAACGAGCAAGAGGAGAATTCAAACAGCTTACAGTACGCGCTGTGAGGATTCAAACGTCTACAGACATATAGTGACTGCAGACTTTCATCCCAGATCTGAACAACCCCTTTAATTATAACATTAAGCACTGTAGAGGGAACAAGCCTAACAAAGTGTAATATACTCACTGTCAAGATTCAGCTCTGTTGGCTGGTTACAGTAGTCACTACATGACCACTCATATGTGATTTTCATACTTCCGGTCATGGGCTGACTAGCTTCTCTTCCTGCTTCTCTCAATGAAGCAGGAGCTGTAGTGTTTTACTGAACATTAAAGGGAACCTGTCAGCAGAAATATCCCCTAAAACCTAACAGATTCCCCCTCTGCAGCTCCTGGGCTGCATTCTATAAAGGTCCCTGTTATGATTGTGCCCACTTTCTGACCGAAAAAAAGTGTTTATAAAGTTGTACCTTTTTGGCTTCTGATTCTGTAAATCCGTCACGGGGGCGGGCTGCCTGATGGCCGTTATTCTGCCCCCTGGTCCTGTATGCCGCCCCCATCGCTGATTTCAATACTTCTAGACGCCGCCCACTGCTCCAGCCATCCCCGCGCATGCCCAGTGCCCATCTCTCGGGGATGAGCACTGTGCCCAGCGTCACGTGCACGCAGTGTTAAGATTATGGGCGGTGCTGTGATGTTTATTCCTAAGCAACCGCCCATAATCGCGGGACCACGCTTTCGGTGTAGTCACTGCTCCGCGCTCTTCCCATCTATTTCCTGCCTCGGGGCAAGATGGGAAGGAGGCGAAGTGAGGTCAGCAGCAGCGCGCTTGCGCAGAAAGAAGCAGGCCGAGGGGGAAAGCGCGGTCCCGCGATTATGGGCGGTTGCTTAGGAATAAACATCACAGCACCGCCCATAATCTTAACCCTGCGTGCACGTCACCAGCGGTGACGCTGGGCACAGTGCTCATCCCCGAGAGATGGGCACTGGGCATGCGTGGGGATGGCTGGAGCAGTGGGCGGCGTCCAGAAGTATTGAAATCAGCGATGGGGGCGGCATACAGGACCAGGGGGCAGAATAACGGCCATCAGGCAGCCCGCCCCCGTGACGGATTTACAGAATCAGAAGCCAAAAAGGTACAACTTTATAAACACTTTTTTTCGGTCAGAAAGTGGGCACAATCATAACAGGGACCTTTATAGAATGCAGCCCAGGAGCTGCAGAGGGGGAATCTGTTAGGTTTTAGGGGACATTTCTACTGACAGGTTCCCTTTAAGTGAATTAGGAAAAACAGCCGACTGTCATACGACTATGAAAATCACGTATGAACATAATAAAAACATAATAAAATAAACAGATAACTACTCAAAACTCTTAATCTATGTATAGTAGGGGGCGCCAAATAAACTTTTTGCCCCAGGTGCCGGAAAACCTAGATTTTCCCGTGTTCCACCATGTAATTATCTATCTCATTGTTAAGGGGCCATTCTTAAACTGGCCATACACATGACATAACTGTCAGTCAAATACCAATTTCTCCGAGGATAGCTATTTCTGCTGACCTTCCCACAAGAGTAATTGGCTTGCCCCATGTTAATTTGTTTTCAACAGGAAGACCAGAGAAAGACTCCGCTAGTCTCATCTAGTTGCAGCTTATACCCCTTGAAAACAAAAGTATAGGCCATTAAAATTCTAACTGTCCAACCCTTCTCTGAAAATCGTAAATCCCCCATACACATCAAATTGTTGGTTGGTGCCACGAAAACAGGTGAGTTCGACCAACTTGGTCATATTTCACGTGTTTCAAAAATGAAAAAATGAAAAGACAACTCCAGAATAATTTATTTAATCTCATCTATCTAAATAACTGCTTCCAAAATCTGATTGTGATCTAAGAGTGTTCCTCTAATTGTGTGACTGCCATCTTAAGGTCCAGTCACACTAAGCAACTTACCAGCGATCCCAACAACGATAGGGATCGCTGGTAAGTTGCTAGGAGGTCGCTGGTGAGATGTCACATAGCGACGCTCCAGCGATCCCACCAGCAACCTGACCTGGCAGGGATCGCTGGAGCATCGCTACACGAGTTGCTGGTGAGCTCACCAGCAACCAGTGACAAGCCCCCAGCACCGCGTGGAAGATGCTGCGCTTGGTAACTAAGGTAAATATCGGGTAACCAACCCGATATTTACCTTGGTTACCACCGCACGGAGCTACACGTGCAGAGAGCAGGGAGCAGCGCACACTGAGCGCTGGCAACCTGCTCTCCTAGTTACAGCACACATCGGCTTAATTACCCGATGTGTACTGCAGCTAAATGTGCACAGACCAGGGAGCAGCGCACACTGCTTAGCGCTGGCTCCCTGCTCTCCTAGCTACAGCACACATCGGGTTAATTAACCCGATGTGTCCTGCAGCTACATGTGCACAGAGCAGGAGCCGGCACTGACAGTGAGAGCGGCGGAGGCTGGTAACAAAGGTAAATATCGGGTAACCAAGGACAGGGCTTCTTGGTTACCCGATGTTTACTGTGGTTACCAGCCTCCGCAGAAGCCGGCTCCTGCTGCCTGCACATTTAGTTGTTGCTGTCTCGCTGTCACACACAGCGATCTGTGCTTCACAGCGGGACAGCAACAACTAAAAAATGGCCCAGGACATTCAGCAACAACCAACGACCTCACAGCAGGGGCCAGGTTGTTGCTGGATGTCACACACTGCAACATCGCTAGCAACGTCACAAAAGTTGTTCGTTAGCAGCGATGTTGCTTAGTGTGACGGGGCCTTTAGCTCCCTGGTATCAATAATCCAGCAGATTTGTAAGCCAGCATTCGCTCTGAACAGTTTTTCCTCACAAAAACTGCACTTTAAAAGAACAAAGCATCCTGCCATTAAAAGTCAGAACAAGATAAGAACATCAGAGTATTTACAAAGTTAAGCTGGGTTTACACACTGCAACATCTCAAACGACATCGCTGTAACGTCACCGGTTTTGTGACGCAATAGCGATGTTGTTTGCGATGTTGCAGTGTGTGAAACCTATCAGCGACCCGGCCCCTGCTGTGAAGTTGTAATCGTTACAAATCGTTCAGGACCATTCCTAGGTCCTTTGTTTCCCGCTGTGCAGCATGCATCGCTGGAAAGTTTCAGCGTGTGAAAGACTTTGCAGCGACTTTATTAGCAACTTCCCTTTCAAAAGGCTGCTTATCAACGTCCCCAACAACCAGCTAGGTCGCTCTGCAGGTCCGGATCGCTGTTGCGTTGTTGGCCAGGTTTGCCTGTTTGACAGCTCACCAGCGACTTAGCAGAGACTTAGGGAGGTCGCTGTTACGTCACAAAACCGGTGACGTTACAGCGATGTCCTTTGCGATGTTGCAGTGTGTAAACCCAGCTTTACTCAACTTTTTGTATAGATGTACTGTCTCAGATTGTAAAATGGCAGTCAGGAGTGACTTTTTTGTCCCTGCTAGCTACGTGCACCAGGCTTTTATTCTAAAGCCTATTCTATACATAGAATGCCTTGAAATTCAGAATACATTTAAAACATAACTATTGTTTTAATTTTTATTTAATAAACTAATAGTACACATAAAAACAAACAATTTTGTACTATACACCGTGTGCAGAATTATTAGGCAAATTGTATTTTAGAGGATTTTTTTATTATTGATCAACAACTATGTTCTCAATCAACCCAAAAGACTCAAATATCAAAGCTTAATATTTTTGGAAGTGTTTTTGTTTTTTTTTTTCTTTTTAGATTTGGCTATCTTAGGAGGATATCTGTTTGTGCAGGTAACTATTACTGTGCAGAATTATTAGGCAACTTAATAAAAACCAAATATATTCCCATCTCACTTGTTTATTTTCACCAGGTAAACCAATATAACTGCACAAAATTTAGAAATAAACATTTCTGACATGCAAAAACAAAACCCAAAAAAATTAGTGACCAATATAGCCACCTTTCTTTATGATGACACTCAACAGCCTACCATCCATAGATTCTGTCAGTTGCTTGATCTGTTTACGATCAACATTGCATGCAGCAGCCATCACATCCTCCCAGACACTGTTCAGAGAGGTGAACTGTTTTCCTTCCCTGTAGATCTTACATTTTATGAAGGACCACAGGTTCTCTATGGGGTTCAGATCAGGTGAACAAGGGGGCCATGTCATTATTTTCTTATCTTTTAGACCTTTACTGGCCAGCCATGCTGTGGAGTAGTTGGATGCATGTGATGGAGCATTATCCTGCATGAAAATCATGTTTTTCTTGAACGATACCGACTTCTTCCTGTACCACTGCTTGAAGAAGTTGTCTTCAAGAAACTGGCAGTGGGTCTGGGAGTTGAGCTTCACTCCATCCTCAACCCGAAAAGGTCCCACAAGTTCATTTTTGATGATACCAGCCCATACCAGTACCCCACCTGCACCTTGCTGGTGTCTGAGTCGGAGTGGAGCTCTCTGCCCTTTACTGATCCAGCCTCTGGTCCATCCATCTGGCCCATCAAGAGTCACTCTCATTTCATCAGTCCATAAAACCTTTGAAAAATCAGTCTTCAGATATTTCTTGGCTCAGTCTTGACGTTTTATCTTATGTTTCTTGTTCAGAGGTGGTCGTTTTTCAGCCTTCCTTACCTTGGCCATGTTCCTGAGTATGGCACATCTTGTGCTTTTTGATAATTCGGTAACATTGCAGCTCTGAAATATGGCCAAACTGGTGGCAAATGGCATCTTGGCAGCTTCATGCTTGATTTTCCTCAATTCATGGCCAGTTATTTTACGCCTTTTTTGCCCAACACGCTTCTTGCGACCCTGTTGGCTACTTGTCATGAATTGCTTGATTGTTTGGTGGTCACGCTTCAAAAGTTTGGCAATTTCAAGACTGCTGCATCCCTCTGCAAGACATCTCACAATTTTGGTCTTTTCAGAGCTCGTCAAATCTCTCTTCTGACCTATTTTGCCAAAGGAAAGGAAGTTGCCTAATAATTAAGCACACCTTATATAGGGTGTTGATGTCATTACACCACACCCCTCCTCATTACAGAGATGCACATCACCTTATTTACTTAATTGGTAGCTGGCTTTCAAGCCTATACAGCTTGGAGTAGGACAACATGTATAAAAATTATCATGTGATCGAAATACTCATTTGCCTAATAATTCTGCACACAGTGTATATCTTATCAGACAAATTTGCTTCTTTCTCTACCAGAATTGATGAGTCATTATCAAAATTTTCATTTCTGAGGTAAAATCTGTATTCAGTGAAGACTTTCGCGTTACTGAGATAGGAGATGGCAGTTGTTGCTGATGAGATTCTATGATGATAGAAGAGGGGGCGAAGCTCTGCCTCTAGCTCCTCCCTTTGTACTGTCATGATAGAATTTCATCAGTAACAACTGTCATCTTCTATCTAATAGGAAAGTTTAGCAAGGCAGTGGTCGTCTTGGAGTTGTGTTTAGGGTCGTTATGTTGGAATACTGCCCTGCGGCCCAGTTTCCAAAGGGAGGGGATCATGCTTTGCGTCAGTATGTCACAGTACATGTTGAGATTCATAGTTCCCTTATTGAACTGTAGCTCACCACAGCCAGCAGCACTCATGTAGCCCCAAACCATGACACTCTCACCACCATGCTTGACTGTGGGTAGGCCACACTTGTGTTAGTACGCTTCACATGGTTGCCGCCACACATGCTTGACATCATCTGAACCAAATAAGTTTATCTTGTCTCATCAGACCACAGCACTTGGTTCCAGTAATAGATGTCCTTACTCTGCTTGTCTTCAGCAAAATGTTTGCAGGCTTTCTTGTGCATCTTTAGAAGAAGCTTCCTTCTGGAAAGGCAGCCATACAGACCAATTTGGTGCAGTGTGCAGCGTATGGTCTCAGCACTGTCAGGATGACCCCCTCCCCCCTCTCCTTTAAGCTCTGTAACAATGCTGGCAGTACTCATACATATATTTTGAAAAAACAACCTCTGGAAATAAGGTTGAGTGCATGCGCTTAACGTCTTTGTTCGACCATGACGAGGCCTGTTCTGAGTAAAACCTGTCTTGTTAAACCGCTATAAATTCTTGACGACTATGATATAGCTCAGTTTAAGGGTGTTGACAATTTTCTTATAGCGTAGGCCATATTTATGTAGAGAAACAATTATTTACTTCAGATCCTCAGGGAATTATTTTCAATGAGGTGCCATGTGAAACTTCCAGCGAAACCTGCTCCCCATTCACATCTGAGACTTTGTAATACTGAGTCACATGACGCTGGGGAGGGAAATAACTAATTTAGCACAATTTGGCCATTTTGACTTAGGGTGTATTGACTTTTGTTGCCAGTGGTTTAGACATTAATGGCTGTCTGTTGAGTTATTTAGAGGGCACCAAATTTACACTGTTATACAAGATGTACACTGACTACTTTATATTGTATCAAAGGGTCCTATCTTCATTGTTGTCCCATGAAAAGATATCAAATATTTAAAAAAAAATGTGAGGGGTGTACTCACTTGTGATATGCTGTAAATTTTTTCTCCCATGGGGTCCAATTTTTTTTTCTGCGCTGATAGATCTAAATAGAGAGTCTCATCCAAAATAAAGAAGAGATAAGTGCATGCTATGGTTTTTTTCACAAGGACACTCCGTTCGAAAGAAGAAGCTGTCATCTGAACAGTCCTATGGAATTACATAAAATTTACTGATCTGACCAAGCCCTAACAAAAGGTGCCATCACTGAAAGAAAGCTGTTTAATGGTAAAGTGGATGAAATTAGGCTTCAAGCAGAACCTTTAATCAGATGTGAACCTCAACAAATAGATAATTTATGGACTAGGAAAAAATTGTCCCTAACACCCGGTGCTCCAAATCACCCTCGCGTTGTCTACTGCTTGACCACTAGAACAAATTATTTTGTCCACACGTTGGACCACTGGGGGTTCCCCGTGGTACTCTGGTGGGCCTGTCAGAACATGACACTATCTGTATTATTGTTATTTAATTAAAATATTCCCTGTAGCCTCACATGTAGACACAATCAGGAAACACCAGCCCAAAAGTATTTGGAAGATCCCAAAAAAACAATAGATTTTGTCTGCTCTGAGGCTTTAACCTATCAAATAAGCATGCTGTAATCAGCCGTGTGACCAAGCTGGAATGGGTACTGGATCCAACAACCAGGAATTATACACCCTACTAAAAATATGATGCTAAAAAGCAAAGAGGAATTTATTTGTCAAATCTCCCAATTCACATTGAGAATAGAGAATGCTGTCTTAATGCAGAGTAAATGTCATCCTGTAATTATTCCTATAAGCTTAGCTGTTTAGTACAAGGACATAAACTATTATAAAATGTTTCCTAAAATACAAAATTAAAGCTATCCAAATCTGACAGTGCCATAGAGATATCTGATGCCTCCACAGGTTACTACATGCCCTGGAACAGGTGAGGTGTCATTTATCATGATCTGATAATACCTTCAATTGGGATGAAACTTGTAAGGATTTCTTAATTTTTCAGAATTACTAAATTACACAGAATTACAAAGTGGACATGAGTCATGCTCAGGTAAAATGGACAGTAATTGTAGAGAGGAAGCCCCCGTAGTATCACCAACATGCCACATTGTGATCCAGAAAATTACTGCACTTTCTGTTTAGGGATTTCAGCTGAATCACTTACAGTATACCACAAAAGTGAGTACACCGCTCATATTTTCGTAAATATTGTATTATATATCTTTTCATGGGACAACACTGAAGGTATTACAGTTTGATACAATGTAAAGTCGTCAGTGTACAGCCTGTATAACTGTGTAAATTTGGTGCCCTCTAAATAAGTCAACACACAGCCATTGATGTCTAAACCACTGGCAACAAAAGTGAGTACACCCCTAAGTGAAATTGGCCAAATTGCGCCCAATTAGCCATTTTCCCTCCCCGGTATCCTGTGACTCAGTAGTGTAAAGTGGGCTTTACACGATACAACAAATCTAACGATGTGTTGGCGGGGTCACGTCATAAGTGACGCACATCCGGCATCGTTAGTGTTGCTGTAGCGTGTGACAGCTACGTGCGATTGTGATTAAACGTAAAACCGTTGATCGCATACACGTCGTTCATTTCCTTAAAATTGCACGTCGGGTTGTTCAATGTTCCCGAGGTACCACACATCGCAGTGTGTGACACCCCGGGAACGATGAACAGATCTTACCTGCGTCCCGCAGCTCCCGCTGGCAATGCGGAAGGAAGAAGGTGGGCGGGATGTTTACGTCCCACTCATCTAAGCCCCTCCGCTTCTATTGGCCGGCTGCTGCGAGACGTCGCTGTGACACCGAACGTCCCTCCCACTCCAGGAAGTGGATGTTCGGCGCCCACATCGAGGTCGTATGGTAGGGTAAGTACGTGTGACGTGAAATAATCGTTTGTGCGACACGGTCAACAAATTGAACGTGCCGCACATACGATGGGGGCGGGTACGATCGCATACGATATCGTATGTGATATCATAAGGTGTAAAGCAGCCTTTACAAGGCCTCAGGTGTGAATGCGGAGCAGGTGAGGTCAATTTGGTTTTATCACTCACACACTGTCTCATACTAGTCACTGGAAGTTCAACATGGTGCCTCATGGCAAAGAATTCTCTGAGTATCTGAAAAAAAGAATTGTTGCTCTACATAGAGATGGCTTAGGCTATAAGAAGATTGCCAACACCCTGAGACTGAGCAGCAGCACGGTGGCCAAAACCATACTGAGGTTTAACAAGACAAGTTCAACTCATAACAGGCCTCGCCATGGTTGACCAAAGAAGCTAAGTGCACGTGCTCAGCATCAGTATCCAGAGGTTTTCTTTTCAAAATATATGTCAGAGTGCTGCCAGCATTGCTGTAGCGGTGTAGGGTTGCGGGTCAACCTGTCAGTGTTCAGACCATACGCCACACACTGCATCAAATTGGTCTGCATGGCTGTCGTCCCAATAGGAAGCCCCCTCTAAAGATGATGCACAAAAAAGCCTGCCAACAGTTTGCTGAAGACAAACATACTAAGGGCATGGATTACTGCAATTTATTGATCTGATCAGACCAAGATTAACTAATTTGGTTCAGATGGTGACAGAGTGTGTAGCAGCAACCAGGTGAGGAGTACAAAGACAAATGTGTCTTGCCTACAGTCAAGCACGGTGGTGAGAGTGTCATAGTTTGGGGCTGCATGAGTGCTGCTGGCTTTGTGGAGCTACAGTTCATTGAGGGAACCATGAATGCGAACATGTACTGTGACATACTGAAACAGAACATGATCCCCTCTTTACAGAAACTGGGCCGCAGGGCAGTATTCCAAGATAACGACTCAAAACACACCTCCAAGATGACCATTGCCTTGCTAAAGAAACAGAGTAAAGGTGCTGGACTGGCCAATAAGGTCTCCAGCCCTAAACCCCATTGAGTATCTGTGAAGCATTCTCAAATGGAAGGTGGAGGAGTGCATGGTCTCTAACATCCACCAGTTCCGTTACATCATGGAGGAGTGGAAGAGGATCCAGTGGCTCCTGTAAAGCTCTAGTGAACTCAATGCCCAAGAGAGTTAAGACAGTGCTTGCTTGAAAATAATGGTGATCACAAAAAATATTGACCCTTTGGGAACAATTTGGCCAATTTTCACCTAGGGATGTACTCACTTTCATTGCCAGCGATTCAGACATTAAAAAAAAAAAAAAAAAATTTTTATAATGCAGTTTGGAATATTTGATGCCTTAGTGCACATTGGTGCTGGCTCTTTGTTGTTTCTTTGTTGAATTGGTCGGTGGTTGACCTCCACCTTGCTATGCACCCCAATTTGGGATGTATTCCATCTGTATAGATTTTGGCGTTTGGTGACTGTTCACATTGGGTCATCAGGCTTTGTCCACAGGCTATATATATACTTCATGCAGCATTTGCTTGGACCTGTCCCGCCCACAGCCATGACTCAGTCATGGGTACGGGACTGCAATAGACCAGGTGAGTGCTGCTGAGAGCAGTTCTGCTATTTATATGTGAGGCCGCATGGCACATTTTATAAAAATATTTTAGTGTAGGACTGCTTCAAATGAGATTTGCCGTGACGTGGCGAAGCAGCTCAAGAAATTGCAATTTTTTGCCAAAAATCTCAAAAAAAAATAAATTTTTATAATGCAGTTTGGAATATTTGATGCCTTAGTGCACATTGGTGCTGGCTCTTTGTTGTTTCTTTGTTGAATTGGTCGGTGGTTGACCTCCACCTTGCTATGCACCCCAATTTGGGATGTATTCCATCTGTATAGATTTTGGCGTTTGGTGACTGTTCACATTGGGTCATCAGGCTTTGTCCACAGGCTATATATATACTTCATGCAGCATTTGCTTGGACCTGTCCCGCCCACAGCCATGACTCAGTCATGGGTACGGGACTGCAATAGACCAGGTGAGTGCTGCTGAGAGCAGTTCTGCTATTTATATGTGAGGCCGCATGGCACATTTTATAAAAATATTTTAGTGTAGGACTGCTTCAAATGAGATTTGCCGTGACGTGGCGAAGCAGCTCAAGAAATTGCAATTTTTTGCCAAAAATCTCAAAAAAAAATTTTTATAATGCAGTTTGGAATATTTGATGCCTTAGTGCACATTGGTGCTGGCTCTTTGTTGTTTCTTTGTTGAATTGGTCGGTGGTTGACCTCCACCTTGCTATGCACCCCAATTTGGGATGTATTCCATCTGTATAGATTTTGGCGTTTGGTGACTGTTCACATTGGGTCATCAGGCTTTGTCCACAGGCTATATATATACTTCATGCAGCATTTGCTTGGACCTGTCCCGCCCACAGCCATGACTCAGTCATGGGTACGGGACTGCAATAGACCAGGTGAGTGCTGCTGAGAGCAGTTCTGCTATTTATATGTGAGGCCGCATGGCACATTTTATAAAAATATTTTAGTGTAGGACTGCTTCAAATGAGATTTGCCGTGACGTGGCGAAGCAGCTCAAGAAATTGCAATTTTTTGCCAAAAAACTCAAAAAAAAATTTTTATAATGCAGTTTGGAATATTTGATGCCTTAGTGCACATTGGTGCTGGCTCTTTGTTGTTTCTTTGTTGAATTGGTCGGTGGTTGACCTCCACCTTGCTATGCACCCCAATTTGGGATGTATTCCATCTGTATAGATTTTGGCGTTTGGTGACTGTTCACATTGGGTCATCAGGCTTTGTCCACAGGCTATATATATACTTCATGCAGCATTTGCTTGGACCTGTCCCGCCCACAGCCATGACTCAGTCATGGGTACGGGACTGCAATAGACCAGGTGAGTGCTGCTGAGAGCAGTTCTGCTATTTATATGTGAGGCCGCATGGCACATTTTATAAAAATATTTTAGTGTAGGACTGCTTCAAATGAGATTTGCCGTGACGTGGCGAAGCAGCTCAAGAAATTGCAATTTTTTGCCAAAAATCTCAAAAAAAAAATTTTTATAATGCAGTTTGGAATATTTGATGCCTTAGTGCACATTGGTGCTGGCTCTTTGTTGTTTCTTTGTTGAATTGGTCGGTGGTTGACCTCCACCTTGCTATGCACCCCAATTTGGGATGTATTCCATCTGTATAGATTTTGGCGTTTGGTGACTGTTCACATTGGGTCATCAGGCTTTGTCCACAGGCTATATATATACTTCATGCAGCATTTGCTTGGACCTGTCCCGCCCACAGCCATGACTCAGTCATGGGTACGGGACTGCAATAGACCAGGTGAGTGCTGCTGAGAGCAGTTCTGCTATTTATATGTGAGGCCGCATGGCACATTTTATAAAAATATTTTAGTGTAGGACTGCTTCAAATGAGATTTGCCGTGACGTGGCGAAGCAGCTCAAGAAATTGCAATTTTTTGCCAAAAATCTCAAAAAAAAATTTTTATAATGCAGTTTGGAATATTTGATGCCTTAGTGCACATTGGTGCTGGCTCTTTGTTGTTTCTTTGTTGAATTGGTCGGTGGTTGACCTCCACCTTGCTATGCACCCCAATTTGGGATGTATTCCATCTGTATAGATTTTGGCGTTTGGTGACTGTTCACATTGGGTCATCAGGCTTTGTCCACAGGCTATATATATACTTCATGCAGCATTTGCTTGGACCTGTCCCGCCCACAGCCATGACTCAGTCATGGGTACGGGACTGCAATAGACCAGGTGAGTGCTGCTGAGAGCAGTTCTGCTATTTATATGTGAGGCCGCATGGCACATTTTATAAAAATATTTTAGTGTAGGACTGCTTCAAATGAGATTTGCCGTGACGTGGCGAAGCAGCTCAAGAAATTGCAATTTTTTGCCAAAAATCTCAAAAAAAAAATTTTTATAATGCAGTTTGGAATATTTGATGCCTTAGTGCACATTGGTGCTGGCTCTTTGTTGTTTCATTAATGGCTGTGTGTTGAGTTATTTAGAGGACACCAAATTTACACGGTTATACAAGCTGTACACTGACTACTTTATATTGTGTCAAAGTGTCATATCTTTAGTTTTGTCCCATGAAAAGATATAATAAAAAAAGTACAAATATGTTAGGGGTGTACTCACTTTTGTGATATACTGTATATCTTTAGGATTATGATATGATACAATTGATGTGCAAACGGAAATTGCACTTTAATTTTGGTGAAAACGTTTGGGCCTTACAAAAGCTTAAGATTACCGTCTAAACAACTTTGGTGTCCACGTAAAAGGTTTTTTTACTTTATCCATTTAAGGCAGGGGTGGGGAACCTTTTTGCTGCCGGGGGCCATTTGGAAATTTCTGCAAACCTTTGGGGGCCGCACAAAATTATCAATGTGAAAATGAACCAACTATATTTGGTCAAACAGTTAGTTAACTCACCCCTATTGTGGTGGCTGGAGCGGCTTCTCTTTTGTGCGGCTGTGATGTTCGGTGATACTTATGTTGCTTCTCTCTTTTCCAGGTTTGTCAGGGTCTGGAGCGCAGGCAACTCTTTGTGATAATAAGATTGGTAGACTATATACATCACACAGCAGACACAGGGACTGGAGTACATAAATCACAGGAGACACATACATGACTGAAGGGGCTGTTGGCATATACATCACATAGGAGACGCAGGGACTGCTGTATATACATCACATAGGAGACGCTGGGTCTGCTGTATGTACATCACAAGAGACACCTACATCACAGAAGACACTGGGGGCACATACATCACACAAGGGGCTGGGGACATGTATATGCCCCCTCCTGTGATGTATATGCTTTCAGCCTCTCCTTTGATGTATATGCGCCCAGCCCCTCCTGTGAGGTATATGCCCCCAGCCCCTCCTGCGAGGTATATGCCCCCAGCCCCTCCTGTGAGGTATATGTTCTCAGCCCCTCCTGTGATATGTACAGCCCCAGCATCTCCAATGTGATGTATATACCCCAGTGTGTGTTGTATATATCACAGGAGGGGTTGTGGCATACACATCACAGGAGACACTGAGGCATATCTATGACAGGAGGGGCTGGGAGCATATACATAACAGGAGATGCTGGGGAACACACATTACTAGGTCACAGGGAGGCATAAGCATTGCTGTGGGGCACACACATCACTAGGGCGGCACAGAGAGCACTAGGGGGGGCACGGACATCACTATGGGGGGGGCACAGAGACAACACTAAGGGGGGGCACAGTGACAACACTAAGGGGGGGCACAGAGACAACACTGGGGGGGGCACAGAGACATCACTAAGGGGGGGAACACAGACATCACTAAGGGGGGGGAAGGGGCACACAGACATCACTAGGAGGAGACTGGGAGGCACAGACAGCACTTGCAGAGCACAGACTTCACTAGGGGGTATACTGCACTTGGGGTGGTAAGGAGCACTGGAGAGAACTCAACAGTGGGGGTGATCCACATCGCTGGGGAGTCTGCACACAGCACTGCAGGGGGCACGCTGCACCGGAGAAGGGGCAGAGAGCAGGCAGCACACAGCATGTGGAGATGCACGCTGCACCGGAGAAGGGGCAGAGAGCAGGCGGCACACAGCACGTGGAGCTGCACGCTGCACCGGAAAAGGGGCAGAGAGCAGGCGGCACACAGCACGTGGAGCTGCACGCTGCACCGGAAAAGGGGCAGAGAGCGGGCGGCACACAGCGCCGGGGAGCGGCAGCACACAGCACGTGGAGCTGCACCGGAGAAGGGGCAGAGAGCAGGCGGCACACAGCGCCGGGGAGCGGCAGCACACAGCACGTGGAGCTGCACCGGAGAAGGGGCAGGGAGCTACAGCACTGATTGAGGCACGCTGCACGGGAGAAGGGGTGTAGAGCGAGCGGCACAATGCAGGAAACGATGAAGCTGCTGTGGGACTAAACCCGCCCACAAAGTCTGTCCTGAGCATGCTGGCACCTGCCAGAGAAAGAGCTCATTGGTGCGCGCTAGCAGCGCCTGTGAAGCCTTAAAGGGCCAGCGTCCGATAAGATCACGGCAGTGGCAGGAGCACTGCCACCGCGGGGAATCTGCCTGGGGGCCGCATAAAAGGTCTTGGCGGGCCGCATGCGGCCCGCGGGCCGGAGGTTCCCCACCCCTGATTTAAGGTCAAAAAGAAAAGAAACTGATAATCTACAAAAGATGATGGAGATTAACACACAAATCTAACCAAATAAAAGCATGAAAATCCAAAGCACAAGACTACTCCGGAGAATAAGTGACCATTTATCTGGAACAGCACGCCATGGAAAAACCATTGTCAATCTTAGACCTCCATGTCCGTGACAATCACGCACGTTTTTAACGGACGTGTCAGAGGTGCGTTTTGCCCTCCGTGAGCCATGTTTATGGCACACGTGTGTTCTCCTTGTGTTATCCGTGATAACACATGGAGAACGGGAACTTTCTGCTCACCAGTCCCTGGCATTGCTGTCCGTGGTGCTGATCTTCGGTCCTGCCGACTCCCTGCTGCTGCTGCTTCCGGCCCGCAGAGGAGTGAATATTCAATGAGCATAATGAGCGGGGGTTGGAAGCAAGTGACAGCAGCGGCAGAGACAGCAGTGCTGGAGAAGGTGACTACAGATTTTTTTACAAACATGTGTGTTTTCTCCGGTGCGTGTCACACGGATCACATCCGTGCGGTCCGTGTGCGGGCCATGTGACACCTGTGATGGAGAAAATGGACATGTCTATGTGTGGAGCACACAGCCCACGTATGCTTCACACGTACACACAGTCCATAGCAAAATTGATTTGAATGGGTCTACGTGTGCCCGTGTCTTCGGCACGTGAGGAAACGGACCAAACACGTACCGGAAATACGGACGTGTGAAGGGGGCCTTAAACAAAGCTTTTGGCTTTTTAGTTATCATCTGAACACAGGTTTGGCCCTCACCAATACAGTACAGTGATTATTTCAGAAAACATATTTTAACTCCTCCAGTTCACCATTATAGTGTGTGTTTCATACCTCTGCATCCTAAATTTCCCATTGGATAGAAGTAAATATGGCCATTAGGCCCTCTGCGCACTAGAAAATGGAATTTTCTTAAGAAAATTCCGCAGGCTCAGAAAGATTTACGCACCCGCAGAAATAAAACGCAAAAAAACACACCGAAATCCGCATGCGTTTTGTTGCGTTTTTTCTGCGGGTTGGTACATGTGTTTTAATGCATTCAATGCAATAAAGCACATTGAAAAAAAAGGTCATTTCCTTCTGAGATACATAGATAGAGGGATAGATAGACAGATAATCAATAGATAGAGGACAGATCAATCAATAGATAGAGTCACTGTGAAGACACAGCAGCTCTCACGAGCGGTAATGTGTTCATATTACCGACTGTGAGAAATGCCCTGTAGTTCCCTCTGCAGTCTCGTTACGACGCTGCATTGAGTGTGTGTCAGTTGCGGCTGGATGCAAGCGTCGTGGGACCTGTGTGGATTACGCCGGAGCTGTGTGTTGGGGGGTGTAATAAAATAGTAAAAGAGGGGGCTTTTTTGTGTTTTATTTAAAATAAAGGATTTTTTGGTGTGTGTTTATTTACTTTACTTACGGGTTAAACATGAAAGCTGTCTCATAGACGCTGCCATGAATATGCCTGGACTTAAATGGCAGTAATCCGCTGCCATTTAACTCACTATCACCCTGATTGCCACTGCATCACGGCAATCTGGAAGAGCCAGGGACACTCCGGGACTGTCGCATAATGGATGCGACAGTCCCGGGGCAGCTGCGGGCTGATATTCTCGGCTGCGGGAGGGGGGGGGGGGAGGCATTAACCCTGGCCCTCGCCCTCCCCAGCCTGAGAATACCGGGCCGCCGCTGTGTGTTTACCTCAGCTGGACGGTAAAAATATGGCGGAGCCCGCGTTTTTTGTTTTTTTTATTTTTATATGTACGTTTGATTTGTATGTGTATTGTATATGTGTGTCTCTGTGTGTGAGTGTGATGTGTGTGTGTTCTGTGTCTGTGATGTGTGTGTGTGTTTACTCTCTGCTCCGCTTCCTCTTCCTGTCATAATGACATCACTTCCCTACAAACCGCAGGCAGCGATGAGCATTACCGCAGGTAATCCGCAAAATACCGGAGTGAATAACGCAGGAAAACGCAATGAACCGCACAGAATTTGCTGCCTGCGTTATTCCCTGCGGGATTTCACGATTACATTGGAGTCAATGGAGTGAAATCCTGCAGTGACGTGCGGAAAAGAAATGACATGCAATTGTTTTTGCTGTGGTAATCCCGCAGCAAAACATGCAGCTGTGAAAATCCGCATAGTGCGCACAGCATTTTTTTTCCCCACAGTATTTGCTGGTGAATCACTGCAGAGATGTTATGAACATAACATGCAGCGAAACATGCAGCAAATCCGCAGTAAATCCGCGGCAAAAAACGGCAAATGCGCACAGGGCCTTAATCTCTCAAAACCTAATTCAGGAGTTTACAGATTAACAGATCTGGTAATCAGGTTATTTGATAGGACAGAAGTTATGCAACACAAAATTTCTAAGTATATGACAAATTTATGGCATAGTGATTTGGATATGCAATTTGTGATCAGCTGTGGGCCCTTCATTCTTTGATTTTGAGGGTCCAAAAGGTTGGACATGGTAAGCAGGACAGTTCAGGGCTTATGGGCTTAACCCCAAACATGGTACCTGAATCAAGGATAGGGCAGTTACTGACACAGGTATGCCTAGTTTTTACCTGGAACACATTTTACTTAAAGCACCACTCCAGTGTTATTTTTTTCCATTGCTGCGGGTGTGGCACTTTAATATTGCAAGCCCCCTGTCCCCAATATTATACTCACCCTCCGGTGTTTTCATACTTTTCAGGCGCCAATTCAGTCCTGCAGCGCCGTCTTATGACTGTATCTTCAGACTGACTGGAAATCAAAAGTTACGTCACAAGCAATGCAAGTCTATGAGAGCAAGAACAAGTCTCTCATAGACTTATATTGAGTTGAAACCTGCGGCGCGCTCCATGAAACCCTAGAGCTGCCACAAATCACAGGAGACTGAGTGGAGCAGTGGCGATAGAAGATGAAGCTTCCGGAAGGTGAGTATAACACAGGATGCAGGGGACGTAGATCTAATTCACCACTCCAGTGGTGCAATAAAAAAAGTAAACCCTGTAGTGGTGTTTTAAGGCAACTCAGCATGGCAGTTACAGCCTCTCAAAGATGGCACAAGCTTCACAATGGTACTGAGTCTATTCATTAAATGTAAATAATGAAGGGTGAGTCTGTGGTACCCTTCAGTGGTGTGCTATGTTTAGGGTCAGAAGCCATGTAGTGCAGAGTAAACCACCTGCACCAATGCCAACCATACAGTGATGGAGTATCCTCGCAATGTACCATCACTTTGTCAGATAGAAATACTTCTTTTACATTTAGGCGTCTTTGCTTGTGTGGCCTCTGACATATAGGTCATAAGTAACAGAAAGCACATTAGACAAAGCAGCCGTTCAGACATCCACACCTTACAACAGTGTACGGAGCTCAACCAAGAACTCAGGTACTTACTACTAAAGTCTTGGAACCTGTTGTAGGTTGGGAAAACATGTCCACTATGTCCACCATAGATCCAGAATTGCATCATATACATAATTGTATCATAGTACTAGACAACTCTGCTAAAGGGGTCAACTGGGGCTGTTACTGAGATTTCATCTTAAACCTAACTCATCATAGTCATAATGTCATAGGTGAGTCACGTATGACAGACAGTCATGTGGTTTCTAGCAATCAAAGGTCACAGTGTTTGGCTGCACAGAATGCTCCCTGACTTTCCATTGTTCCTGCAGTCAGTATTCATTGGTATAGATAGCTTTCCTGCTGTATTAATTTCTCTCCCTTTTGGACACAGCAGAAGCTTGACTTCCCCCCCAGCTGCTGATTGTCAGTATTCCCTTGGTGTTTACACATCCCTTCCTTCCATTGGACTGTGCTGGTGATATTTTTAGTTCCTTCAAGCCGAGGTTGCAGGCTTGTACTCCTCTGTGGTTTTGTTGCTGAAAGCTTTGCTGCACTCCTACCTGAGTCATCTAATGATAAGTAGCTCATGCTTTCCCCCCTGTGTGTCCCACTTGTGTTTTCTCTACTGTAGTGTTAAGTGGGGTTGACAAAGAGCCCATCCCATCTGTTCCCTATTTAGGGCCCAGCATTAAGGATATCTAGGGTCAGGTATCCAGGTCGGCACATAGGTGCAGAACCTATCTAGGGTGGTGAGGCACCAGCAGTAAGTTCGGTCAGGGGTCACCATCTTCCCTCTCCCTAGACACAGGGTTTCCCTTCCCTTGTGTGCTTGGTACTTCCCCGTACCTAGTGTGACATATACATCAGTGT
Source organism: Anomaloglossus baeobatrachus (assembly GCF_048569485.1). Lineage (NCBI taxonomy): Eukaryota > Metazoa > Chordata > Amphibia > Anura > Aromobatidae > Anomaloglossus > Anomaloglossus baeobatrachus. The sequence goes on along the minus strand of NC_134353.1, from coordinate 140,340,936 downwards.
ATTGTTAAGTGATATTTCCACCCAGAGAATATTTTTTTTTACAAACTCCCTTTTTTCGTCATTTTAGGGGTAAATACTTTTAATCTACCTGTAAGGCTTCATTCTCAAAACCTGTGAGGTAGTTCATGGTGGCCGTATCAGCGCTGCTCAGCTGTAGACCCTTCATGTGCCGCTGTGTAGTGCATGACTCCATATGGCCTTGTATTATGGAGACATATGGGGGAATACAAACATATAAAGTCATAGGAAAGCGTAGTTCCTAGACAGCTAAAGTTCTTTACCAAATCCAGGCATAAAAATGTCTGTGCACAATTATTCCTATAACAATAATACACTGATGATGTGCCTCCGAAATGCCTATATATTACATGCCTAACAGCAGCATTGCTGAAATATAAGAGATAAATGTAAACTATTTCCATATAGGCCAGTGTGGACAAGCCTCGTGCCGCATCATAATATCCCTCCTGAAGAAAAGCAAAAACCAACAATCTCGGAGTCCTGATCCCAAATGTTCAGCGAGGTTTACAGCCCAATCAATAGAAACAACCTAAAATAACAAAAGAAGCAATAACACGTTTTCTGGCACGAAAATAAAGAAGGATCGTCTCAGGTGTTTGACTGGAAGTAAATGTAAGGTTCTTACCGGAGAGCCAGTAAGTGACAGATTAGAAACAGCAGTGATTGTGAGCACATCTGGAGATCATGATGAAGGGATGGCTATCAGAGACCATTCATGTCAGAGCTGCCATATTTATGGGTGTGTAAGGGGATAAAATGACACAATACTGTATCCTATAATAACAGGTATTCTACCCATTCCTCTCTTGTAGATAATTCACTGTTATGAAAACAGAGCGGCACTTTAAACGCCCGGGCCGACAAGCAGGACTTCAAAGGCCAGCGAGGTTTATGCTGGTATGTCTACAACACGCTTGGTACTGCTGTTATTAAAGCATGAAATGCGACAGATGTGTACAAGGAAAGATCTCCTTCTCGATCAGCTCCATTAAATTAGTTTACATTGGGTCAGAATTAGGCTGCTTTCACACTACGTTTTTTTAACATGCGTCATGAACTTTTTTTGCTGTAAAAGTGGATCCTGTTTTTACAAAGAAAAACGCATGCAAACGCATGTGTTATTTTGCAGGATACTGTCTCTTGAAGTTTATGGACAGGCATTGAAGTCATGTGATCGGGCGTGAGGGGAACTGAACGTGATAGACTGGGAGCCGGCATCTGACAGCTGCGGACGCTGGTAACCAAGGTAAACATCGGGTAACTAAGCGAAGTGCTATGCTTGGATACCCGATATTTACCTTGGTTACGAGCGTCCGCAGCTGCTAGAAGCCGGGCTGCCTGCTCCCTGCACACATAACGAAGGTACACATTGGGTAACTAAGCGAAGTGCTTTGCTTGGATACCCAATATTTACCTTGGTTACGAGCATCTGCAGCTGCTAGAAGCCAGGCTCCCTGCTCCCTGCACACGTAACCAAGATAAACATCGGGTAACTAAGCGAAGCGCTTTGCTTGGTTACACGATATTTACCTTGGTTACGAGCGTCCGCCGCTCTCAGGCGGGGGGAGAGAGAGAGAGAGTGGGAGTGAGGGAGGGGGAGAGAGGGAGGGGGAGAGAAAGACTGATCACGCCAGGCTGGTTTCTGGGCATGCTCAGTAGAGCAAGCAGGATCCTGTCTATCAGCATGCCAGCGTTCACATGCGTTTGCGTGCAGTATAGTCAGGATCCAGTGAAAAACAGTATTTGGACGCAGCTCAAAAACGCTACAAGTAGCGTTTTTGAAAAAAGTTGAAAAACTGAAAGTCGCTGGATCCTCACTATAACGCACGCAAACGCATGTTGACGCGAGTCCATTGCAAATGCATTGAAATGAAAACACATTTGCACTGGATCCGTTTTTGCGTTAAAAAAAATGTTCATGACGCATGTTAAAAAAACGTAGTGTGAAAGCAGCCTTACAGGGCAATGCAACCCCAGCCCAACTGTTCCATGTGGGAAGACAACCAGGATCTCTCAGGGACCATAGGTCACTTTTGAATTTCTTTTGCACTAGGAATAATTGTCAATGCACGGTGAATGTGATTTTATAGATTATCACGCAAACGTCTGCTGCCCTGTAGTTCTATGGCTGCACTCATACTCAGCAACATGAGAAAACCTCTTTATGATTATCACTGCTTCTCCTTATTATTCTTTCAAAGGCAACCTGTCACCAGATTTTTGAGTTCTAAACCAAAGCTAGCACCTTAAGCAGCACCCATGCTGCATTATATAAAGGTGCATCTTGTACCCTGACTCCCCCTGTGAACCCCACAACTAACTTTATAAAATCTTCCGCCATCCTTGGGTTTAGTCCAATGGGTGTCCTAGGTTGCAGCTACAATAGAAATAGCTTTATATATCAGTCCATCTCTATGTAATAGATAATAAATGTATTATATACATATATATATATATATATATATATATATATATATATATATATATATATATATTTATTACACACACAGTACAGACCAAAAGTTTGGACACACCTTCTCATCTCTAGAACAACTATTAAGAGGAGACTTTGTGCAGCAGGCCTTCATGGTAAAATAGCTGCTAGGAAACCACTGCTAAGGACAGGCAACAAGCAGAAGAGACTTGTTTGGGCTAAAGAACACCAGAAATGTACATTAGACCAGTGGAAATCTGTGCTTTGGTCTGATAAGTCCAAATTGGAGACCTTTGGATCCAACCACCGTGTCTTTGTAGAAAAGGTGAACGGATGGACTCTACATGCCTGGTTCCCACCATGAAGCATGGAGGAGGAGGTGTGATGGTGTTGGGGTACTTTGTTGGTGACACTGTTGGGGATTTATTCAAAATTGAAGGCATACTGAACCAGCATGGCTGCCACAGCATCTTGCAGCGGCATGCTATTCCATCCGGTTTGCGTTTAGTTGGACCATCATTTATTTTTCAACAGGACAATGACCCCAAACACACCTCCAGGCTGTGTAAGGGCTATTTGACTAAGAAGGAGAGTGATGGGGTGCTACGCCAGATGACCTGGCCTCCACAGTCACCAGACCTAAACCCAATCGAGATGGTTTGGGGTGAGCTGGATAGCAGAGTGAAGGCAAAAGGGCCAACAAGTGCTAAGCATCTCTGGGAACTCCTTCAAGACTGTTAGTCACCGGAAATGGTTTTCTACCTCTTGAAACTCATCAAGACAATGCCAAGAGTGTGCAAAGCAGTAATCAAAGCAAAAGGTGGCTACTTTGAAGAACCTAGAATATAAGACATAATTTCAGTTTTTTCACACTTTTTTAAGTATTTCATTCCACATGTTTTCATTCATAGTTTTGATGTCTTCAATGTGAATCTACAATTTTCAAGCGGGCTTTACACGCTACGATATGTCGGCGGGGTCACGTTGTAAGTGACGCACATCCGGCATCGTTAGTTATGTCGTAGAGTGTGACAGCTATGAACGAGCAGAAATACTCACCTTCTTGTTCATCGTTGAGACGTCGCTCATTTTCAAAATATTGAACGTCAGGTTGTTCTATATTCCCGAGGTAGCACACATCGCTCCGTGTGACACCCCGGGAACGATGAACACAGCTTACCTGCGTCCCACGGCTCCCGCCGACAATGCGGAAGGAAGGAGGTGGGCGGGATGTTTACGTCCTGCTCATCTCTGCCCCTCCGCTTCTATTGGCCGGCGGCTGTGTGACGTCGCTATGACGCCGAACGTCCCTCCCCCTTCAGGAAGAGGATGTTTGCCGCCCACAGCGAGGTCGTTTGGAAGGTAAGTACGTGTGACGGGGGTTACAACATTGTGCGACATGGGGAAGAAATTGCCCGTGTCGCACAAACGATGGAGGCGGGTGCGATAAATTGTAAGGTATAAAGCAGCCTTTGGAGTCATGAAAATAAAGAAAACTCTTTGAATGAGAAAGTGTGTCCAAACTTTTGGTCTGTACTGCGTGTGTGTGTGTGTGTGTGTGTGTGTGTGTGTATATGTGTGTATGTGTATATATATACACATATATACACACATATATATATATATATATATATATATATATATATATATATATATATATATATAATTTAGAATCAATCATATATAAATCTATATAAATATTTCATATTATGTACACAGTATTTATTTAAATCACTGTATCATAGTTATTAAGTATATATCTTGCCCACATCTGTTACTTACCACAGGTGAATTTCAACGAGCATCACATGCTTGAAGCAGAGTTGTTTACCAACAATTTGGAAAGGTACCAAATTTTCAGGCCTATTTTTGGGCTTTTGTGTGAAATTATGTCCAATTTACTTTTATTTGTGCTGTTCCAATCCACAGAAAGGAAATAAAAATGTATATAACAAAACAAGTGTAATTGCAATAATTTCTCGTGAGAAATAGTTCATTTTCTGGAATAATTTCAATGGTCTCAACACTTTTGGCCATAACTGTAAATAAGTATTGAACACGTCACCAATTTCCTAAGTTAATATATTTCTAAGGTGCTATTGACATGAATTTTTCACCAGATGTTGGTAAGAACCCATCCAACCCACACAGGCAAACAAAGCAAAGATGTCCATAAATTAGGTGTAATAATGAAAAATGACACAGGGAAAAAGTATTGAACACATGAAGATGGAGAGGTGCAAAAAGCTATGGAAAGTCATGACACCAGATGAAATCTATCAGTAATTAGGAAGAAATTCTGCCACCTATTAAAAAATAATGTTAGCTGGTTCAACTGATGGCCTATAAAAAGGTGTAAGATAACCAAGGGGCGCACACAAGAAACATGTCTTGATGGGTAAAACTAGTGAGCTGTCTCGAGGCTTTTGCAACATTATTGTTACAAAACATACAAGTTACAGAAGAATTTCTAAACTATTGAAAGTTCCAGTGAGCACTGTTGTGGCCATAATCCAGAAATTGAAAAAACAATTTCACTATATACCGGTCTCGGCCAGGTGCTCCCCACAAAATTTCAGACAGAGGAGTGAAAACAATTATCAGAAGAGTTAAAAAGCCAAGAACCACCTCTGGAGAGCTTTAGAAATATCTGGAATCAGCAGGTACAATTGTTTTAAAGAAAACAATAAGAAATACATTCAATCACCATGGCCTGCATACACAATGTCAGGTTTCCAGGTTTTCCAGTTCTCTTTTGAATGAGCTTGCCCTCGGTTAACATGGAGTTTACTGTTCTGTTGCCCTACTTCCTGTCCAGCTGCTTAAAAGGCCGCCTCTAAGCCTAGTCCAGTACCTGAGTATACTGCTTGCTGTGTGCTCCTGCTTTGCTGCTGCTAATCCTGTTTGCCTTTGGATCCTCCTAAAGACTACCGACCGACCGACTCTGGACCTTACCCGGTTTCTCAAGCTGTGCCCGGATTCCGTCTGCCATCTTCGGTCAGCACTCTGCCCGGTTCTCTCTGGTTCGTAACCACTCTGGACATTCATCCCGTACGGACACTCCTGGACTTTTACCGCTTGCCCCTTGTGTCCCGGCTGCTGCGCATTTAGGCCTTCCGGGGTGATTGCCGGACAGTCCCTGTATAGGGGTTCGCTCTGGTGGTCTCCCTGGGGGAGTCCGGTGCGTGGCCCCGGGAATTCCCTTCGCTCCGTTTCGGGAAGGTATTGTGTGTATTTGTACCGCCGTGTTTTCCGTTGTGTATCTACCGTGGTTACATATTATAAAACATCTTGTACCAAGAACTCGTCTCTGATTGTCATTGCCCTACGCTATCGAAATCCTCAGAACATATATAAGTATCACACACAATCACTACGCAAGACTACATTGTTGACTAAAAAGTGCATTTAAAATTTGCACAACACTTAGACACTACGAACAGTAGTGTCTAACTAACTACTAACTAACTACTAACATACTAACAGTAAAGTTAGGAACATCATGGTCTGGGCCTGTTTTTCAGAGTATGGCACAGACAAACTTCATAAAATTGAATGAAGGATGAATGCACAAATTTACCACAACATTCTTGACAAAAATCTGCCGCCAGCTATCGGGATGATGAATATGACATGAGGCTAGACATTTTGCAAAGATAATGATCCCAAACACACTGTCACAGAGTGTGACAGGATAACTAGGAATAGGGGAGCCTAAACTGTGTCTCAAGCTATGGAAAGCCTAGCTGACCCTGAATCCAAGGGTATGTCTGAAGGTGACGAAGTTTGGGCCGCCTTCCTTACACTAGCTCCTGAACAACCCTGGTCTAGTGGCTCCCCTCCCTCCATTCAGGAGAGGCTGGGACAAGAGTGGTTAATTCCACACAAATAAACAGACGGAGGGAAAACAAAAATTCAAACTCACAGAGGTATAGACAATATGTGATCAGGAGGAAACTAAAGGAAGGGAGGAAATAATCAGACAATAAAAGTATTTCCACAACACACAGAAGTTCACCAGCAGCAGGATAGCAAAGCACAAGGACCGCGATCGCCTAAAGCTATCATCGGCATGGGAGAACAAGCTCTAATCTTAAAAAGGGTGGAGGCAACTGTGATAGGTCTCCTGCAAAATGGTACTCAAGCAGTAATCCACAGGCTAGCAAAAATTAACTCCTGCAAGCCCGATTACTAACAAGAGCATAGTTGGTCGACGCTTGAGCCTGTGTGCGCAACTCAAAAGCAGCATTGTGTGGAGTGCCTAACTCTGCTGTGTGAACAGCATCACACATAAGCGGGCTTTACACGCTACGATATCGTTAATGTTTTATCGTTGGGGTCACGTTATTTGTGACGCACATCCGGGGTCATTAACGATATCGTAGCATGTAACACTTCTGTGCAACCTAAAACGATCGCAAAAGCGACAAAAATTGTTTGCCGCGGAGAGGTCGTCCTAAAACAAAAAATCGTTTACCTCTCATTAGCGATGTTGTTCCTCGTTCCTGCGGCAGCACACGACGCTATGTGTGACACCGCAGAAGCGACAAACATCTCCTTATCTGCCTCCACCGGCTATGCGGAAGGAAGGAGACGGGCGGGATGTTACGTCCCGCTCATCTCCGCCCCTCCGCTTCTATTGGCCGCCTGCCGTCGCTGTGACGCCGCACAACCCGCCCCCTTAGGAAGGAGGTGGGTCGCCAGCCAGAGCGTCGTCGCAGGACAGGTATGTCCGTGTGACGGGGGTAAGCGAGGGGGGCGGGTACCATCGCTTGCGATCTCGCTAACGAGATCGCAGCGTGTAAAGCCCACTATAGTCCTGACATTCTGCAAGTTTTAAGCCAGACACACACAGCCAAGGAAACTCTCAATTGGATTCAGAGATAGAAAATAAAGCTGCTAGAAAGCCCCAGCGAATCATAAATTCCATAGAAAATTGGAAACAGAACCTTCAGGAGTTGAAGAGTATTTTTGTGAAAGGATGGACCAAAATCACACCTGAGCAATGCATTTAACTGGTTTCTCCATGCAGGAGGTGTCTTGAAGCAACATCACCAACAAAGCCTTTTGCACAAACTATTAAATGAATTTCAGTAAGCATGTTCAGCACTTTTTCCCTGTGTCATTACTCATTGAGAGAATTTGGATGAGTCTGGTTGGTTTGTGACTGCTAGTATGCAAATTGCATACATGTAGTCACATAACCACCTATTTGCATTGGCAATACAGGGGAAACATGACAGCATGATTACTGTAAAATTCAGCAGTCTGCAGTCACATAATGTGCCTGCAGACTTTTGACCCAAGCTTGGGCAACCCTTATAACCTGGCGCCTCTGCAACCAATTTTCTTTTTTATGATTTGCATGTCTCCCTACCCTTCTTTAAAAACTTAGAACTTTTATTAATTCCATTGACATATGAGGGCATGTTTTTATACTGGACAAGTCATAGTTTTGAATGACACCATCCAATTTCCATGTGATGTTCTGAAAATGGGAAATAAAAATCCAAGTAGGATGAAATGCTGAAAAAAAATGTAATTCCGACATGTTTTGGGGGGGCTTGGTTTTACAGTATTCATTTATAAACTTCATACCATTTTCTTTATCAGGCCATGATGTGGCTAGGGCTGTGGTTAAGAGCATGGCTTAAAATTTAGACACGAACAGCACAATGCATAATCTGTACCTGTTTTACAACTTGGAAAGTTGGGAGGTATGCATACATGAAAACAGACGTATAAAAAGTCTTACATTTATGTGAACTTACCCTTTTCTCCAAGAGTTCTAAAAAACCTGGATGAGCCCTTCCATACTGGAGGTGTATCCAACAGCAGCTGATTCAGGTCCTGAAATACAGACGGATTGCACTGTTATTTACAAAGACCCTCAGAAGCAGCTTATCTATTATTACTTATTGACGGATTTATTCAGTTTTGCTCCAACAACGTACAGTTTGCACAGAATAAATATCTGCATATATGGCAATTCTGGACTTCACATTATAATCTACTGATGTTTGCATTTCATTTTATTACTTTTTTCATAGAAGCTGGTAAGGAGCAATACAGAATAAGGTCGGGGTCACACTTGCGTGTGACTTGTGCGAGTATCGGATCCCACTGCCCGGAACGGCCGCGGCTCTCCTGACAGGAGCGGGTCAGCATCGTAGAAATACATACAGCGGAGCCGCTCCTGGCAGAAGAGAAACCAGCCGGTTCGGGCAGTGAGATCCGATTCTCGCACGAGTCACACGCAAGTGTGACCCCGGCCTAAGAATGTCCTTACTGCAGATCTAAGCAAACTGCAGCCCGCCGGCAAAATCCAGCCCTTTAGAGGTTCCTGGTCAGCTTACAACCAAGGCCCATGAGTTGGGGGGAGTCCATGGCTAAATGGCACCACAATCCCACCTGCCGTCTAGATTTGAACAATGGTGGATTAGGGAGCAGGGATGGGCGAACCCGAACTGTAAAGTTCGGAGTCCGTACCGAACACATGGTATTCGTGCACACGATCCCAATCACAAGCTTTTCTGGGAAGCTAGTGTTACAGTTCGAGTCCAGTTCAGGTCCAGGGTCTGTAAAAAAAGCAAATTATTAAAAAACATTATGATCATACTTACAGGTCCCGCAACGTGTCCTGCAGACGTCCTGTCTCCCGACGCTTCTGCATCCGATCATTGCTGTGCTGCTCGGTAACCACCAGTGACTAAAAGGACCTTCCGTGACGTAATAGCCATGAGACCAGTCACGTGTCAATGTTGTGTTACCTCATTGCCTACAGACTGGTCACAAGACTATGACGTCAACAAAGGTCCTGTTACTTTGTAACTTTTATTGTCACTGTGCGAGTGTTGCATCGCATCACGGCCCAATCTCCCGACAAGAGTGGGTCATCTGCATGTGTTTCCATGCAGCTGATGCGCTCCTGTCCTGAGAGCATCAGGCAGTGATGCCAATGCGAGACTGCACGAGTCATACCCTCATTGTCAGCCTGTTTCTCGCTCTGCACAGAGTGATGTAGCACAGCTGACAGTGCTCTCTGCTTCTCACTTTGTATAGACTGTATCTTTACAGAGTGAGGAAGCTGATATTGCTGTCCTTGTGGATTACATTGGACTAAGGATTGTTTTTATAATAAAGATGGAGTTTCTAAATGTTTTTTTTGTTTTATTTCTAATAAAAAAAAATTTCTGTGTTGTGTTTTTTTTTTACTGTCTACTAGAAATTTATGGTGGCCATGTCTAATTTGGCGTGACCCCATGAATTTCAGGCTTAGTACCATCTAAGAATATAAAGCTTGTATTAACCCCTTTATTACCCAGCGTGCTACCCGGCTCCAGGTCCGATGGACGAGCCAGATAAAGCTCCTGGAAATGGCACTAAGAAACAATGCGCCATTTCGAGGGGTGGCTGTGGGCTGCCGAGAATCCCAGCCCCCAGCTGTCTGGTGTTACCTGACTGGCTGTATACTTATATATACTGTACACATATATATAGCTCTGGCAAAAATTAAGACACCACTGCAAAATGTTCAGTTTTTCTAATTCTTCTCTTGCTAAGTATATTTTTGAGTAAAATGTAAACTGTTGTTTTATTCTATAAAGTACTACTTTTAGAAAATAAATACAAAATGTATTGCTTGAAAATTCGGAGACATGTTGTCAGTAGTTTATAGAATAAAAAGAACAATTTACATTTTACTCAAAAATATACTTATAAAGAGAAAAATCAGAAAAACTGACAATTTTGCAGTTGTCTCTGAATTATTGCCAGAGCTGTGTGTGTATATGTATGTACACATACAAACACACACACACAAAATATATAGTTATTTATAAAATAAATAATTTAAAAAAAAATGCCGTATTTTTGATTCTAAGCGCACATAAAGCAGATGGCTAGGGGCTGCCACCCCCAGCTGCCTGGCTTTACCTTGGCTGGCAATCAAAATACAGGGAAGCTGATTTTTTTTTAGTTATTTAAAAAAATTAAAAAAATAAAAAAAGTGTGGGCTCCCGATGCATTTTCTATTGCTAGCTAAGGGTAATCCAAGCTGCAATTGGCTTACTAACCCCAACTACTTGGTGTTACCTTCACTGGCATTGGAAAATCCAGGAAAGCTTTGCCATATTTTTGTATGCTAGCCAGGTACAGCAGGCAGGTATGGGCTTCCAACCCCCAGCTACTTATTTGTACCCGGCTGGGAACAAAAAATATAGGGAAGCCCTTTTTTTTTATATTTCATGAAATAATTAAAAAAAAACCAAAAAAAAAAAACGACGTGGGCTTCACCCAATTTTTGTGTCCAGCCAGGTACAACTAGGCAGCTCGAAATTGGAATCCGCAACACAGGGTGACCCAAGCTTTCTGGGCCCCCTACTGCGAATTGCAGTCCGCAGCCGCCCCAGAAAATGGCGCTTTCATAGAAGTGTTATCTTCTGGCACTGTATCCAACTCTTCCAGTGGCCCTGGTGGCAGGTGGCACGCTGGTTAATAAGGGGATAATGCCAGCTTTGTTTTACCAGCTGGTATTAAGCCCGAGATGCTCAATGTCAGGCCAAGTTTGACCCGGCCATTAGGAATCTCCAATAAAGGGTTAAATAAAAGACACCACACAGAAAAAAAAATACTTTATTAGAAATAAATACACAGACACACTTAGGGACTCCATCTTTATTACTCCTTCTGACCCCTTCCACGATCCTGGTCTTCTGTCTTCTTCAACCCATGCAGCTCTGCTATATCACAAAGCACAGGAGGAGGAAGAACGCTGCTGCTCCCTGTGCTACCTAATCACTCAATAAGTGAGCAGAGGCTGCGGGTTAGTAAGCGGTGACGTCACCGCTGCCACCGTTGCCATAGTATTCTAACAAGCGGGTTACTATAGCAACGGTGATCTCTGATCACCTGATTCCCGACGACGCTATTCACCGGCTGTGGCATTACAATGTGTGGTAGCTAATCCCTGATTGTGGGCTGACTCTATAAAGAGAGCCAACATGCAGGGAGGGGGAGCCGAGCATGTGCCCTAGCATCTCACTGGTACTCGGAGCTCGCCGAGTTTACTAAGTACTGAGATGCTCGGGCGAGCACTGAGTACCGGCGAGCATGCTCGTCCATCACTATCCACTGACAGAACAGGACCTTGCATGACATCATAGTCATGTGAGTAGTCTGTAGCCAATGAGATAATACAACATTCACACGTGACTGGTCACATGGCTATGATGTCACGGAAGGTCCTATCGTCAGCGGTAGTTACCGGGAGGACACAGCGATGATTGGACTCGGAAACAGAAGCAGCCGGGAGACAGAGTCTGCAGGACGCGTCGCGGGACCTGTAAGTATAATGACCCCGCCCCATCACATAACTGTAAAGTCCAAGTTCGGTGTTTGGATGCAAGTTCACGTTATCTCAGAACCCGAACAAGAACGTTACAAAACGTTCGGGCAAGTCTGCCGAACACGAACATAGGGGGGTTCACCCGCCACTATTAGGGAGCTGTCCTTTTTCCATAATTCAGCCTGTGTGTCTGCGTCTCAGTGCAGCAGGCATGTTGATATGACTAGATTGTGCCTACTGAGCAGAACCTCAATCCACATGCTGCATTAACTGGAGCAGTGAGAGTCCGTGAAACAAGGCAACGTTAGTAGTATTTGTGGGGGTTTTCTCATTCTCATTTAGTACTTGTTGGGTAAAACTGTGTATTTATCAAATTCTGAATGGCTGTAGTGACATCATATTGATGAGGTAAGAATTTTGTGTGGGGTTGTAGAGGCATCATACTCTATGTGTGGGGCTTCTTCAGGGCTGTCACACATAATACTGTGTGTATGGTAAGTCTGTGGGGGCATCATAATGTGTATGGTCAGTGGGGGATCATACTCTTTAGTGACTGCTGGTGCCATCATGATGTGTTAATGTGTGGGAGGGCTATGGCGGATCACACTGTTTGGGGGAATGTGGGGGCAATTTGCTGTGTGCAGGGAGCTATTGATCCTAGTACATGGGCTGAATAACGGGAACAGTATAATTTACTTGCTTTAATAAACTTTATAAAAAGCAGTAATTTATATGGTGGTTTGATTAGCTGGAACGGATAACATTACATGTTACAATACAGTAGCCTGAAGTCATAATACTTAAAGGAGTTGGCCAGTATTTGGACAACCCCTTCTCATTCCCCTTGTTAGCCCCAGTAAAAATAAAAAAACCCCACTATACTCATGTCTGGTCAATTTCACATGCAAATCCATATAGAAAATCTGTAATATTACCGTTACATTAACCAAGACTTCCAGATAACTTTTTAGCCCCTTGCAAGGTCCTAAAGTCATGTGCACACATTGAATTTTTGGTGAGTTTTTTTACATCAGTATTTGGAGACCAAACCAGGAGTGGGTGATAAACACAGAAGTGGTGCCCGTGTTTGTATTCTAGTTTTCCTATGATTGTTCCACTCCTGGTTTTGGCTTAGAAATACTGATATTAAAAACTCCCCAAATACTCAACGTGTGAACGTGGCCTAGGAAGTGTGGTCGTGTCCCAATGAAGTGGGTCATCAGCTGCTCAATGACTGCAGCAAAGTAGAGTTAAGCAAAAAGATTTTCAGAGCTGGACGAGAAGGTTCACAGGACCCTTGCCTATCTGTTTTGTTGTTGTTTGTTTGCTCTTTTTACCTCCAATGTGACCACTTTTATCATCAATTCTGCATCTGTTTTACTTATATGCAAAAAACCCCCAAATTTCTACCCATTAAAAAGTAAGCGACAGACAGGACCTGAATGGCATCCATTTGTCTGTCTTATTCATGGACCCATTGCTTTGAATTGGCGAGTTTGATCCATGACTTGTATCTTTTTTTTTTCGGGGGAAAGGAGTGTCTGCAGATAACTAAGGCCCCTATTCATCAAAGCAAGTTCACCAGAATTCTTGTATAAATTGCTTTGAAGTTGTTCAAAAATGTTGTTGTGGCAATTTGTGTATCCACGCCAGCTTTTCCCTACAACGCCAAAATGGGCAGGGCAGGAGCGCAGTGGGGATGTGACACCAGCGCTTGTTTGATATATGACAAGCTGTGGTGTTCCTTATGTTGGAAATCTTTTCTAGCATGGAGGTTTCTGTCATGGAGGAGCTTGCCACACTTGTCAGATGCTCAAGATTCATGAGTAAGGCGGGCTTTGCACACTACGACATCGCAGGTGCGATGTCGATGGGGTCAAATTGAAAATGACGCACTTCCGGCATCGCATGCGACATCGTAGTGTGTAAAGGCTCGATGATACGATTAACAAGCGCAAAAGCGTTGTAATCGTATCATCGGTGCAGCGTCGGCATAATCCATAATTACGCTGACGCAACAGTCCGATGTTGTTCCTCGCTCCTGTGGCAGCACACATCGCTGTGTGTGAAGCCGCAGGAGCGAGGAACATCTCCTACCGGCGTCACTGCGGCTTCCGTAGGATATGCGGAAGGAAGGAGCTGGGCAGGATGTTTACATCCTGCTCATCTCCGCCCCTCCGCTCCTATTGGCCGCCTGCCGTGTGACGTCGCAGTGACGCCGCACGACCTGCCCCCTTAACAAGGAGGCGGGTCGCCGGCCAGAGCGACGGTCGCAGGACAGGTGAGTCCATGTGAAGCTGCCGTAGCGATAATGTTCGCTACGGCAGCTATCACAAGGATATCGCTGCTGCGACGGGGGCGGGGACTATCGCGCTCGGCATCGCAGCATCGGCCTGCGATGTCGCAGCGTGCAAAGCCCGCCTAAGGCTAGGTTCACGTTTCCGTTGTTTTGCATCAGTCACATGCGTTGCTAGACGCTTGTGACTGATGCGTTGTACAATGGATGACAAGAATTAGAATTCATTGTCTGACTCCGTTGTAAAAGAGAGAGCGATCAGCTGATCGATCACAATAGCCGGCCAGCTTTTGAGAGCGAACAGATGATCTCCCGGCGGCCGACTAATGAGAGCGATCAGCTGATCGCTCACAGAAGCCGGCCGCCGGGTGATCAGCTGATCGCTCACAGAAGGCGGCCGCCGGGTGATCAGCTGATCGCTCACAGAAGGCGGCTGCTGTGCGATCAGCTGATCACTCACAGAAGGCGGCTGCTGGGCGATCAGCTGATCGCTCACAGAAGGCGGCTGCCGGGTGATCAGCTGATCGTTCGGCCGCCGAGAGAGAGCATGCGCAGCGAAATCCTAAGGATTCTGCTGCTCAAAAAACGTTACACTCTGCGTTGCTGCCGCCCGACGGTCAGTCGTTCCACGACTGATCAGTCGGGCGGAGGATGCAACGCAGCGTCATCAGTTACAATTTGCCGCTCATACAAGTATATGGGAATAACGGAATCCGCCAAACGGATTCTGTTGTTTACCAGAGCCGCGGATTGTGACTGATACAAATTGATGGAAATGTGAACCTAGCGTAAAGGCCCCATCACACACAGAGATAAATCTTTGGCAGATCTGTGGTTGCAGTGAAATCATGGAATTATTGTTCAATTTGTACACAGCCACAAACCTGGCACTGATTGTCCACAATTTCACTGCAACCACAGATCTGCCAAAGATTTATCTCTGTGTGTGACAGGGCCTTAAGTGTGTACCACATCCTGAATCAGGAGCGAGAAAATTGCCAGTCTTGATGAATAGGGGCCTCAGTCTTTAAGAAAACATTTGTATATGTTCTATCTGTGAAAAACACGAAGAGAAAACCTACATGAAACATGGATGTCTAAATGAGGCCGAACTAAACAGATTTTCTCATTACACGGTAGGAACACTAGACAGGACCAGTTATGGCAGTCATACTGGTTCCCACACAGTTTTCCCAGATATAAATATAAGCAAGAGCAGCTGTACAGAGAATTTAACAATTATACATCTATTTTTAGGAGGGAAAGAAAACATTTTCTCCAATATTGCCTGGCCTGCAGTATAATCCGGGTCTGTTATTTCCTATTGACGGCAAACAAATATTACAGTCTAGAAACATCAGAAAAACGTCTTCTGTACACGTCTTTCTTCTCTGCCCTGCAGAAATCACTCTTCCTATTGATTTACAGGACTGAGGACAGATGTGCTGTAGATAGAAGGCTCAAATCCCATCATCACCTCTTTCCAATTTGTCAGTCCATTCCTCTAGTAAATGGAGGCAGTGATGTCTGCGGTGACATTTTAGTATTATCAGATATATATGTATTATTCATTAGAGCCAATGCTCTGCACACAAATAAAAATAGCTAGTGCTGAATTATTCACCAATCTCCTGTTTGGTGATTGAAGAAATTACATAAGGATTATTAGTCTTATTTCTTACATTTATTACATCTCAGAAATGTGCCACTTCCATTAAAAAGCATTAAGCCTAAAGGGATAAAAATCTGAAAGCAAGGATAACTAACGCTGATACAATTTTGCAGCAAAATTTGTAACAAAACAGGAAAGCCGGGTAATCAAAGGGATAAATACATTCAGACATGCAGACAGATTTTATATATATTATATATACATATCTACATTAGCTGTAGTACCTGGTTGTTGCCCGTGATAGTAATTGTCTCTCTGTCTCTTTCCCAGTCTCTGTCTGTCTGTCTCCGTCTGTCTGTCTGTCTCTGTGTTTGTCTCTGTCTCTTTCCCCATCTGTCTCTGTCTGTCTGGGTGTCAGTCTCTATCCATGTGTGTCTCTGTCTCTATCCATGTCTGTCTGTCTGTTTGTGTCTATCTCTGTCTCTGTATCAGACTGTCTCTCTTTCTCTATCTCTGTCTGTCTCTTTCTATCTCTGTGTTTGTCTGTCTCGCTCAATCTCTGTGTCTGACTGTCAGTCCCTTTCCCCGTCAGTCCCTTTCCCCGTCAGTCCCTTTCCCCGTCAGTCCCTTTCCCCTGTCTGTGCCTTTCCCCGTCTGTGCCTTTCCCCGTCTGTGCCTTTCCCCGTCTGTGCCTTTCCCCGTCTGTCCCTTTCCCCGTCTGTCCCTTTCCCCGTCTGTCCCTTTCCCCGTCTGTCCCTTTCCCCGTCTGTCCCTTTCCCCGTCTGTCCCTTTCCCCGTCTGTCCCTTTCCCCGTCTGTCCCTTTCCCCGTCTGTCCCTTTCCCCGTCTGTCCCTTTCCCCGTCTGTCCCTTTCCCCGTCTGTCCCTTTCCCCGTCTGTCCCTTTCCCCGTCTGTCCCTTTCCCCGTCTGTCCCTTTCCCCGTCTGTCCCTTTCCCCGTCTGTCCCTTTCCCCGTCTGTCCCTTTCCCCGTCTGTCCCTTTCCCCGTCTGTCCCTTTCCCAGTCTGTCCCTTTCCCAGTCTGTCCCTTTCCCAGTCTGTCCCTTTCCCAGTCTGTCTCTGCCTCTTTCCCTGTTTCTTTCCTTGTCTCTTTTCCTGTTTTTGTCTCTTTCCTTGTCTATTTCCCTGTCTCTCTCTTTTCCTGTCTCTCTCTTTCCCGGTCTCTTTCCATCTGTATGTCCCTTTCTTTGTCTGCCTCTCTGTCTGTCTGTCTCTTTCTCTGTCTGTTTGTTTGTATCTGTCTGTCTGTCTCTTTCCCTGTCTCCCTCTGTCTCTCTCTCTCTCTCTTTCTGTCTTTCTCTATCCGTCTCTCCACCGACATCTTATTACCTCACACATAAGCTTCTTATACTAACAATTTATTTTTTCCTATAGCAGCTGTGAGTGGTTGCTATTAATAACCTGTAGCTTGCAGCTCCATTCACTTTAATGGAGGTAGGTTTTTTGGAGAGTAACTGTAAAGCGCGGGGTTAACACATGTGGAATCAAATACTTAACAAAAGAGTGTGAAACAACTGAAAATATGTCTTATATTCTAGGTTCTTCAAAGTAGCCACCTTATGCTTTGATTACTGCTTTGCACACTCTTGGCATTCTCTTTATGAGCTTTAAGAGGTAGTTACCGGAAATGGTTTTCACTTCACAGGTGTGCCTTGTCAGGTTTAATAAGTGGGATTGCTTGCCTTATAAATGGGGTTAGGACCATCAGTTGTGTTATGTGTGCAGAAGTCTGGTTGATACACAGGTGATAGTCCTACTGAATAGACTGTTAGAATTTGTATTATGGCAAGAAAAAAGCAGGTAAGTAAAGAAAAACGAGTGGCCATCATTACTTTAAGAAATGAAGGTCAGTCAGTCCAAAAAATTGAGAAAACTTTGAAAGTGTCCCCAAGTGCAGTGGCAAAAACCATCAAACGCTACAAAGAAACTGGCTCACATGAGGACCGCTCCAGGAAAGGAAGACCAAGAGTCACCTCTGCTGCGGAGGATAAGTTTATCCGAGTCACCAGCCTCAGAAATCGCATGTTAACAGCAGTTCAGATTAGAGACCAGGTCAATGCCACACAGAGTTCTAGCAGCAGACACATCTCTAGAACAACAGTTAAGAGGAGACTTTGTGCAGCAGGCCTTCATGGTAAAATAACTTCTAGGAAACCACTGCTAAGGACAGGCAACAAGCAGAAGAGACTTGTATGGGGTAAAGAACACAAGGAATGGACATTAGACCAGTGGAAATCTGTGCTTTGGTCTGATGAGTCCAAATTTGAGATCTTTGGATGCAGCCACCGTGTCTTTGTGCGACGCAGAAAAGGTGAACGGATTGACTCTACAAGCCTGGATCCCACCGTGAAGCATGGAGGAGGAGGTGTGATGGGGTGGGGGTGCTTGGCTGGTGACACTGTTGGGGATTTATTCAAAATTGAAGGCATACTGGAGCAGCATGGTTCAGTTCATTTATTTTTCAACAGGACAATGATCCCAAACACATCTCCAGGCTGTGTAAGGGCTATTTGACTAAGTAGGAGAGTGATGGGGTGCTACGCCAGATGACCTGGCCTCCACAACCACCAGAACTGAACCCAATCGAGATGGTTTGGGGTGAGCTGGACCGCAGAGTGAAGGCAAAAGGGCCAACAAGTGCTAAGCATCGCTGGGAACTCCTTCAAGACTTTTTGAAGACCATTTCCGGTGACTACCTCTTGAAGCTCATCAAGAGAATGCCAAGAGTGTGCAAAGCAGTAATCAAAGCAAAAGGTGGCTACTTTGAAGAACCTAGAATATAAGACATATTTTCAGTTGTGTCACACTTTTTCGTTAAGTATTTCATTCCACATGTGTTAATTCATAGTTTTGATGCCTTCAATGTGAATCTACAATTTTCAGAGTCATGAAAATAAAAAAGAAATCTTTGAATGAGGTGCGTCCAAACTTTTGGTCTGTACTGTGTGTGTGAGTATATATATATATATATATATATATATATATATATATATATATATATATATATATAGATATAGATATAGATATAGATATAGAGAGAGAGAGAGAAGAGAGAGAGAGCATGAGACTATGATATACACGTATACACAAAAAGACAGACAGATAAGTGATTGATAGATATATAGATGCAATTATATAAAAACTTACTTGTCTTGACAGAGACTTCCACTTCTTAATGTCTAAAAAAGTGATAAAATAACATTTAAAAAATCTCACTAATAGTGCAATACTTGGTTATACATGATACTGCCAAATAGGGACTTACTAAATAACTTTTGGCTCAAAAATGCAGTCATAGTTATTGAAAATGATAGATACTGTATGTTGAGCATATAAGTGTTATTATAGGGACTGTAATAGTATAAATCTAATTTGCTCAGAGACATAATGCCAGCCAAAAGGCCCTTTTAAGGGGTATTTAGACAATAAAGTTGGTGCTAGAAATGCTGTTAAACAAGAACAAATTTCAAAAAACTTTTGTTGAACCAAATGTTGTTGTGATGCCATTTTCCTGGTGATGAATTGACTGTGCATGAAGTTATCATATAACAGAGAGTAGTAGGATGAGGGTTTCCAGGCCGCGCCAATGACAACCAACTTTAAGCTGTTAGATTAATGTTGCTTTTATTCCAATTACAGGTCTACGCGTTTCGGAAGGCACCCCTTCCTTCTTCAGGACCAGATGGCAAGAAAACATCAAATCAAGAGATTTGATGTTTTCTTGCTATCTGGTCCTGAAGAAGGAAGGGGTGCCTTCCGAAACGCGTAGACCTGTAATTGGAATAAAAGCAACATTAATCTAACAGCTTAAAGTTGGTTGTCATTGGCGCGGCCTGGAAACCCTCATCCTACTACTCTCTGTTATCTGCCAAACCGAGGGACCGCTGCCGTGACTTTGGAATTATCTACATATATGCTGTTATAGGAGTTGTGACTGTCACAACCCCTATAGGTGAGTAGTACCTTATTTCCTTCTTCCCCAATGCTACTTGGGTAAGACCCTATTGCGCTTCTTTTCTCCACAGTTTAATCATCATGAAGTTATCATGTAGGACCTTAATTTTAACCAAAATGCTGTTGAATATACTAACTAGTGCATCTCAATAAATTAAAATATCATCAAAAAGTTAATTTATTTCAGTAATTCAAAACAAAAAGGGAAAGACATATTATATAGAGTCATTACAAAAAGAGTGATCTATTTCAAGTGTTTATTTCTGGTAATGTTGATTATTCTGGCTTACAGCCAATGACAACCCAAAGGTTCTCTCAGACAATTAGAATAATTATAACAAAACACCTGCAAAGGCTTCCTAAGCATTTAAAATGGTCCCTTAATATGGTTCAGTAGGCTACACAATCATGGGGAAGACTGCTGAATTGACAGATGTCCAGAAGGCAGTCACTGACACACTCCACAAGGAGGGTAAGCCACAAAATGTCATTGCTAAAGATGTTGGCTGTTCACAGAGTGCTGTATCCAAGCATATTAATGGAAAGTTGAGTGGAAGGAAAAAATGTGGTAGAAAAAGGTGCACAAGCAACCAGGATAACCGCAGCCTTGATAGGATTGTTAAGAAAAGGTCTTTCAAAAAACACAGGCAAAATTAGACCACCAATGACAAAATATGCAAATAATTTGGCCCAGCAATTGGGGAAAACTAACACATAAAGGGATAAAACAATGACACAACTTTCATTCTTAGAGCTGACAACCATTTTTTTCCGGTTTACTAAAATTACCTGGAAAATGGCATCACAACAATCAGACAGAAGTAATCACACTAAAAAAAGCAAAATGTTTTGTCACCACTGTACACCTAACAAGATAATTTCATAAGTGTCAAAGTATAAAAATATTTCAAAAAGAAGAATAGGGGAGCTGACTAAAGAATTATTTCCCTGAAAACTAGTTGTAAATTCACAAATTTTGCAACTTTTGTAGTTTTTATGCTGTGTATCTTTGGAAAAGCAGAAGGATGGAGTCACATTAGCGTATGGCATCCGATGCGATATGCTTCTCACTCTCGGCTCTGCTTCGAGTGTGAGCCGAGTGTCTCATGTACACACATGGTCAAAATTGTTGGTACCCCTCGTTTAATGAAAGAAAAACCCAAAATGGTCATAGAAATAACTTGAATCAAATAAAAATAATAATAAATAAAAAAAATCTATGAAAATGAACAAATGAAAGTCAGACATTGTTTTTCAACCATGCTTCCACAGAATTTTTTTTAAAAATAAAACTCATGAAATAGGCCTGGACAGAAATGATGGTACCCCTGAATATAATGTGACAAAAGGGACATGTTAAATCAAGATATGTCCACTAATTAGCATCACAGGTGTCTAAAATCTTGTAATCAGTCAGTGGGCCTGTATATAGGGCTATAGATACTCACTGTGCTCTTTGGTGACATGCTGTGTACCACACTCAACACGGAAGCAAAGGAAAGAGTTGTCTCAGGGGATTTGAAAGAAAATTATAGACAAGCATGTTAAAGGTTATAAGACCATCTCCAAGCAGCTTGATGTTCCTGTGACTACAGTTGCACGTATTATTCAGAAATTTAGATCTATGGGAATGTAGGCAACCTCCCTGTACTTGGCTGCAAGGGGATAGTTGATGACAAATCAAAGTGACAGCTAATACGAACGATAACAGAAGAGCACAGAAAAACGTCTAAAGAGATTACAGGTGAACTTCAAGCTCAAGGAACATAAGTGTCAGATTGCACCATCCGCCGTTGTTTGAGCCAAAGTGGACTTCATGGGAGACCACCAAGGAGGACACCATTGTTGAAAAAAAAAATCATAAAAAAACCTAGCTGGACAAGCCATAAAGCCTCTGGGAGAATGTCCTATAGACAGATGAGACAAAAATGTGACAAGGCACATTAGCTCTATGTTCAGAGACGGAAAAATTAAGTATGTCAAGAAAAGAACACTGTCCCTACTGTGAAACATGGAGGAGGCTCAGTTATGTTCTGGGGCTGCTTTGCTGCATTTGGCACAGGGTGTCTTGAATCTGTGCAGGGTACAATGAAATCTCAAGACTTTCAAAAAGAATCTAGAGAGAAATGTGCTGCCCAGTGATAGAAATCTTGGTCTTTGTCGCAGGTCATGGGTCTTGCAACAGAATAATGACCCAAAACACACAACTACAAACACCCAAGAATGGCTAAGAGGAAAACATTGGCCTATTCTAAAGTGGCCTATGAGCTCTGACCTAAATCCTATTGAGCATTTTTGGAAAGAGCTGAAACATGTCATCTGGAAAAGGCAACCTTCAAACAGGATACAATTCAAGCAGTTTGCTCTTGAGGAGTGGCCAAAATACCTGTGGAGAGGTGCAGAAGTCTTATTGACAATTACAGGAATTGTTTGATTGCAGTGATTGCCTCAAAAGGTTGTGCAAAAAAATATTAAGTTAAGGGAAACATCATTTCTGTCCAGGCCGATTTCATGAGTTTTATTTTTTAAAAATTCCTGAGGAAGCAGAAAAGCAGCAATGTCTGACTTTCATTTATTCATTTTCATAGATTTTTTTATTTATTATTATTTTTGTTAGAGTCAAGTTATTTCTATGAACACTGTGGGGTTTTTTTTTCATTAAACGAGAGGTACCAACAATTATGACAACGTGTGTAGTCAATAGAAAACTGAGAAAAATCCCAAGTGAGATAAGAAAAACGGCATTCCGCCATTAGTAATTGGGTTTCATTCTAATGGAATGAATTGTGCGGCAACACTGAGTGAGTAACACGATTCTCCTGGACAGTACAATTTCGGTGATACCAGATAAATATACCGTATTTTTCTCTTTATAAGACGCACTTTTGCTCCCCCAAATTTTGGAGGAAAGTAGGGGGTGCGTCTTATAATCCGAATATACGGATTATATACTGCAGGGTCCAGGGGAGGTGGGGGCTGCTCTAGAGCGGTGCTGGAGGCTGAGGGAGGCTGGTAGAGGCTGGTGAGCTGGTGAAGGCTGCAGCGTTAGATCTCCTGCTCCCGCTCATATAATATGCACAGCCGCTGTCCATCACCATGGTGCTGAAACCGCAACCCAGTGACGGGCTGGGGGAGCGGCGCATATTATATGTGCCTGTGCTCCCCTTTGATCGCACATGCCCTTCTGTGTTAGATATGGCCCCCATGCTGCTGTCCATAGTAAAATAAAAAACTCTTTACTTACCTCCTCCAGCGTGTCTCGCGGTGTCTCCCTCCTGCTGCTTTGATCATGCACGCAGAGATGTCACTCTGCTGTGCCAATCACATGACCGGCACCGAGAACCAGGAAGTGCAGGAGGCCGGAGCTCAACCGCACGGAGGGAGACACGAGGGAGGACAGTACTGGAGAAGGTAAGGAAAGAGTTTATTTTACTATAAGCAGCAGCATGGGGGCAATATCTAACACAGGGTGATGTGTGCCATCCACAGGGGGCCATGTGCAGCAAGAGGGGGCCGTGTGCCAGCCACAGTGGGCCATGTGCCAGCCACAGGGGGCCGTGTGCCAGCCACAGGGGGCCGTGTGCCAGCCATAGGGGCCATGTGCCAGCCATGGAGGACGTGTGCCAGCAATAGGGGACATGTGGCATCACTGGGGGCTGTGTGCCAGCCACAGGGGGCCGTGTGCAAGCCACAGGGGGCCATGTGCCAGCCACAGGGGGCCGTGTGCCAGCCATAGAGGACGTGTGCCAGCCATAGGGGACATGTGGCATCACTGGGGGCCGTGTGCCAGCCATAGGGGCCGTGTGCTAGCCATAGAGGACGTGTGCCAGCCATAGGGGACGTGTGCCATCAATAAAGGACATGTGGCATCACTGGGGGCCGTGTGCCAGCCACAGGGGACCGTGTGCCAGCCATAGAAGACGTGTGCCAGCCATAGGGGTCGTGTGCCAGCAATAGGGGACATGTAGCATCACTGGGGGACGTGTGCCAGCACAAGGAGGCTATATTCAATATAAGGTGGCCATATCCAGATTAAGGGGGCTAATTTTAGGATGGGGGGGCTATGAGGGACATATACCCTATATGATTTGTTAGACGGACACTGGCATTATAAGACAGACCCCATTTATTAAAAAAATCTCTATTCCTTCACCAAATTTGGGGGTGCATCTTATAATCAGGTGCGTCTTATAAAGCGAAAAATACGGTAGTTCTTTTCACTATCATAATGGCTTTTAAAAAATACTCAACTCTGGAATAAAAAAAGAAAACTTTTTTTTTCCTTGGATGCAGATGTCTTTACAGCTCCATCAATGGAAGCAGGTCAAGCTGTAGTTTTTAATTTTTGGAGTAGATACTACGTTGTGATCATTTTTTATTATTTAAAAGGGAATATATCAGGTCCCCCATGCCCTCCAACCAAGCAGCAGTCATATCTGTATGGCCAAATTCCCGGCCTTACCCGCCCTGTATAATATTATTTACTAAAATCAATATTTAAAAAAGCATTTCTAAAGTGCGCTGTTCCTATGCTAATTAAGGCCTTGACTAGTTGAAGGGGTGCGGTTTCCCCAGACTAGTCAGCTCTCTTTCCATGTTATCACGCCTCTGCAGCACGGCATTACAGGAGTATTAAAGTGACAGCAATGATGTCCTGGCTGCCATGGTAACCGATTGGTACCCCATCATCATGTCGAGGCAGGGTTACTGGGCGCCTAGGCTGGATTACCTGAATGCCACAATCAGTGAAAAGACTGTGACATTTAAAGAGTTACCAGTAGCGATTGGAGCTCGCTTTGATGGCTGCTGTTAGAGGCAAATGCAGCCAAATGTGGAAAGGAATATATCTGCCATACAGCATTTATGGCTAGCTATTTTTTTTGTTTTGCACTTTATTTTTCATGGCTTGGCTTAATACTGTATACAAGACTTGGTCTAGGAGATGGCAGCTTATCAGGGATTGCAATCTGTGCCCTAAGTGAGCTTAGTATTCGTTTTTTAAAGTGAATACATCATGCTCAGAAACCTGCAAATATTGGGTAAATCTGAAGGTAAAGAGAATTAAAATCATACCTGCCTGCTTTACTGGAGCAGCGGCTAAAGGGAGAAAATGAAGTCTTGCTTGACAGCCTATACTTTGATTATCAACCTGCTTGGCAGCATCCATGTGCACTATGTGTGTGCAGAGCAGTCTGTCAATCAAAGTGATAGAGAGTGATTAAAGCCAGCGCTAACACTATAGTAACTGTAATCACCCCCTGCACCTCCTCAATGCCTGTAAGCAAGTGGCTGCAGGGAGACTAGAACTTACATTTCTCCCTGCACCTGCTGCTCCAGTAAGGCACGTCAAAATATATTCTCTTTTGTCTATGCACCTGTGTCTGGTACTGAAGTACTGACACAACTCTACCTCATTTCTTAAAATGAGTTGTGGAGCAGTACAAGACACTACTGACTGCACACATGGTGCTGAGTGAGATCCTAGAGTACATGCGCATGGTGTGTCCATGGGTGTTGTATCCCCACCAATGACACAATAATAAACTATTATGTGATTCTCACTAAAGTCTCAACAGTTTTATAGTCTGTATACTGAAATCTGCCTCTGACTATTTACAATAGGGGTTAGATTAATAATCTACTGGATTAGATCACTAATAAGTAGCACTTACTTCTCGGTTCATCAGTAGTGACAGATTCCAAGAAATCCCTTGGCGTCATGTAGAGTTGTCCTTCAAATTCTAGAGATGCAAATACACGAAACCTCTGCTCACGGGAGCTGGCAAACATGTCCAGATCCTCAAAATCCGTTTTCTCTGCTGGGCTCTGTAGGGAGAATAAGAGGTTTTTACGTTACTTGCGTATACAAACACTTAGGAGGACATTTCATTTTCTACTCTATTGTACTGAAGTAAGATGCACCAGAGTTATTGCGAGGTGTCCATGTTTTTGCTCCAGGAACTGAACTTTACACCTGCTATGAACCGGGACAGATTTGTCTTAATAAATATATCGGAGAGGGATGATGGCCCCGCCTGTTCCTAATTAACTCCATCTAATTTTTCACTTTTCAAAAAATCCAAAAATATGTGGTTGTTTCATAGCAGAAAATCAGCGCACAGCAAATGATAAATTTCAACTGTAGCGATAGGATAAGGCCCTGTGCACACACTGCGTTTTTACCTGCTTTTTTTTACGTTTTTGCTGCAGAAATTTCTTGAGAAAATGGTTGTAACCTTTCTGCAGACATTCCCCAGCAAAACCTATGGAAAAAAAAATAGCTGTGCGCACACTGCGTTTTTTTCTCAAGAAAATTCTATCTGCAGAATTTCTTGAGAAAAAGAATGAGCATGTCACTTCTTTTCTGCAGGTAGCTGCGTTATTCCCGTGTTATTTCGCGTTTTTCGGGACATAATGTTCATCACTGCCCTGCGTTTTGCAAGGAAGTGATGTCATTATGACAGGAAGAGGAAGCTGAGCAGACAGTAAAAACACACATATCACACTCACACACAGACATATATAATGCACATAGAAATCAAACGTACATATTAAAAATAAAAAACGAAAAAAAAATAACTTGGGCTCCGACATATTTTTACCGTCCAGCCAAGGTAAACACACAGCGGCGGCCCGGTATACTCAGGCTGGGGGTGGCGGTGGTAATCGGGGTAATAAGGAGTTAATGGCAGCCCATAGCAGCCACTAAGTCCTAGGTTAATCATGGCAGACGTCTATGAGACACCCTCCATGATTAACCTGTAAGTAAAGTAAATAAACACACACACCGAAGAATCCTTTATTGTAAATAAAATAACAAAAAAGCCCCCTCTTTCAGCACTTTATTAATCCCCCAAACACACAGCTCCGGCATATCCACACTGATCCAGCGGCGTCTGTGAGCGAGTGCTCAATGCAGCTCTGTGAATGAAACTGCAGGGGTCACAACAGGTCATTTCTCACGGTCGGTAATGTGAACACATTACCACTCGCGAGAACTGCAGCGTGTCCTCACAGGACCTCTCCAGCATCATTGACCGGCAGTGACCCTGTGAGAACTGAGATCTAACGTCCCTCGGGGTCACTGCTGTTTGAGAAATAATGTTGGGGGGGGGGGGGCGGGGAACACAAACATAAAAAATAAAGCTGTAATATGTATCCCTCTATTATCTATCTCTCTATCTATCCCGCTATTCTCTATCCCTCTATCATCTATTTTTCTATTTATCTATCTGTCTATCCATCTATCTATCTCTCCATTATCTATCTATTCATATATCCCTCTATCTATCCATTATCGATCTATTTATCAATCTATTTACCTGTCTATCCATCTATTGATTATCTAACGATCCATCAATCTATTCATCTATCCATTATCTGTCTATCCATCTAGCTATTATCTATCTATCTATCCATTATCTATTTATCTGTCTATCGATTATCTATCGATTATGTATCTATCTATAATATATATTGCTGTTAAAGCATTAAAAAACGCAGGGACCAACCTGCAAAAAAAACGCACAAAAACGCGGTAAAAACACATGCATTTTTTGGTGCATTATTGGTGCGTTTTTTTAACGCAGGTGCGTTAATCTTTCAGATTCAAGAAATTTCTTGAGAAAAATCTTTTCTCTAGTGCGCACAGGGCCTAAGGCATCATTCATTCTGTCTTTATTATAGTCTATGGTGCTATTCACATGTCCATGTTTTGTACGCAAAAAAAAAAAAAAAAGAAAAGAGAGGTGTCCATTTTGTACTTGAGTCTCCGAATAAAATCCCCAATACAAGTATATGGGTCAGTGAAAATCAGGAATGCCAATTGGGGACAATTCGAGCACTGTCCGTTTTTAACATTGTAATGGGTAGGAGAAGCTTTACTTTGCTTGGCATATAAGAAAATCATTGATGAAACACTGAGGTAAAAACTGACACATGGACAAAAAACTGGTGAAAATCGGTAATTTTTTTCATATACGATAAAAAAAAATGCCACAAGAGAAATGACAAAAAAAGCTTCATTAAAAACACTGAGGGCTTTTTCCAAAAGAGTTTTTTCTGCCATTTTTAGACATTTTTTTGCGGTGGCTTTATCACTGTTGGCGTATTATTTTTATACTCTTTAAATAAAATACTGGCGTCTTCCCAAAAAGCCACAACAAGAATAGTCAGGTCATTTCTTTTAGCAAGTTCACAACTTTCAAAGCCTGAAGGGGTTAAAAAAAATGACAAAAACAGAAAGTGCCCAGCAGGTCATGAGACATTGCTCTGCTTTATGTTCACTTTTTGTTGCCCTCTTTCAGTAATTTGCATGAAAAAAAATACATTGTGTGCACATACCTTAAGTCCATGTGCCCACGGTGAGTATTAGGTGAGGTTTTTACCTCAGTATTTGTAAGTCAAAACCAGGTGTGGGTGATAAATGCAGCAGCGGTGCCCATGTTTCTGTTAGGCTAGAGTCACACTTGCGAGTAACTCGCATCGCATCACCCGCCATGGTGTGAAGCTCTCCGGACATGAGCAGGTCAGCTGCATGTATTTCTATGCAGCAGACCCTGTCGTGTCTGGAGAGTGGCAGACCGTGCCGAGTGATGCGATGCGAGACTCGCACGAGTCACTTGCAAGTGTGACTCTGGCCTTATATTTTCCCTCTGATTGTTTCATTCCTGATTTTGGCTTATAAATACGGAGGTAGAAAAACTCAAAAAACATTCAGCGTATGTATGCTTAGAGTGTGTTCATGCTTCATGCTGAGTCTTGGTAGCGGAAACTCTTTCAAATCCTCCTCAAAACTCTGCTCCGTTTCCACTCCAAAAATCCAATGTGAAAGCTGAGATAAAAGAGCAAAATTGGGTCTTACCCCATATTAAAAGTGCAGTGTGCAAGAGATTAAACTCCCCTTATAGGGTTGTGAAAGTCACAACCTCTAAGCAGGCATTCAGATAATGGCGGCTTCTGCAGCCCCATGTGGAGAGATCTTCAGTGCTGGAGAGGAGAAGTGGGTTTAATTCTGCGCTGTTGCCAAAAAAGGAGAAAAATGTTGATTCATTAAATAAAAAGTATATTATTTCATGGGTCTACGCGTTTCAGGGATCGAGTCCCCTTCTTCAGGACCAAAAAGGAAAAAAATCAACACTATAATATAGCAAATTGTTGATTTTTCATTTTTGGTCCTGAAGAAGGGCACTCGATCCCTGAAACGCGTAGACCTATGAAATAAAATACTTTTCTTTATTGAATCAACATTTTTCCTCCTTTTTGGTGACAGCGCGGAATTATCCCAGCTTCTCCTCTCCAGGATTGAAAAACCCAATATGACCAGACCCTGACTCTGCATGCGTGCTGCTCTTGAAGATGGAGAGACCTGAGTTTATTATAAATCTATAAAACTAAAATCATAGTATTTAAATGAGTTTTAAAAAGTTGTACAATACGTGTGCAAACCAGGATTGCAGTCGAGCATCCAAAACGGTGATCGATTCAGATTGTTTTCAACAACTCTAGAATAGAAAAAAAAACAGGTTTCTATTCAGAGACTAAAAACTGCTCTAAGGCCACGTGCACACGTGGAGTATTTAGTGAACTTTTTACCTCAGTATTTCTAAGGCCACGTGCACACGTGGAGTATTTAGTGAACTTTTTACCTCAGTATTTCTAAGGCCACGTGCACCCGTGGAGTATTTTAGTGAACTTTTTACCTCAGTATTTCTAAGGCCACGTGCACCCGTGGAGTATTTTAGTGAACTTTTTACCTCAGTATTTCTAAGGCCACGTGCACCCGTGGAGTATTTTAGTGAACTTTTTACCTCAGTATTTCTAAGGCCACGTGCACACTTTTTACCTCAGAATTCGAAGCCAAAAGCAGGAGTGGAACAATCAGAGGAAAAGTATAATAGAGAGACGGGCTCCCCTGCTGCATTTATCACCCATGCCTGGACATATTTTGGAGCAAATCCTAAAAGGGTGATGTGAGCATAGCCTCAAGGACTCCATACATGTGACATCAAAGGAAATGTCTGGTCACAAAAGGACTTAGCGTTTAAATCAGGTTTTTGGATTAAAGGGAATCTGCCACTGGCTTTTTGCTCCCCCACCTGAGAGTAGCATAATGTAGAGACAGAGACCCTGAGTCCAGCGATGTGTCACTTACTGAGCTGTTTCCTGTCATTTTGATAAAATCAATGTTTTTTCTGCTGCAGATATAACAGTTATACAGATCTCATGAATATCCTGGACTACCTAGCAGCAGTGATGTTATCAAAACTAAGCAGCTTAGTAAGTGACACCGCTGGAATGAGGATCTATGCCCCTATGTTTTGCTGCTTTCAGATTAGGTGTTAAAAACCTGGTGACAGAATCTCTTTAAATGTATTTTTAAATCCTTTTGTCATTGTTTTATTTTCATTTCACACTGTATTAAAAATTAAAAATATTACTTTTTTTTTAACAACAACATGTTTTATGAAGTTTTTTTACACAATACAAAATAAACCGTAAAACAATACAAAAAAAATACAATTTTCACACAGATCCCTAGGTTTTTTTAGACTATCTTCCTGCTGTTTTAAAAAATGCACATGTACATTAGCAGCAATAAACAAATTCTCATTCTATCTATCTATAATGACGGAGCTAAAGAGAGAGTGCAAAGGTCATTATGAAGGGAGGGAGAACATGGTCAGACGAAACATCAAATATTGTGATTGGTAGATCCTATGTTATCAGCTGTTAATAGAGATGTTACCTGTTATTGTAATCCTGCCTCTGCTGATAAGGAACCTATTGAAAACCCTTCCTGAAAGAACAGTAAATATGGGTTTAAAAATGCCACAAGGACCAGTGTGAAAATTGCGAGATTCCTAATTTTGTTTTTTGATTGTCAATTGAAAAAAACAAAACATTTTTTTAAAAAATACTGTAAAAATACAAAAACCCGATTTAAAGAATAAGTAATTTTCTGATAAAAAGAGTAGGAGAAGAGGCAAATGTAATGATTGATCTTATGTTATCAGCTGTGTCATTGTAACCCTGCCTGCCTCTGCTGATAAGAGTATACTGAACACTCTTTCTGAAAGGAGTATGAATTTACAATGACACCAGGGACCAGTGTGACAACTGAAAGATTGCTAATTTTGTTGATATTACAATTACCCAAAGTTTTTTCAAAATATATGTAACCCTGATTTAAACAACAGGTCATTTTCTGATTACACATTAGTTATCGACAGTCAACGTTCTCTTCTGACTCAACCATAGACATGAATGACCAACTTGGTTGAACGTTCTTCATGTGTTGTAAGGCGAGCGAGGAGAAAACCATTGCCAACCACCATGGAAATGGTCTACTGCCTGGGTATCAAAAGGGTCGGGTGTTAAAATCAAACATACCCAAACCTTTTCTCTCTGACATTATCATTCAGGGGAGAATTGGGAGGCCCCACACGTCAGACTGTTAAGCGGGCTTTACACGCTGCGATCGTACCCCCCCCACGTCGGTTGTGCGATACGGACAAATTGCTGCCCGTGCCGCACAGCCTCGCTTAACCCCGTCACACAGACTTACCTTCCCTGCGACGTCGCTCTGGCCGGCGAACCGCCTCCTTTCTAAGGGGGCGGGTCGTGCGGCATCATAGCGACGTCACATGGCGGGCGTCCAATAGAAGCGGAAAGTCGGAGATGAGCAGGCGTAACATCTCGCCCACCTTCTTCCTTCCGCATTGCTGGTGGAGGCAGGTAAGGAGATGTTCGTCGCTCCTGCGGTGTCACACACAGTGATGTGTGCTGCTGCAGGAACGAGGAACAACATCGCTAATAATCAGAGAACGATTTTTTAATTCAGGACGACCTCTCAGCGGCAAACGATTTTGACCGCTTTTGCGATTGTTTAAGGTCGCTCATAAGTGTCACACACTGCAATATCGTTAATGACGCCAGATGTACGTCACAAACAACGTGACCCCGACGATAAATAATTAACGATATCGTAGCGTGTAAAGCCCGCTTTAGTCGATCCCACCAATAGACTTTAATGTGTATTATGGCCCTCAGGCTATGTGCACAGGCTGGAGATTTGGTGCAGGAATTTTCTGCATCAAATCTGCACCTTCTGGCAGAAAAAAACACATCCGGATTTGGTACTTTTTTTCATGAGGTTTTTTTAGTGAAGTCAATGGCTGGGCAATTTGCAAGGAAAAAAAACGCAATGTTGGTGAGACCTGAATCGGGATGTTATATAATAATTAGGCTTCAATTAAATAAAACAAAGAAAATCTTGAAGAAGTGTAATTTCTTCTCGGCAGACCAAGTAGATGAACTCTTGGTAGCACTCCGAGCAGACCTGTCCAGTCTAAGAATTAAGCAAACAGACGCCCTGTCATCCGCGCTCTAGTCACATCACAAATATATCGCTTAGTTTGTTTTGTAATCTAATTGATTTTGAAGCTATTGAATGAAAGGCAGCAATTAGAGGATCTTTGAACTACCGTCCATGCTTCTTTTTAAGCCAAGCGCAAAGAACAGCACAGAAGATGTTTGTTGCCAGAGAGGAACCCAGACACGTTCAACAATGGAAAGATATTTACAGCCAGTGTCCAACGGCAGATGACTATCTCTCTAAATCCGCCATCCACACACTCCTTATAGAAGGAAGTCTCCTCTGGATAATGGAAGCTGTAAGGGCAGGTTCACACAGGGCAGGCTCAGAGTTTGATGCTTTTTTGTTTTTGCCAAAGCTCAAAGTGAATCCAAAGGGTGGAGTTGTAGAAAGAAAATATTAATACTAGAAGATAAATTGTATCCACCAGACTGACTAAAAAATTAAAAACAGTACTAAGTAAACCTTGATCGGTACAATTTTTGAGATACCAATTGTTGAAAGTGCATCGCATGTGATATGCTAATGACCCTCGGCCCTGCTGTGCTGCCAGCGTGAGCCGAGTGTCATGCAACTGTGATCCGATCCTACGATTGGATCACAGCTGCGGAGGAGAGGGTGGGATTAATCTTGCAATCTCCTCCATTATCAGCCTGTGCATATATCCCACTGCACTCGGATACCATCTGAGTGCAGTCCGATGTTTCGCTCGCGCCTATAGACTTGTATGGGTGCGAGTTACACGTCTCTCGCTGGCAATCGCAGCATGCTGCGACTTTTCTCTGGTCCAGAATCTGGATGAGAATAAGCTGACCATCTGCTCTCCCTCACTGACAAACATTGGTCACCTGCTGACCCAGCTGATCCTCCCTTCCACCAGGCACTTTTGCAGTGATGACTCATGCAGGGAAAAAAAACTTCCTGTTTCTACTTAAAGCTTAAAAG
This sequence comes from Anomaloglossus baeobatrachus, assembly GCF_048569485.1. Classification (NCBI taxonomy): domain Eukaryota; kingdom Metazoa; phylum Chordata; class Amphibia; order Anura; family Aromobatidae; genus Anomaloglossus; species Anomaloglossus baeobatrachus. The sequence continues at coordinate 140,307,935 of NC_134353.1, read as the reverse complement.
GATTCAGCTAGTCACTTTTTAATCACATGATATCATAGACCTAATTGAAAAGAGAAGAATTAACTGGGTAGAAAGGCAAAATGAGCAACAGTAGGTACACAGTGCTATATAATATGACTACAATATATTAAGATAAACATTTTGAAGGGAGGGTTTCTTTAAGTTTCAAAAAAGCTGTGTCAGGATAGACACTGGTGGCATATTGTTAACCTGTGTCATCAGTGTCTGATTCTGCCAGTCACTACAAAAAAGTGGCAGTAAAATTAGAAAATAATGAATTTTTTAATGCATGAGCAAAGGTTCATCAAAAGTGTTCTAATGTTAATACTAAACAGAGCTCCAGTTACATCAGCAACGTATTGCTCATTTACATCTTTTATTTGTTTTTTCCACTTCTGTTTTCAAGAGAAAGAAAAAAATAATAATTTACAATGACTCAACCGACATCTACACAATTTAGTAAAAATTGTACAACAATGAAGAGCCAGAAGTATAAAGTACTACCAGGCAGCAAGCAATCATCCAGCCCAATAAACCCTGCTTTACTATGAAGGAACACCAAAAAGCTTAGAAAAGTCACCTCTATATCTCGGAAGACCGCAATGCATGGATAACATGCAGCAAATTCAAAGTCCTTTCTTTTTCTTTTTAAAGGATCAAAAGTATGAAATGTTACACTTAATTATTTGGGGTATACTTACATACAGCGGTAAAAAGGTGACCATTTTTTTAGCCTCCATTAGGATAATAAAATCCTACGGGCACATTAAGTGTGTATGTCAGGAAATTCTCGGTGTTCATACTCAACACTGGGCAAAAACGCAGGGTGAACCCAGTCTGAACCCCTGCATCTGATCAATCAATTGTTCCCAATTCCAAATTATAGCGGAGCCATACTGTGCAATCTTGCCCTCCCCTGGAATTAAATGGGTTTGCATGGGTCCTGCCATAATCCCTTTAAGGAACCCATTTAAAAAATGTAGGGTTTGTCCGCTGCGTTCTTGATTTGACAAAAAAAAAAAAGCACTCTCTGGCAGACTTTGACAACTGTAAACACTACGTTTGAATAAAGAAAAAAAAAATGCATCCAAAACGCATGTGTTTTACATGTGTTTTTGGCAGTGCGGTCCCACAGCGATTCAGCTCTGCTACATCCCTGTCCTGTCACAGCAGAACCACAGAGCATGACTGGCCGCCGACAGCAGACAAAGACAGAAACGTGCGATAAGAATGAACTCAGGTAAACCTCTGATGTCAGTGCCGTGACACAGGCAGTAGTGCGGGGCCCGCAGCTGTGACTTCAGAGCTTCACCCGAATTCATTGTCATTGCACGGTTATGTCTCTGTGTGCTGTCATGAACTTGTGTGAACTTCTCACGTCAGTGCCGCGACAAAGACAGTAGTGCGGGTCCCGCACTTGTGACGTCAGAGGTTCACCTGAGTTCATTCTCATCACGCGGCTCTGTCTGTTTCACGGCCCGATTTGCAGTCACAGGTGAAGGACTCCAGCTGTGACTGGAAATCACCTGAGTGACAGCACCGCAGAATACGTGGCTCTCTTCAGTCAATCGGGTAATTTGTTGTCACAGTTGGAGGACTCCAGCTGTGGCAGCGACTAACCTGAGTGATGTCACCGCTGATAGCGCAAATCACCTCAGTTGCTGCGTGGAGTTCACAGCGAGCAGTCATGCTCTATGGTCGTTCGCTGGGAGTGTCAGATGTAGCAGTGCTGGAAGTCGTGGGACCTCGTGTGGATTATGTCGGACCTGGAGGGGTGTTTGGGGGTTAATAAAGTGGTGAAAGAGGGTGTTTTTTTTGTCTTTTATTTCAAATGAAGGATATTTTGGGTGTTCGTATTTATTTACTTTCATTTACAGATTAGTGATGGAGGGTGTCTTATAGACACCTGCCATGACTAATCTAGGAGCTAGTAGCAGCTATGGGCTGCCGTTAACTCCTTATTACCACAATTGCCACTGCACCAGGGCAATCGGGATGAGCCGGGTAAAGTCCCGGGACTTTCACATCTAATGGATGCGGCATTTCCGGGTGACTGCTGGCTGATATTTTTAGGCTGTGGGGCTCCCAACAACATTGGTCTCCCAAGCCTGAGAATACCAGCCCCAGCTGTAAGGTTTTATCTTGGCTGGGTATCAAAATTGAGGGGACCGCACGCCGTTTTTTTAATTATTTATTGTACTGTACGATATAGACCCGCCCACTGGCGGCTTTGACTGGCAGCTGTCACTCAGCATTGGGGTGTGTCTCGCGTCTGACTGCAACCAATCATAGGCACTGGTGGGCGGGAGAAGCAGTGAATACGAGATGAGCCTAATGAGCGGCCGACACTTTCAGAAGCAGAAGAGGCTACTGGGAGCAGTATGGCAGCCGCACCAGTGATCGGTAAGTATGAAGAGGAAAGAGGGAGAGAGAGAAATGGAGAAAAATTGATGACCTGCAGTTTTGTTGACAAGAACGGATCCAAAATTCAACCAAAATGCAAAGGAAACGCACAGCCAAACATTTTGGTTGTGGTTTGACACAACTCATTCATTTCAATGGGTGGAAAATGTTCACAAAACGCAATGAAGAAGTGACATGCTGCTTTTTTTTAGGCAACGATTTTGACAAATATTTGCCAAACAAAACACTGTCTAAGGCCCCCTTCACACGTCCGTGATACACGTGCGTGTTTGGTCCGTTTCCGTATATACCGGAGACTCGGCCAAACGTGCACCAATGTTAATCTATGATTGTGGTCACACGTCCGTTATTTCATTATGTCCGTGTGTGCGTGTCCGTGATCCGTATGTGTTTGCGTTTGGCACGGATGCATGTCCGTTATCTGCACGGAGCACGCACACGTGGACACAATGAAAGTCTATGGGTATGTGCACACACGTTAGTAAACACGTATGCATATACCTATAGTCCGTGTCCGTTTGGTGTTTTTATTTCTAGTGATGTCGGCTATTCTTTCTATTTCTGTGTATGTCGGTCAATCTCCCTGAGTCCGTCGGTCAGTCTCTCTGTCTCTCTGTCGGTCTCTCTGTCTGTCTGTCCCTCTCTCACAGTCTGTCGGTCAGTTTCCCCCCCTCTCTCATACTTACCGTTCCCCGATCTCCGGCGCAGCGCTGCACGGCATTCACACTGCTGCGGCGGCTTTTACTATTTTGAAAAAGCCGGCCGCCCATTAAACAATCTCGTATTCCCTGCTTTCCCCGCCAACCGGCGCCTATGATTGGTTACAGTGAGACACGCCCCCACGCTGAGTGACAGGTGTCACACTGCACCCAATCACAGCAGCCGGTGGGCGTGTCTATACTGTGCAGTAAAATAAATAAATAAATAATTAAAAAAAAACGGCGTGCGGTTCCCCCCAATTTAAAAGCCAGCCAGATAAAGCCATACGGCTGAAGGCTGGTATTCTCAGGATGGGGAGCTCCACGTTATGGGGAGCCCCCCACCCTAACAATATCAGTCAGCAGCCGCCCAGAATTGCCGCATACATTATATGCGGCAGTTCTGGGGCTGTACCCGGCTCTTCCCGATTTGCCCTGGTGCCGTTGGCAAATCGGGGTAATAAGGAGTTATTGGCAGCCCATAGCTGCCAATAAGTCCTAGATTAATCATGTCAGGCGTCTATGAGACACCTTCCATGATTAATCTGTAAGTTACAGTAAAAAAACACACACACCCGAAAAAATCCTTTATTTGAAATAAAAAACACACACAAATCCCCTCATTACCAATTTATTAACCCCGACAAACCCTCCATGTCCGGCGTACTCCACGGACCTCCAGCGTCGCGTCCAGCTCTGCTGCATGGAGGTGACAGGAGCAGCAGAAGACACCGCCGCTCCGGTCACCTCCACACAGCAAATGAGGTGAGTAGCGCGATCAGCTGCTGTCAGTCAGGTAACTCGCGGCCACCGCTGGATCCAGCGGTGGCCGCGAGTTACCTGACTGACAGCAGCTGATCGCGCTACTCACCTCATTTGCTGTGTGGAGGTGACCGGAGCGGCGGTGTCTTCTGCTGCTCCTGTCACCTCCATGCAGCAGAGCTGGACGCGACGCTGGAGGTCCGTGGAGTACGCCGGACATGGAGGGTTTGTCGGGGTTAATAAATTGGTAATGAGGGGATTTGTGTGTGTTTTTTATTTCAAATAAAGGATTTTTTCGGGTGTGTGTGTTTTTTTACTGTAACTTACAGATTAATCATGGAAGGTGTCTCATAGACGCCTGACATGATTAATCTAGGACTTATTGGCAGCTATGGGCTGCCAATAACTCCTTATTACCCCGATTTGCCAACGGCACCAGGGCAAATCGGGAAGAGCCGGGTACAGCCCCAGAACTGCCGCATATAATGTATGCGGCAATTCTGGGCGGCTGCTGACTGATATTGTTAGGGTGGGGGGCTCCCCATAACGTGGAGCTCCCCATCCTGAGAATACCAGCCTTCAGCCGTATGGCTTTATCTGGCTGGCTTTTAAATTGGGGGGAACCGCACGCCGTTTTTTTTTAATTATTTATTTATTTATTTTACTGCACAGTATAGACACGCCCACCGGCTGCTGTGATTGGGTGCAGTGTGACACCTGTCACTCAGCGTGGGGGCGTGTCTCACTGTAACCAATCATAGGCGCCGGTGGGCGGGGAAAGCAGGGAATAGGAGATTGTTTAATGAGCGGCCGGCTTTTTCAAAATAGTAAAAGCCGCCGCAGCCGTGTGAATGCCGTGCAGCGCCGGTGATCGGGGATCGGTGAGTATGAGAGAGGGGGGGACACTTCAGTCAATCGGGGGATTAGCGGTCACCGGTGAATCCTTCACAGGTGACCGCTAATCAGTACTCGACACAGACAGAGCCGCGGTATGAGGATGAAGTCGGGTGAAGTTCACCCGAGTTCATTCTCATCGCGCAACTCTGTCTGCTGTCAGCCGACATTTATAAACGACATTGTGCATCACACACACGGACATTACACGTACACATACACGTTAATTCCACACGCACACACGGACGTTCTGCACACAAACACGGCTAGCATACGCAATTCACACAGGTGCCACACGGACCATAAAAACGGACACAAAAACGGGACACGGACCCGAAAAACGGCCCGTAACACACGTGCGTGTTTTTCACGGACGTGTGAAGGGGGCCTAAAAAAAAGCAACGTCTGCATGGAATTTCTGATTTATCATAGACTTTTCTGGGGAAGCAAAACGCATGCATTTTGTCAATAACACAGTACAGTTTAAAACGCACCCAAAATGCAAGAAAAAAAACGTAACGTGCAGACAGCCATACAGTGCACAAATAGCATTTCCCAAAATATTCAAAGTCATAAACATTAAGACTGGCAAAAAATCCAAACCCTCTCCAAAATCTGAAGAACACATTTTATTGTAAGGAACAAATGTAAGAAAAAGTCGTGTTCTCTGAATTTGTGGGTTGATATGACTGTGAAAGAAGAATTAAATCTGTTTTTGAGCAGCTCCAGTTTGGTGAAATGATGGAGTGCCCAACTAATTAGATGTGAACATGTCGATATTTTTTACCATACGGATACTGGTAACGAAAGGGGTATATAGCAGAAGATTTCTCAAACAAACAATCCGAGTGGCTATCTCTATGAATTGTTACAAATATCAATTCAGATTTTAGTGTCAATATTGGTAACGACTAAGAAAAAGTGTAACTTTATTCTAGAAGATTACATCAATTCATAAAGATCCTGGAAATTGCAGGTTATATTTCTGAGTCCAACAAGATCAAACGCGAGTTATTTTGCACCTTTCTCTATTGTCTTTCTGAAAGTAGTTTGTGATGTTAGATACGGGGGATTCTGAGACAGATCCATCTACCTGATTGTAGATGCTCACTGGTTATGTTACTTCATTATCCTATAGGTAAGAAGAGAAACGGTTCACCGCCAAGGCATTGTCTCACATTACGTCAGGTCAGTAATTCAAAAGTTTCACTCAGCGGGCAAAATATTTGGTTTTCCCATACAGACAAGATTAAATGCCAGATAAGGGATTCACTGGCTGACAGAGGATACTGATGTCTACAAGCTGATAATATACTAAACAGGTAAACTGAAACAATTATATCAGTTATCCCGGCCCTACACAATACCCCATCTCTCATCATCCCCAAGATACCTGCACATGATCATCTACGGGTTGGAAGGTGGGAAAGGTTTGAGGTCAATGTCTATATGATGGAACTGTATTACCATTAATTGCTTGGCTGGTAATGAATTCTGCTCACTACATAATCAGATGGTGATTGTTGCCTGTAACTGGCACCCAATGTAGGGGAATGCCTCCATTACAGCAGAAAAATATATTTTATGATCCTCTCTTCACATCTAAACCTTTTGTCAGATGTATAAATAAGGAGGATTGCCCATTACTAAGGTAGGATATTCTGTGCAGAATAGAAGACAGTATACAGCAAAAAAAACACATGATATACTGGTATTGCACATACCAGATCAGAGGAGGCTAAAAAGATAATCCTAAGCTTAATGGATATGTTACATCCACATTTCTGCTTGCTCCCTTAGCTTCTGTTGCCAAGCAGAGCTACACTTCCAATGATAATGCTAGGCGACAATGCAGCAGTATTGTTTGATTTCTGGTACTGGTGTTACCTTCCAGGCAAGACGTTTGGGTATTAACTCCTGAATTTGGTCATCTCATCAACACCTTTATGTCTTTATGTATATTTTAAATCAATTAAGAAAGGTGCTCCTCACAGCATCTGGGGGCATCACAGCTCTGGACCAGACCCCAGTCAGAGGACAATAAAACTTTCACACTGCTTATCTATGAACTGCTGCAATATTTATGGCCACAACAGTTTGTCCTCTTGCCATAGTGATAGTACTGCTTCACACAACTTGTCTTATTTACTGCCCCCTTCTATGTCCTGTTGTATATAAATATGTGACTCTTCAGATTTTGTGTTATACTGAGCCTGATGACGAGACCTGAGTAGTCTCGAAAGCTTGCTATTACTACCATCTTTGCAGTTAGCCATTAAAATGTATCAACCACTGAAGACTCTCAGTTCTTTTAAACAATTTTTATCTCTACTGGCTAACACGGTACAAAGATATATTTTAACAACACCTTTCTGTGAGCCTTGGGTAGGGTTCATACCAGAGCTGTGAAGTCGGAGTCGTGAAGTCGGAGTCGGTGTTCACTTTGGTGAAGTTGGAATAAAATGGACCGACTGCGACTCCTAAAATATATATATAATAAATTGGATACAGTAGTTCAATGCAGAATGTGCTGATTATTTTTTCATAGGAATTTGGGAAACTGATGAAATGTCCTATAAATGGCTGTTTTATTCCTGATCTAAGGCTACATTCACACACAGCGTTTTTGCTGCGTTTGAGGATACGTTTTTCAGCTGCAAAAGCAGATCAGCTTTTTAAAAAACCGCATCACCTGAAAGGTTTTTGAGCTCATAGATAATGTTTTCAATAGCAAAAGCAGATTAGATAAATAACCAACAATGCTTCAAACATGAAAATTACAATTAAACTGATGAATGAGCGTTAGGCTATGTGCGCACAGTGCGTTTTTCGCGGCGTTTTTGCGCGTTTTTTGGGTGCGTTTTTGGCTTTAAAACTGCAGGACTTTGCTTCCCCAGCAAAGTCTATGAGTTTTCATTTTTGCTGTCCGCACACATCTGTTTTTTTTACCTGCGTTTTTGAATTAAAAAAAAAAAAAATGGACATGTCAGTTCTTTCCTGCGTTTTTCTGCGTTTTCCGCCCATGCAATGCATTTGAAAAACGCAGCAAAACGCAGGAGATCAAAAACGCAGTAAAACGCAGCCAAAAACGCACCAAATCGCGGCAAAAAACCGCATGCGTTTTTTCGACGCAGGTGCGTTTTTGTGCGTTTTTAGCGGCCAAAAATGCACAAAAACGCAGCGTCAAAAAGACGCAGTGTGCGAACCTAGCCTAATGAACAACAGCTAGAAGATAATTTAGGATTCAGTATGTTAGAGATGGAAGGCCACAGTGCTGTTCATGTAACAGGAACAAACAGATAGAACAGCAAAATGATACTTTAGAATTACATGATCTTGTTGAAGCTGCTTCAAAACACTTTCATATTCATCACATGCGCTGTGTTGTGCACACGCTGCAGCTGGCAATAAGAGATAGTCTGCAAGAGGGACATGCTGGAAATCTGATTGGAAAAGTGAGGAAATTGGTTATTGCCGCCAGAACCCCTAAAATTTATTCCATCTTGAAGAGACGTGCTGGGAAAGGGGCAATTGTTGATCAAGCCACTCGGTGAGGCAGCACTTATTTAATGATTGAGCGATTGCTTGAACTAAAACAGTTTCATATAGATATGGCAAACCCACAGGTAACCCTAAATGAAGGTGAATGGACACAGGTGGCTGAAGTGGAGGAATTGCTTAATCACCCATTTACCGTGACTAAAAAATTACAAGCTATGGATTTAACTCCTGGCATTTTCATAAGGGAGTGGAAGAACTTGCTATTTTACCTGTCCCAAAAAAAAGGTTTAATCGCAGATGGCATTTCTGCTTCAATAAAACAGAGAGAGACACAGCTATTGGAAAATAAAATTCTTCTGGCAGCTGTTTATGTGGACTCAAGTCATGGTATACTGCTTGAGGATCAACAGCTTACTAAAGGAAAGGAAAAGAAGTTCTGACTGAGGTAGCAGTTAGGATGAGTGGCTACAGGACTGCCAGGCGCATGAGGACTTGGGTCCTGACAGTGCCACTGCTGCCATATCTTCATCCTCAACAGATGAGGAGTTTAACTTTGACAAGTATTTGGATGACATGGAGCAGGCAAAGCGTTGCTGCAAGGAAAAGGATTTCCCTCCTTCTCCTGTAGCAAGCAGATTGACCGTATTTCAGAAAAAAATTTCACTTGCTCTCAAAGAAATAGAAAAATTCAACCGTTCATCAAAACTGACTGTGCATGAGGCAATTCCTTTATATCCGGAAATTGTTAGAGATTGTTAGAGATGTTTGCCCATGTGGTTACGGCTTTGCCTCCAACCGAAGTTACTGTAGAGAGGTTGTTCTCTAGCCTTAAAATTATTAGGACAGATTTTAGGTCATCAATAAGGCTATGTGCGCACTAGGCCGTTTTACCCGCGGATTTACCCGCGGTTTTGCTGCGGAAATTTCTTGAGAAATCTTTGAAATCTTTCTGCAGACATTTCCCAGCAAAACCTATGGGAAATAAAATAGCTGTGCGCACGCTGCGTTTTTTTCTCAAGAAAATTCTTTGTGAAAATTTTCTTGAGAAAATGTCTTGAGAAAATGTGCATGTCACTTCTTTTCTGCAGATACCTGCGGTATACCCCCGGAATTTCACTCCATTCACTGTAATGTAATCGCGAAATTCCGTGGGTATACCGCAGGTAGCAAATGATGTGCGGTATACCCCCGGTATAGCCGCGATTTACCTGCGGTAAAGCTCATCGCTGCCTGCAGTTTTGCAGGGAGTGATGTCATTATGACAGAAGAGGAAGCGGAGCAGAGTAAACACACGTCACACTCCCTGGACGCCGCACAGAAGTGCTTCCGTGTGACGTCCGGCGGGTGCCCATGCAGTCTGTTTCCTGCTGCAGTCCCACCGCTGCACGCACAGCAGTGTCAGTGTCTGCCCGCAGTGTCAGCAGCTTGTCACCCTGCAGCGCAGGCAGACACTGACACACAGCAGTGCATGTAGCCGCGGGGATGCCGAGCGCTGCTGTCAGGAGGTGAGATAAGATCATTACCTGCTGTGACGATCTCCTGCCTCCTGACGTCACCGCGGTCACTGCTGTCTATGCCCGTATCGCGAGCGGTCCGAGACTGTCACTAGCAGTGACGACACGGGCTATCGCGATACTGCTGACAACACGGCGGGCATAGAAGGCAGTGACAGCGCTGATGGCAGGACTGCAGGAGATCATCACAGCAGGTAATGATCTCATCTATCCTCCTGATGGCAGCGCTCGTCATCCCCTGCAGTGACCTGGGCTATTGATGTTAGCTCAAGTCACTGCATTGCTCTGCCAGCCAATGGGGAATCTTCTGTTCTTCATAGACTGGGACAGTGACTATGGTATGGATCGCCGTGGGACGCCCCCTCCCCCTTATTGGATTACACCGGACGTGGAATTGATTGTTCTTATCAATAAATTGGTGAAAGAGGGAATGTGGGGAGTGTTTTTTTTCAAATAAAACTTTTTTTGTTGTCTATTTTATATTTCTTACTGACTGGGTTTGTGATGTCAGGTATCTGATAGACGCGTGACATCACTAACCCCAGGGCTTGATGCCAGGTGACATTACACATCTGGCCTCAACCCCATATATTACCTCGTTTGCCACCGCACCAGGGCAACGGGATGAGTTGGGGCGAAGCGCCAGGATTGGCACGTCTAATTGATGCGCCATTTCTGGGGCGGCTGCAGCCTGCTATTTTTAGGCTGGGGAGTGTCTAATAACAGTGGACCTCCCTAGTCTGAGAATATCAGATCCCAGCTGTCCGCTTTACCTTCGCTGGTGATCCAATTTGGGGGGGACCCCACGTTTTTTGTTTTAAATTATTTATTTAATGTAAAATAACAGCGTGGGGTGCCCTCTGTTTTGGATTACCAGCCAAGGTGAAGCTGCCAGCTGTGGTTTGCAGGCTGCAGCCGTCTGCTTTACCCTAGCTGGCTACAAAAATAGGGGGAACCCCACGTCCTTTTTTTTTTAATTATTTATTTATTTTTTGGCTAAATACAAGGCTAGGCACCCTTTAGTGCCACATGAAAGTCACTAAAGGGTGCCAGCTTAGAATATGCAGGGGGGGTGGGACATTATATAGGTCTTTCTCATCTATCTATCCATTTATCCATCTTTCCCTCTATCCATTATCTGTCTATCTATCGATTATCTATATTATTTATTTCTGTTCAGCATAAAAAAAAAAAACGCAGGGACCAACCTGCGGAAAAACCGCGGCAAAATCGCGGCAAAAACGCATGCGTTTTTCCCGCGGATTTGGTGCGTTTTTTTACCGCAGGTGAGGTAATCTTCAACTCCCAGAAGTTTCTCAAGAAATTTTCTTGAGAAAAATCACTTTTCTAGTGCGCACATAGCCTAAAGGAGGATCTGATGGAGGCAATTCTATTTCTATTTCATAGACTGCAGAAATGTTATTTAGTATGTTTTTGTTGAAAACTGTTTTAACTGCACAAAATTGAGAAATAAACATTTCTGACATGAAAAAACAAAACCCAAAAAATGAGTGACCAATATAGCCACCTTTCTTTATGATGGCACTCAACAGCCTACCATCCATAGATTCAGTCAGTTTCTTGATCTGTTTACGATCAACATTGCATGCAGCAGCCACCACAGCCTCCCAGACACTGTTCCGAGAGGTGTACTGTTTTTCCTCCCTGTAGATCTTACATTTTATGAGGGACCACAGGTTCTCTATGGGGATCAGATCAGGTGAACAAGGGGGCCATGTCATTATTTTTTCATCTTTTAGACCTTTACTGGCCAGCCACGCTGTGGAGTAGTTGGATGCATGTGATGGAGCACTGACCTGCATGAAAATCATGTTTTTCTTGAACGATACCGACTTCTTCCTGTACCACTGCTTGAAGAAGTTGTCTTCCAGAGACTGGCAGTACCGTGTTTTTCCTAAAATAAGACACTGTCTTATACTTCTTTTGCCCCCCAAAAAAGCACTAGGGCTTATTTTTGGAGGTCTTATTCTTGGAGAAACATGGTTGGGGGTAAGTTTACCCCCCAAAAAAGCAGCCCCCCCCCCTCTCCCAGGAGACTCATACTCACCAGACCAGGACGTCTGCGTGGTTCCCAGGTCCTCCTGTGATCTCCGGTCAGTGCTGCACGCCGTCCTACCCTGCTGCTAGCTGACACGCTGACAGACACAGAAGATCCCAGACACACACAGCAGATCACACACACACACACAGCAGATCACAGATATATACAGCAGATCACACACAGCAGATCGCAGGCACACACAGCCGATCACAGATACACACAGCTGATCACAGGCCCACACAGGCGATCACAGATACACACATCGGATCGCAGGCACACACAGCCGATCACAGATACACACATCCTATCACAGATACACACAGCCGATCAGATATACACATCCTATCACAGGCACACACAGCCGATCACAGATACACGCATCCGATTGCAGGCACACACAGCCGATCACAGATACACACATCCGATCACAGGCACACACAGCCGATCACAGGCACACACAGCCGATCACAGGCACACACAGCCGATCGCAGACACACACAGCCGATCGCAGACACACACAGCCGATCGCAGACACACACAGCCGATCGCAGACACACACAGCCGATCGCAGAAAAACACAGCCGATCGCAGACACACACACAGCTGACTGCAGACACACACACAGCCGATCACACACACACACACATACATACACACACACTCACATCACATCCAGCAGTTACGGCAGCAGGGAATGAGAGCAAGTCACGTGTCCGGCCGCAGGTCCTGTTCGTCGCGCTGCACCGCACTGCCTCTCAGGATTCTCCCGGCGAGAAGAGATCGGTGTCACTGGATGAGGTGAGTGTGTATGCGATCCGATGTGTGTGCGATCCGATGTTTGTGTGTGTGTGTGTGATTTGATTTTTGCGTGTGATCCGATGTTTGTGTGTGCGATCTGATTATGTGTGCGATCTGACTGTGTGTGCGATCTGGTGTGTGTGTGAGATCTGATTTTGTGTGTGTGTGTGTGTGTGTGTGTGTGTGAGAGCTGATGTGTGCGGGTGTGTGATCACTGCAGGTCCTGCCGCTCAGTGTCGGGTGAGTGTAATTGCCGGGTGCCGCTGTGTATAATGAAGTGTCCTGCAGTATCTGTAACTTTTTTAGCTGCACGGACACTTCATTATTGATCCGCGACTAGGGCTTATTTTCGGGGGAGGGCTTATATTTAAGCCTTTCTCCGAAAATGCTGAAAATCCCTGCTAGGGCTTATTTTTGGGGGAGGTCTTATTTTTGGAAAAACACGGTAGGTCTGGGAGTTGAGCTTCACTCCATCTTCAGCCCGAAAAGGTCCCACGAGTTCATATTTGATGATACCAGCCAATACCTATACCCCACCTCCACCTTGCTGGAGTCTGAGTCGGAGTGGCGCTCTCTATCCTTTACTGATCCAGCCTCTGGCCCATCCATCTGGCCCATCAAGAGTCACTCTCATTTCATCAGTCCATAAAACCTTTGAAAAATCAGTCTTCAGATATTTCTTGGCCCAGTCTTGATGTTTTATCTTATGTTTCTTGCTCAAAGGTGGTCGTTTTTAAGCCTTCATTACCTTGGCCATGTCCCTGAGTATGGCACACCTTGTGCTTTTTGATACTCCAGTAATGTTGCAGCTCTGAAATATGGCCAAACTGGTGGCAAATGGCATCTTAGCAGCTTCACGCTTGATTTTCCTCAATTCATGGGTAGTTATTTTGGGCCTTTTTTGCCCAACACGCTTCTTGCAACCCTCTTGACTATTTGCCAGGAAACGCTTGACTATTTGGTGATCATGCTTCAAAATCTTTGCAATTTCAAGACTGCTGCATCCCTCTGCAAGACATCTCACAATTTTGGACTTTTCAGAGCCCGTCAAATCTCTCTTCTGACCCATTTTGCCAAAGGAAAGGAAGTTGCCTAATAATTAAGAACACCTTATATCGGGTGTTGATGTCATTACACCACACCCCTCCTCATTACAGAGATGCACATCATCTGATTTACTTAATTGGTAGTTTGCTCTCAAGCCTATACAGCTTGAAGTAGGACAACATGTATAAAAATTATCATGTGATCAAAATATTCATTTGCCTAATAATTCTGCACACAGTGTAATGTATGGAACCCAAAATTAGCCCGAAGATGATCATTTAAAGGAATTTTACCAAAATCACAAGTTATCCCCTATTCATAGGATAAGAGACAAATGTATGCTGGGGTTCCTCAACTAATCGGCAAGGTACAGTGTTTGACTATTTCCAGTAGTCCCGGGAGACTAAATGGAGTGGAGGATGAGCATGTGCATCTCCACAACATTCAAGATGGGTTTTCTGAGGAACATTGGGAACTCGGATAGCCCTTTATCAGTATAGGTTATATGCCTAATTTGCAATTTATGGAAAATCTATTTAAAATAGGTCTATCTATGCTGTTGTCTACTAGCATTGTATAGACACCAGTTATATTTGACCTTTTTCACTGTTCACCTAGTATTGAGTGTAATGCTCTGAGATGATCTTCCTGGTAGGTTAGACGGTGTCATGAGCCCTGGTTTCATAGTGCAGTAAAGGGTCAGGCCACAAGCATGGAATACCCACTACATGTATCTGGGTGATTAGGTTACCTCTGCCTCTATATAACCCCAAGAGGATAAAGTGGTGTGCCCGCAGCGTACACTAAAAACAAGCAGCAAGACCAGCAGATGCCGTATCATGTACAGAAAGCCTACACCTGGGAACATCAATCTGTACAGGACATACTGTATCTATAAATGTACCGAGGGATTGCATCACCAATCAAATCATTTAGGGAAACATTGTTACAATATTTAGATTTTAATATTTTATTTCAGAAAATTTCCTCTAATCCAACATGCCAGATTATATTTCACACTCAAAAAAATATTTTATTTTGTAATGTTTCCTTAGCGTGTCACAAACTGCATACATTTCATACCTTTTTTCGCATTTTTTGCACAAAAAAATGTATTTTTCCCAACAGAGAAGCCTGTGTGAAAATATAATACTGCCACACCTAGAGCATACCGCATTTGGAACAAAAACACCAAAGAAAAATATATGAAAAAAATCATAAAGTTACAAAACACAGTGCCAGATTTATCAATATGGACAGTGGAAGCTTAGACTAAATAGTGTATGCAGTGTGCCAGGTTTATCACAGTTATTGCTGCTGGATAAATCCGATGCATCTTACGACAGTCTGAAGTCCCTCATACACATTCCATGGCTGTTTGTTCGAACGATGGTTGAGCTAGTGGTTTGGCCTGTAGCCGGGGGCGGACATATCATTGGTGCAGCCTTTGTAGCCGCACAGGGGTTCAGGAGGTCAATGGGCCCATGTTTACCTCCAAAGCAGGTGTAATTGTGCATTTCAATGCATTCTTGGGCGCAAGGGGCCCAAATATTGCTCTTGCACAGGGGCCCTTTTCTATGTCCACCAGTGCCGGCAGCTGTCACTTGCATAAGAGAACTCCTGTGGTTTCTATGAGATCTGCTGTCAGATATTTTAGTTGATCAATTATCTCATGAATAAAAAGGATTGGCAGTCTGAAATTGGACATTCTGGATGTTTAACAATCATCTGTCATAGGCCCCCATACAGATTAGTTCTCTTTCGGACGTCCGTGCACAGACCAGAATGCACAGACTGGCCGCGGCTCTCCCCAGCAGAACGTGACAGCTTCATATATTTCTATGAGACTGTCCCGCTCGCCTAGTCCAAGCATTGCGGTCCAATCTCGGATCAATTTCTAATGTTGTCCGAATGCACTCGAGAAACGTATGAAATTCTTAGCACTGTTCTTATTTGGATAGTTTACACTACATAAAAAATGGGTGTAAACATACCAGATTTTTAAATGTAACATGCATTTTTACATGCATATTTCATGGGAGGGTTTAATCAGTAACATTCTTTTCATGCATTTTTTCAAGTCTTACCGAGGAGCTTATTGGTAAAATGTCATACCAAGATTGTGGAAAACAAATACCACTTAGCCCCAAAACATGACAAACATATCACAAACCAGAACACACTGTATATAATGGGTTTTCCATTTCATCATACATTGATCCGCAAACCGCTGTATGTAAAATTACCAAAAAGACAGGGCAAATTGTCCTAAAAGGAGTAAAATTGTTTCTTATTGATCCCACTTTTTAGGCTGCTTTCACACTTCTGTTTTTTTATAGTCAGACCACAATGTTTGGACTGGAAACTCAATTGCCTCATGTATATCCTCGTGAAGATGCCGAAATCTGGTCAGGAAATTCGTGGCCAGTCAGTACATTCAGTCATTGTGAGTTTTAATAATTTTTATTGTATTTTAAAATTTAAACATATATTACATAATGAATTGCATTTATAAATTTGTTTAAATACATCATGAATAAGTACACATACATTTACCATTTAGTATTTTTATGGGGTAAGGACGGAGAGGTTGAGGAGGGTAGATTAGGGAAGAAGAACTTTATTGGGGCAAACTTGGAAGGATCAAGGAAAAGAATGGAAGGGTACGTGGTAAAGGGAGACTTAACCTTAATAAAAAAAGAAAGAAAGAAAGAAAGAGAAAGAAAGAAAGAAAAAAAGAGGGAAAGGGTTGGGTAAGTGAGAACAGAGGTTTATTTATTTCTTTTTTTTATCTTTGGAGTAGAGTGTCTGACAATCTTATTAAATTTATAGATTTCTCAAAAAGTAGTAGATGTCGCCCTATATAGTTTGGGATTCAATAGTCAGCCAGTATCTATTAAATTGTTTAACAATATGGTAAGAGCCGAACAAATTATTAAATATAGTATGTTTCCTTTCACATTTGTGGTGTAATATGAGCTTGTTGTTGATTTCCATTATATTTGATATATTGTCACTATTCCAATTAGCTGCAATGGAATTTTTATTAGGAGGAGAATATGAATAATAATCGGAATATGACATAATGGATTCTAGGTCCATTGAGAGTAGAGCCATTTGAGGTGTTATTTTAATTTTAGAATGTGTAATTTTATTTATCAAATTAGCAGCTTTTGTCCAAATGTTTCGTATTTTTGGCCAATCAGTACATTGTGGTCTGTACTACAACTGTGATACATGGATGCATAAAACCGGCCTTAATCTAACGAGATCAACAGAGGCATTTATGAGTTTTGCTCCAGTTTACTAGATCAATAGATATAAACTAGAAGGTATTTCTTTGTTATTTACTGTCATAGATAATGGAGAATCTATTCATAAGGGTATGTATCTTACGGCCTTTCCAACATGGAGGATCAGTCCCTGCAGTTGTAGGATTAGTACATACAATCACTTCCTACTCTGCAGTAAATTACTCATCTAGACTTAGTGTAAAGTTACTGTCCGGATTTGTGATCACACTTGAACACTGGCTGCTTTCTTCTGTTACTAAAGCCAAGGTCACCCATGCGTTTGGGCACAGATTGCTTACATTAGAAAAGCGGATAGAGTAGTAATTGCAATACTAGAAAGATCTATCTACAGCACGCAACTCACTTTTTTTTTCTAATTTATGCAGTTTGTGTGTTTCTAACAGAAACATTGCAATTGTGTGTCTATACAGAAAACATGGTACCGGGTCTAAATGGGGTTTTCTGGTTTCAGCAAACAATTGTCAACCGGCTGCAATTTAAGAAAAAAAAAAAAAAAAAAAAAAGAGCTCTACTCAGCCTCCCCAGGTCCCACATTGAGTCTCTGGTTGTTATTGTCTGCAGTGCTCAGTCACATTATCAGCACTGCAGCCAATTAACCTCATGGCGCCCAGAGGTGCTGAGATCAATTATTAGCAGCAGTGTTGCCGGGTGAGATTAGCGCTAAAGATAATAACAGACACTGGAAGCCGTGGTGGAGAGTCAGCACTGGACCCAGGGAGGGTAAGTAAAGCACAGTTTGCTTTTTTTTTTTGTTAAACAAACTACAACCAAGGGAGAGGGGTTCTCTGAAAACGGAAAACCACCTTAACAACTTTGGAACTCACATTTACGGGAATGGTGTTTATTGGGCCTCAGTGATCATATCTATATATATATATATGAGTTATCCTGTAGATAGGTGATAAATGTCTTCAGTGGTTAACCCTTTATAACTACTGTGTGCTCAGAGCGTTCCCTACATAATTTCTAACCTGGTGTGTAAGATTGCACTGAACTGTCAAGAATTTTCACACATGGCAGATTTCTGTAACAGTAATGTAAATCAGCTTTTCCACTTGCGATTTCTATGTGCGAGTGCGATCCAATAAAACATCGGATTGTACTCGCACCAGTGTAATCAATGAGGCAGTTTCCTTTTTTCTTTTATTTCTCGACACGTATCGTGCTTTCGTTGCAATCACGGCATGCTGCGTTTTGCAGCGAGTCTCGGCTCACGCACCCCCATACAAGTCTATAGGAGCGTGTGAAACATCGCACTGCACTCGCTTGTTATGCGACTGCAGTGCGATATATGCAGAGACAGATAGCGGAGGAGATGGGGAGAAAGTGTTCCCTTCCTCTTCTCTGCAGCTGTGATACGATCACAAGATCCCATTACAGTCTCATGACCCTCGGCTGACACCCGCAGCAGAGGGCATTTGCATATCTCTTCCAATGCTCTCGCATCGGAAGCTATACACAGATGGAAAAGAGCTCTTATAGAATAAATGCCCTGCAAAAAAATGCTATTCAGCAACTGCATGGATTTCAACAACGTCAGAAATTTCTGCAACAAATCTGCTGGTGTGGACAAACTTTTGGCAGATTTAGAAATAATTTGACCCTTTTTCCAGAGAGACATTTTTCAACAGCTTTGTTTTTTACCCAGTATTTGCTTGATATAGGCTCGGTACTGTTGAAGAAAGTGGTCGCTTCTTGTGGTCATTTCTTCACCCTAAAGCTGGTGTCACACACAGCGACAACGACGTCGCTGCTACGTCACCATTTTCTGTGACGTTGCAGCGACGTCCCGTCGCTGTCGCTGTGTGTGACATCCAGCAACGACCTGGCCCCTGCTGTGAGGTCGCCGGTCGTTGCTGAATGTCCAGCTTCATTTTTTGGTCGTCACTCTCCCGCTGTGACACACACATCGCTGTGTGTGACAGCGAGAGAGCGACGAAATGAAGCGAGCAGGGAGCAGGAGCCGGCATCTGGCAGCTGCGGTAAGCTGTAACCAGCGTAAACATCGGGTAACCAAGGGAAGCCCTTTCCCTGGTTACCCGATATTTACCTTCGTTACCAGCCTCCGCCCTCGCTGCCAGTGCCGGCTCCTGCTCTGTGCACATGTAGCTGCAGTACACATCAGGTAATTAACTCGATGTATACTGTAGCTAGGAGAGCAAGGAGCCAGCGCTAAGCAGTGTGCACGGCTCCCTGCTCTCTGCACTGTGACATGTAGCTTCAGCACACATCGGGTAATTAACCCGATGTGTACTGTACCTAGGAGATCAAGGAGCCAGCGCTAAGCGCGGCTCCCTGCTCTCTGCACATGTAGCACAGCGACGTTATGATCGCTGCTTCTGCTGTGTTTGACAGCTAAGCAGCGATCATAACAGCGACTTACAAGGTCGCTGTTACGTCACAGAAAATGGTGACGTAACAGCGACGTCGTTATCGCTGTCGCTTAGTGTGAACCCAGCTTAACTGTATAAAGGGATGATCATATATGGTAGGTCACAAAAAGCAGCACTCTTGCCCAATGTGTGGCTTGTACAGGATAGGAGAAGAATTACGTGTTTAAGACAAGTCAGATCTTATGGTTTGGCTTTTCTCCTAAGTCATATGGCAAGGCTTGTTAATTAGGATTGCTACTTCAAATAGATGGTGCTAGAATTCAAGTTTTCTTCTTTTCTAAAGATTTAATTAGCATGTTTACCATTACAAATGACTCTCTAAAATCATAGCTGTAGCCAGTTGTAAGGTGTCATGCTTCTGATTATCCCCCTTCTTTAAGGCTGGGACTAAAGCTGGTGTCACACATAACGACGACGACAACGACGTCGCTGCTACGTCACCATTTTCTGTGACGTTGCAGCGACGTCCCGTCGCTGTCGCTGTGTGTGACATCCAGCAACGACCTGGCCCCTGCTGTGAGGTCGCCGGTCGTTGCTGAATGTCCAGCTTCATTTTTTGGTCGTCACTCTCCCGCTGTGACACACCCATCGCTGTGTGTGACAGCGAGAGAGCGACGAAATGAAGCGATCAGGAGCCGGCACTGGCAGCTGCGGTAAGCTGTAACCAGCGTAAACATCGGGTAACCAAGGGAAGACCTTTCCCTGGTTACCCGATGTTTACGCTGGTTACCAGCCTCCGCTCTTGCTGCCAGCGCCGGCTCCTGCACTGTGACATGTGGCTGCAGTATGCATCGGGTAATTAACCCGATGTATACTGTAGCAAGGAGAGCAAGGAGCCAGCGCTAAGCAGTGCGCGCGGCTCCCTGCTCTCTGCACTGTGACATGTAGCTGCAGCACACATCGGGTTAATTAACCCGATGTGTGCTGCAGGAGAGCAAGGAGCCAGCGCTAAGCGCGGCTCCCTGCTCTCTGAACTGTGACATGTAGCTGCAGCACACATCGGGTTAATTAACCCGATGTGTGCTGCAGGAGAGCAAGGAGCCAACGCTCTCTGAACATGTAGCACAGCGACCTTATGATCGCTGCTTCTGCTGTGTTTGACAGCTAAGCAGCGATCATAACAGCGACTTACAAGGTGGCTGTTACGTCACCGAAAATGGTGACGTAACAGCGACGTCGTTGTCGCTGTCGTTTAGTGTGACACCAGCTTAAGGCTGTGTGCACACAGTGCAGTTTTATTGCATGTTCTAGTGCAAATCTTTATGCCAACATAATCAATGAGAATCCTAAAGTGCAGTGCACATGTTGAGTTTTTTCTCCTTGCAAATTTTGTGCAGAAAATAATCTTCAGCACCTCAATTCTTTCAGTGTCTTTTCAAGCATTTTTCAGCTTTGAAAAAAAACACATGCAAAAAACAAATTAAAAAAAAAAAAACGCATTAAAAAAAATGCATAAAGCGGTGTCAAAATGTTTTTGCTCTGCATTTTTCCTGTCAAGAGATGCAGAAATTTCTGCAACCAAATACTCAACGTGTGCAAATTCCCTATGGTGGCTTTTGTCTGTGACACAGATCACAGTATGCTTTTCATACATCACAGCATAGAGGTAAGCCCTGTTTCAGACGTCAGTGATTCTGGTACGTTTGTGCTTTTTTTTCTACGTACCAGAATCACTGATATACGCGGACCCATTATAATCAATAGGTCTGCTCACACATCAGTGATTTTTCACGGAACTTGTATCCGTGCGGCGTACCCGCGTGTCTGTGATTGCCTCACGGAGACATGTCCATTTTTTTCTGGCATCACTGATGTCCCACGGACCACGCAGTGGTGTGATCCGTGAAACACGTGCCAGAAAAAAACGTGCATATAAAATAAAAATCATTTTTACTCACCCGGCTCCAGCGGCGCTCTCTGCAGCCTGTTCTCCCTGCTGCTTCTGAGCCAGCTCATTACTGTCGTGCATATTCATGAATGCACGACACAGCCGACCCGGAAGCAGCTGCTGCGGGGGTCAGCGCCGGCCGGATGCTGCACCGCGGGAGCGTTCAGCACCATGGAGAGCGGGAGCGCGCACAGGTGAGTTAATCTATATGTGCAATCACGGACCACGGAGCCCGGATTGCACTTAGACAACCCACGTGTCCCGTGAATCACGGCACACAGAGGGACATGTGCGTGTTTTACACGTCAGTGAAGAACGTCAGTGTTTTTCACTGACGTGTGAAACGGGCCTAAGGCTGAGCACACACAGCGAGTAAAGCGGAGCAAGTGGAATGCGATATAAAAATCGCATTCCACTCGAACCCATGTTACTCTATGGGACCGCTTCCATGAGCGATGTTTTTCTCAGCCCTAATTGGACAGAGAAAACAATTACAGCATGCTGCGGGTGGAATCTGATTTGCTTTCACTCGCACCCATACAAGTCTATAGGTGCGAGAGAAACATTGCACTACACTCAGATTACACCAGGGTAAAGGTCCCGTCACACTAAGCAACATCGCTAGCAACATCGCTGCTGATACACAACTTGCTAGCGATGTTGCTTAGTGTGACATCCAGCAACAACCTGGCCCCTGCTGTGAGGTCGTTGGTTGTTGCTGAATGTCCTGGGCCATTTTTTAGTTGTTGCTCTCCCGCTGTGAAGCGCACATCGCTGTGTGTGACAGCGACAGAGCAACAACTAAATGTGCAGACAGCAGGAGCCGGCATCTGCGGACGCTGGTAACCAATGTAAACATCGGGTAACCAAGAAGCCCTTACCTTGGTTACCCGATATTTACCTTCGTTACCAGCCTCCGCTGCTCTCAGCTGTCAGTGCCGGCTCCTGCTCTGTGCACATGTAGCTGCAGTACACATCGGGTAATTAACCCCATGTGTACTGTAGCCAGGAGAGCAGGGAGCCAGCGCTAAGCAGTGTGCGCGGCTCCCTGCTCTGTGCACATGTAGCTGCAGTACACATCGGGTAATTAATCCCATGTGTACTGTGGCTAGGTGTGCGCTGGTAACCAAGGTAAATATCGGGTTGGTTACCCGATATTTACCTTAGTTACCAAGCGCAGCATGCTTCCAAGTGTAGCGACGCTCCAGCGATCCCTGCCAGGTCAGGTTGCTGGTGGGATCGCTGGAGCGTCGCTTAGTGTGACATCTCACCAGCGACCTCCTAGCAACTTACCAGCGATCCCTATCAGGTTGTATCGTTGTTGGGATCGCTGGTAAGTTGTTTAGTGTGACTGGGCCTTAACACGAGTGCAGTGCAAGATTCACATCATCTGATAATGGAGGAGATAGGGAGATTAATCAGTGCCTCTCCTGCCCTCTTCTCCGTGGCTGTGCTGTGATCGAAGGATTGCATCACAGTGGCTTGACAGTTGCATGACACTTGACTTACACCTGCAGCAGAGCGGGAGCCGAGTGTCATGCGATTCATTCGCATTAATGACCGTGTGGCCCTAGCCTTAAAGCAACAATGAGTTGGGTTGCAATGAGATCTGCAAGGTAGTGCCACCGTTACAGGCAAGTTTCCTAAAATTTAACTGGTTCTGACTTTTTGCAGTATCAGTACTTTGTGAATCACAATGTGACCCCATTGACTTGCATTATCCTACCATGCAGCAGCAGCACACAGCAATTTCTGACCTGTGTCACTTTCAGACGCCGTGTAGCCACAGCCTAAGGGTGGAAACACATCTATGCGAGTAAAATCGGTCCGACTGGGCTGAAAAATACTCGGCTGATTTTAGTTCACGTTAGGTGCGAGTGCAACGCAAGTGCGATGCTTTTTGCTCGCGTGTGCGACGCGTGTGTGTTGCGATTGTGATGCGAGTTATCTGCAAAAGTTCACTTAATTTAAATGATCGACACATGGAATTTGCCTATTTAAATGTTCCAGCCCCCCACGTGGCTTTGGGTCTCATGTGTGCTTTGTATTCATCGCAAGACTCTGGATTTCGTTCTGCATTGAAGCAATATCCTATTGTCATCTAAAAAAGGAACAATGTCAAATCATTTGACATTCAATACAACAGAAAGAATATTGCTTCATTGGGTACTTTCACGCCGTTTTGGAACATACTATCATGAACCATCCCTTACATCTATGCGAAGATATTGGCTCCATCCAATTGTCCGTCGCCGTGCAACAAGAGGTCATTTTACCCGTCTTTATGAAAAATTACGCGAACACAGTGACAAGTTTTATGCCTACTGTCGCATGGATTTGACTACATTTGACTTCATCCTCACAGAAATTCGTCCTGATATAACCAGACAGAACACCCGTTTTCGAAAAAGTATATGCCCAGAGGAACGGCTATTGCTTACATTACGGTATTTTTTTATTTTTTTAGCAAATCATTTATAAATTAACATCACGATACAAATGATGCCAAATTTAAATTGATGAAATATATCTGAATGAATTAATCCATATTCTCTATATACAGATATCTCTCTACTGGACTTTCATATGCTGCTTTGCATCTTGAATTTTTACTTGGAAAGTCCACTATATGTTCGATTGTGTCAACAACCTGTGCAGCAATTTGGGATAACCTGCACAATACAATGATGCCTGAACCAACAGTAGAAATGTGGCTTCAAATATCAAAGGGCTTCACTAATAACTGCCAAATGCCAAATTGCATTGGAGCAATTGATGGCAAGCATGTCCGAGTTCGCAAGCCTCCAAACTCAGGATCGCTTTATTACAATTATAAACATTATTTCTCTGTCGTTCTTCTGGCTGTTGCCGATGCGACATACCGATTTACTTTAATGGATGTTGGTGCCTATGGTGGTGCTGGGGATTCCCAAATTTTCTCACAATCCACTATGTGTGCACGTATGTTGCAATCTACTTTACATATTCCTTTTCCACAAATTTTAGAGGGTACTCAGGGACCCGCCATACCTTATTATTTTGTTGGTGATGAGGCATTTAAATTGTCAAGCAATATGATGCGACCATATCCCAGACGTACATTAACTCCTATGCGACGCATTTTCAATTACAGACTCTCGAGGGCCAGAAGGGTAGTTGAATGTGCTTTTGGGATAATGTGTGCTAAATGGCGAATACTGTACACACATATCCAGCTAAATGAACAAAATGTTATTAAAGTAATTAAAGCAATAGTAATTCTGCATAATGTGACACGAACAAAAGAATGTCTTGATGCAGTAAATCAAGATATTCCTTTTTTTCAAGATCCCCATTTGTTAATTCGTTCACAAAATGTTGCTCAACTTTGGTCAGGGATAAGAGTGCGCAATCATCTATGTAATTACTTCAATACAGCTTCTGGATCAATTCCATGGCAACCAAACTTAAATAACGTTTAAAAAATATGATAAAAAAAACTTATGATGGTTAACCAAATAATGTTTATTTTTTTTTTTTTTTTGGTCCTTTTAAAAAACATGCAAATCCAAATTAAAACTAATAAACGGTATCATGCAGATAA
The DNA here is from genome assembly GCF_048569485.1 of Anomaloglossus baeobatrachus. Lineage (NCBI taxonomy): Eukaryota > Metazoa > Chordata > Amphibia > Anura > Aromobatidae > Anomaloglossus > Anomaloglossus baeobatrachus. The sequence goes on along the minus strand of NC_134353.1, from coordinate 140,283,057 downwards.
TACTTCTTATCCAATAAGATACATAAGGTATAATGTTCAAATTTCCCTTAATAAACTGATTCTTGGTTTAAATAACAAATGTTTTGCTTCACCTATATGTTTTGGTATACATAAATGCAGGAAGATATATTGTTTGGTTTTATAACACACTTATTTGTTATATTCACAAATAAATAACTAATGTTACACTCATAAATTCATGTATCTAGGTGTTACATTGGTAGATCGTTGCATCTGGCTTGCTGGGGTTTGCATCTTGTGGTCCTGATGCTGTTCAGGGCGTGTGCTGATTGGTTGAACTAGATTGTTGTCCTTGCTCGTGTAGCTGCTTGGAGTATGATGGCTGTATGCTGGTTCAGAGAAATTTCTTAATGAAATTTCCCTAGCATTGGATGATGCATGAGTATGGTCATAATGTTGTTCTCTTTGGTTACTATAATGTATATTTGAATTGATGTTTGGATTGTATGTTTGTCTTACTACATTATGGGCATTATCAACAATATTCATGTGTAGGTTGTGTGTTATTTCATTTGTATGTTCATATCCTGACATATTGTCGCGATTAGACACACAGACACTTGGTATGTGTGGTGGCTGTGGCAGGGTGTTTGATGTTATAGCATCTATATTTGGAGGGGTATTGTCTAGTTTATTTTCTTCAGATAATTGCCAGCGTTCGATGTAATTGAAAATTAAATGTGGTGTATTGGGAGGGGTACATGCGTCAATTATGGTTTGCATACAGCTTCTTGCACGCAGCCTTACTCCACGTGGAATTTGACGCAAATATTGAGCAAGGCTGCGTGAAAATGCCTCCTCTCCATCGTCATTGATGGTTCGAGACAGGTAATCAAGCACCCCATTATCAACCTCTCTACGAGTATTGGTGACATTTTTTCCTTTGCGCCTTCTACCCCTGGTGTATGTTGGTGCATGATGTGTCGAGATATCTAGTGCACTGTTTTGATTTGAGGTTTCAAAATCATCATCTTTTTCATTAGTTACATCATTTGGATTACAATCATTGTTTTCCTGGGATCCAGCCACAATTGGTCCTGATGAGGCTTCATTTTCAAATTCATGCATGTTATCTTGTACATCTCCATCCTCATGATTTGTCTCCCTTTGTGTGTCAGATTCTGATATTGTGTCTTTATCTGTCAAATTTGATTCCGTGCTGAACATGTAATGTATGGAGACATTTTAATTTTGTGAAAAATTAAAACAAGGATTTTTACAATTACTAAATTATGTTCATCACAATTAGTGCCATTTGTCATGCAGCGACATTATTAGCATTCTTTGTCTCGATGTGAAAATAATGTTTGCCTGTGCTTGTGTTTGACGTTGTACAAAGATATTTTGGGCCAAAAAAAAAAATGCACTTGCGAAATTTATTTTCACAATGTGAACGAGATCGCTAACAATGTCGCAACGGCCTAATTACCAGTGAATGTTCATGATCTGAGCAATGTTTTTTTTTTTTATAGGATTTTTTGGATTGTTTGACTCAAAATTATTTAACATTTTTTTTTTTTGTAAAAAAAAAAAGGAAATAAATTAATTTACAAACGCTATTTTTAACTATAAATGAAAAAAAAAACTTACGGACATAAATCAACAATTTGATGTAAGAAATTAAGTCGCTCATAATGTATATATGGCCTCTTATTAGATGCTGCTGAACCACTTGCTGCACGACTTTGCTTTTCCCTCCTGAATTGGTCCCGTACACTTCGCCATCTTTTTGTGATATCTGTAACTTTGTTTTTTAATTTTTTAGATTTGAAAAATAAATTAAACAAAAAAAAAATTAGATTTCACTGAAAACAAAAAAAACCTCTAATCTTTTTTAACAAATCATTTATACAATAAAAAATGGGAATTTAAACTATAAAAAAAAAAAAAAAACTCACTCATTCGCAGTTGTGCATCTGGGGTACTATTGTTGAAATGCGGAAACATTTTGCGACAGATCCATAACCAGGAGGCATCGCGTGCAGCCCGGTCTGCATACGAATTGTCCCGCTTGTCCCATAATTCCGGACGTTCCTGAACGAGCATTATGAGCATTTCAACATTGATGTACCTAGCCATGTTGGATATGCATCCGTGGAGCAATTGCCATGTGCTTTTGGAGAGGTAATATACACAAGTGCAACCTAATTAAAACAATGACGTGCGATGGCACAGACATGTGTTAATTAATTATTTAAAATAGGACCAGCCCAACTCGCATATTTGAACGGTGTTGTGCGTGTGTGTGCCTTCAAAAAACACGCTTCCATAGGGAATCATTGAGACAAATGGTCTGAGAAACTCGCAAAAAAGCAGCATGCTGCGATTTTTTTCTCGGTCCGATTTGGACTGAGAAAAAAATCGCAGATGAGAGCTGAATCATTCACTAACATGTGTCCGATTCCAATGCGAGTTTTTCTCGCATTGCTCTACTGCGAGAAACTCGCAAGTGAGAAGCAGCCCTAACCCTGTGCACTGCTGACACTCAGATTAATTATTTCCAGTACATGGTGACAAGTTGTTTTGCTATCTGGCACATTTTCATATTAATTTCCTTGGGATTCTCATAATCTTCTCCTGGATGATTACACATGTTTCTAAGCATAAGGCCATGTGCATATGTTGCTTTTTTTCATGCGTTTTTCCTTGCAGATTTTAATCAATACTGCAAGAAAAACCGCATGCCAGCAAAGTCTATGAGAATCCTGACTTGCTGTGCACATGTTGCTTCTTTTTTTCCTTGCAGATTTTGTTGCAGAAAAAAAAGTAGCATATCAATTCTTTCTGGGTTTTTTTTCTGGCATGGTGTGTGAGGCTTTCCGTAGCTCAGTAACCCGGGGTCGTCATGGCAGCGATCGGGTCCCCGTGATCGCATTACAGGGACCTGATTGCCAGGGACAGCTAAGCTATCCCTCTCATTGCTGCAATCACATTCATCGCTGCATTCAGGGGGTTAAACTGCCGGGAGTGGTGCGGGCACCACTCCATGCAGGAACTCACGCGATTTCCATTACTAAAAAAAAAAACAACGCATGAAAAAAAGCATGAAAAAACTGATAAAAAAATGCACGTTTTTTCAGCTGCTTTCTTCCTGCCAAAACATGGTTTTTTGTGTGCATAAAACCTGCACACATAAAAGCAACATGTGCACATAGCCTTAAGAAGGTGTAAACTTGCGTGAAGGAGTATTTCATTTTGTAGTGGTTATTTGCTCCCTGGCCCTGCTAACCCTGTGCACTGCTGAATATGTTTCCATGTGGGTGAGGATTTTTCCTAATGGGTTAGCCGATTAACTTTTTGATTAGGCTATGTGCGCACGCTGCGTTTTTTTGACGCTGCGTTTTTGTGCGTTTTTGGCCGCTAAAAAACGCACAAAAACGCACCTGCGTCGAAAAAACGCATAAAAAACGCATGCGTTTTTACCGCGATTTGGTGCGTTTTTGGCTGCGTTTTTTCTGCGTTTTTGATCTCTGCGTTTTGCTGCGTTTTTCCAATGCATTGCATGGGCGGAAAACGCAGAAAAACGCAGGAAAGAATTGACATGTCCATTTTTTTTTTCAAGCTCAAAAACGCAGCTTAAAAAAACAGTTGTGTGCAGACAGCAAAAATGAAAACTCATAGACTTTGCTGGGGAAGCAAAGTCATGCAGTTTTGAGGCCAAAAACGCACCCGAAAAACGCGCAAAAACGCCGCGAAAAACGCACTGTGCGCACATAGCCTTAGTACGCTAAGATGGGCTGCATTCATGTCTGAGGTTCCTTTGATGACTGAAGTTGCAGATTTCTGCAGCTTTTTTGCATCTATAAGGAAAGTTAAGCTCCCTGTGGTTTTGACGCTGCAGCTTGCCTCTTTTGACTACGTCATGCTTTAAATAACGCTGCATTGTTTTTAAAACTTCCCTGTATTTGTCTTTGATCAAATTTTATTGATACAGTCATGTACAGATTATATGTGTTCTACGTGTTTTCAGCAGTATTAAAAACTCACCAAAATCTCAATGTGAGAACTTTGAGATCCACTGTGGAGTAATTGACATGAACCCTACAGTCATATGGGATCAGACAAGTAGAGCCATGTTTGGTAGATATTCTGGCCACAATATGGATGTAAAATGGCCTTGATTTGTTAATCTGGTGCCATTTGTGTTGTAATACATTTTAGAGACCATCTGAAATTATTTAGGGTCTCCATAGGCGAAACTAATGTCAGGCCAAACCATGCAATATCGGCGTTTTCAGTCAATAATTTTGTGTGTATGGGAATCCCTGTCACGTTTGTTGAAGATAAGGATGCGGCATTTCAAAATTGAGACTGCTGATCCCATCGTTCTACGAGTAATAAGACGCCATCAGATAAGTGTGGCACAAACAACAGGAGAGATACCGTGTTTTTCCAAAAATAAGACCTCCACCAAAAATAAGCTCTAGCAGGGAGTTTCAGCATTTTTGGAGCAAGGCTTAAATAGAAGCCCTCCCCCGAAAATAATTCCTAGTCGCGGTTCAATAATGAAGTGTCAATGCAGCTAAAAAAGTTAAAGATACTGCAGGACACTTCACTATAGACAGAGGGCACCCCGTAATCCTTCTCACCAGACGCAAGGGCAGAGGACCTGCAGTGATCGCACCCCCGTAGAAATCCGATCTCACACACAATCAGATCACACACACAAACATCCGATCTCATACACACACAATCAGATGGCGCACACACATCGCATTACACACAATGTGTGTGTGTGTGTGTGTGTCAGCCAGCCAGCCATCCAGCCAGAAGCAGGGGAGGACGCCATGCAGCACCCACCGGAGATCACAGGGAGGACCTGGGAGCCATGCAGACGTCCGGGTCTGGTAAGTATGAGTCTCCTGGGAAGTGGGGTGTCTGCTTTTTTTTAGGGTGTAAACTTACCCCCAACTGTGTTTCTCCAACAATAAGACCTCCTCCAAAAATAAGCCCTAGTGTTTTTTGGGGGGCAAAAAAAGTATAAGACAGTGTCTTATTTTTGGAAAAACACGGTAGATGCCAGCAGAACCATTGTTTGGCTGAAAGCTAGCTAAAGTACTTGGATGAGTTTGTGTTCCCGGAATAATGGGGAATATCTCGAAAGGTGCAAACACTTATTGGGGCACTGTGGGCGCATGACATCACATACTGCTAAGTGTCTGTTAGTTCATTGTTTGAATCAGTTTACATCCATGTTAATAGGTGCAATTTGGCAATCATTGCACAATCATCCAGGAAAGTGTGCTAATACAGATGATGTGTTTGTATGTATCTATAGTAGATTATCACCACAGTAGTACACAAACACGAATTCTGACACTATACTGTTACTATCACAAGTGCTCATTCATTTTACAGCTTATCCACCTGTTATCACTACCCCAATACTTGATTAGTAATTGCCCGTGAAACTCTTCACAAGGTACTAATACAAGGTGCACACTACTGTGCTGGAATTAGGTGTGCACAGGACGAAGTAGAAGACCTAGAACTCAATATCAAACCTTTAATAAGTCTTGCCACAAGAGTTATGATAAAAGCCAAATAGTCAGAAACCGCTCATACAACCAAATTAGATCTCTTGCTTTGCACTGAAGAGAGGCAAACACCTCGAAACGTGTCTGCAAATAGAGTATCTGATTTGGCTTCTTACCCTTAGTCATGTGGTAAGATACATTAAAGAGTTTAAAGGGTGGTTCACTACCCTGCATTAGTGATCACATCTCTGTAAAACTGACAATAGAGGCTTTTTATTAATACATTGTGTTGCCAATTCAGCCTCTGAGCGGCGCTATCACGGTCCGCTCATCCCCATCACGTGACCCCATGGGCTAAGTGACCTCTGGGAACTGGTGATGTTAGGTTAACTTCTAGTTGACCGAACATCACAGCGGACGGCCCCAGTCTCCCTGAAAGACTGGGCTGTGGGCGGAGTTTCACCACTTGTCACAGCCCAGCGTCACAGGGCATCATCTCGCGTGCTCTCCTTCACTGCAGAGCGCCGCAAGCAGCAGTGATGCTGCGCTGTGACGCTGGGCTGTGATGAGCAGTGAAACTCCGCCCACAGCCCAGTCACTCAGGAAAACTGGGGTCGGCCACAGTGATATCACCGAATCTCAGAGGTCACAAAGCCCAGCAGTTTACTTCATGGGGATGAGCGGACCGCAATAGCACCGCTCACAGGCAGAATTGGCAACACAGGGTATTTAGAAAAAGCCTTCCCTATCAGTTTTACAGAGATGTGGTCACTATTACAGAGCAGTGAACCACCTCTTTAATATGGACTTTTAGGATTGATACTTCCAGTAGGTGGCAGTAGAGTTCAAAGTCCTCTTCTTGTCTCTTTGTCACTGCATGGCCTATAATTCCCTTCACACAGGCAAGCCACTACACAAGGAGAGGTATTACTTGGAAGACTGTGAATAATGGGTCACACAGACTTAAGATCTTATCTGTACATGTCAGCACAATGGGCAGATCTCTTATGTTTCTGGGAGGTTGGCACAAGAAAACTATCTCTGATCCATATCAAGGATTTTGGGTCTACATCAGTCCTGGGCACAGGAATGGAGCTGCAGTAAATAGAGCAGTATTGTGTGACTATTGCTTTATTCAAATGGGAAACTGGACCCCCACTGCCATGACAGGTCGATGCCCCAATGGTAGATTCCCAGGTAAAAATGCTTTTTGTAGGCCAACCTGTTTAAAAGAAAATTTAAGGTGTTTTCACACATATCTTTTGACAAAATGTTGCAATATTGTCATTTTTTGGTGTATTTTTGGTACAAAACTGCTGCTGCGAGACGACAGCTATACATTATTAAAAAAAATATATAAAATGCTCCACAAATAGTGTGGCATTTGTTGCATTTTGATACACTTTTTCAGCATTTGTTGGCTCCCTCTTACGGTAAAAGGATACAGAATAGCACCTCAAAGATCACACTTTATGGCAAAACGTAAAGTTGTGTCTCAAGGGGAAATTCTGACAGGACTGGGCCAAGACTAAAACGTCGTGTTATACCAACAACAAAGATTGTAGGTATGCATTTTCCAGTATGGAGCTGCAGGTGTTGTTGGCTTTACGAGCAGGAACTTAATGGGTCCAGTTCAAAGACATAAGAAATTTCGAACACTACCAGGGCTGTCATATGTAGTGTGAAGAATCATCTTTATTTCAAGTAAGGGATCCAGAAATAAAGGGTTTCAGGGATAAACCCCTTCTTCAGGTTTGTAGTAATGGGCATGATTTTTTTTCCAGTTTTGCCTTATAAACCAGTATGTATACACTCTTATCTCTGAATGCTTCCCAGAAAACTGGTAACCCTATCAAACATGGTACTTTATGATCAAGATTTTATCAATGATTCTAGTACATGAATACTTCTCAAAACAGTGTTCTACAGGTGCACCAAATGGCTGCTGCGTATAGAAAAGAAGGCTGGTCTGTAGGGGCTCCATACAACCTCAGGTGGTTCAAATAGTGGAACATTTGGTAAAATGAGGACAACTTGAATTTACATTTAAGAGAATTTTATCTATTTTAAAATAAATAACTGAAATGGTAAATCCCACATCTTCTTTATACTTCACAGATCTTGTGAATTGTGACACTTCTGGAGAAGGTCCGCATTCTAGCACAGATTTGTGTTCTCACGGGTTTGTCAGCTCCTCCTGTTCTGGGTCATTTGGATATAAAACTCATTGCAACAATTTGCACCATGGATGGCTACAAAAGAGTTCATGTGGTTTTACAAACTGCTGGAGGCTATAAGCACTCTGACAATTGCTAGCAGGATTTTCTCACCTCATGTGAGGTTAGGAGATCCCAGCTGTTTGACTTTCTTGAAGGTCAATATACAACCTGGAGACAATGTATATGGCCGGGCTGTCTGAAGTCATCCCCTTTCAGCAAGTCACTTACTGCCAGAGCATTCCAAGAAGAAATAGATTGCAATGCCACACAAAACAAATTAATGTTAATACCAGGCTGCAATTGAAAGCAATTGCAGGATAATTCAATCAACCTCTCCTTGAATATTCAGTACTTGAGAGTGAAAGTAAGACTCATCGGAAAGGTCAACTAGAAGCCATCATTCTGAAGACAGTATTCCCTGCCAGCAATCCTGGGCGATTCTGCTATTTACATGCACCTTGGGACATTATGATGAAATGGCACTGTGTATTTTCAAATAGTAAAAAAAATGACCAAATCAAGTTTCATCGTCTTCCACCTTGCCAAAATGTGGCATAATGCATTCATTCCTTCATACAGCTATATAGACGGATTCATAGAAAAAAAATTGTAAAAAAAGGTCATTTTCAAATAATTATTTTATCAATTATATTATATCAATATTTATTTTGGAACAGTTTTTTTTGTTTTTTTTTAATTAATTCTGACCTTACTCACCACAGTGAACATGAAACCCACAGACTCTGGTGTAGACAGTCCATGAGCTCACAAGTGCTGAAAATATGTCGGTCAAACATCTCGTCCTATGAAAATACGTTTTACTGAACATCGTTCAGTGTTTAGATTGTTTGGGGATAAATTAAAAAAATAATTAATAAAAAATTTGAGGAAATAAAAGTGAAAGGAAGTGGATAAAAAGTCTGATGAAACTCCAGTTGCGAGACATTTTTGGCAATATAAGCCTACGGTCTCTGAACTAAAGTGGATGACTCTAGAGGAAACAGACTAAAAGAATACTGAGAGAGGTTTATTGGATATATTATTTGAATATGCTTTGCCCTAAAGAGGATGAATGAAAAATGCAATTTAAATGTGTTTCTATACACTTAGATGTGGGTTTTTGTTTTTATGCACCTGTGTTTGCATAATGGAGTCGGTCATGACATAGTTTTTGATAAATCGAATAAGGAATTGATTAATATCTAGCAAAAATGTACTGCCTTTTGGTAATATTATATTGGACTATGTGAGGCCCATTACTCCATATAGTAATGGGCCTCGCATAGTCCTCCATATAGTAATGGGCCTCGCATAGTCCTCCATATAGTAATGGACCTCGCATAGTCCTCCATATAGTAATGGGCCTCACATAGTCCTCCATATAGTAATGGGCCTCACATAGTCCTCCATATAGTAATGGGCCTCACATAGTCCTCCATATAGTAATGGGCCTCGCATAGTCCTCCATATAGTGATGGGCCTCACATAGTCCTCCATATAGTAATGGGCCTCACATAGTCCTCCATATAGTAATGGGCCTCACATAGTCCTCCATATAGTAATGGGCCTCACATAGTCCTCCATATAGTAATGGGCCTCACATAGTCCTCCATATAGTAATGGGCCTCACATAGTCCTCCATATAGTAATGGGCCTCACATAGTCCTCCATATAGTAATGGGCCTCACATAGTCCTCCATATAGTAATGGGCCTCACATAGTCCTCCATATAGTAATGGGCCTCACATAGTCCTCCATATAGTAATGGGCCTCACATAGTCCTCCATATAGTAATGGGCCTCGCATAGTCCTCCATATAGTAATGGGCCTCACATAGCCCTCCATATAGTAATGGGCCTTGCATAGTATTCAATATAGTAATGGGCCTCACATTGTCCTCCATACAGTAATGGACCTCACCAGCTACTAGAGTTACTGGGATTTCCCCCCCCCCATTAGTGTATGGCAGGGCCAGGAGGGATAGCTATGATCTAAACAAGTATTTCACCAGCATCTTTATTTCTGGTTATGCAACTTTAATTTATTTTTGGTCTGTATTTATATTTTTACCATCAGTGTGGCATCTGCTTTTCTTTTATGCAAAGAAAAAAAATAAAAGCTTCTCCTACCTAAAAGGCCCCTTTCAAATGTCAGCGATTCCGGTAGGTATGACATCCATTTTCATATGTACCGGAGACACGAATATACGCAGGGCCATTAAAATCAATGGGTCTGTGCATGCATTCCTGTTTTCTCATGGACGCGTGTCCGTGTGGAGCATACGCGTGTCCATATGTTCGGCACAGAGACATGTCCGTTTTCACCGGCAGCATGGGTGTCACACGGACCAAACACACTGATGTGGTCTGTGTGACATCAGTGTGACACGAACCAGAGAAAACACGGTCTTTAAAATAAAATTATTTTCTTTACTCACCTGTCTCCAGCCGTCTTTGGCGCTGCTGTCACTTGCATCCAGGCCTGCTCGTTATGCTCATGAATATTCATTCAGTGCACTGCGGACCCAGAAGCAGCAGCATTGCCGGAGACAGCAGCGGCGAAGACAGGTGAGTATACAAGTTCCTGTTATCTGTGTGCTATCATAAATAGCACACTGACAACACACACTGTACACACATACGCACACACACCACGGACCGTGAAAAACATACGTTTTTATCAGAGACGTGTGAAGGGGGGCCTAAAACAGTACATAACAGACAGCGCTCATAGATGCATGGATGATGTTCATGTGGCGAGTTTTTCATGAACCACTAATTTGAATTTGTGACTTGAATCAATATCTGACATGTTTCAGTCCGCAAAAATGCACGGACATATGATCAACCCCATATACTATACCATACCACCCGAGCTGCTGCCTCACCGCCACCCGAGCTGCTGCCTCACCACTGTGCCAGAACTGCCGCCCGACCAACACCCCACCTACTGTCTCCTCCAAAATATCCGAAAAGAGTGTAAGCCCACAAGGGCAGGGTCCTCTTACCTCTATCATGGTACCACATTTGTAGTTAAAGGTGACATTATCCAAACACAGATTAAAGTAGTGGAGATTATGAGATTATTTAATCAGGAACAGAAGTGAAAAAATGATAGGTGCAGGTCAGTATTGACACATCAACTGTGCTAATACAATCACAATATGCGCATGAAGGTGCTATCTCATTGACCTGCCCACAGTGGCACTCCATACTTGTGAAGCCAGACCAGATGATGTGTATTAGGACATTAATTAGCACATGGTTTACAGAGCTCAAGAGCCTGTTTGATTAGATTTCCATAGGTAATGAGATTACTACCAAGAGCTTGTGATCAGCAGAGATTTCCCCTGAGCAACACTTGTAGACTAACACCTAGTGCTGAGAACACAGTGGCTCTTCAAATTAAAAACTTTTATTTATGGTAAATTGATGGAAATCTAATATATAATGTAGATTAGACCTCACTGGGTCAACCTTATAAAGAAAGTGCTTGTTTTGCACCTGTAAAGCTGCAGGTGGATGTGTTGAGAAACATAGCTTTCACTTTTTGCGTGCCACCACTATTTCAAGGTTTTTTTTGTTCAGAGAATTTACCGTAGTTTTTAGTAGCATTCTAACCTTGTTGCATATTAAACATTCATTTTTTTCATGCTTTGCAAGAAAATCCTACAGAAAAAAAAACACTAAAAAAATGACAAATCCACAACATGCTGAGGTTTGAAGAAAACACTGACCCTAAAAATGGGACAAAACAGAGTGCACTGTATGTGGTACGTTTCATACTGCGGCACTGACATCAATGTAATATCTGGATGGACAAAACAAAAAAAGTATTAGTCAAGGAGACAGATGTCACCCTTACGCCACGTGCACATGTTGAGTATTTGATAAGGTTTTTTTTCCCAGTATTTGTAAAGGTGGCTTTACAGACTGCAACATCGCAAATGACATCGCTGTAACGTCACCGGTTTTGTGATGTAATAGCGACCTCCTCAGCGACATTGAACACATCAGCGACCTGGCCCCTGCTGTGAAGTTGCTGATCGCTACAAATCGTTCAGGACCATTCTTTGGTCCTTTGTTTCCCGCTGTGCAGTATGATCGCTAGAAAGTCTCAGTGTGTAAAGGGGACTTTACAGTGACTTCGTTAACGACTTCCCTTACAAAAAGCTGCTTTACAACGTCCCCAATGACTAGCTAGATCGTTCTGCAGGTCCGGATCGCTGTTGCGTCGTTGGCCAGGTCTGCCCGTTTGACAGCTCACCAGCGACTCACCAGAGACTTTGTAGCGATCCCGGCCAGGTTGGGATCGCTGGTGGGATCGCTAGAAAGTCTCAGTGTGTAAAGGGGCCTTAAGCCAAAACCAGGAGTTAAACAATCAGAGGAAAAGTACAGTTACAAGAAAAAAGGGTAACATTGTTTTGAACTTTGACTTTCAGGTGAGATTCACCATCCACTACAGACTACCTTCATTTTATAGACACTCATCTTGAGTATCTCGTACATAAATTTGACTTGCAACTCTTTAGAATATGATAAGCTATGCAGATTCTTGTCATGCTACTGCATCGTTACTGTTTTGTTGCTGGAGTTTGAAAACCCTTTTTCTTTCTGTATACTACAAATTACAACCTGTTTTCACATTCCCTAGCTTAATGATTTATTAAGTTGATTCCAAATGAAACGTCACTGGTTCAAATAGAGGAGCAGCTATGAAGAAGATTTCTTAGGCCTATATGTTTGTGCTTTTTTTTCTACGTACCAGAATCGCATACGCAGACCAATTATAATCAATGGGTCTGCTCACACATCAGTGATTTTTCACTGACCTTGTCTCCGTGCGGCGTATCCGCGTGTCCGTGATTGCCGCACAGAGACATGTCCATTTTTTTCTGGCATCACTGATGTCCCACGCACCACGCAGTGGTGTGATCCGTGAAACACGTGCCAGAAAAAAACGTGCATATAAAATAAAAATCATTTTTACTCACCCATCTCCAGCGACGCTCTGTGCAGCCTGTGCTGTCTGCTGCTTCTGAGCCGGCTCATCATTGTCGTGCATATTCATGAATGCACGACACAACCGACCCAGAAGCAGCTGCTGCGGGGGTCAGCGCCGGCCGGATGCTGCACCGCGGGACCGTTCAGCACCATGGAGAGCAGAAGTGGGCACAGGTGAGTTAATCTCTATGTGCAATCACGGACCACGGAGAACGGAGCCCAGATTGCACATAGACAACCCTGAGCTGTCACTGAGGTTACCTGGATCCAGCGGTGGATGCAGCGGTGGCCGCGGGTAACCTCAGTGACAGCTCAGCTGATCGCGCTACTCACCGCCGCTCCGGTCAGCTCCACGCAGCAACTGAGGTTAGTATCGCGATCAGCTGAGCTGTCACTGGAGGTTACTCGCGGCCACCGCTGCATCCACCGCTAGATCCAGGTAACCTCAGTGACAGCTCAGCCGATCACGCGGCTCTCTTCATTAGCTGCATGGAGCTGACAGGAGCGGCGGTTTCTTCTGCTGCTCCGGTCACCTCCATGCAGCACAGCTGGAAGCGACGCTGGATCATCCTGGATTCCGCCGGACATGGAGGGCTTTTTGGGGCTGATTAAAGTGGTAAACCAGGGAATGTGTTTGTGTTTTTTATTTCTAATAAAGGATTTTTCAGTTGTGTGTGTTTATTTACTCTAATTTACAGATTAATCATGGAAGGTATCTCGGGGAGACGCCTGGCATGATTAATCTAGGACTTATTGGCAGCTATGGGCTGCCAATAACTCCTTATTACCCCGATTTGCCAACGCACCAGGGCAAATCGGGAAGAGCCGGGTACTGTCCCAGAACAGTCGCATCTAATGTATGCGGCCATTCTGGGCGGCTGCTGACTGATATTGTTAGGCTGGGGGGCTCCCCATAACGTGGGGCTCCCCATCCTGAGAATACCAGCCTTCAGCCATATGGCTTTATCTGGCTGGTATTAAATTTGGGGGGAACCGCACGCCATTTTTTTAAATTATTTATTTATTTCTATACTCCATAGTGACACGCCCACCGGCTGCTGTGATTGGGTGCAGTGAGACACCTGTCACTCAGCGTGGGGGCGTGTCTCACTGCAACCAATCATAGGCGCCTGTGGGCGGGGAAAGCAGGGAATACGAGATTGTTTAATGAGCGACTGGATTTTTCAAATTAGAAAAAGCCGCCGGAGCAGTGTGAACGCCGTGCAGCGCCGGTGATCGGGGATCGGTGAGTATGAGAGAGGGGGACACACTTCAGTCACTCAGGGGATTAGCGGTCACCGGTGAATCCTTCACAGGTGACCGCTAATCAGTACACGGCACACAGACAGAGCCGCGGCATGACAATGAAGTCGGGTGAAGTTCACCCGAGTTCATTCTCATCGCGCTACTCTGTCTGCCGACAGTTTTCACGGTGGTTTTCACGGATGTGTGTTTTAGGTCTGACAACGTCCCCAATGACTAGCTAGGTCGTTCTGCAGGTCCGGATTGCTGTTGCGTTGTTGGCCAGGTCTGCCTGTTTGACAGCTCACCAGAGACTTTGTAGCGATCCCGGCCAGGTTGGGATCGCTGGTGGGATCACTAGAAAGTCTGTGTGTAAAGGGGCCTATAGTATTGCAGCAGGACAAAAACCAGATGCATATGTCGAGATTAGATAAAGGTAAAATATATCTTTGTACCTTGTTAGCTTCTAGAGATTAGATAAGAAATGGTTGAATGACAATGAACCAGAGGTGCTGGATTGTCCTTCACATTCATCAGACCACAAGCTGTATACATACCCAAGTGAGTCGACCAGTCTGCACCAACATTGGGAATGTGTAGAAGAGACTTGGGATCAGAATTTGGTCGAGACATGCTTAAACCGTTTACCCCATAGCATGGTTTTCACCTTAATGACCGGGCCGTTTTTTTGAAATTCTGACCAGTGTCATTTTGACAGGTTATAATTCTGGAACACTTCAATGAATCCTGGCGACTCTGACACTGTTTTTTCATGGCATATTATACTTCATATTAGTGTTAAAACTTTGAAATTTTATGCCCATAAATCCGAGAATTATGTCACACAAAAAGTTACTAAATAACATTTCCCACGTCTACTTTACATCATCATAATTTTTGAAACCTAATTTTTTTTTGTTAGGACGTTAGAAGGGTTTAAGGTTCATCAGCAATTACTTATTTTTCCGCCAAAATTTACAAAACCATATTTTTAGGGACCACATCACATTTGAAGTGACTTTGAGAGGCCTAAGTGACAGAAAACACCCAAAAGTAACACCTTAAGGCCTTGTTCACACTCTGCGCTTTTACCCGCGTTTTTATTTTGCGTTTTTGATGCAGAAATTTCTTGAGAAAATGGTTGGAACCTTTATGCAGACATTCCCCAGCAATACCTATGGAAACAAAAATAGCTGTGCGCACACTGCGTTTTTTTCTCAAGAAAATTCTTTCTATTCCCTTTATTAGCTGCGTGGAGCTGACAGGAGCGGCGGTGTCTTCTGCAGCTCCAGTCACCTTTATGCAGCAGAGCTGGAAGCGACGCTGGACCATCCTGCATTACGACGGACATGGAGGGCTTTTTCGGGCTTATAAAATTGGTGAACAAGGCAATTTGTTACTGTTTTTTTTTCCAATAAAGGATTGTTCAGGTGTGTGTGTTTATTTACTGTAATTTACAGATTAATCATCGAAGGTATCTCGGGGAGACGCCTGACATGATTAATCTAGGATTTAGTGGCAGCTATGGGCTGCCAAAAACTCCTTATTACCCCGAATGCCAATGCACCAGGGCAAATCGGGAAGAGCCGGGTACAGTCCCAGAACTGTCGCATATAATGTATGCGGCAATTCTGGGCGGCTGCTGACTGATATTGTTAGGCTGGGGGGCTCCCCATAACGTGGAGCTCCCCATCCTGAGAATACCAGCCTTCAGCCGTATGGCTTTATCTGGCTGGTATTAAAATTGGGGGGGAACGCACGCCGTTTTTTTCAATTATTTATTTATTTATTTTACTGCACAGTATAGACACGCCCACCGGCTGCTGTGATTGGGTGCAGTGAGACACCTGTCACTCAGCGTGGGGGCGTGTCTGACTGCAACCAATCACAGGCGTCTGTGGGTGGGGAAAGCAGGGAATACGAGATTGATTAATGAGCGGCCGGCATATTCAAAGTAATTGTTGCCGCGTATTCTCTGCACAGCTGTTCCTCGCCGCGCTGGTGATCAGGGAGCGGTATGAGCCGGGGGAAGAAAACAACCGAGCGTCAATGTAAGTATGACTGAGAACAGCAGGAAAAAAGGTAAGTATACTGAATTTAATTTAAAAAAATAAAAATAAGATCGCTAGTGTAAAAACGCACACGCACGAAACGTGCTGAACACGGACATACTCCGTGTGCGGTCCGTGCAGGCACGGACCCATAGACTTTAGCGGGTCCGAGCCTGCGTGCTGTCGGCCAAAAACGGACATGTCGTCTGTGCAGAAAAGCACACACACGTACTTACCACACGGTCACACGTTCCGTGTGATTTTACGTGTGTGTGCCATCTACCATTGAATAACATGGGTCTCCGTGTGTACGTGTCTCCGGTACGTGCAAATACGTACTGCACACATACAAAAAAAAACGGACGTGTGTTGCGGGTCTTAGTAATTGTAGTAGGCTCGAATGCAGTGTGCACAGAACGTTCTGCGCCTCTTTTTAGTAGTCTTAAGGGGGCTTTACACGACACGACATCGCTAATGAGATGTCGTTGGGGTCACGGAATTTGTGACGCGCATCCGGTCTCGTTAGCAACGTCATTGCGTGTGAAAAGCACGAACAACCGCTAACTATCAAAATTGCTCACCTAATTGTTGCTGTTGCAGGACGTTTGTCGTTCCTGAGACAGCACACATCGCTATGTGTGACACCCCAGGAACGAGGAACAACACCTTACCTGCGTCCTCCGGCAACGAGGTGGGAGTCACTTTCTTTCGGCTGCTCTCCGCCCCTTCGCTTCTATTGGACGGCTGCTGTGTGACGTCGTCTCCTCTCTATGGGGCGGTTCGCTGGCCACAGCGACGTCGCTAGGCAGGTAAGTGTGTTACGGGTCCTAGCGATGTTGTGCGCCACGGGCACACAACCGACGGGGGCGGGTGCTCTCACCAGCGACATCGCTAGCGATGTCGCTGTGTGTAAAGTATCAATAAAAGTGAATCATGGTCTAAAGGAGCGCTATGGAGGTCACAAAATCGTTTAGTAAGTTTTATTTGTTTTATCAAACACAAATAAAACTTACTAAACGATTTTGTGACCTCCATAGCGCTCCTTTAGACCATGATTCACTTTTATTGATACCTATTTCCCCCTTCGGGGGTCCATGGCAAGAGCTGCTTAAACGGAGGCTTCATCAAAACCAAGACCTTTTGGACACCTATTCCCTCCACTAACCCGCGGCTGGATCAGGCTCACAGGAATCCGTCTCCCTGGAAGGATCTTACGGATAATCCTCCTGACAGCGGAACATTACACTCCCGTCTATTACCGTGGTTGTGCGAGGGCTGCACAACCACTCCAGGTGAGCAGTTTTAATTACCGGTCTCACCGTTACTCCTGCGCCCTGAGACTCTTCACATGCGCTCCCTGTTTTCACTTCTTTCAGGCTGTGTGTAAAGTGGCTTTTAGCCTGCTCGAATGCAGTATGCACAGAACATTCTGCGCCTGCTTAGTAATCGTAGTCCAGCTCTGTACAAAGCAGCCATAATTTCGCATTGTGCATGAGCCGACGTGCCATATTACTAATGTACAGAACGTTACTTATAATTCCATACAGAATACACTTGGCAGACCTGTAAACTTTAGCTGTCCGTCTTGGAGATGTAAGAATTATTTATAGAGTGCTATGTGATCTTACCGGGGATTCTACTTTGGGTTCCCTTTCAGGTGCAAAATTTCATGCCCGCTATCTAATTACAAAGACTTGTATAATACAGACCCGTGACCTCTGAGCATCGAGAATCTTAACGTGAGCTAATAAATAATAGGTTCTGTTTATAAAGCACAAGGATTACCCCCAGGATCGTCACTGCACCGGGTGATCCGGCTGCTCAAAGTAAAGACTTTCAGTATATAACTCAGAGGAGACGTCACATTACCCCGGAAAATGCTGCTGTAAACAGGAGTACGGCTGGGATTACACCGAGTCACATATCGCGGTGTCAGCAGCCATAAATCCTGGGCTACGGCCGGGTTTATAAGCTCATCTGAATGGCATCCAATTATTATGATGAATGTGATGAATTAAATGTTGTCACGCGTGGATTTTACGTTGTGATCTAACTTTGACATTGGACAGCAACTCCTTCCAATGCTCGGTATAGAAGAGGAATCACTAAGCCATGGTTCACACGAGCGTGTAAAAAAAGCCCAAACACTATCTGCATTTCATTGGACGATATTTTTTCTCATTTGTCATTCATATGCAATCCGTGTACAATCCGTTTTTATACAATTGTTCAAAATTTAGAAGACTACAGTTTCCTATGTTACAAAATGGCAATGTAGCGTAAAAATTGGATACCCTACGAAGGCTTCACATAGAATCGGATTTATTTTGTGCATCCATAGATTGGAATAGGCGAGTCTCATCCGACACAAAGAAGACACTAGGGCATACTACGTTTTGTTTCCACAAGCAGATTCAGTCGTCTGCTCATCTGCTCTGTCCTATTGAATAACAATGGTTCATTTTTTCACCGAAAATACACTCATGTGAACCTACCCACATAGTGATCACAACAAATTACTTAGATGCTTTGAGCAGTTTTCCAAACATAAAGTTAATTCTTCACAGAATACATTTTAAATTTAGAAAACAAAACCTAGTGCCTTTTATAGTCTAAGATTGAGTTAACTGAGTATCCCTCAGCGAGCTCACAATGATGGAATGACAGGGACTTTATGGGCTGCTTCTCACTTGCGAGTTTCTTGCAGTAGAGCAATGCGAGAAAAACTCGCATTGGAATCAGACACATGTTAGTGAATGATTCAGCTCGCATTTGCGATTTTTTTCTCAGTCCAAATCGGACTGAGAAAAAAAAAATCGCAGCATGCTGCTTTTTTGCGAGTTTCTACTGCGAGTCTCTCCAATGCAAGTCTATGGGAGCGTGTAAATAATCGGATGTCACGGGACAGCACTCACACCATCCTAGTGACATCCGATTTTCTAAATACATTTCTCGCATGTTTCCTAAAACACTGGAAACGAGTGATGTGTCACAGTCACAATGTCTGTCAATCACTATTCTCTGTCAGTCGGTCTCTCCCTCTCTGTCGGTCCGTCACTATCTCTGTCCCGCTCTCACAGTCTGTCGGTCATTTTCCCCTCCTCTCTCATATACTCACCGTTCCCCGATCCCCGGCGCTGCACGGCATTCACACTGCTGCAGCGGCTTTTACTATTTTGAAAAAGCCGGCCACTCATTAAACAATCTCGTATTCCCTGCTTTCCCCTCCCACAGGCGCCTATGATTGGTTGCAGTGAGACACACCCCCACGCTGAGTGACAGGTGTCTCACTGCACCCAATCACAGCAGCCGGTGGGCGTGTCTATACTGTGCAGTGAAATAATTAATTAAACAAAACGGCGTGCGGTCCCCCCAATTTTAATACCAGCCAGATAAAACCATACGGCTGAAGGCTGGTATTCTCAGGATGAGGAGCTCCACGTTATGGGGAGCCCCCCAGCCTAACAATATCAGTCGGCAGCCGCCCAGAATTTCCGCATACATTATATGCGACAGTTCTGGGACTGTACCCGGCTCTTCCCGATTTGCCCTGGTGCGTTGGCAATCGGGGTAATAAGGAGTTATTGGCAGCCCATAGCTGCCAATAAGTCCTAGATTAATCATGTCAGGCGTCTCCACGAGATACCGTCCATGATTAATCTGTAAGTTACAGTAAATAAACACACACACACCTGAAAAAATCATTTATTAGAAATAAAAAACACTAGCAAATTCCCTGGTTCACCAATTTAATAAGCCCGAAAAAAACCTCCATGTCCAGCGTAATACAGGATGGTCCAGGGTCGCTTCCAGCTCTGCTGCATGAAGGTGACCGGAGCTGCAGAAGACACCGCTGCTCCTGTCAGCTCCACGCAGCAACTGAAGACAGCCGCGCGACCAGCTGAGCTGTCACTGAGGTTACCCGCAGCCACCGCTGTATCCAGTGACAGCGGGTAACCTCAGTGACAGCTCAGCTGATCGCGCTATTCCCTTCATTAGCTGCGTGGAACTGACAGGAGCGGCGGTGTATTCTGCAGCTTCCGGTCACCTTAAAACTGAGTGAAAAATAGTCAAACTTTCATCTAGAGGAGAGGTTGTAGAAGACAGTTCCATGTCACACATCATGCACTTTGGGAAGACTCCAACAAGACACAAGGTAGTTATACTGCATCAGCAAGGTGTCTCTCAAGCAGAGATTTAAGAGCAGGTGTAGGGTATCGCGAATATGCTGTTCAAGCTCTTTTCAAAAAGCACCAAGAAATAGGCAATGTTAAAAGGGAACCTTTCAGGTCATCTGTGCACCCAAACCACGAGCAGTTTTAAACACATATCTATAATCCCTCCCTAACAGTTCCTTCATGTAGTAGCATATATAAACAGATCTTTAGAAAAATTATTTCTAAAGACTGTTTACGAGATGCTTATTAGGGCTGTGACAAGTCTCAGGAGTGTTAGTTCCCCCAACTAATTGGCCCACTTAACATGTTATCATGCACCTATGGGCATAATAACATGCGTTACAACAGCCAGCGTCATCGGCAGGGCAATACAAAGCTGATCTTCTCTGACACTGGGTCTATGTGTCTCAGCTTAAGAGAGGCATAGTGTGTATGTTTGGAAGTGCCGACAACCTCCGACAACCTCCGATCATGTGCAGTGAGAGTCTCTGAAGCAGAGACACATGCACCCGGTGTCAGAGAAGATCAATGCTGAGGAGTACTAAGCCTCGCGTACTTGCAGCTTTTTATCGTGCTGCCGATGACGCTGGCTGTTGTAAAGCTGGTTGGCGCACCCACAGTGGCATGATAACATGCTAAGAGGGCTGACTAGTCGGGGGAACCAACACTCCTGAGACTGGTCGCAGCCCTAATTAGCATCTCATAAACGGTCATTAGATATTTTTTCTAAAGATCTGTTTGGGTGCTACTACATAAAGGGACCGTTAGGTAGGGATTATAGATATGTGCTGTTTGTGGCACTGGGTGCACATACGACTTTAAAGGGAACCGGTCACCAGATTTGGGGCCTATAAGCTGCGGCCACCACCAGCGAGTCCTTATATACAGTATTCTAACATGCTGAATATAAGAGCCCAGGTCGCTGTGTAGAACATAAAAAACACTTTATAATAATTACCTAAACGGTCACTGTGGTGGAGTTGGGTCATATGGGCGTCTTCGTTCTCCGGTACCGGCACCTCCTCTTTCGACAATCTGTCTCATCCTTCTTCTGAAGCCTGGGTGCATGACACGTCCTACGTCATCTACACGCGCCAGCATTGGAGGTCCTGCGCAGACATCATGCACACAGGCTTCAGAAGGAGGACGAAGATGGCCAAAAGAGGAGGCACCGCCACCGGAGATGCCCATATGGCCAAACTCCACCACAGCGACCGTTTAGATGAGTATTAAGTGATTTTCATGTTTTACATAGCGACCTGCATATTAGAATGCTGTATATAAAGGCTCGCTGGTGGTGGCTGCAGCTTATAGTCGCCAAATCTGGCGACAGGTTCCATTTAAGGACTGTAGATACATTGGTCGGTCATGAAAACTTTGTGCAGGGGATGAAAAACACATCATTCTTACTTCCCTTCAAAATCATAAAATGCCTAGCAGTGCCATCAGACCTAAATTGGCAGTAACCAGTGGAACCCAGCAAAACCCATCTACTTTTAGGAGATGTCTGGCCAGAACTGGTGCTTATGGAAGAATTATGGCAAAAGCCCCATACCTTTGACATGGAAACAAGGCCACATGACTCAAGTATGTACAAAACATAGGAAATAGCGTGCAGAAAAACTGCAGCACATGCTCTGGACTGATACGGTAGTTTACACGCAATTCATTTTTTCTTTGGTTTGAGATTGATACGGTAGTTTGTTGCTGAAGGGATAGAGAGAGGTACAAATATGTGTCTGTAGACAACTGTGAGGAATTTGGGGAGTCTTTACAAACGTGGAGCTGCTTTTCAACATATGGCATTCAAGATTTGGTTGGTATTAATGATGTTCTCAATGCTGAGCAATACAAGCAGGTACAGTGCTTTGCAAAAGTATTTGTCTCCCTTGAATTTTTCAACTTTTTCCCACATTTCAGGCTTCAAACATAAAGATAAAAATTGTAATGTTATGGTGAAGAATCAACAAGTGGGACACAATTGTGAAGTTGAACAACATTTATTGCTTATTTTAAACTTTTATAAAAAATAAATAACTGAAAAGTGAAGCGTGCAATATTATTCATCCCCTTTACTTTCAGTGCAGCAAACTCACTCCAGAAGTTTATTGAGGATCCTTGAATGATCCAATGTTGTTGTAAATGACTGATGATCATAAATATAAGTCCCCTGTGTGTAATCAAGTCTCTGTATAAATGCACCTGCTCTGTGATAGTCTCAGTGTTCTGTGTAAAGCACAGATAGCATCATGAAGACCAAGGAACACAACAGGCAGGTCCGTGATACTGTTGTGGAGAAGTTTAAAGCTGAATTTGGTTACAAAAAGATTTCCACAGCTTTAAACACCTCAAGGAGCACTGTGCAAGCAATCATATTGAAATAGGAGTATCATACCACTGCAAATCTACCAAGACCCGGCCGTCCCTCAAAAATGTCGTCTCAAACAAGGAGAAGACTGATCAGAGATGCAGCCAAGAAACCTTTGATCACTCTGGATGAACTGCAGAGATCTACAGCTGAGGTGGGAGAGTCTATCCAATCCATAGGACAACAATCAGTCGTACACTGCACAAATCTGGCCTTTATAGAAGAGTGGCAAGGAGAAAGCCATTTCTCAAAGATATCTATAAAAAGTGTCGTTTAAAGTTTGCCGCAAGCCACCTGGGAGACACATCATACATGTGGAAGAACATGCTCTGGTCAGATGAAACCAAAATCAAACTATTTGGACACAATGCCAAACGATATGTTTGGCGTAAAAGCAACACAGATCATCACCCTGAACACACCATTCCCACTGTCAAACATGGTGGCGGCGGCATCATGGTTTGGACCTGATTTTCTTCAGCAGGGACAGGGAAGATGGTTAAAATTGATGGGAAGATGGAGGGAGCCAAATACAGGACCATTCTTGAAGAAAACCTGTTGGAGTCTGCAAAAGACCTGAGACTGGGACGGAGATTTGTCTTCCAACAAGACAATGATCCCAAATAAAGCAAAATCTACAATGGAATGGTTCACAAATAAATGTATTCAGGTGTTAGAATGGCCAAGTGTAATACCAATGTGATATGACTGAAAGAATGAGTGTGAATAGATAGGGATCATAATCAAAAGATATAGTGATCCCAGATATTATTTGATCCATCCATAATTCAGTATCAGAGAGAGATGTCCTCTGGTTGACCTTATTTCACCATGACCAAAGCGTACGTGTTTAGCAGATCTTGAAAAAACCACGATTATGAGGAAGTAACGTTTACATTTCAACAGTCAGGAAACTCGTAATTAGTTGACAACAGGTATAAGGAAACTGGCATGTAAAATTCACGGCTCCTTGTAATATCTCCAGGAAACTGTGGTCGGCCAGTGGTCAACTGGCAAAATGTGCAGGAAGCTACTGGTGCCCACAGCAGCTTGTGGTCAAATTACATGAACATGACACAGCTGTCACATGCTGGTCAATAATTCACCACTCAGTGCACATGACGTACAAAGTTTTGCTATAAAAAGACAGGACTCGCTTAGTGAAATCGGGGACATTTTCCTGGACGCTCAAGTGGACGCACTGTTCCTGTGATGCAGATGCCATGTTGTTTCCTTCTCACTAATCGAGTCCCTCCGATGAGAAAGGCGTGCTACAATATACAGTAATGTTGATGCATATTTCTGTTATTGTATAATATTCTATGACTATAAAGTAGTGCTAATGCCTATGTACCACTGATTATTCATGTGCTATTAAAATAAATAGTATCTTGCTATAAAGAATCTTAGTATTCGTGCCTGATTAGGATATCAGTGAGCGCTTCGTAAGTACGGGCTTTCAGACCCATTTTAGGAGAATTTAGCAAGACACCAAGTCACAGTCCAGACCTGAATCCAATCGAGAATCTGTGGAAAGAGCTGAAAACTGCTGTTCACAAATGCTCTCCATCCAACCTCACCCAGCTGTTTGCAAAGGAAGAATGGGCAAGAATTTCAGTCTCTCGCTGTGCAAAACTGATAGACACATACCCCAATCGACTTGTAGCTGTAATTGCAGCAAAAGGTGGCGCTACAAAGTATTAACATAAAGGGGCTGAATAATATTGTATGCCCCTTTTCAGTTATTTTTTTTAAAAAGTTTAAAATGGGTCATTTCATGTCAAGTGGACCAGTGGTCCCCACTCGACCTTCTCCAATTTTGCTGAAAATTTATAAGGATGTACATGTATGTTTGAAAAGAGGTTCTGTAAATTTTTAGGGCCAGATCTCAAATACATTGGGCACTGTTTACCTTTCACTGGAGGGTCCACCAAGCCTGCAGCTTCAGCTAAGAGGATTTTGCAAACTTTGGCACATAGCCATTAGAGTTCTATACTGGCTATGATGCTGAAATTTGGCATACTAGCTTAACTTTTGCTGCTAAACACGATAAAATTATTACCGGCTATGACAAAACAATATTTCGGCCGCAATTTTGTGTCAAAGTAGCTTGTAAAACGTGTCGCATAAAATGTATGCCTAACTTTGCCCATATATAACTCAAGACCAAAAATCAATAGTAACTGGTGCTTTGCCCTGTACACCAAACATCTACATGACTTTGCATTGCTGCAATATCACGGTCAAAGCATATGTATTTGTAGAAATATTCACACCCATATATGATGAAAAACTTAAAAAAAACGAATTTTACCTATTTTTAGGTCAAATTTCTCAAAAAGGGTACCCCTAAAATATATTAATTCTGATATCATTAGAAAGAGCACATTTTTCTCTACAAGGATCATTGGGGTTTTTTTGGAGTCTCAGTTTAAGAAAAGAAAAATGCCACTGAACATGGTGTTAGTTATTAATACGCAATGAATGGTAACTGCACTATTCAAACCCTTGCGTTGGTTAATGGTGGTTATACCACAACCAATTCCCTAAGAATTGGTCTTATAATCCTATTAAGAATTGTAATAATGCTGTCTTTCGAGAATTTGCAGCCCCATCGCCTAGGAGCCATGGCCGATAGCCGTGCAAGGCCAGCTGCGGGCGGTCTCTTTATCGCAGGTTCCAAATCCTTAGGGTGGGTGTCTTTGCCTAGGATCCCAAGCCATTTAACTTAGCCATTTAGCTTCACTATTTAACTCCTTGAAGTAAATTACAAATGGGTGTACTGTGGCTTGACTATTTTCCCAGTGGAAACCTTGAATGGCATCTTGAAAAATAAATGAGTAATTTTCAGCAAAGTCCATAAGGATCACAAGCTCTCCAGGTCTCAGATTTTCCTTCAACGATTTCAGATAGCAACTTTGATGCTTGGCGATGTAGTGATGGCTACAAAGTTTAGAAATTTTCAAAACCAATTCTTCAATGAAATCTTCTATAGTCAGTTGTTTGGTATCAAGCGTGTCTCGGTCAGTGTGAATCCATTGTTTGAACCCAATAATTATTAGAGTATAGAACTCTAATGGCTATGTGCCAAAGTTTGCAACATCCTCTTAGCTGAAGCCGCAGGCTTGGTGGAACCTCCAGTGAAAGGTCAACAGTGCCCAATGTATATGAGATCTGGCCCTAAAAATTTACAGAACCTCTTTTCAAACATACATGTACATCCTTATACATTTTCAGCAAAATAGGAGAAGGTCGAGTCGGGACGATTTTTAAAACTGGTCCACTTGATGTGGAATGAACAATAGGATAAACAAGACCTAAAATATAACGTTTATTAGATATATACATATAAAATGAGCAGCAGCTCACAAGTGAGTAAAAACAGAAAACAGCACCCATTATACACCGGTGCTATAGCAGGGCATACCTAGACGAGCCCAGATCAGATCACCCTAGGTAATAGGAATACAAGATGGCAACCTTCAGGACAAATAGGGAGCCTCCTATAGAATACCCAAAGGGATGATCACAACAACAGACAGAGACACATACCTCCTTATTGCCAAATGCTAGAGGCCACAATGACAAGCAATAGTGTCCCAAAACTGCTTCTTAAGGATCAGTTAAGAAGAAGCCATCTTGTATTCCTATTACCTAGGGTGATCTGATCTGGGCTCGTCTAGGTATGCCCTGCTATAGCACCGGTGTATACTGGGTGCTGTTTTCTGTTTTTACTCACTTGTGAGCTGCTGCTCATTTTATATGTATATATCTAATAAACGTTATATTTTAGGTCTTGTTTATCCTATTGTTCATTGCTCCTCTTGGATTCAGCTATTTACACTATTGCTACTGTGGATCCCCAGGGCTTTTTGCTAATTTTGATGTGGAATGACCCAAATAAGCAAAAAAATTGGTTAAAAGAACTGAAGTCCTCAGTAGTTGATACCTTTTAATGGCTAACTGAAAAGATGGTAATAATAGCAAGCTTTCGAGACTACTCAGGTCTCTTCATCAGGCATGGTATCCATTTTCAGTTAGCCATTAAAAAGGTATCAACCACTGAGGACTTCAGTTCTTTTAACCGATTTTTTATCTCTACTGGCTAACACGGTACAAAGATATATTTTACCTGTACCAAATAAGCAATAAATTTTGTTCATCTTCGCAATTGTGTCCCACTTGTTGATTCTTCACCATAATATTAAATTTTTTATCTTTATGTTTGAAGCCTGAATTGTGGGAAATGGCTGAAAAATTCAAGGGGGTTGAATACTTTCGCAAGGTACTGTACATATCCATCGTGCAGTATCATCAGGAGGTGTATGATTGGTTCCAAATTTGTTCCGCAGCAGGATAATGGTCCAAACATACAGCCAATGTAATTAAGAACTCTCTGAGGATAATGAAGAAGTCCTGAAAGTGATGATCTGACCCCAAAGAGCCTTGATCTCAACATCATCCAGTTTGCCTGACATTACACAAAAAGACAGAAGAATGTGCACAAACCTCATCCTCAGAAGATGTGTGGTTGGTTTCCTAAGATGTTTGGAACAACCTCTCTGCCGAGCGAGCTCCTTCAAACTCTATGTAAGTGTATCTAGAACAACTCATTGTATTTTGAAGGCAAATGGACACAGCAAATATTGATGTCATTTATGTTTCTGATTCGTTCATTCATGTCACACTTTGTTAATTGCTAAAAATAAACTATTAATTCTTCTATTTCTGAAGGCATTCTTACTTCAGCATTCTTTCACAACTACGCTCATATTTTTCCTGTGTTCTTTTTACCTTCTTAAAGCATTTTTTTAAAATGGGAAAAACATTTTTACCTCACTGCTTTTCATATAAATGAAAACTTTTTCTATTTTAGTCTCAATGGGGGACTTGAAATTCAGTGAGGTTGATCGTTTATACAATATGTAAGTTTGATAGTGTATGATGCCTGCTCTATGATACATAAAGAAATGAAAAACACAATTAGCCATATGAAAAAAATGGAAAAATTTAAAATGTGACATTGCATGACTGCTGGGGAATATTTTAAAAAAAAAGAGATATTTAGCGAATGTATTGATCAATTCATTACTCCCCGATAACCACTTCACGGTAATCTCTTATTTATCTGGTCCCTAACCAAATGTTACCTCTATGTGCGGTTGAAACCTCCTTGTGTGTATGGATACCTAACCAAAAGTTACCTCTGTGCAGTTAAAACCTGCTTGTGTATGGGAAGCCAGGGACCTGGCTATATAGGAAATTGAATAAACATGGCTGAAGGGCAGGACTGGGTTCTCAGACAGAAAAAACTGCATAATGATCAAAAAGACTGCTGGAGCACCATTGTAAATGTGAACAGGGTGCTAGCCAAAATATACACAATTTGTATAAAGTGAAAGCTGTACACCAAATTCAGAGAAATATGGATAAACATAACTGCTCTATAATACATAAAGAAATGAAAACATTTAGTTAGGTACCCGATAAATAAGAGATTACCGTGAAGTGGTAATCGGGCAGAAATGAATTTATCAATACATTAGCAAGATATCTCTTTTTTTTCAAAATAATCCTTAGCAGTCATGCAATGTAACATTTTCAATTTTTCATATGGCTAATTGTATTTTTCATTCCTTATGTATTATAGAGCAGTTATGCTTATTCATATTTCTCTGAATTTGGTGTGCAGCTTTCACTTTATATAGATTGTGTATTTTTTAGCACCCTGTTCACATTGAGAATGGTAATCCAGCAGTCTTTGATTGTTAGTGTATTATGCCTGCCATCAAAACGCTGAAAGGGCGTAGGAAGAGACTTAGGGCTAGGACACACGGCGAGTAAAATGGACCAAATGGAATGCAATTAAAAAAAAAAAATTGCATTCCACTCAGACCAATGTTCTCTATGTGGTTGCTCCTATTTGCAATTTTTTTCTCAGTCCTACTCAGACTGAAAAAACTATGGCAGCATGCTGTGGCTAGAATCTGATCCGTTTTCACTCATACCCATACAAGTCTGTGGGTGCGAGAGAAACATTGCACTTTCATTACAAACAAGTGCAGTGCGATAAATCGCATTAGCTGATAATGGAGATGGGGAGATTAGTCCCTCACTCTCCTCCGCAGCTGTGATCTGATCACAGGATCGCATCACAGTATAATGACACTCGGCTCACGCTCGCAGCAGAGTGGAATTCGGGGGTCATTAGTATAATGCATCCGATGCTCTCGCATCGCTTGCTACATGCTCATGTGTCCTTAGCCTAATAGGAGCAGCGGGATGGCAGTCATGCGGGATATTACTAGCTCCCAGGCTGTCATCACAACAGGGAAAGAGTGATGGGTGACAGAGTGAGTGCCCTCCATTTGTCTAAATATCTAGATGCTCTGGTTCCTGATGACTGTGGCCTGTAGTAGGTGAAACAGCAGGATCAGCCTTTGCACCATTCCAAGGATAAGGGATAGGAGCAGGGATACAATCATTTATTTTTTATTTTAGCGCTGAAGGTGTACTTTAACTCTAAGGGCGGCTTTGCATGTTGCGACATCGTACGTGCAATGTCGGTGGGGTCAAATCGAAAGTGACGCACATCCGGCGTCACTTTCGACATCGTACTGTGTAAATGCTAGATGATACGATGAACGAGCGCAAAAACGTCGTTATCGTATCATCGTTGCATTCACCGACATTTCCATAATGCCGATGCCGCGACAGGTACAATGTAGTTCCTCGTTCCTGCGGCAGCACACATCGCTGTGTATGAAGCCGCAGGAGTGAGGAACATCACCTTACCTGCCGCCGGCGGCTATGCGGAAGGACGGAGGTGGGCGGGATGTTTACATCCTGCTCATCTCCGCCCCTCCGCCACTATTGGCCGCCTGCCGTCGCTATGACGCTGCACGACCCGCCCCCTTAGGAAGGAGGCGGGTCGCCGGCCAGAGCGACGGTCGCAGGGCAGGTGAGTGCATGTGAAGCTGGCGTAGCGATAATTTTCGCTATGCCAGCTATCACACGATATCGTACCTGCGACAGGGGCGGGGACTATCGCGTGCGACATCGCAGCATCGGCTTGCGATGTTGCAACGTGTAAAGCCCGCCTAAGGCTAGGGCCCCACTTTGCGTTTCCACCTGCGTTTTAGGTCCGTTTTGAGAAGCACCTTTTTCATGCCAAAAGGCATGCGTTTTGATTTCACAGCAAAGTCTATGGAAAAAGGGGATTTCTAGACCCCACTTTGCGTTTCTAAATGCTGCGTTTAATTTGCATATTTTGTGGCAAAAACCATGCGTTCAAAGAAGCAGCATGTCAGTTGTTTTTGCCATTTTAGGGCCGTTTTGCTAACATTGAAGTCAATGAGAAATGGCAAAAACCAAGATTCTAGCAAATTCCTGCGTATTACCTTCTTTTTTGGTGCCAAAAACATGCTTTTTGGACATCAAAATAATGATTTCATATGTCCCTTTACACACACACATAGTTCGACAATTTAATTAAAGAAAAATATTAAAGTTATTGCTATTTTTCCGTTAAATATGGAATTACCGCAATAATTTAATGAAATAAATCAATTTCAATTATTTTACTTTGAAATATAGATTTGTTTTCTTTTTTTTCATTCTGTTTGACTGCCTAAACTTTATTTAGCTGTGTCTTGTTGTTCAAAACGCAGCTATCAAAACGCAGGTAAAAAGCGCTGAAAACGCAT
This sequence comes from Anomaloglossus baeobatrachus, assembly GCF_048569485.1. Classification (NCBI taxonomy): domain Eukaryota; kingdom Metazoa; phylum Chordata; class Amphibia; order Anura; family Aromobatidae; genus Anomaloglossus; species Anomaloglossus baeobatrachus. The sequence continues at coordinate 140,252,792 of NC_134353.1, read as the reverse complement.
CCAAAACGCAGTAAATACGCATGCGTTTTCAGCGCTAAATTTCTAAAAAAAGGCAACTTTGGTCAAATCAATTAAGGCAAAAACGTGCGTTTAGAACAGCAAGTAGGAGAACGCAAAGTGGGGCCCTAGCCTAAGTCCCCTGTCCCAGTCTTATACTCAACCTTTGGTGTTTTTGTGTTGGCATTGATTGGGTCCCATGATGCCATCTTATGACTGGCTGGAAGTCAGAAGTGGCACTACAAACATTCAATGCAAGTCTATGAGAGCCAGAGCAAGGATCTCCTAGACTTATGGTGATTTGTGACTTGGGCTCCATAAAAAACTGGAGCTGCTGGCAGGTGTGCACAGTAAATACGATATCGCTTTTTTTATTTTCCCCATAGGACGCTCTATAGGACATAAAAAAAGAACTGGAAAAATACAACAAAAACAGCAGAGAAAAGGCTTGTAAAAAAAAAAAAAGGCCAATTGAGACGCTTGATATTGATGGGATATTTTACTAGTAAATACAATATATATCTGCAGAAATGTGTGGGGCATGAGTTGGCGGGTATAGGAATAACAAACTGGCACAGCTGGTGCCCCCCCCCCCCCCCCAGTGACAGGTGCAGGGGGCAGTATATGATCCCATGGTGCTGTATACAGTGGTGCTGCCCTCCCCTATATTACACAGTATGGGGTGTTAGAGGGTATGTACCCAGCCTGGCACAGCTGCTCCCCCCCAGTGACAGGTGCAGGGGGCAGTATATGGTCACATGGTGCAGTATACAGTGATGCCTCCCTGTATTACACAGTATAGGGTGTTAGAGGGTATGTACCCAGCCTGGCACAGCTGCTCCCCCCCAGTGACAGGTGCAGGGGGCAGTATATGGTCACATGGTGCAGTATACAGTGATGCCCCCCTGTATTATACAGTATGGGGTGTTAGCGGGTATGTACCCAGCCTGGCACAGCTGCTCCCCCCCAGTGACAGGTGTAGGGGGCAGTATATGGTCACATGGTGCAGTATACAGTGATGCCCCCCTGTATTATACAGTATGGGGTGTTAGCGGGTATGTACCCAGCCTGGCACAGCTGCTCCCCCCCAGTGACAGGTGCAGGGGGCAGTATATGGTCACATGGTGCAGTATACAGTGATGCCTCCCTGTATTACACAGTATAGGGTGTTAGAGGGTATGTACCCAGCCTGGCACAGCTGCTCCCCCCCAGTGACAGGTGCAGGAGCAGTATATGATCGCATGGTGCAGTATGCAGTGATGCCCCCCTGTATTATACAGTATGGAGGGGCAGAGGGTATGTACCCAGCCTGGCACAGCTGCTGCCCCCAGTGACAGGTGCAGGGGCAGTATATGATCGCATGGTGCAGTATACAGTGGTGCCCTCCCCTGTATTACACAGTATGGGGTGTTAGCGGGTATGCATCCAGCCTGGCACAGCTGCTCCCCCCCAGTGACAGGTGCAGGGGCAGTATATGATCACATGGTGCAGTATACAGTGATGCCTCCCTGTATTACACAGTATGGGGTGTTAGAGGGTATGTACCCAGCCTGGCACAGCTGCTCCCCCCCAGTGACAGGTGCAGGGGCAGTATATGGTCACATGGTGCAGTATACAGTGATGCCTCCCTGTATTACACAGTATGGGGTGTTAGCGGGTATGTATCCAGCCTGGCACAGCTGCTCCCCCCCAGTGACAGGTGCAGGGGCAGTATATGGTCACATGGTGCAGTATACAGTGATGCCCTCCCCTGTATTACACAGTATAGGGTGTTAGAGGGTATGTACCCAGCCTGGCACAGCTGCTGCCTCCAGTGACAGGTGCAGGGGCAGTATATGGTCACATGGTGCAGTATACAGTGATGCCTCCCTGTATTACACAGTATGGGGTGTTAGCGGGTATGTATCCAGCCTGGCACAGCTGCTGCCCCCAGTGACAGGTGCAGGGGCAGTATATGATCACATGGTGCAGTATACAGTGATGCCCTCCCCTGTATTACACAGTATAGGGTGTTAGAGGGTATGTACCCAGCCTGGCACAGCTGCTGCCTCCAGTGACAGGTGCAGGGGGCAGTATATGATCACATGGTGCAGTATACAGTGATGCCCTCCCCTGTATTACACAGTATGGGGTGTTAGCGGGTATGTATCCAGCCTGGCACAGCTGCTGCCCCCAGTGACAGGTGCAGGGGGCAGTATATGATCACATGGTGCAGTATACAGTGATGCCCTCCCCTGTATTACACAGTATAGGGTGTTAGAGGGTATGTACCCAGCCTGGCACAGCTGCTGCCTCCAGTGACAGGTGCAGGGGGCAGTATATGATCACATGGTGCAGTATACAGTGATGCCCTCCCCTGTATTACACAGTATGGGGTGTTAGCGGGTATGTATCCAGCCTGGCACAGCTGCTGCCCCCAGTGACAGGTGCAGGGGCAGTATATGATCACATGGTGCAGTATACAGTGATGCCCTCCCCTGTATTACACAGTATGGGGTGTTAGCGGGTATGTATCCAGCCTGGCACAGCTGCTGCCCCCAGTGACAGGTGCAGGGGGCAGTATATGATCACATGGTGCAGTATACAGTGATGCCCTCCCCTGTATTACACAGTATAGGGTGTTAGAGGGTATGTACCCAGCCTGGCACAGCTGCTGCCTCCAGTGACAGGTGCAGGGGGCAGTATATGATCACATGGTGCAGTATACAGTGATGCCCTCCCCTGTATTACACAGTATGGGGTGTTAGCGGGTATGTATCCAGCCTGGCACAGCTGCTGCCCCCAGTGACAGGTGCAGGGGCAGTATATGATCACATGGTGCAGTATACAGTGATGCCCTCCCCTGTATTACACAGTATGGGGTGTTAGCGGGTATGTATCCAGCCTGGCACAGCTGCTGCCCCCAGTGACAGGTGCAGGGGGCAGTATATGATCACATGGTGCAGTATACAGTGATGCCCTCCCCTGTATTACACAGTATGGGGTGTTAGCGGGTATGTATCCAGCCTGGCACAGCTGCTGCCCCCAGTGACAGGTGCAGGGGGCAGTATATGATCACATGGTGCAGTATACAGTGATGCCCTCCCCTGTATTACACAGTATAGGGTGTTAGAGGGTATGTACCCAGCCTGGCACAGCTGCTGCCTCCAGTGACAGGTGCAGGGGGCAGTATATGATCACATGGTGCAGTATACAGTGATGCCCTCCCCTGTATTACACAGTATAGGGTGTTAGAGGGTATGTACCCAGCCTGGCACAGCTGCTGCCCCCAGTGACAGGTGCAGGGGGCAGTATATGATCACATGGTGCAGTATACAGTGATGCCCTCCCCTGTATTACACAGTATGGGGTGTTAGCGGGTATGTATCCAGCCTGGCACAGCTGCTGCCCCCAGTGACAGGTGCAGGGGGCAGTATATGATCACATGGTGCAGTATACAGTGATGCCCTCCCCTGTATTACACAGTATAGGGTGTTAGAGGGTATGTACCCAGCCTGGCACAGCTGCTGCCTCCAGTGACAGGTGCAGGGGGCAGTATATGGTCGCATGGTGCTGTATACAGTGATGCCCTCCCCTGTATTACACAGTATGGGGTGTTAGAGGGTATGTACCCAGCCTGGCACAGCTGCTGCCCCCAGTGACAGGTGCAGGGGGCAGTATATGATCACATGGTGCAGTATACAGTGATGCCTCCCTGTAGCTGTCAGTACACAGCAGTGCCCGGTGGGCAGGCTATACACAGGCTGGCACCTCCCCGACATGCTGTGCACTCCCGGTATCCTCCTCTTACCGTCTCCTTGGCAGCACTGACAGGCAGCAGGATGCCGGCCCCTCTCAGACCCCGCACTCCTTCCCCCGACCTGAGACCCATGTCGCGATAGAGTCGCTCTCTCCAGCTGTGAACGCGGCCGTCACGATAGATGGCATAACAAGCCAATGCCAGTCCTGCCCCGGCTGCTCCGGACACCAACAACAGCATGGAGGACCTGGAGGCAGCGCCCGGGCTGTGCACGGACATGAGCCGCGAGTGTGCCGGGGGGCATAGCCGGTGCTGGGCACGGAGGGCACGGAGGAGCCTGCGAAGAGCAGCCATCTGCGGGAGTGACAGCGGGGGAGGGGGCGAGAGGGAGCAAGTATCGCGAGAGGAGCCGCAAATTCCCCTCTACATCCAGTGTATACACCGGTGACACCTACATATATACTACCCATAGTCTCCTCCACTGTATACAGCTATATACACATCAGTGTGTATACAGCGCTGGCAAGCATTAAGTGACCACTGCAAAATTGTCAGTTTTTCTGATTTTTCGCTTTATAATTTTCTACAAAATGTAAATTGTTCTTTTATTCTATAAACTATTGACAACGTCTCTGGATTTCCAAGCAATAAATGTATTTATTTCCTGAAAATGAGAAATGGTCAAAATAAAACAATGCACAATGCTTTCACACCTCAATAATGCAAAGAAAACAAGTTCATTATCATTCTTTTTTAATTATTTATTTAATTTACTGTACGATATAGACCCACCCACCGTTGTCTGTGATTGGCTGTAGTCAGACAGCTGTCACTCAGCATGGGGGCAGGTCTTCCTGCAACCAATCACAGCCACCGGTGAGCAGGGAAGGAGTGAATATGTTATGAGCCTAATGAGCGGCTGGCTCTGGAAGATGAAAGAGCTGCCATGGCAACAGTGTGACAGCCAATCGGTGATGGGTGAGTATGCAGCGCTTGCTCCTACCGCTTTGCGCCCGATTCTGGTCCCCATAGACTTTTTATGGGGAGCAGTATCTGGCCAAATACCAGCCCTCCCAAAATGCAGGGACAAAACGCAAAAAGAATTGGTCACCACAAAAACGCAGCTAAAAAAACCCTGCAATGTCCGGACAGCAAAAATGAAATCTCATAGACTTTGCTGGGGAAGGAAATCCATGCAGTTTTTAGAACAAAAACGCACCCAAAAAAAGCGCAAAAACGTGGCGCACATAGCCTAACCATGATTTTAAATCACAGCTTTCATGCGTCTGGGCATGCTTTCACACTGCTTTTGGGTGACCTTATGCCACTCCTGGTGCAAAAATGTAAGCAGTTCTTCTTTGTTTGATGGCTTGTGACTATACATCTTCCTCCATCATGTAAAGCCTTTCATCAATGAGAAGCAAAGCAGAGCCAGGCTGAAGTTTGCCAAAGGCCATAAGGATTGGCCCATAAAGGACTGGAATAAGGTAATCTTCTCTGATGAGTCTAGTTTTCAGCTTTGTCCAACACCTGGTCGTCTAATGGTTAGACGGAGACCTGGAGAGGCGTACAAGCCACAGTGTCTTTCACCCACTGAGACATTTGGTGGAGGATCGGTGATGATCTGGGGAAGCTTCAGCAAGGCTGGAATTGGGCAGATTAAACTTTGTGAAGGCTGTATGAATCAAGCCACATACAAGGTTATCCTGCAAAAACAATTGCTTCCTTCTGCTCAGGCAATGTTCCCCAACTCTGAGGACTGTTTTTTCCAGCAGGACAATGCACCATGCCACACAGCTAGGTCAATCAATGTGTGGATGAAGGACCACCACATCAAAGCCCTGTCATGGCCAGCCCAATCTCCAGACCTGAACCCCATTGAAAACCTCTAAATGTAATCAAGAGGAAGATGTATAGTCAAAAACCATCAAACAAAGAAGAACCTCTTAAATTTTTGCACCCGGAGTGGCATAAGGTCACCCAAAAGCAGTGTGAAAGACTGGTGGAAAGCATACCAAGACGCATGAAAGCTGTGATTAAAGGGAACCTGTCACCTAGAATATGTGTTCTGACCTATCAGCAGACACATGTGTGCCCTAATTACACCTCCCTACCCATCCTTGTGTTGTAAAATCGTATAATATGAAAGTAATAAAAAACGTTTTATTACCTTCATATTTCCTATGTAAATTAGAGAGCCGCTGGCCACAGGGGCGGCGCCTTGCCCTATGGACGTCTGCAAACTTTCCGTGGTATCACGCCCCTGTGGGCGTGATACCATGGAGTCACATGAGCGACGTCCCCGTCTCTCATTCTATCCTGCGCGCATTGTGGCAGGCTTCTTTTCTGGGTGTCCACTCGCTGGCTTCAGATGAGCATCTGCGCATGTGCAGTGCGCGTCTGAAACTGACAAGGAGAACCTGGAAGAGAAGCCTGCTGCAATGGTATAAACGTGCGCAGGATAGAATGAGCGACGGGGACGTCGCTCATGTGACTCCATGGTATCACGCCCACAGGGGCGTGATACCACGGAAAGTATGCAGACATCCATAGGGCAAGGCGCTGCCCCTGTGGCCAGCGGCTCTCTAATTTACATAGGAAATATGAAGGTAATAAAAGGTTTTTTATTACTTTCATATTATACAATTTTACAACACAAGGATGGGTAGGGAGGTGTAATTAGGGCACACATGCGTCTGCTGATAGGTCAGTATATGGAGATAAGGTATGCACACCAGTGACTATGCAAGGGGACTGTGGACTGGCAATAGGTGTGAGTGGGGTGGGTTCACAAACAAAAAACTACTAACAAATGAGGAAGTATTTCTCTACGTTGGGGTCCCTAGCTAGTGTGTGTCCTCTCATGCAGTTTGATCAATTCAGTAGCTAAATTTCTCTTGATTCATATGTTCATGGCAGTAATGCAGGTTCCATTTTTCACATTTCATTCTTACATATAGTTATTGGATTTTTCATGTCAGTATTCACACAGCAGTTTCTGCTATTCCATGTATTCCCCTTACATAGTCACTGGTGTGCATACCTTATCTCCCCATAGTGATGTTTTTTAGGTTTTTGCACCCAGTTCAGACTTAGAATGGTGTTCCAAAAGTTATTCCTTATTTGCTGATAGGTCAGAACGCATATTCTAGGTGACAGGTTCCCTTTAAAATCATGGTTATTCCACAAAATATTGCTTTCTGAACTCTTCCTGAGTTAAAACATTATTAGTATTGTTGTTTCTAAATGATTATGAACTTGTTTTCTTTGCATTATTTGAGGTGTGAAAGCAATGCATTGTTTTTAGTTATTTGGACCATTTCCCACTTAACAGAAAATAAATACAAAATTTATTGCTTGTAAATTCGGAGACGTTGTCAGTAGTTTATAGAATAAAAAAACAATTTACATTTTACTCAAAAATATACCTATAAAGAGAAAAACTGATATTTTTGCAGTGGTCTCCTAATTGTTGCCAGAGCTGAATCTGTATATATATATATATATACAGTGGAACCTTGGTTTAAGAGTAACTTGGTTTGAGAGCGTTTTGCAAGACAAGCAAAGCTTTTTACTTATTTGTAACTTGGTTTAAGTGCAATGCTTTGCAATCAGAGCAAATCCTTACCGTGCACTTCCGGTTCTGTCCTTTGACCGCACTCTGACCCGCTCTGGAGGTAACTTTCTGTACATATGTATTGTATACTGTATACTATTGTAAAGTACAGTATATACAGTACTATATAGCATGTCTATCAATTTGCATTTGTGGATACAGTATTGTACTCTCTTTCTGCTAACCAGTATATCACATTGCTGGTATTGTACCTCTCGCACACCAATAATTTAATTGTAAGCTAAAGTGCAGTTTCATTTGTTTTTATGATTTTTACTGTACTGTACAGTATTTTGTATTAGTGTAATGTAATAATTGTATATGAATACAGTTCATTATGTTGTATTACTGTATTAAGTTTATACAAATGCAGTAAATATTTTTGGGTTGTGGAACGAATTATCTGTGTTTTAATTATCTCCTATGGGAAAATTTGCTTTGATATAAGAGTAACTTGGTTTAAGAGCACACTCCCAGAACCAATTATGCTCGTAATCCAAGGTTCCACTGTATATATATATATATATATATATATATATAATATATATCTTGAATGTACAGTATATATATCTTTTCTATGTACATAAGAGGCCTTTTTCTGTCAAATAGCCTTTTATTGTGGCCAGTCTAAGGCACACCTGTGTAATAATCATGCTGCCCAATCAGTATCTTGATATGCCACACCTTGAGGTGGATGGATTATCTTGGCAAAGAAGAAGTGCTCACTAAGGGTGAGTGCACACGATCCGGACATGCTGAGTCCTGGTTGCAGAGTGTCTTCTCCGGCGAAGACGCGAGTGTTGCCCCCAGGAGCCAGCATCTGCCTGTGCCCACGATCAGGGTTATATATACAGAGCGGGTGAAATAAGTATTGAACACGTCACTAATTTTGTAGGTAAATATATTTCTAAACGTTCTATTGACATTAATTTTTCACCAGATATCAGTAAAAGCCCATCCAATCCACACAGGCAAAGAAATCAAACCATAGATGTTCACAAAATTAGTGATATGTAAAAATGAAAAATGACACAGGGAAAAAGTATTGGACACATGAAGAAAGAGAAGTGCAAAACGTCTTGGAACATCATGATACCAGTGGAAGTATATCAGTATTTAGAAAGCAATTCTGACATTTAGTGAAAAATAATATTAGCTGGACTAAGTGATGGCCTATAAAAAGGTGTCTCATTACCAAGGTGCCACACAAAAAACATCTCATGATGGGTAAGACCAGGGAGCTGACTCAAGACCTTCATAAACTTATTGTTGCAAAACACACTGATAACAATGATTACAGAAGAATTTCTAAACTACTGAAGGCTCTAGTGAGCATTGTTGTGGCCAAAATCGTGAAGTAGAAAGAGCATCATTACACCATAAACAGGAGACAACCAGGTGCTCCCCGCCAGATTTCAGACAGAGGGATGAAAACCATTATCAGTAGAGTTAAGGCCCTGTCACACACACAGATAAATCTGCGGCTGCAGTGAAATTGTGGACAATCAGTGCCAGGTTTGTGGCTGTGTACAAATGGAACAATATGTCCATGATTTCACTGCAACCACAGATGTGCCAAAGATTTATCTCTGTGTGTGACAGGGCCTTTATGCAATAGACAAGGACCACCTGAAAGACCTGGAAGCAGCAGGTACAATTGTTTCAAAGAAACGATTTGTAATGCATACCTGTATGCATGCTCACCAAGCAATACTCCATTGTTGAACAAGTATGTTCAAGTGCGTTTAAAATTTGGTCAATAACAGTTAGACAAGCCTGTGAAATACTGGAAGAATATAGTCTAGTCAGATGAGACCAAATTGAACTCTGAAGCCATAATACACATCTGGCGAGAAATTCATGTCAATAGCATGTTTAGGAATATATTTATTTAGAAAATTGGTGACGTGTTCAATACATATTTCACCCACTGTAGGTGTACTCTGTTAGAATTTTTAACATTCACCGGCATTACCCGGGTTAGTAACTAAGTGTCTCTCTGTCTCTCTCACTCTCCCTCTGGCTGTCTCCCTCTCTGATTGTCTGTCTCCCTCTCTGATTGTCTGTCTCCCTCTCTGATTGTCTGTCTCCCTCTCTGATTGTCTGTCTCCCTCTCTGATTGTCTGTCTCCCTCTCTGTCTGTGTCGCTCTGTCTGCCCCTCTCTCTTTGTGTCTGTGTGTCTCTGTCTCTGTGTGTGTCTCTGTGTCTGTGTATGTGTCTCTGTATCTCTCTGTCTCTGTGTGTCTCTGTTTCTGTGTGTCTCTGTCTCTGTATCAGTCTCTGTGTGTCTGTCTATGTATCACTGTGTGTGTGTCTGTGTGTGTATATGTCTGTCTATCTTTGTGTGACTCTGTGTGTCTGTCACTGTGTGTCTCTTTCTCTTTGTGTCTCTCTGTGTGCATGTGTCTCTGTGTTTGTCTCTGCCTCTGTGTGTCTCTGTCTCTGTATCAGTCTCTGTGTGTGTCTCTGTGTATGTCTGTGTGTGTGTCTGTGTCTGTATATGTATGTCTATCTTTGTGTGTCTCTGTCTGTGTGTGTTATATATATCGAATAGACCTGGCTCACTGAATATAATAGGGTGCTCTGGAGAAAATAATCAGCTGAAATCCAAAACGAATCTCCGGCACTCCAATGGAAGAATAAGAACAAAGTCTGGGTTTCTTTGGTGTTTTTTATTGTGAAAAAATAAATGCAAGAAGTCTGTCTCTAGCTCAACGTTTCGGTCACAATGGGACCTTTTTCGAGAGTATTATCAGACTATGAGATAAAGGAATCGATGTATGAAAAGCACCAAAAAAGAGCGATGTGGGTCATCACTTGAAATAGGGAAAGAAGAGTTGGTACGTGTGAGCACTGTGACCATATAGCGAGATATCACAGTCAGCCGGTTAGTGTTGCCAAAAAGATCATATAGTGGTATTCAGCAAGGGTGAGGGGCCGCAAATCATATCTGCCGGATAGGGGTGAGTGACTACTGCACAGATAGAGCACCTATCTCCTCCAAGAGGGGACAGCCTGTCTAAAATAGTGGAGAGGTGTACAGGTGGTATTTGTTTCAAGCTACTAGATAGGATCAGTCTGGGGTTGACAGGAATTACCCTGGTTGGTGATGACGGTCTCCTGTACTTGCTGTGGACTTATAACGCCAGGAAACGAAAATTTATAATTATCTGTCAAACGTAGTGGAGAGGACAACAGATGGTATTGGGGTCCTGGATAGAATCAGTATGAAGGTGGTAGGATTTACCCTGATTGGCAGTAACGGTCTCCTGTACTTGCTGTGAACTCAGAGAGGAGTAACTTGCGTAAGGACATGCCCTATGCTGTAGGCTAATCCCAAAGGGTTACTTAGAAGTGAATCGGTCAGAAGACCCATAGGAAGCATAGGGGACCTGCGTCCGGTAGGAGTTCTGGCTGGCTACTGATCAGCAGACATGTGCAGCTAACAAGCGCGGGTGAGTCAGAGATCCACCTGTGCCTGCCTTAGACGTGCTTTCAAACTCTGACAGTGAGAGATAAAGCGCTCTTTCGAGATAGCACAGTTGTGCCACTCAGCGGGCAGAGGGTGCTACCCTTTACTTGTCGCCGGGCCGGTGAGGGTCAGGGGATGTCACGGGTGGCCCTGCCCGGTTTCGTGACCCCGAGGTGTCCACAAAATGGGATGGATGGATGATGAGGATATTGGAAGTAGTAGTTGTCTTGTGACGCCACCTGTGGTATGCGGCCAGGGATTGGCCTCCACTGCGAGTGCTGTCCTCTGGGGCGGATTGTGTAGCAGCCGGGATGGTTCAGCTCTTCACAGGTAGAGCTAGGCACCATGGATGATGGGGGTGGAAGTGACCGTTGGCGCTGGAGCGCTGGGCGACGGCGCTGGCAATAAAGGGAGGACTCAGTAGTTGCGGTTCAAGGTTTTTACTCACTGTCCGGTTGCTGGCCTATAGGTGCCGGTCTCTTCCGTGATGGGCACCAGCTGATCCCGGATAATTCTGAGGTTACCGCCGTTGTTGTGGATTGTGGGCCCTTACTTCTTGCGCTTTCTTTGCGGATCCCCATGACCTGAAGTGTTTGGGGACCCCTGTTCGGTATTAAAGTTCCTGTTCCGTCTCCAGGCAGTGCGAGTCCGTTTGGGGCCTGACTGTGATCACGACTCCGGGCTCTATGTTGCTACTGTGCTCCGCGATCTGGTGGTGGCCAGAGGGACTTGAAATCCCCCTATCCGTCAGATTCTGGTGACGCAACTTGAAGTATACGCCACCCTAGGGCTCCGTACCCTGAACTGTGCCGCTCCCGAGGGAGCAACTAAGCTCTCCCCTAGGCGACCGTATTTACTCCTATGTCCCACAAGTTCCACTGGTAAGATGCCTTGCTTCCTTCCCCAACCAGAGTCAGGGCACAACTCCCCTGTGTAAGTGACCTCCTCTCTCTCCCCCAGTGGCTGCTCTTCCCCTTCTCGGGTTCCTGTCACTAGTGGGTGGATGCCTGAGAGTTTGATGGCAAGCCTTAAGACCCGACCCTAGCCCGGTCCCCAGTGGGGAGGGCAACTTGCTGTGTACTTATGGAATGTTTGGATGTGGAACCGACACTGACCTCCTCAATACCCGGGATGAGTACTGCACCTTAGGTGAGGTACAGTACCCTGTGGCGACTGAAGCCTCAGAGGCGCCACATACCCCCAACAGCAAATCGCAGCACTCCCGGGCTGCAATAAAACAATGGTTCACCGCAGTTTTGTTATGCAAAATAAACAGGTAGACAATCTTCCCTTCACGGGAGCAACAGTACTTCAAACGCTTTAAACAGTATAACTCCATATGGTTCAATGTTCCAACATAGTCAACAGGTCATTATCAGTCACAGATTATTAGTAGAAATCTTCAGCATCAAAAAACCTTTTCTAAGTATAAAATATCTAAACCATTTTCAGCATTCATAGTAAAATATAGAAAACTTTTTTACTACACATAGTAGAAGTAATTCAATGGTGGAGTCCAATGTGCCACTCGTGAGTGCACTGCTCCCCTCTGGCAAATATCCCCTTTAGAACAGGTGAAATTTTGACTTCCTTAATTCTGGTAAGGGTGCACAACAGGTGCAACTATATACAAACAAAGTTCCGGCCACTCATAGTTCAGTGGCCCGGTTGTCCATCAGATCAAACTTTCAAGTGGTACTATCATTCCTATTGTGGGTAGGGGAACTCCGGTCCACCAGGTTTCCTGGGATTCTCCTCCACAGTTTGCGTGCAACTGTCCCAGGTCTTTTTGTTGTGAAGCTTTTGGTGGGAAGCGGGGACCGGCACCAGTCGTGCAGCTGGAGTGGATTCTGGTGCTTTAGCAGCCTCCTCCGGGCGACACAGTCCCACGTCCAGGGCATACCAGCCCCACTCTCCCTTGTGCCGGGTATAGATTACCCTATCACCATTGTACAGGTCCCGTCCTGGACGATCCTTACAGAGATGGGACTCAACATCTCGGCGGGACACAAAGATCTCCATGGCGAGTCCCGGCTCCCAGATGAATCCCCACCTCTGCTCTAAGTCAAACCGGGTGACAGTACCCATGGATGATGAGGGTATTGGAAGTAGTAGTTGTCTCATGACGGAGGTGTGGTACGCGGCCAGGGATTGGCCGCCGATGCGGGTGCTGTCCTCTGGGGTGGATGGTGTCACAGCCAGGATGGTTCAGCTCTCCACTGGTAGAGTTAAGCCCCATGGGGGTGGTAGTGACTGTTGGCGCTGGAGCGCGGGGTGACGGCATCGGCAATGAAGGGAGGACTCAGTAGTTGCTGTTCAAGGTTTTTACTCACTGGCCAGTTGCTGCCCTAGAGGTGTCGGCCTCTGCATGATGGGCCCCAGCCGATCCCGGATAATTCGGAGGTCACCGCCGGTGTTGTAGATTATGGGCCCTTCCTTCTTGCGCTTTCTATGTGGAGCCCCGTGACTTGAAGTGCTTGGGGACCCCTGTTCGGTGTTAAAGTTCCTGTCCCGTCTCCAGGCAGTGTGAGTCCATTTGGGGCCTGACAGTGATCACGACTCCGGGCTCTATGTTGCTACTGTGCTCCGAGATCTGGTGGTGGCCAAAGGGACTTGAAATCCTCCGGTCCATCGGATTCTGGTGACGCAACTTGAAGTATACGCCACCCTAGGGCTCCGTACTCTGAACTGTGCCACTCTCGAAGGAGCAACTAAGCTCTCCCCTCGTTGACCGTATTTACTCCTATTTCCCACAAGTTCCACTGGTAAGCTGCCTTGCCTCCTTCCCCAACCAGAGTCAGGGCACAACTCGATTGTGTACCGCCTCTCTCTCCCCCAGTGGCTGCTCCTCCCTCTTTCCCGGGTTCCTGTCACTAGTGAGTGCATGCCCCAGAGTTTGGTGGCAAGCCTTAAGCATGGGCTCCCCTGATGATTTCTATGTGGGGATGAAACGCGTAGGGAGTGACCGGAGGCCTGCTGCTAACATTTTTTGAGAGATAAACATGAAGAAGGTTTATCAGTGAATATCCTATCCATGAGAATTTTGAAGCCCGCAAGTCCTTGGTGAGACCGTTCCAACTATTATAACCATATTATTTAAAGAAATGGTATATGTTTAATGGCGGACGTTTACACCAGTTATCTACACATTAGGTAATATTGGAGGTACAGAGTGGAGGGCGGTTCCCTGTACATGTGACCTCCTAATATAGTACTAAGGTGACATAATAGTGACCCAGTCTAGATAGTGTTTTGTGCGCTGTTCTCAAACCAGGGTCTATTTGAGCTTGGTGACCACTGCTTTGGGTATTCTCATTTTATACTCACGTTTTTATGAGGTTTACTCGTTTTAAATGAGCACCTCTAAAAATTATATTTTATGTTTAGTGTGCGGTTGCACAATGTCCACACATCTTGCGGAGGGCAACCTGCTGTGTACTTATGGAATGTTTGGATGTGGAACCGGCACCGGCCTCCTCAATACCGGAATGAGTACTGTACCTTAAGTGTGGTGCAGTGCGAGTGAAGCCTCAGGGGTGCCACACTTGTTTCTGTTAATATCCTAGGACAGTACCGGACCGATATCCACTTCAATTGCATCTGTCTGCATGAAGTCAGGTGTAACCAGGACAGATGTCCAATATAACACCTACTTCAATGTCACAAAGGCCTTTTTGGCCTGCTGACCTCATCACGCTACTGCACATAGGGAGGGTCCAGGGCTGATGAGCTCTCCTCTGCCCCAGACCTGTTGCGACACTGTTCAAATGTATTCATGTCTAAAAGACGCAAATACATTTAAATATAAGAAGGGAACAATGTCTCCAGGTTCCTGCAGGCTGTATGTTGTTCAGACCTGGACTCCTGCAGTGCTAAGGACCTTTAATGACATCATGGTCACATGACCGTGATGTCACCAAAGATCTTTTTGTAGTCTGAACCTCGGAAACTACAGTGATAATACAGAACCTGTATTAGCACTGCAGTTTGGCCTGGAAAAGCTGGGGGGTCCTAGGAGGCTTGAGACCCTGGGCAATTGCTCAGTTGGCCCAATGCACAATACCGGCCCTGGCAGCAGTACTAGTATGTTTGTTTATCTAAGAGGAACAGGAGAAGCATGGGCAGAGCCCTACGAAATAACCTCCATTGATCTCAAGGTGTGCTTGTTTTTGACCAAACTGTCAGAAACAGACTCCATGAGGGCAGACATCCTATAGTGGTATGTAAGCTCACAACCCAGTACCATCCAGCGCCATTGGTATTTGCAAACGAACACCAGAATTAGCTGGCTCTCATAACAGATGAGAGGAGGTTCAGTCGTGACAGATGTCAGATACATAAAAGAGTCTGGAAAAGGGGTAAACTTCATGCTGCCTGCCACATCATCTAGCATAACTGGCAAGGCAATGGAACAGCAATGGTCTAGTGATGGAGGATCCCACACACCTCCATATGATAGTCAATATTAACCTGACTACTGCTAGGCACAGAAATAAAACTCCCAGATCCATTCCCAGACCTTAAAAAGAAGGCCCTGATGTGGGACAACGTGGCCAGAGTGTTCAGACATTACATGAATGATGAAGGGATTGATTCCATTGAATAAAGGGTGCTTTACACGCTATAGCTAGCGATGTCGTGCGCGATAGCTCCCGCCCCCGTCGTACATGTGATATGTGGTGATCGCTGCCGTGGCGAACATTATCGCTACGGCAGCGTCATACCCACATACCTTGTCAGCGACGTCGCTGTGACCGCCGAACAATCCCTCCTTCAAGGGGGAGGTGTGTTTGGCGTCATAGCGATGTCACTGCGGCGTCACTAAGTGGCCGGCCAATAGAAGTGGAGGGGTGGAGATGAGCGGGACGTAGCATCCTGTCCACCTTCCTTCCTTCCGCATTGCCGATGTTCATCGTTCCTGCGGTGTCACACATAGCGATGTGTGATGCCGCAGGAACGACGAACAACATCGTACCTGTGGCAGCAGCGATATTAAGGAAATGAATGACGTGTCAACGAGCAACGATTTTTCACATTTTTATGCTCGTTGATCGTCGCTCATTTGTGTCACACGCTGCGATGTTGCTACCGGCGCCGGATGTGCGTCACTAATGACGTGACCCCGATGATATATCGGTAGCGATGTCGCAATGTGTAAAGCACCCTTAACCCTCATGTTACTCAGACCTGAGCCTAATTGAGAACCTCTGGGATATTATGTATCACTGCATCCTACAATAGTGACTAGGGTCGAAGTCTGTAAAGAAGCTCGCTTCTGCCCTTATCCAATCCCTGGAGGGAAATTCCCCAGGACACCATACATCATCTCATAAGGAGACATTCTGGGCAAGCAAACAGGCACATTGGGGCCATGCTCACTTCTGAGTCACATTATGAGTTGCCTTGATGAAATTCACACAAATTAGATCAACCTGATTTCAATTTTTTATTTTGATTTTTTAGTATTGATTTAAAATCTTGGTCTCATTTGATTATTTTTGGTTTCCATTGACCATGGATGCATCATTTTTATCTAATGAGTTATACAATTTATAACAATAATGATTTTTACCTTGAATTTTTTGTTCATCGAGATCCAATGTGTGATTTAAAGGGGTTTTGTCAGTGCCAATGTTAATTTAAAAAAATTATTTTAATCAATAGATCTTGGAATAATATTAAATTCCACAATTGGATGTACAGTACAGTACCTTCTCATTCAAAGCGTTTTCTTTATTTTCATGTCTCTGAAAATTGTAGATTCACATTGAAGGCATCAAAACTATGACTTAACACATGTGGAATGAAATGCTTAGTTGGACCATCATTTATTTTTCAACAGTACAATGACCCCAAACACACCTCCAGGCTATGTAAGGGCTATTTGACTAAGAAGGAGAGTGATGAGGTGCTACGTCAGATGACCTGGCCTCCACAGTCACCAGACCTGAACTCAATCGAGATGGTTTGGGGTGAGCTGGACCGCAGAGTGAAGGCAAAAGGGCCAACAAGTGCTAAGCATCTCTGGGAACTCCTTCAAGACTGTTGGAAGATCATTTCCGGTGACTACCTCTTGAATCTCATCAAGAGAATGCCAAGAGTGTCCAAGGCAGTTATCAAAGCAAAAGGTGGCTACTTTGAAGAACCTAGAATATTAGACATATTTTCAGTTGTTTCACACTTTTTTGTTAAGTATTTCATTCCACATGTGTTAATTCATAGTTTTGATGCCTTCAATGTGAATCTACAGTTTTCAGAGTCATGAAAATAAAGAAAACTCTTTGAATGAGAAGGTGTGTCCAAACATTTGGTCTGTACTGTATTTAAAAAAAATGTTCTTGTGCTGAGTATGTGTCACTGCTATAGGTGCATCTCAATAAGGCTACTTTCACACATCCGGTTTGAGCCCTGCGGCTCAATCCGGCTGTGAAAACTATGCAACGGATGCGGTGAAAACACCGCATCCTTTGCATAAGTTTTTACATGCGGCCGGTCCGGTTTTTTCCGGTTGCGGCATGCTACTGAGCATGCGCAGTGGAAAATACCGCATGCGGCGACCGGATGCGTTTTTTTCCGCATCGCGCCGCATCCGGCCTCCATAGGGATGCATTGAAAAATGCGCCGCAGCGGCCGGATGCGGCGCGATGCGGTGTTTTTTGCCGGAGCAAAAAACGTTGCAGGGAACGTTCGATCCGGCCGCCGCATCGGCTACATCTGCCGCATGCGGCAAAAACCGGACCGAACGCAAGCCCCTGCGGCACAATACGGCACTAATGTAAGTCAATGCAAAAAAAAACCGCAATCGGCGTTACAAAAGCCGGTTGCGGTTTTTCTGCAGAACGCCGTATTGTGCCGCAGAGCAAAAATCCGGATGTGTGAAAGTACCCTAAATTAGAATAACATCAAAAAGTCAATTTATTTCAGTAATTCAATACAAAAAGTGAAATGCATATAATGTATTATATAGAGTGATTACACACAGAGGGATCTATTTCAAGTGTTTATTTCTGCTAATGTTGATGATTATGGCTTACAGCCAATGAAAACCCAAAAGCCATTATCTCAGAAAATTAGAATATTATAAAAGACTGAAAAAAATATTTTAAACTCAGAAATGTTGGCGCCTACTGAAAAGTCTGTACAGTAAATGCACTCAACACTTGGTCAGGGCTCCTTTTGCATGAATTACTGCATCAATGCGGTGTGGCATGGAGGCGATGAGCCTGTGGCACTGCTAAGGTGTTATGGAAGCCAAGGTTGCTTTGATAGCAGCCTTCAGCTCATCTGCTTTGTTGGGTCTGGTGTCTCTCATCTTCCTCTTGACAATACTCCATAGATTCACTATTTGGTTTAGGTCAGGCGATTTTTCTTGCCAATCAAACACAATACACGTAATACTGTGGCTATTAAACCAGGTATTGGTGCTTTTGGCAGTGTGGACAGATGGCAAGTCCTGCTGGAAAATGAAATTTCCAGTTCCAAAAAGGTTGTTGGCAGAGGAAAGCATAAAGAGCTCTAAAATGTCCTGGTAGACGGCTGTGCTGACTTTGGTCTTGATAAAATACAATGGACCTCCACCAGCAGATGCCATGGCTCCCCAATCCTTCACTGATTGTGGAAACTTCACACTAGACCTCAAGTAGCTTGGATTGTGGCCTCTCCACTCTTCCTCCAGACTCAGGGACCTTTGATTTCCAAATGAAAGGCAAAATTTACTTTCATCTGAAAACAACACCTTGGAGATGTGGTATGATCAAACTATCTTCCTGTACTGTAAGACACTGCCATTACACAGCACATAGCAGGACACATACAGTATATAAGATTGTCTCAGTGTAGTGCCCCTGAACCCAGGGCACTACTAGGTATTGCATCCAGGCTGAATGCCCACCCGCACATGGGAACCTGGAAGTGAAGTGGACTGTTCTGGTCTGGCGGGCCCGATCTCCAAGTTAGCATGGGTCCCACATACAGAGGGAAACGGTTTCCGTGTTGTGATTGCAGGATTGCCTGAGATCTGGGTGCCAGAGCAGGAGGAGGAGCCCAACCTGTATGAGGGACCTGTGTCTGACTCCATCGTTGTCCCATCACCGACTTGGCGCCAATGCAACAAACCATGGCACTCTGTTTGTGTGTGTCCGGGGAATGGCCAGAACCTTGGAGCTGAGACTGGCAATCTTATGTGCCAGTGGAAATAGTTGCGGAGGAAACAGCCCCCGCACCCGTAACAGCACCAGCTCCCCAGCTGCTACCAGGAGGCAGTGGAGGTGTGTGGGGCCAGTGCACTCAGAACCAGTGTGCTGATCCCAGGAGGCCCGATGGCGCCGCACCTGCACTGTGGTAACTGAACCAGGTTACCTAGTTTTCGCTGCCTTTAGTTACAAATGTTGAGTGATGTTACTTGTGTCTCCCAGTTATAAATAATGCCTGATAGAAATGGACCACTGGTTATTGGACTGGGAATGACCCGAACTCTCGCAGTGTAAATAGTTGCACCATTTGTGCCAATACCAAAGTACAACCTTTCCGCAAGGACCCTCATTGACACCACCAGCATGGAGAGGAAAAGGTCACAGGAGGGGTCTGCGGCAGAGGCGGCCAAGACCCTGTCACCATGGAAACTGGTGACATTCCTCCTAGGGGTTTTGGGGACTAGGACCTTTGGGTGGTGGTTGATGGGAAAGGTACTTCAGTTAGCAACGTTTAAGCAATGCTTCCCCTGCACGGGAAGAATGTTTAATGTTTAACAAAGAAAAAAATGCTAACCTGTGTTACCCTTTTTGCAGCTCGAGGACGTGCTGAGTTTAACCAAAGGGGGAATGTAGTGCCCCTGAACCCATCAGGGCACTACTAGGTACTGCATCCTTTCAAAGATGCAGGGCCTACCCCCAGGGACCTGGAAGACCAGTGCCGGTAACTTCAAAACACATTAACATCCCCGATTTCCCTCTCCCAATCATGGTGACTTACTAGTCCGGGACCCAATCGATGGCTGCCCAGGGGTGGAAGCAGTCCAGTCCACTAGAAGACAACCAGGTGGGAAGAGACAGACAGAAAGACAGAGAAGTCCGGTAGTGACAGTTGAAGGGGACGGACGTGTCTCCAGACGGGGTCGTGTAGCAGTGACCTAGGTGGTGTAGGAGAGTGGTTGCC
This sequence comes from Anomaloglossus baeobatrachus, assembly GCF_048569485.1. Taxonomy (NCBI): domain Eukaryota; kingdom Metazoa; phylum Chordata; class Amphibia; order Anura; family Aromobatidae; genus Anomaloglossus; species Anomaloglossus baeobatrachus. Next base: position 140,232,814 of record NC_134353.1, on the reverse strand, counting down.
AGAGAGGGTACTGCCAGGTACCCCTGGAACCAGAGCACCGACAGGGCACAGGGCCCTAGGTCAGTCAAATGCTTCGGGCTACCTGACAAATACCTGCACAGTGAGGGGACCATCACGGACCTCACTGACCCAAGAATTCAGGGGCATCAGCAGTAAAGATAGAGCCAGGGACCGGAACAGAACACCGACCCTACAGGGTTCGCACTGCCCACCGTACAGATCAGAGACTGCCGAAAGACAGTAGAGGACCCCCAGACACTCCTAGCCACGGGGTTCCACCAACCCGTGAGAGGTGCTGGGGACAGAAGCCACCAGGTTACCACACCGCTACTGGGACTAAAGGAAACTGAGGTGAATACCAGCCATCCTCCAGGTACATGTTACCACCTACAGTGAGTAAAGGGAACTAGTTAAAAAGCAACCCTTGTGTGGCCTACCCTTCTTTCTGCGCCGGATCCCATCATCCACTCCCTGGGGCCCGACCCTACTTGCGGAAGGCCTATCATCCAGGCTGCCATCACCATCAGCCCCAATGGTAAAAGACTGTGCAGCGGCGGTTCCATCCCCATAACCGCAACCCGCAAGTGGCGTCATGATATAAACTCTTTAATCTCCCCAGTATATACCCCTTTTAAAAAGCATCCCAAGGGTCACGGAACCGGGCAATGGCCACCCAGTGACATATTCCCAGCAATACATCGCCCGGGAACGAGTACCCCAAAGCACTGGGCGACACATCAGCACAGTAACAATTTTTTTAAAACACATCAAATTGTGTAACTTAAGTCCGCTTTGCACGCTGCAACATCGCTCAAGCGATCTCGTTGGGGTCACGGAATTTGTGACGCACATCCGGTCGCTTTAGCAATGCTGTTGCGTGTTACACCTTTGAGCGATTTTGTATCGTTGTAAAAACGTGCAAAATCGCTCATCGGTGACATGGGGGTCCATTGTCGACTATCGTTGCTGCAGCAGTAACCATGTTGTTCCTCGTTCCTGCGGCAGCACACATTGGTACGTGTGACACCCCAGGAACGAGGAACCTCTTCTTACCTGCCTCCCGCCCGAAATGCGGAAGGAAGGAGGTGGGCGGGATGTTTGTCCCGCTCATCTCCGCCCCTCTGCTTCTATTGGGCGGCGGTTCAGTGACGCAGCTGTGACATCGCTGTGACGCTGAACAAACCGCCGCCTTAGAAAGGAGGCGGTTCGCCGGTCACAGCGACGTCGCAGGGCAGGTAAGTAGTGTGACGGGTCTGGGCGATGTTGTGCGCCAAGGGCAGCGATTTGCCCATGTCGCACAACCGATGGGGGCGGGTACCCACACTAGCGATATCTGTCACGATATCGCAGCGTGTAAAGCGGCCTTTATTCCAAGATCTATTGATTAAAAATAACTTTGATCGTTAGAAATCCCTGGAAAATGATCTGTTAATAAAAGAGAACTTTCCTAATGTTTGTGGTTAACCAAGGTCAATCTACAGCCTGTTAGGCAATAAATAAGAAGGAGGGGAACTTGCTCTGCCTTCTGTTAAGTGGGCATATTGCTTTGGTGTCCCATTTATGGTCTCGTCAGGAAGAAGTGCAGACCCAACATATCTGCAGAAGCCACATTGCTGCGTGCTCACCAGCCTACTTTTAGTTGAAGATGCAAATGGTTGCTAACTGTTGGCACACTTCCCGATTTTATTCTAGAAATTGTGTTAGCAGCAAAGTTGATACAACTCTGACCACCCAGGTCAATCTGAAAGTAACATAGTTGCCCAGTACAGTTACCACCATCACATTGTCCACTGCTCAGAGTTACCACCTTAAGTTTTTTTTATATCTTATTTGACATTGATTGTTCACACTTAGTTACACATAGTATTGTACCAGTCAGGTGTGAACAAAGTGTTCAAGATTCACACGATGCTGTAAGTTCACATTTAAGGTGGGTTTTCACCACTGGACTTGCTGCACTTTAACGACTGATGATCAACTTGCTTGCTGATTCACGAACCTTTAATATCCTGCTTAGCCATTAATTTATTTAATATGCATATAGAATGATCATAATAGATCATTCAGTGCACATAGGCTGCCATTGTTCTCGCCAGTGCAGGCCCTGTTTACACATTATGATGTTCTGCTAAGAACAGTGATCAATTGCTCCAACAAAAAGTTCATTTCACCAGATGAACGGCCTCCACAATCACCTAATTTCAACTCAATTCAGATGGTTTGGGATGGGATGAACCACAGAGTGAAGGTAAAGCAGCCAACAAGCGCTCAGCACCTTGGGAGATGCCTTCAAGACTGTAGACAATCCATTCCAGGTGACTACCTGATGAAGCTGCTTGAAAAAATGCCACGAGTGTGTATGTCCAATATCAGGATAAAAGGAGGGAAGATTGAGGAATCTAAGATTTCACACACATTTAGATTTTTTTCAAATTTGCTCCTTGTTTGTGTATGTTCTCCTTTATGCTTTTGCAACATTCAGTCTGAATCTATAATGTGCATATTCTAATAAGAGCAGGGAAAACCACTGCATAAACAGGTGTGTCTAAACTTTTGACCAGTACTGTAAATGCATAAGTTTTTTTAAAACAAACTTCTTATAAAACAATTCTCACCTTGTTGCACTGTCACTGCTCACACCGACCTTTCATAAAAAGTGAAGTTACATGTCTTGATTTTACCAGTCACGGTGTCCTGTGGACTCTGTGAGTGACAGCTCAGCCGCCCTATGGTATCTGGGGCAGCCTATGTGGTGTACAGATGTTTTAATTATAGTGACATGTAAAAATTTGGGCACCCCTGGCAAAATTACTGTTATTGTGAATAACTTTGCAATTTGAATATAAAATGATCTCTAAAAAGGCATAAAGTTAAAGATTTCACATTTCCTTTGTATTTTAGGCACAAAAAAAATTATTTTCATCTTTTACATTTTTAAATTTACAAAAAAACTAAATGGGCCGATGTAAAGGTTTAGGCAACTTGCATAGTTAGTACCTAGTGGCACCCCCTTTTGGCAACTATCACAACTACAAACGCTTTTTGTAGCCAACCAAGAGTCTTTCAATTCTTGTTTGAGAGATTTTCATCCATTCTTCCTTGGAAAAGTCTTCCAGTTCTTTGAGATTTCTGGCTAGTCTTGCATGCACTGCTTTTTGAGGTCTAGCCACAGATTTTCAATTTCAATGATGTTCAGATCAGGGGGCTGTGAGGGCCATTGTAAAACCTTCAGCTTGCGCCTTTTGAGGTCATCTATTGTGAATTTTGATCATTATCCATTTGTGAACCCATCCTCTTTTCAACTTCAGCTTTTTTACAGATGGTGTTTCGTTTGTATCAAGACTTTGTTGAATTTTAATTGAATCCAATCTTCTCTCTACTTGTGAAATTTACGTGTGCCATTGGCTGCAAAACTACTCCAAAGCTTTGATTTAGCCACCCCATGCTCAATTGTGCCCTTTTTTCTCTACACATATCTTTAATCATTGTGGCCAAAGAATTCTATTTTTACCTCATCAGTCTACAGGATTTGTTTCCAAAATGTATCATGCTTGTTTAGATGTTCCTTTGCATACTTCTGATGCTGAATTTTATGGTGAGGATGCAGGAGAGGTTTTTTTCTTATGACTCTTCTAGGACAAATTTGCCTTGAACAGTAGAATAAGGTACTACAACTCAGACTTTGCTAAATCTTCCTGAAGGTCTACTGCAGTTAAAATGGGGTTCAGACCTTCTTCCAGACCAGTTAATTAACTCAATCTAGTGGATTCTGGACCTCGTTTCAGGGTCTGAGTACCCCCATGTGTGTTCCGGTTTCCGAATCGGTTCCCCGGGTCGGTACCGGCGGGTCACTACCCTGTCCCGGTCCACCACGGCTCCACCGAGCCGTCTTCCCGACTCCTGCAGGCTTAGGCCATGGTTCGCCTCCTAGCCAAAGGTGCCCGGCTTCTAACCCCGGCACCTGTCAGCCTCCTCTCACTACTTACTGACTGACTCAACTCAACTCCAAAACTGGACTCCACTGTTTTTCCTGCCAACTGCCTGGCTCCGCCCCCTGGTGTGTTCATCAAGCTCTGAGGGAGGTGACTAGGTTTTAATGGTTGGCTGATGACACCTTTTTGGGGAAAGGTGTAGTGCGGGGGTCTACCTGTGATAACCTGGCTAGTATAGGGCGTCACACTCCCCCTTGGTTAACTATAGACCGTCCGCGGGCTGTCCGACCACCACCGTTTATTTTTCTGAAAAAGATAAAAGAGAACATATGTACAGTTATAATAACAGTATTTACAATCAAGTATATTTGTGTTTCTTCCCTTGCGGGAGGCATGTTACTTGAACGTTGCAAACATATAAAAACACTTTTATTAACTAGGAACGGGATGGGACCGGGTCCTTTCATTTGCCCACCCAAACAAACCTAAACCTTGATGCTGCCTCTTAAACTAGGTCAGCACCCCTTTTCGCCAGTCCGGGAATTGGGTTCAGGTCCGGGTATTGCCCACATGGGCCAGGTAATAAGTTCCTTACCCGGCAGTCTCTCAGAGGCTCCACGTCCAGGGGACCCCTGACCCGGAGGGTAGTCACCGGTTTGCATGGTGATGGGTCCTCGGCCTCCTCTGCCGCAGGCCCTTCCTCCAACCAGCCTCCCCGGGGACTGTAGGACCTGGAAAGGTGGTCCGGGATTATTTACAAGCCCAAACGTTTTTGGGTGGCCTGCAAGTTCTCAGCCTTGTTCATTTTTGTAACACGGGGTATTTAACGGGGATCAAACAAAGTCCCAACAGGGACGGGCAGTATTGTAGCTGGGAACCGCTACCTTTTAACATTCTTCTCCATCCTCATGGTCAGAGGGTGGCAGAGAGGGACGGACGTGCAGTTGAGCACCCACGTATGCCCTTCTTACACCCAAGGCTTGCATGGAGATCTGGGGCAGCCCCACAGGTGGCGCCATTTCTTCCGGGTCTGGGACATCTGGAGTTTGCCGATTTCACCGTGAGCGGGCCCTGTCTCCTGACGGGTCTGCGGGCCTGGAAGGGTTTGCATGGCCTTATCCTGCCGGGGTGCCTTCCATTAGGCGGACCTCTCATTTGCCCGCACCACAGCCACAATCTTTTGCATCTCCTGCTTCCAACCTAAAGCTTGCTGCATCGACTCGACCCATACCTGGATAAGGAACTGCGCCAGCTTCCTCTCCAACCACGTCGCCGTCCCCGGCGGCAACCGATCCCATGCCGCTTCAGCTCCAGCATTCAGGGCAGGAGCCGCAGCCTCATCGTCAGTCACCCCTCTGGCTCGCGGCTGGGTGGACTGCCGGGGCCGACATCCTTCCTGCGGCAGGCGGTTTGCCGCCAGCTGTCGCACGCAGAGTCACCACCAGAGCCTCTGGACCCTCCGCTCCTGCGACCGGAGCGGGAGCTGTAACCTCCTCCTCGCTGGCGGCATTCTCTGGGCGCCGCCGCTCCAGTGGTCGGCGCGGGGCCGGCATCAGGCTTGGGAGCAGACATCCTCCATCTGCTCCCCCTTAGTCTTTTCGTGGCACTCCCTTCTCTGGCTGGTCAGTTTCGCTATTCGACCTTTTGCTTTGCTGCATGGCCGCGTTCCCAGGGGGCGGGGCTTCAGTTTTTCACGCCCTTTCTGCGGGGAAGAAGATTCTGGCGGGAATCTTCGCGCCAAAAGATGGCGGCAAGATGGCGGACTCTCAAAATTTTGCAACAGATCACCGCTGACTTCACTTCAAGGTGCACTTCACTAGGTAAGTGAATAGGTAAATATCCTGTTCGTGACGCCAGAAGAGTCAATGTGTACCGCCCCGCGCTCGGCTGCAGCCGAGCCGCTCGGATACGGACTTGTTGGTGGGTGGCTCGAGCGTCTCCGGACCCGGGGTCACTTCGCTCTGAAAGGGGGTGCTGGCGTTTTTGGTGGTGGTTAGGTAGGTGCACAGCCGGAGCCGCACTTGAGTTCGTAACGCCACCCACGGGATGTGGTGAAGGTAGACACCACCGCTGCAGTTACGGGGCACCCGGGGGAGATGTTTATGCAGCAAGTTGTTAACCCCTCCGTGGGTAGGGATGATGGCCCCGGGACCCGTTGGGGATAGCTGGGCGGTGTAGGACGGTGCGTGGCCGGATGGCACTGTTGTACTCACTGTTATTGAAACACAAGTCTCTTGTAAACTAAGTTGATGGTGGTCGGTGCCCGCAGCCGGCTGCGTCTGGTCCCCCACCCAGTTTGGGGGTCTTGGCCTTTCTCCTGCACCGTGTTGTGTATTTGGGCTGCCTGCGCTTCAGCGATGGGAGTCCGCTCCCCGGCTTTGTGGATGTCGGGAGAGCCCTTTTGCCCACAGACGCTGGCCCGTGGGATCTCTCTTCCTGTTTGGTGGCTTTCTATACCCCTCGGTGGGCTGTTGTCTTCAGTCGGGACTTGGGTGGGAAAGGATCTATAGTCCTGACCGCAATCAGTTAATTAACTCAGTCCAGTGGATTCTGGACCTCGTTTCAGTGTCTGAGTACCCCCCTGTGTGCTCCGGTTTCCGAATCGGTTCCCCGGGTCGGTACCGGCAGGCCACTACCCTTTCCCGGTCCACCACGGTTCCACTGAGCCATCTTCTCGGCTCCTGCAGGCTTAGGCCACCATTCGCCTCCTAGCCAAAGGTGCCTGGGCTCCAACCCCTTAGGCACCTGTCAGCCTCCTCTCACTACTCACTGACTGACTCAACTCAACTCCAAAACTGGACTCCACTGTGTTTCCTGCCTCAGGCCCTCTGAACTCCTCGGTGGGCATGGCCAACCGCCTTGCTCCGCCCCCTGGTGTGTTCATCAAGCTCTGAGGGAGGTGACTAGGTTTTAATGGTTGGCTGATGACACCTTTTTGGGGGACAGGTGTAGTGCGAGGGTCTATCTGTGACTACAACCTGGCTAGTCCAAGGAGTCACAAGATCATTTCACCTATAGGACCTATTTCTGCTTGACCCACAGATATGTCCCACACCTGCTCCCCTCTAGCTGAGTCTCACTCCTGTCTATCCCTAAACAACTAAGAAGCAGGTATACACCCTTTTTTTATGCCTCAAAGATTGAATGATGCTACTCATATTTCTGTATGAAGGTTCAATGTTCCACATGGTATGGGGCAGGCAGCAGCTTCCTCAGCAGTGCAGCACTGTCTGCTTCCTGCTCTCCGATTAGTGAGACAGCACAATGCAACCTCTAGTGACTGCTGCTCAACCAATCGAGACCATGAAGCAGACATTGCAGCCTCTAGCATCACATTAAAACTAGTCTGACATTTTTTTCCTTTCCACTAGTATGGATCCTGTTCGTATACTCATACACTGTTGCAATCAGGATATAAATCAGATCCAGGTTGTTCAGGATCTGGCCAGGGGGCACCAGAGACTAGAAATGTTGCAGTCCCAATTGCAGGGTCAGTTTTCTAGCCCGATGGGTGCTTCCCAGTTGCCTCCATTTGGCAGAAGCATTGATGTCGGTATCTTCTGATAGGTAGTTATTCTTTCCTGATCCAGTAATGGCCCTACTTGACAAATTTTCAGGAGAGAAAAAACAGTTTAGTGTGTTAAGCGAGAGCTGTAGGCTATTTTTTACTCTGCCACCCTGGTCATCAGGGAATAAGTTCCAAAGGATGGGCATAATCATGTCCCTACTTTAAGTAGGTCCTCAGGCTTGGGCATTTTCTTTGTCCCCACAAGCCCTAGAACGGTGATCTGTTGATGCCTTTTTTGACACCTTAGGGTTAATCTATGATGAACCTGACAGAATCTAAGTCTCTGAGGCAAAGATCATGAATCTGACACAGTGGGACAGCACCATTAAGGACATAAGTACCAAGTTCTGGCAATGGTCCACAGAGGTTCTGTGGAATGATGAAGCTACATTTAAGGACGCTTTAGCTGTGCTTACTTTACTCTGTTCCTTGGGGGAGGTGATGATTCAGTTGGATTGCAGGATTCGGGAAAAGCGTGATGGTTGACAGAAGGTTTCGGATTATTTTTCCACAAGTGGTCCACTTAGATGAGGCACAACCGATGGAAGTTGTAGCTGCCAGCTCTCAAACCGTTGCGAGGAGACATCGATGCGATCACGGTCTCTGCCTCTACTGTGAACCCACGGAGCATTTTCTCAAGGATTTCCCAATACACCCTTAAGTAAACAAGCCATTGGGAAACGCCTAAGTCTGAGTGATTATAGAGGCGGTCACCCGTCCTTCCAGGTAACTTTTTACTCCTCAGAAAATGTATTCCTGAACATGGAACTATTTTTCCAGAATCAGTCATTATCAGCATTATCTTTCATTGACTGTGGGTCTGCAGCCAACGTCATCAGGACAGATTAGGTTTAGGAACAAATTGTTTCCATTGACAGGACACCATTACTTCCGAACCTTACCCAGCTGGTGACAGTGTAATTCACACTTATAGTGGGAACACTTCACTCGGAGTCCATCTCCTGCTATGTTTTGGATAACTTAAATGCAGGATTGGTATTGGGATTTCCATGGTTGCGTATTCACAATCCTGTCAATGATTGGGATCAAAAGGATACTGTTAAGTGGAGCCACAATTGTCATAAGAGATGACTTACCATATTTTTCGGCCTATAAGACGCACCGGACCATAATCCTGGTTTTAGAGGAGGAAAATAGGAAGATACATTTTTTAAGCAAACAATGTGGCCATGACACACTGTTATGGGGCGATGATCTGCTGCTGACACAGTATGTGGGTAATTTAAAAAAAAAACAAAACAAAACAAAAAAACAAAAAAAAAACGGCGTGTGGTTCCCCCAATTTTGATAACCAGCCAAGATAAAGTCTCACAGCTGGGGGCTGGTATTCCCAGGCTGGTCACATGGGCATGACCTCACACAGGTCCTGCAAGGGAAAAAGTGACTTGTTTGTATATACTGATAGTGCCAGTATGACATTGGCTTTAGGTTATATACGAAAATCCTGATAATTGGTTCCTTTTAAGAATATTTTATCTCTTCCACTTATCCCCGACCTATATAACCAGCTTATGGGGGCTAAATGGTTTTCTAAACTTGATCTTAGAGGGGCATATGATTTGATACGTATTCGGAAGGGTGATGAGTATAAGACAGTGTTTTTAATGTCTGAGGGTCTTTTGGATTACCCAATGGACCAGCAGTTTTTCAAAACTTTATGAATTATATTTTTACTGATTGTATTGGAAAGTTTATTGTAGTATATCTTGATGATATTGTAATTGTTTCACCTGATTTGGATTCACACTATGAATAGGTCCATTTTGTTTTACAAAAACTTAGAGAAAATTTTTTGTTGGCTAAATTGGAAAAATGTACATTTCTGTGCAATAAATCTCGTTCATTGTATTGGCTTATTGATATAAGATGGATCCCGTAAGGTGCAGGCCATAATTGATTGGATTCAATATTGTAACCTTAAAGCATTGCAATGGTTTCTAGGATTCCTCATTTACTACAAAAAATGTATTACGGTTTTTTCCATATCATAAAACCTCTTACAGATCTCACATGTACAGGTGCGAATCTTGCCATATGCCGGCATGAACACTTCTCAGTTAAATTGCACAACAATTTCTTTTGCTTGCCTTCCATATACTTGCATCTCACAACTAGAGTTGAGCGATGTTCGAGGTTGCCCAATTTCATGTTCGAGTGATTTTGGGGGGTGCTGGAGATCGAACCCGAACTTGAGCTTTTTGCTAAAAGCTCGACAGTTCGAGTTACGTTCGAGAATGGTTCGATCACCAAAAGCGTGACTTTTTACAGCTACAGTGTGCAGGGAGCTATCGCTGGCAGCCTGCGGTAAGCTGGTAACCAAGGTAAATATCGGGTATCCAAGCAAAGCGCTTTGCTTAGTAACCCGATATTTACCCTGGCTACGTGTGCAGGGAGCCGACACTTCCCCGCTCGGCTCCGCTCCCTCCTGCACTCGGCATGTACACACACTCACACTTACTTGTCCCCAGCCATGCTGTCCCCGACACTGACATCCTCAGCGCCACATCGCCCCGCTCGGCTCCACCCACCTCGCACTCCGCCGCCCGCACACATTACCCCGCTCGGCTCCACCCACGTCGCACTCCACCGCCCGCACACATGGCCCCGCTCGGCTCCACCCACCTCGCACTCCGCCGCTCGCACACATTACCCTGCTCGGCTCCTCCCACCTCGCACTCCGCCGCCCACACACATGGCCCCGCTCAGCTCCACCCACCTCGCACTCCGCCGCCCGCACACATTGCCCTGCTCGGCTCCACCCACCTCGCACTCCGCCACCCGCACACATTACCCCGCTCGGCTCCACCCACCTCGCACTCCGCCGCCCACACACATGGCCCCGCTCAGCTCCACCCACCTCGCACTCCGCCGCCCGCACACATTGCCCCGCTCGGCTCCACCCGCCTCGCACTCCGCCACCCGCACACATGGCCCCGCTCGGCTCCACCCACCTCGCAATCCGCCACCCGCACACATTACCCCACTTGGCTCCACCCACCTCGCACTCCACCGCCCGCACACATGGCCCCGCTCGGATCCACCCACCTCGCACTCCGCCGCCCGCACACATTACCCGGCTTGGCTCCATCCACCTCGCACTCCGCCTCCCACACACATTACCCCGCTCGGCTCCATAACCAAAGAAAGAGTTATGTGCTCTTTCAGTAGGGGTATAACCACTAAATTACCGACCAAAGCCCCTATTTTATAAAAATAATTTTATTCAAAATACCACAATAAGGAATAAGTGCAAAATTTAAAAATTATTAATGCAAGTGTTGGTATGGTGAGAGTACTGTGGGCAAATTCCCTACAACTCTCCCTACCTACCCGTGGGGGTCGGCACCCTGTGACGTCACGTTTGTGGTGCCCCCACTCTCCGTCGACTGGTCCTAATAGCACCCTGTGCTCGACACTAATAGGTGCTGCTATTCTGTGGGGTTATTATTCATGTACGGTGAGTCCCATTCATACTACCATCATATGTCACTGTTGATCCAATATGGGTCAGTTATTGTTTATAATGTATGATTTCAACTAATCACAGTGAATCCACCAACCAACAAGGATTCATTAAGAGCCAGGGTTTGGGCTCCAGTCCCGGGTTCCTTCATTAATCCCAGGATATCATTATGTTCAATAGTTCAACAAATTAGCCCGTCCTAAAAATGCCCGACGCGTTTCACCTCCAGGACTTAAATATTAGAGGAGGTTCTTCAGGGGCTTTTCCAAATCGAGTTCACATGGATGGTACATAAATATCCAATTTGTCCAGAATTAAATGGATCCTTCAATGAGGAATTCTGTTATTATTGCAGACATGACTGCACAAATAGAGCATAGTATCTGTCCTGTGCCACTATTAGATCTGCGATGGTTCACATCCGTCACCCATTGGGTCCAGTTCCCCTCCAATATGGAAACAAATTTAATATTAGGTGAAAAACGGCAGACAGGTGTCTAGATATATACCGGACAGTCAGCTGGGAGTGCAGGTAATACACGCCTGGTAATGTATCTCGCTATCCTCCTGACAGCAGCACTTGTCATGCCCTGCAGTGACAGCTCTGCTATCAGGAGTGCAGCGATCACTGCAGGTAATGTACCTTGCTATCCTCCTAACAGCAGCACTTGTCATGCCCTGCAGTGACAGCTCTGCTAACAGGAGTGCAGCGATCACCACAGGTAATGTACCTCGCTATCCTCCTGACAGCAGTGCTCATCATCCCCTGCAGTAACCTGGGCTGACCTATTGATGTTCGCTCAGGTCACTGCATTGCTCTCCCAGCCAATATGGAACATTCTGTTCTTCATTGACTGGGACATTGACTATGGTATGGATCATCATGGGAACCCCTTGGATTACACCAGACCTGGATTTGTTTTTCTTTCTAACAAATTGGTGAAAGAGGGAATGTTTTGTTTTTTCAAATAAAAATGTGTTTGTCGTCTATTTTTTTTTTTTTAGTACTGACTGGGTTGGTGAGGTCGGGTATCTGATAGACGCCTGACATCACAAACCCCAGGGCTTGATGGCAGGTGACATTACACATCTAGTATTAACCCCATATATTACCCCATTTGCCACCGCACCAGGGCAACGGGATGAGCTGGAGCGAAGCACCAGGATTGGCGCATCTAATCAATGCGCCACTTCTGGGGCGCCTGCGGCCTGCTACTTTTAGGCTGGGGAGAGTCCAATAACCATGGACCTCCCTAGTCTGAGAATATCAGACCCCAGCTGTCCGCTTTACCTTGGCTGGTGATCCAATTTTGGGGGGACCCCCACGTGTTTTTTTTTGTTTTATAATTATTTATTTAATTTAAAATAACAGCGTGGGGTGCCCTCAGTTTTGGATTACCAGCCAAGGTGAAGCTGCCAGCTGTGGTGTGCAGGCTGCAGCCGTCTGCTTTACCCTAGCTGGTTATCAAAAATGGGGGGACCCCACGTCATTTTTTTTAAACTATTTTTTTAAATAAAAAAAAGAATGGGCTTCCCTGTATTTTGATTGCCAGCCAAGGAAACGCCAGGCAGATGGGGGTGGCATCCCGTAGCTGTCTGCTTTATCTGCGCTGAGAATAAAGAATACCACGGAGCGCTACGTCATTTTTTTTAATGAATTCTTTTTACAGTACTGTCATGTCAGGCAATCAAAATACAGGGAAGCCCATTTTTTTTTTTTTAGTTATTTAAATAAATTATTAAAAAAAAATATATATGGGCTCCTGCTGCATTTTTTGTATTGCTAGCTAGGGGTAATTCAAGCAGCTACTGGCTGCTAACCCCCACTGCTTGGTGTTACCTTCACTGGCAATGGAAAATCCAGGGAAGCATTTTTTATTTTTTTTGCCAAAAAAAAAAAAAATGATGAGAGCTTCGCCATATTTTTGTATGCTAGCCAGGTATAGCAGGCAGGTATGGCTGCCCACAACCCCCAGCTGCCTATTTGTACCTGGCTGGGAACTAAAAATGTAGGGAAGCCCTTTTTTTAATTATTTCATAAATTTCATTAAATAATAAAAAAAAAAAACGACGTGGGCTTCGCCCCATTTTTATGTCCAGCCGGGTACAACTAGGCAGCTGGGAATTGGAATCCGCAGCACAGGTTAGCCTGAGCTTTCTGGGCACCTCTGCTGCGAATTGCAGTCCGCAGCCGCCCCAGAAAATGGCGCTTTCATAGAAGCGCCAATCATCTGGCGCTGTATCCAACTCTTCCAGCAGCCCTGAAGCCTGGTGTCTTGCTGGGTAATTATGAGTTAATACTAGCTTTGTTTTACTAGCTAGTATTAAGCCAGAGATTCTTAATGTCAGGCATGTTTGACCCGGCCATTAAGAATCTCCAATAAAGGGTTAAAAAAAAGACACCACACAGAGAAAAAATACTTTAATAGAAATAAATACACAGACACACTTAGAGACTCCATGTTTATTACTCCCTGTCAGCCCTCCACGATCCTGGTCTTCTGTCTTCTTTCTCATTCAACCCATGCAGCTCTGCTACATCAGCAGCACTGCATGGGAGAAAGACGCTGCTGCTCCCCGTGCAGTCTTTTCACTCCGTGAGTGATCAGAGGCTGCTGGCTGTAAGTGGTGACGTCACCGCTGACAGACGGGTTACCATAGCAACGGTGCTCCGATCACGTGATTCCCGGTGCCGCTATTTACCGGCTGTGACAGCTAGTCCCTGCATGTGGGCGGACTCTGTAAAGAGCGCCGACATGCATGGACAGGGAAGCCGATCATGTGCAAGAGCATCTCGCCGGTAAAAGGACATGCTCAAACGAGCACCGCTTACCGGAGAGATGCACTGACAGGACCTAGCATGACGTCATAGTCATGTGACCAGTCTGTAGCCTATGAGATATTAGGCACGTGACTGGTCACATGGCTATTTTGACATCACGGAAGGTCCTATCATCAGTGCTGGTTACCGGGAGGACGCAGCGATTATCGGAAGGAAAAGCGGCGGGAGACAGAGTGTAGGACGCGTCGCAGGGACCGGTAAGTGTAATGGCAATGTTTAATTACTGTATGTGTACATTTATAATGTGTTTTTATGTATTTGTGTTTGCCTGCCATTGGTTTCAATGGGGCTCCAGAGGTTCATCGAACGGCTCGCCGAACCGAACTCGAATGCGACCTCCATTCGACAAACCGAACCGAACTCGAGCCTCTAGAGGCTCGCTCATCTCTACTCACAACACCCCAGTTAATAACATTGAGAGATTTAGTCTTCCCCTGTGAAGCCTCCGCTATAGAGATTATGTACATACGACTCCTCAGTATCAGGCCGGGGCCACACGGGGACTAATGCGATTCTCGCATTACACTCGGCTCACGCTGGCAGCACAGCGTGCAAGTGTCACAGAGTGCGAGTGTCACTGCGACTGAGGCCCGATTATGGGGGGAAGGGCCGGCTCTGAGGAGGGGCGGGCCAGTACTGGGGAGGGGCGGGCCAGCATGGAGGAGGAGAGGCAGGGATTTATCTCCCTCTCTCTTCCGTAGCCGGCTATTGCCATTCTCGCCCCGCACTCACGGTACATCAGTGTACTGCAAGTGCAGTGCAATCTTTCTACCGCCCCATAGACTTGAAAGAGTCTCGCATTACAATCGAAGTATGCTGCGATTGTTTTTCCGGTCCGATTGGGGCCGAGAAAATAATCGGTCATGGGTGCTGACACACAGGCTAATATTGGTCCGAGTGGAATGTGATATTTTATCGCATTCCACTTGGTCCGATTTTCATGCCGTGTGTCTAAGGCCTTACATACAGAGTTCATGCTCTGAGGGTCAAAGACTTCTGGCTGGGATGCATCTCCAATACCCTGTAGAGGAATTTGTATCCCAATATGGTGATCAATTATGTGCCTTGTGGCTCAGGATACCTATCACTCTGTGGTACATCGTTCACCCACGTTTTTCTGATACAAATCCTTTCTCAATCTGTTTCTCTCTATACAGGTGTCCTGTTTCATTTACTTAGACCGGAATCCAGGCCAGGAAGGCTATCAGACTTTCCAGTCTATCGGTTGCTAAAAACTATCATGTCTCTTCTCCAATTTCTTGATCTTTGGATCTTCCTATCTGTCTCTCACCATGACACATACTTAAAAGTTAGGGATGAGTGAATGTATTCGCCACTATTCGGTATCTGACGGATAATGGGGTATTCGAGGTAGTCACTATCCGACGGCTAATATGGTATTCGCTTCGATACTTTCATTTTCATTTCTGACTTCCTGGCGCCTTTTTCCACCCAATGAACACATCTGATGTTGCTTGCCCTCAAAGTAACGCCGCAGCCATCTTTGTTGTGGTGTTACTGTGATT